>NC_083320.1:83655695-84397111 GCF_963455315.2 Globicephala melas
CGCACAGAATTCTTCCAGGAGAACTGTTGGGACTGTGAGTCCATGATGTTGGGGGCATGTGGTTACAGGAGAGAGAGCCCCACGTACAATCTGAAAGAAGTTCTGAAGAAATACCTCTTTCTTTTGTTTCAGACAAGATCATATGAATATTCCTTCTTACCTTATGTCTGGATATACTCTGCACCATGCTTTCAAAATGTATTTTAGGTTTTTTTTATTGAAGTACAGTTGATTTACAATGTCGTGTTAATTTCTGGTGCACAGCAGAGTGATTCAGTTCTATATATATATATATACACACACATATACATAAAACTGAATCAGTTATATATATATTCTTTTCTGTTATGGTTTATGATAGGATATTGGATATAGTTCTCTGTGCTATAAAATAGGACCATTCTTTATCCATTCTATATATAATAGTTTGCATCTACTAGTCCCAAAATCCCAATCCATCCCTCCCCCATGCATCCTCCCCTTTGGCAACCACTAGTCTGTTCTCTCTGTTTCTGTTTCATAGATAAGTTCATTTGTGTCATATTTTAGATTCCACATATAAGTGGTATCTTGTGGTATTTGTCTTTCTCTTTCTGACTTACTTCAGTTAGTATGATAATCTCTAGGTCCATTCATGTTGCTGCAAATGGCATTATTTTATTCTTTTTTATGGCTGAGTAGTATTCCATTATATATATATACCACATCTTCTTTATCCATTCATCTGTCAATGGACATTTAGGTTGTTTCCATGTCTTGGCTATTGTAAATAGTGCTGCTATGAACATAGGGGTGCATGTATCTTTTTGAATTATAGTTTTGTCTGGATATATGCCCGGGAGTGGGATTTCTGGATCATATGGCAACTCTGTTTTTAGTTTTTTGAGGAACCTCCTTACTGTTCTCCATAGCGGCTGCACCAATTTACATTCCCTCAATGGTATAGGAGGGTTCCTTTTTCTCTGCACCCCCTCCAGCATTTGTTATTTGTAGACTTTTTACTGATGGCCATTCTGACAGATGCAAGGTGGTACCTCACTGTGGTTTGATTTGTGTTTCTCTGATAATTAACGATGCTGAGCATCTTGTCATGTGCCTATTGACCATCTGTATGTCTTCTTTGGGGAAATGTCTATTTAGGTCTTCTGCCCATTTTTTGATTGGGTTTTTTGTTGTTTTGTTATTAAGTTGTATGAGCTGTTTGTATATTTTGGAAATTAAGCCCTTGTCAGTTACATCATTTGCAAATATTTTCTCCCATTCTGTAGGTTGTCTTTTCGTTTTGTTTATGGTTTCCTTTGTTGTGCAAAAGCTTATAAGTTTAATTAGGTCCCACTTGTTTATTTTTGCTTTTATTTCTATTGCCTTGACAGAATGAACTAAGAAAACATTGGTGCCATTTATATTAGGGAATGTTTTGCCTGTGTTCTCTTCTAGGAGTTTTATGGTGTCATGTCTTATATTTAATGCTATAAGCCATCAAAATGTATTTTCTGATATGTATACCCTTTCTTTATCCCCTTTGTGAACTGGCAAAGAACTGTTTTTTAACTAAGCATTCACTAAGTAATCAGAATATATTCACAAAAGACGGTATGTATATATACGGTCCATTGTAACACAAGGTAGTAATAACTCCTTTACCAGTTAATGAGGAATGTCTCTTATGTGCCTGCAATCCAAGAGAAAAAATGTGTTATGACCACAGTTATTTCAGTGTTATTGGGCAGTTAGAATCTATTAAGGATCTTAAAAAGGCATATATCTTGATACTGAAATGTGCAGTCATTCTTATCTCTATAAAGTGTCACTGCATGTGCAAACAGTGGGCAAGGATGAAAGGTAAATTCATACACAAATAAACTAGTGTGTGTGTGTGTGTGTGTGTGTGTGTGTTTAAAATCAGACATACTTTAACAATGCAGAAATGGAGAATATACGGTGAGTTATAACCAAGAAAGAATGCATTATATCGGCACAGGGCCACAGTTGTTTCTTCTACTAGAAAAGCAGACAACCCTAAAATATTGGTTCTCATCCACACCATGTAAATTTAAAAATATAAAAATCGTACACAGAACATATAAAGCTCTTTTGTGTTAGGGCACTCGTGTTTGTCAAGCACAGATGGACAGTGAGTGTTACACATCACTGACATCCTCTTGGAAAGTTAGTGTGCCTGAGTTATATGCTGCAGGGCCTCCTAACTTCTGCCCTAGGAAAGTGACCCAGTAAATCTTTAGAAAAAAGCATTTTAGCTCTTTCAATTACAATGCCTGCCACCATTGCCCGTGCATTATCTGAACAACTGGAAGGCAGAGGACAAGTAGAAAACACCTACTACTTCCACAGGAGGAAAGACATAGTCTACTTTTGTAACAAACTCCTGATGGAGTTAAACAGGCATCATATACCTCATTGTCACACACCACTGTCCAGTACAAAAAGGCACTTATTATTTTGGTGAGAGGAATAAATGAGAAGTCTACAGTAATCATCCATCCGACCTACAACCCAAACCTTTCAGCAGGCTAGAATGAAAAGGACTTCTTTTCCCAAGATAAAGACAAATGATGGAGCTATTAGTACTTATTTCAAGTACTAATCATTCACAGCATAAACTGATGTTTTGCTTCAAGTATATATATTTACAATTCCATAAAACGTCTTTAATTGGTAAGCATCTAAGATATGTACCAGTTTCCATACATTTCTATTTGTTCATAAATCTTTATGGCTATTCCTGGTAGGTGCATAAAGCTACACCTGGATTTAGAGTGTCTATGTGCTGATCAGCACACAGATTGACACAGAATATGGTTTCTCTCCTGGAGGAGATGGATTCTTATGAATATCAGGCAACATTCTGTCCACTGCAGGAAAACGTTGGCTTTGAGCTTTATGGAAACCAAAAGGAATGGTGTTTTAAGTATACTATCTTGGGGAAGTACTAAGATATCATCTTTGATCACAGTAAAAATGTAGTTGCAAATAACAATTAAACTATTATTTTCTTTCTCCACGTAATCAATAGAGGCTTATTGTTTAACACGAAAAAAAGATTTGCAGTGATACAAAAAAGAGAGTTCTTTTGTGTTAGGGTGCACACGTTTATAGAGAATAGAAGGAAAGGAAGTGTGTTAGACGTTATTCAAGATCTCCAAAAAAGTTTGCGTGCCTGAATCATAAACAAGGTACACTAACCAAGCTAATAGCAGCATATGATGCCAACGAGACATCACTGTGTGGTGTTCTCCAGACTTGCAACTGCGGAAGCAAGTTACTTCCTATGGACCACTGCTTGGGGCCAAAGAGTAAGCATGCATGCTTCTGACTCAGCACTGCAAAGTAATAATAAGTAATAAGTAATAAGTAATAATAAGTAAGCACTGATAATGCTAGAAAGTCACATTGTGGTAGTGAGAAACGGTAGCATGGAGGACTACAAGTTGAAATTTTGCAAAGTATATGACCAATGTGTTTATTAAGCGAAGTTATTTCACTGATGCACAATTTTTAAAAATCATTAGACTCATCTAATCAGTTAATTTCTCCATATATATGGAAAAGAATGATCATGAAAATTCAGCCAGCAAATGTCTTTTTCCAACAAAATAGAAGTAATATTTTTGTGCCATTTATCAGATTATTATTATTATTATTTTGCAGTACGCGGGCCTCTTACTGTTGTGGCCTCTCCCGTTGTGGAGCACAGGCTCCAGACGCGCAGGCTCAGCGGCCATGGCTCACGGGCCCAGCCGCTCCACGGCACGTGGGATCTTCCCGGACCGGGGCACGAACCCGTGTCCCCTGCATCGGCAGGCGGACTCTCAACCACTGCGCCACTGGGGAAGCCCTATCAGATTATTATTTCCCAGCTTAAAATTGCACTTCTTACACTAGGACTAGGACTAACTTCTACAAACCCATTTCTGCAAACCCAACTGTCTGTTGTTAGACTTTCTCAATAGGGATGTTGAAGAGTGGCTGGAAACCTGGGCAAGGGAGAGGGATGCTTTTCTCTGTATTGCTTGACAGCTGTTGTTCTTTATATTGGCAATGACAGTTAGTTTTAGATTCCAGGATTTTCCCCCCATAGTCTCAGACCCAGCTTATTGCCCTCCTTCAAAAACACCAGCACTAGCTGGCTGGCAGTTCCTTCTCAGAAATCTGATTTCCAGCTCTGTGGAGAGCCTCCCTGGGGCTCCAGAACCAGCTATGCAGCACCGTCTCCTTACAGCACTCTCTCCTTAGGGGTCCTCTTAGCGGTTCTGACTGCTTAGGGTCCTTATTCAGAGCTTCTGAGGCTACAGTTTCACCCAAGCAGCCTCCTTTCCTCAAAGACATGAGCCTCAGGTCAGCAGGGCCACTCCTCCAAATGTCTAAGTTTTAGTAATAACTCCGCCATCTTCTCTATGTTCCCCAGTCCTAGGCATGACAGCTCTTCTCTGTAGTTTTCATCTCCGTATTAACCTCAGTGTTCCTATTTTGCCTCAGTTGTACTCCAGAGCCCATCTAACCAATTCTTTGTGCTAAATTCTTTCCATTAAAATAAGTGATGTTCTAGTTTTTCTTAGTTGACTTTGGTGTTATAAAGAATACAAATTTGAATTTTAAATATGTTTATGAGCTGATACAAAAGAAACCTACAAAGCTAAAATATGAAGTGAAAGTAGGAATCCCAGATAATATATAAGTACTGAAGTTAGAGTTCATCCTGGGGCTTCTGTTAAACGCTGGTGCTTTTATGCTCCTACTTTGATGGTTGCTTGGTGAATAAAGAATGAGATATAAAATCTAGGGACCAACTGAGGAAGGGAATCAAATTGAATATCCCCAAATAAACCTGGGATACAAAGTGTCACACCCTTGAAGAAGGGTAAATGAGAAATAATCCAGTCTTGAAGAAAAGGTCAGCAAGAAAATTTGCCTGTTCTAAACTTGGCACTGGATTGTAAGGGAAATACTATTTCCTTAGAATTCACAGTCTAAAACTATCTCTCATGCAGTTTTTTTTTTCTGAATTCATGATTTATGGTATGAAAACCAATTAAATAATTTAATTCGAAATGGGCTTGAGACAGTGGTGCCCCCAGGGGAATGGTGGTGTGAAAATACTGTGACGATATTGGGTGAAGAGACTCAGCTTCAACTCAGGTGACAAATACTTCACAAAATAATATGAAATTTATTACACAAATGTGTAATAAACATAAAACACAAAACAAAAAAGAGTTGAGGACCAAGAGAATTTCAGTAAAGTATATTTGCATACAGGGACCACAGGCAAAAGAAAAATGATCCAGATGAAAAAACAAGGAATAAGAAGGAATGAATGGTGCTATTGGTGTGCATGGGCAAACTGGAACAATCTTTACTACTTGAAACAAAAATAACAGTATCCGATTTGAGAGTAAAAGAAGGGTACAGATAAACTATGGACAAGAGTAACACATGTTTTAGAGTTGGATAATCCTAGTTAAAGTATCCTAAGATCCTTACCTTGTTCAGATAAAGGTATTATGATGGTTAATTTATGTGTCAACTTGGCTGGGCCACAGGGTGCCAGATATTAGTTTAAACATTATTCTGGTTGTGTCTGTGAGGGTGTTTCGGAAGGAGATAAACATACGAATTGGTAGACTGAGTAAAGCAGATGGCTATTCTCGGTGTGGGTGAGCCACCTGCAATCTATTGAAGGCCTGAATAGAATGAAAGGTTGAATTCACTCTCTCTGCCTTCCTGTCTTTGAGTTGGGACAGCAGTCTTCTCCTGCGCTTAGACTCAGACTTAGACTGGAACTACACCTCCAGCTCCCCTGATTCTCAAGTGTTCAGACTCAGACTGGCACTCACAACACTGATTCTCCTGGTTCTCGGGATTTTGGACTCAGACTAAAACTAAACCATTGTCTCTCCTGGGTCTCCAGCTGGCTGACTACAGATCTTGGGACTTTGCAGACTCAGTAATCACATGAGCCAATGCCTTATAATAAATCTTTACATATATACAGATATCATATATATACACATGTCATATACATATATATTTTCTGTTGATTCTATTTCTCTGGAGAACCTTGACTTAAACATGCATAGAGATTGATTAATTTTAAACTCAATTAAGTATGCTTGTCAAATAACTAGTGACTAAAAGGTAGTCTGTGTAACTAAAGGAAAAGTTGAAGGAAAAATAAATGTGTTCAAAAGAGACCAGAAAAAAAAAGGAGAGGAAGAGGGGCAAAATGAACTTCAGTTTCAAGTAGAAACATGCAAGTGTAAAAAACGATGTACAATGAATGGGCAGGTTGCAGAAAGATATATACAGTATCCTTCCATTTATAATCATTTCCAAAGTCGATAAAATTAAGCAATGTAATTTTTACAGATACATATTTGAATGGAGAAACAAATCTTTTAAAGCAAGGAAATGATTAAAACAAAATTTATCATAGTGACTATTCTGTTGGGGGTCAGAGGGAAATATTAGTGAAGAAAAGAGACAAAAGGCCTTTAAGATACTGATAAAGTTTATTTCTTGGGCTGAGTGATCATTTTGTTATATTTGTAAGCTGTACAAATATGTTGCATACAATTATCCCGTATCCCCATAGGACTCTGTAATCCCATGCCTTCTAATTGAAGGTTTCTGCAACTCTTTGTGAGAGGAGTTTGTCTAGGATGGGCTGTGAGCTCCACCTACATATCTGGCAGCTCTGAGGTCCCAGGAAGTTCCTTCCTGCAAAAGCATCCCTTTAGCAATGCCAAATAGGAATTGGTAGATATTGCAGCTTCCACACCCCTCAAGTAAAGCAACTAAGGTATTTCTAAGCATATTCCAGCTATCTCCAGCAGAATTCAGCATGTTACCCACAGTAACCTCTTCAGTTACCTAAAATGTATTGACTTTCTTCTTGTAGCTACAGGGTCCAAAGACAGTCCCCAAAGTACCAACGTTCCCAATGTTCATGCCCCAAGTAGTCTCCTCTCACTTTGAATAATGGAAGTGACACTGTGCAGTTGGAAGCCTATGACTTACAATGACTTGTCAGCTTCCTCTGTAGCACTTTTGGAAATCTAGAGATGCCATATAAGAATTTTGACTATACTACTGCTGGAAACATAAGTTGCCCTAAGATCACACAGAGAGACAGAGGGACAGCCTCCCCTTAATGAGCTGTCTTGCTATGAACCCACCCCAGTCACTATTGACTGTAGCCTCATAAGTCCCAAGCGAGACCTACTGAAAAACCAAGCATCTGATCTCAGTCAACACACAGAATTGTAAGATAGCCTCTTTCTGTGCTCTCACTTTCCCATTCTCATGTGGGTGTTTCCTGTTATAACCTCCCAAATAAACTTCACTCTAAATATAGTCTTAGAGTTTACTTTTAGAGGAGTCCAAACCAAGACAACACAATTAACAGTTAAAGGCAAATCAACATAAAATAAAATAATTTCACATTATCTAACTGTCACATACAGGCATACACACAAAACATAAGGAATCATCATTTCTTTTCTTTTCTTTTTTTTTTTTTTGGATAGGAAATGGAGTTTGTTAAGTGGAAGTTACTTGATAATGGCTACAAAATAAAATACTGGCATTGTCATGTACTGTGCAAAAGGGTATGTGTTGTAGATATTTCTGTCCATTTTTATATTATCGTTCTTATTCCTCTCTTTGATCAGCAGTGATAGAGGCAGGATTGAGCTATTAGAAACACCTTCTTGTTAATTTGCAAACCTTCTGTTCTATCTTAGTTCCTTTGAGCTGCTAAAGCAAAATACCTTAAACTGAATGGCTTATAAACAAAAGATATATTTCTCACATTCTGGAGGCTGTCCAAGATCAAGGCTTCTACAGATTCAGTTTCTCATGAGGGCCCACTTTCCAGTTTATAGATATGTACTTTCTTTGTCCTCACATGGTGGAAGGGGTAAGGGAGCTCTCTGGAGTCTTTTTAATAAGGGCACTAATCCCATTCATGAGGGCACCACCCTCATAAACGAATTATCTCCAAAAGGCCCCACCTCCTAACACCATCACATTGGGGGCTAGGTCTCAATATATGGGTTCTGAGAGCAAGGCACAAGCATTCAGTCTATAACACCTTTTTTTTATAATTAATTAATTAATTTTTTGGCTGTGTTGGGTCTTCGTTTCTGTGTGAGGGCTTTCTCTAGTTGCGGCGAGCGGGGGCCACTCTTCATCGTGGTGCGCAGGCCTCTTGTCTTGTTGCAGAGCACAAGCTCCAGACACACGGGCTCAGTAGTTGTGGCTCACGGGCCTAGTTGCTCCGTGGCATGTGGGATCTTCCCAGACCAGGGCTCGAACCCATGTCCCCTGCATTGGCAGGCATATTCTCAACCACTGCGCCACCAGGGAAGCCCAACACCTTCTTTTTTTTAAATTGTATGTGAATAAAGGTTCACCATGGCCATAAAAATAAAACAAGGTTTAGAAAAGAATACTTTTATTATTTTTAAGTGATTAATTTTGAAATGTGTGAATGGGCTCAAAATTTTGTTCTTTGGAGAAATTTAAAATAGGACAGGCTTTCATCTTTATGAATGGGTCACACGTAGACTTTCCAGAAGTAGAAAAATGTAATAGATGGTAGCTCATTGTCTCTTTAAGCCTGAGAAACAATACAGTAGGTCATTTTCTCATCTGCTAATTCACATTTGTCTTTAATTTCTCTCATTCCACATAATAAAGGGTATGCTTAATAAATATCTCACCTAGTAAGTAAGGTTAACAGAGTGCATATTCACTTTTTTCAATAGAGGAATTAACTACTTTAGTTAACTAGTTTACTATCTGTAAAGTATTTACCCTAGTTAAAATTTTAATAACTCTATAATATTTTATTTTAAAATAAAATTACATAGTTGTTGTACATATTCCTAATTTATCTAAATATGCCATTACATATACCTTTGAAACTCCATGTAGAATTTGAGTTCATTTTAAAGTACGTTTTCCAATAGCATGGTTTAAAACTTGGATAGCTGGCCTTTGAAATGTATAAATTATAAAAGTGGAAAATCAGCATAGTTTTCTTTTCCTGAGAAGTGGAGCAGTTAATATTCAACATGAAATGTCTAATCTTTAAATGCATTATAATCTAACTGCTTAGGATAATTTTTGCTTTAATACCTTAAGAGTCTGCAAAGCCTGAAGGATGGGATTATTAAGATGGAATTTTAATGTCAAAATTATCAGAGAAGTGAACATATTGCTAGTGTTCATAAAAAATTGTATTCAATTTCTGTATGATTTGTTCAAATAAGAGATGAGAATATATTTGATTATAGCTAGTAAGTAACCCAAAATTTGATCAGATGACTGGAGGTCACTGCTACATAAAGGCTGTCGACCTCAGAGATTAGACTATTTAAGAGCTGAATTTACTCAAATGTATAAATGTACCTGCAGAGATATGCATAAAAATGTAGTCATGAAGTAATTAAACTGTTGGAATATTTTGCAGTGAAAATAATAAGAAAAGGAGTGTATGAAAATAAAAAATGAATATAAATGATGGTAATTTCTTTGGAAAACAATGCAAAAGTGTAGAAAACATTTCTCAGTTCTCATTTTTTAAAGCTTTGGGTAACTCAAAACTAACATGCACAATCGATTTCTAAAGTTAAATCTTATTTTATTTAGCATACATTTATTAGTGTTCAAATTAATCTGTGGTATAGAATTTACTGTGGAAAGCCAACTAATATGTAAAGCAATAACAAGATAGCATTTAACTGTACTATTTTAGGTAATTATTTTTTAGCAAATACATACTTTGCAGTATTTTTTATAATCATGCTTGTCAATTTCTTAAGGAGAATTATCCCTGTAGCAATACAAACTTCCCCTTCTACATTAACAAATACCTACAATGATGTGCTCATACACAATGATTTATGACTATTAATAGAAACGATGATAAGCAATCAATAGTCATTCAAACTTACAATTATAATTTTTATCCCATTGATGGGGGGAATGTAGAAACTTTTATGTATTGACCTTAAGATACAAAAGCTCAGTAAGTACCCTTCTTAGAACAATGCACATTTGTAATTTATGAATGTTCTTTTATATTCTTGTAGATACAAATATACAGTTACGTTTTTCCCAGTGCTACATAATTATAACTTGTAATATGTAAATATTTATGAATTCACAGGATGTTTGCTAGGAGAGAAGAATGTTATACTTGCAGATTTATCTAGTATTTGCAGAATTCAGATCTTATTATTAGGCTTTATGTTGTATTGCAAAATGTAAAAATACATTGTTATAAATTTGACTTGTCTAGAAAACATACCCTCTGGTGATTCTGTTGAGATTTGAGGATTATCTCAACATTATTTATTGTTAGAAATAGACATTACAATGTTGGTTGAAAATTTTACTCCCTTTACTTTTATATAAGTAAATGGAGGACATAATGTCCTACATTCTAGGTGATAAAATATAGTTCGAACATTAATATCATGAGGTATTAGAATTTACAGAACCTTAGAGAGCATCTAGGCAGAAATGTCACACTGATTGGAAGTGGCAGTCTAAAATGCAATTTAAAGGATTCTATCAGGATTAGAGATTAAAGGATGCTTATCAGTCCAATGAGGAAGAGCCCTTGGCTGACTGAGAACGTAGGCCATGAGTCCTGGAAGGGAACCTGGGGGCAAGCACACTGTGGGCTTGCCTCCCCTTATCTAGTATATATCAAAGATCCTAAAAGTTGGCCAAAAATGAAGATTCCAATTCCTAAAACATCTCATGGAGTTATCAGACAGAAGTACTTCTTAATCTTTGTCTGTATATTTGCTCAAAATCTGATTCCTATAATTCTCTCCACTTAATCCTAATCTATTACTCATTTCAAGCCCGCAAACATTTTAGATGTTCTTTTCCCCTTTTGATATTTCTCTTTTCCAAATCAAAAGTCATTAATTGCTCCAGCTTTTTAACCATTTCTACAGTTGCTCACATCCTTCTTAAAATATCACTCCCAGAACTAAGTCCTCTAGATCAGGGGTCCCCAATACCCTGGCAGCGGACTGCTGGTCTGTGGCCTGTTAGGAACCTGGCCACACAGCAGGGGGTGAATGGTAGGAGAGAGAGCAAAGCTTCATCTGCTGCTCCCTATCGCTCCCTATCGCTCCCCATCGCTCGCATTACCGCCTGAACCATCCCCCCACCCCGTTCCCTCCTCCCCCAACATCCATGGAAAAATTGTCTTCCGTGAAACCAGTCCCTGGTGCCAAAAATGTTGGGGACCACTGCTCTAGATGATATCTTAACTGTGTAAAGTAAAACAATGGTATCTCTTCATGAACACACAATACTCCTATTTAATGCAACATAAGATCCCATTATCTGTTTCATGGTGTTTTCATCCTCTTGGGTCATAATACACTTCCCATTGAGTACGGTATTTAGATTTTTAAAAAATGAATCATTCCTATCTGTCCCCAATACTAGGTGTTTACTAATTTCCTCATCTGATAATAATGTAACCATATTTTTGTGATTGTTCATTGTTAGCCAAGAATCATACTAAGCATTTTATCTCAATTATATTACTTAAAATCACCATAGACCTAATTTTATCTACAGATTAAAAAAAAAAAAAGGTACCAGAAGAAGCCTAGTACTCTGCCCAAAGATGTGGCAGCATTACATTTAACCCCTTTATATTTATTATGTTAGTTTGGAACAATTCATTTTTTTGAGTTTTTATTTAATAATGATGTTGGTAGCACAGGGAGATCAGCTCGGTGCTTTGTGACCACCTAGAGGGGTGGGATAGGGAGGGTGGGAGGGAGATACAAGAGGGAGGAGATATGGGGATATATGTATATACGTATAGCTGATTCACTTTGTTATAAAGCAGAAACTAACACACCATTGTAAAGCAATTATACTCCAATAAAGATGTTAAAAATAATAATAATGAGGAGGTTGGGCTCTCTTAGGAGACAAGGAACACATTCTGAATTTATCTTACATACTGAAGATTTATTTTAAGTATACTTGAAGTAAATGTTAGTGGAAAACTGAGTTACATAGCAAACATCTTAAAGGAAAGTCTCTACAGATATTTAATAGCTTTAGTGTCTCGACTATGATATTCTTTACCCAGCAGGAGAATACTTTGTGCTTAGCATCCTTCTTGAGAAGAGCTTCTGTTCCTCTTTACGGTTGGATGTGATATTACGGTCACTCAAATGTTTTCTGTCTCTGCTGCTACTGCCCATGATGAGAAAAAAGGACTCTACTCTCGGCCTAGATCCTTCTAATTAATTACATCCTCTGCATATTCATTTTAATATCATAATACTTGATGCTTGTCATCTTACCAAACATCTTTCATTTAATTCTCCCAACAATTTTAAGGTAAGCAATGTTTTAATTCTCAAATGACGTTAAAAAATAAAACAACAACTTGAGGCTTGGAGAAATAAAACAACAGCAAATAGACCAATTATTAAATAGGTAGGACATTTCTGGACCTGGATTCATACTCAGGTTTGACTTCAACGTCTAGCTGCTAGCTCACAGCCTGTTTTCTCTGTGTTTCTTAAGTTCTGCCCATTCTACTGGCCCCAGTGCTTTCTCTGTGTCCCAAGTTCACATTCCAAAAAAGTTCACTTTCCAAAGAAGTTTACTAAGTGATTGGTAAGTCCTTACTCCTATGGTGATCCTGAAGAATCTCTGAGATTTTGCCAAATGCCTTGCTTGTATGAAAATACAAGGTATGTGTGACATTTCTTTGATCCACCAGTCTAACAAATCTATCAAAAAATAAATCACATTAGTTTGAACAAAAATGTCTCGGTAACATATCAAAATGTTAACAACACACATACTTGCAAATCCATGATATCGTTTTGTAGGAGAGATCTGCTTATTAAATCTTGAATCCACAAATCTCCTTTTATATAAATGAAAACATTTACCTAATTTTCTCTTGTTTTATCTTCCATTTTCCATGTTTTCCTAAATGTTACTTATGGAGAGTATTCAACTGCATACACTTTCAATGTTCTCACCAGCAGTGCTCTGCTAGAAACCACAAGCTCTTTTGTGAGGTAGCTACTCTTTTACCATTATTCTCTTTTCTTGGGCTTCACACTTCACCTGACACATTCTCTCCTTTTCAGTTTCAAGATTGTTTTAAGCATTTCTCTACAGATAGCTCTTCAGTTGTCTCTAAACAATCACTATTAAAAATAAAACTGTTCTTGGGGCTTCCCTGGTGGCGCAGTGGTTGAGAGTCCGCCTGCCGATGCAGGGGACACGGGTTCGTGCCCCAGTCCGGGAGGATCCCTCATGCCGCGGAGCGGCTGGGCCCGTGAGCCATGGCTGTTGAGCCTGCGCGTCTGGAGCCTGTGCTTCGCAACGGGAGAGGCCACAACAGTGAGAGGCCCGCATACCGCAAAATAAATAAATAAATGAAGCTGTTCTTGTATGCTCACATGCTTGAATGAAAAATAAAAAACAATCTATTGGGTCATACATACATGTTAAATTCTGATAGTTACTGCCAAATTGCCCAATAGATTGTGTCACTCTATTCTGTTTTTCTTATTTATATATATTCATTGTACCATATATGCTAAGTAATACATGTACTTCTACCCATATCTTTTGATTCTGTAAGGAACTTAAATCCACATTTATTTTCCTTTGAAGCTTTTTAAATTATCAATTAATTTGCATCTTTATTCTTCCTAGAACCTGTCTTAGAGCCATGCCGTATTTTCATTTCTTCATCTGTTCTTGTGCACAGGTTCCTCTTTCTGTCCTCTTTGTGGATATTCTTTTAAAAACTTTAAGATGCAAACAATATATTTAGAAAGCTTATATATATGTACACAAGACAAACTTCATTAATTACAAATCCAGCCATCTCTCTAGTGGCTGTCCTTATGGGTACTTAACTGAATTAAGAAAAACTTAGGAATAAAAAATGATCTTAATGCATGTAAACCTAAATTTTTTCTGAATGAGGCAATAATAATCTGCTTTTATACATTATGAAAAACTTCAACCTACTTCTCATTTGATCCTAGCAGCCCTTCGTAGCATAACTATTATTATTTCTATCATGAAGATGAGGAAGCTGAGACTCAAAAACAAACTGATTTGCCCAAAGTAACAATTTAGACGGCAGTACATATGGGATGTTAACTTCAAATATAATACTGTTTTCACTTGAGCTTGCTGTTTCTCAAAAATCTGAAGTATTTTTGTAATTGTCCTGTCACCTTTCATGCCCCAACAAAATGTCCTCCCCGACTAAAAATCCACTAATTAATTCTATTGAATTAAGGCTTTTAACATAGACGAGCCCTCTATTCAAAATCCAAATACCCTTAGAGATTTAATAATCAAGCTGGTAAGTAATTAAATCTTAGTAAGAATTAGCTTATCAGATTGCTTTCCATCAACCACTAAGTGAAAAGCAATGGAGCACAAAGTAAAAGAGATGGGATGGGTTGGGAACCGAAACACAAGCAATTCTGAAGGCAGCTGACAGAGTGTAACTAACTGTTGGTAGCATGAAATTCTGGGTACCTGGTATAAATGGTGAGTATAACTAGCAGAGCTGTAGATACCAGGAGAAAATCAATTATTTCACAATTTTTTCATATGACTGGTCTTGGATGAAGACATAAGCTAATAGTCATTCTATATTAATTGGGATTTTACCTCTCTAGTTCTCTTATTCTCTCATTTTATAGTTGATAATATATGCTCTTATTTTATAGACCGTGATGGTAAAACTAACTTGACTTTCTCTGGTGTGCTCTTCTCTTGGCCTGGCATACACTCCCATAGACTGCAACTCAAAGAGAAACAAACCAATAAAATCCCCCATCACTGACACTTCTCCGACCATCTCCACCACTTACCAGACCTGATGAATCCGGCCACTCCCTTGCTTGTACCTCAATTTAATGTACACAGGCTTATGTCATACAGTCACGACTCCTTTCCATAAATTTCTTTTATCTCTTCTTCCTTCTGTCTGTTTATACTGGAATGCAAAGTCATATTTACCTCTGCGTTCCTGACATCTGTCACAAGGTCTAGATCTTGTGGTCAAGACAAATAGGTACTTAGTAAATGTTTAAAGAAGTAACTAGTACCTGGGAAAATATGTATGTAAGTACATTTCTATATAACAAATATTTCCTCCTCCCTCGATTGAGCTGAATAGTCACCTGTGTTTTATCTGCTTTAAACTTGTTTTATTATTCTTCAACTTAATTTCATAGATTTTTCTTTTTAAAGCAACGTATTTGAAACCAGAGACTAGAAGGTAAAAGAATTTTCACTGGGAGCACATAGCAACCTGGTGAAAAAAATAAAAACAAATCAAAAACCAAACTGTAAAACTTAAGCTATAATCTTTCAGTTGAAGAAACACAAATAGATTTTCTTTAGATTATCAAAACTCTTTAACTTACATTACAAGTGTGCCATTAAATGATTCTATTTTGTATTCAGGTTGCTGAACAATATACACATCTATCAGATCAATTCAGTGAATCTATTAGTCAAAATTAGAAAAAAAAGAGACCAGTGTTTTGCATATCAAAGGAAAAATCTATCAGTTTACTGACTGCATTTTCAAAATTTATTTTTATTATTTACTATTTAACTGATTTTTCAGCCATGGTATAGACACAGATCATGTTCCATGTAGGGTGTCCATAAATTAGGCCATTTAAATGAAGGTATTCATATGTTTTTGTGAGCCTTTGTTTATCATAAACTATAATAGCATCTATACCACACATGATAATACATAATATGACTTTATATACTTGACTCTCTGTTTTTTTCCCCTGATCTCAAGTTCTGTCATCTTGGCAGGTCTGCATTTAACACATGCACTGGAAGACCACTTTTGCTTCTGTGGTTCTTGAAAATTTTACAAGTTTTGACCAAACAGGATGCAGAATTGTTTTTGAATTTCTGCCATGAAATGTTTAATAACCTTGTCATTCTTCTGAAAATACTGTGTTAATAAATTCTGACAATGTGCAAAACATAGTGAGAAGAGGAATTTTTTCATCCCAAGCAGCTTTTCTCCAAGTGACAGGAGAGAGAGAGAAAAAGAGAAAGACCCCACAATTAGGTTAGATAGGCCATTTCTTCACCAAAAGATTATTTCTGAAACTGCCATTCCCAAATTCTATCTGGGGAGGATCATTTTAAAGGTCTGAGATGAGGAAAATTCTACTACAGTTTTGGAAGCAGAGACAACACTATAAAAACTTATCCATAATAGAAACTTTATTTTTAAATTTTGATAGCTAGCTTTTTGAAGCCTTTCCTTTAGCTTTTTTTCACCTAGGTTCATACCTTTTAACACTAAATCAAGTCCTATCTTCTCGGCTATTTTTAATTTTAAGATACTAGATGGCATTATGACCCCTTATATTAGACAATCATGCATAAGTGAATGTGTATGTGTGTGTGTGTGTGTGTGTGTGTGGATGCAGAGAGACACATACAAAAAGAGACACACACACAGAGACACATACAAAAGTGGTTTTCGTATTCAGACATCTATTGCAGTGTTAGTTAAAACTGAAGCATAGGAAAGTCATGAGGATCAACCATTGAGTCGTTCATTATGGAAGCTTTAATGGTATGTTGACTTAACAGCTATTCAATCTTTATTAGATCAGGAAAGGTCATGGACATATATATACATTTCTCATAAATGCTGCAAATGGAAAAGAAAATCTAATTCCCGGGGAAAACATTAAAAATAAACAAATACCAATTTTCCTTAAGGCTGATCTGAAAACTCTTGGTGACTACTAATATATGCACATACGGTGAAAGCATTGTCTTTGTAACTTCTCTGCATTACAACATTTATGGCGGTGTTCCTCTAAAAGCCATGACATCAGAAGCACCCCAGGAGCCTAGAATCACAGCCATTACAAAAGCAAGCTTTTGGCTGCAAGGTAGTGAAAAGAAGGCTGATGGATCAAACCTCAAAGCCTTGCTTTTGAAATTAAATTCATGCAGTAGGCTTAGGCAGATCCAAGCTAGTGCATACCAGGCACCATGCAGCACCTCACAGTGTAGATTCTCCTGGAGTGCAAACAGTGTGACTTCGACCAGCTTCTTCCCAGATTTAGCAGCTCTGGATAACTCCCAAGCAGAGTAATCATATATATCAAAAATACTTAGCAGTTTTGTGAAAGGTAAAAAAAAATAGAATTTGCTAAATCCTCTTTCCCTGTGAGACCTAATGAGCACCTCAAGATACTGCCTGTCTGAGGAGAGGAAGGATTCATGTTTAAAGTCATTATTCCACCTAACTCTATCAATTTCATGTCACCAACACATCAAAAGGTGCAATTTTCAGAAAGCTGTTTTCTGCCTGAGTCTTTTCATTGTGGTTTCACAACACAATTGCCTACATAGATGTTCCCAGCACATTGCATTTCACAATATATGCACCGTTTGGACACAATATGTTCATGTTTTCAGTTAATACATCACAAGGAGATTTCTAAATGACAAAGCCCCTACATCTCACAAGCAAACAAGCCTAGGATATTATCCCTATCCCTGAGCCCTGTTTTCACTGCCTTTTTTCTCATACTTTCTTTTATTTGGGTAAAATACATTTTGACTTCAGTGCACCCTTTAAGAAAACTTGATATCCAGATAATATCAAGCATAATTCAAGTAAACAAAAGTAGGAAGAAGAAAACACTAAGCCCAGCATTACTTTTCATACTTAGTATTCTTTACCACATCTCTTAGCACGTTTCACTTAGCACATCTCTGTGAGAGGAGAGAATTCTTGTTTTTTATTTTCCCTCCCATTGAGAGAACAATCACAACTAAGCTACATCCACAAGATGTAATAAAACTCTAAGTATCAGGGAGCTCAGTTCTCTTTTCACCTCTACCTATTTATTTCTATTTAAATTAATTGGGAAAAAATCATAACAAAGTCACAAACAATGGTTATTTATAAATCAAAGAAAAGGATTCAGGGTTGTTTTTTTTTTTTTTCTAAAAAGTGTGCAAATATAATTTGCATGAACATAAAACTATTTTCATAAGCCAGGAGAAAATATATTTTGTATGTTAACATGAAGCACCCTTTAAACACATGCAAGGATATAATTTAAAATTTATATATCTAATGATAATATATATTTATATATTCAATATATATGTAAAGTTTTTCAAAAGTTGAATAATTCAAAACCTCAGCTATCTTGGGTTTAAAACATCAATGGTATCCCAGTCAAGCTAAGGGCACTCTTAGGGTATCTCATTCCTCAATTAAATCTGGTTTTTTTATTAAATCTGATAAGTTTTGCTTTGATAACAAAACTTTTTTGATTATTCAAAGATAATTTCAAAAGGTACCGCTAAACGTATAGATTGAAGACTTTATATTGTATGTTAAAAATGATAGAAATCTTGATTAAAAATCTAAAATGCCCCTTAAACATTAAATTAACAATTGGAGTTAGGTAGTTCAAAAGTGATTAAAGATATTAAATATGTAGTCCTTAATTTAAATTGAACAATGTTATTTGTAATATTTTAAAAGGAAATGGTCTAGGGATTCCATGTGTCGATAGTAGAAGTTATTAATGATTTTCTTATTCAAAACACTTGAGATTTACAACTTAAGCTTAATAATACAATTGCCCACTGTAACACTGAGGATAATAGAATTGTGTGTGTGCATATGTGTGCTGTTTGGAAAAAAAATGCCTCAATGATGTTTGTCTTTCTTCTCTTGTCATTTTTTCTAGAAAATTAAGAAAGTATTTCTTTGTAGATTATAAAACTAAGGGTTCCCAATCATATTAAACTCTCAAAAACAGACTTTTCAAAAATATTTGTGTGGAGCAGTCATTAACATGCAAATCACACGTTAGTGTGAAAATCCTCAAGGAAGATAGAAGTAAGGTAGGTTCCTCTGTACTAGTGGCAATGATGGCATCAAACAGAGAGCAAGTAGGTGTCTAGAGCAGAATATGAACTGGGGAAGAGCTTGCTAGTCATGACCCTGGCTCTGCTCCTACGGGTCGAGATACTGCTACTCCCATTCTACCATAGAGCAAACAGTCATGCTAGCCCAGAATTGCTGCTAAAGATGCATCAGGCCATTCCTGAAACCCAGCTAGGGGAACTGTTACTAGGAACACAAAGAGAGGCCAGCCTCTGAGTACCTTCTCCTACAAATGTTCGTTCTGTACCATGTGCTAGATAATTACAACACATAGAAGCAGATCTTGGAAATATCTGCAGCTGGGGAAAAGACACTGGGAGGTTTCCCATGGAGCCCGACCAACTGATGGGGTATGAGAGAAGAGGTAAAATACACATTATAATAACAGTGGTCTTTGCCTTGAGGTTCTCCATACCCATTTATTTCCTTAACTCTCCTAGAAGGAACAAGTCCAAAGCTTAGGTTCCTACCCTTATCCCAACATTTGGTATTACAAAGCATATATCTAGCTTAATACTTCCAGGGTAGTATGAAATCATAAAGTGCATTATTAAGACATCTCAGGATCACAAAGATTATAAAAGTAGGAGAGCACTAATTAACGTACCACAGAGAAAACTGAGTTAATGGGGCAGGCAGAAAAGACAGGTATTTTAAACAGCAAATATCCTCAAAGAAAAACATCGAATGGCATTAGGTAACTTTAAAGATGATACAAGCAGAGATATGGGTATTAAAAATAATTATTGAAATAAGGAACTCAACAGCTAGTTTGAATAGTCAAATGGCAAAATATGTGAGCTGAAAAAAATCAAGTGAAATGACTTGCCAAAAAATAAAAGAGTTAAAAGAGAAACTATAATTAGAAAAGCTGAATGAAACAAAAAATAGTGAATGATAGGATAGGAAATAATTGAAGAAATCATAATGAAATGGCATAAAAATGAAAAAAAAATTTAAGATATCAGCTATAAAGGATGCATAGGATATAAAACAAGATATCTAAGAAAAAAAAAAGAAAAGAAAAGACAATCCAGGCCCTTATGGTGAAATCTGGAAATTATTTCTGCAGAAGGAATTTCCTAGAAAGAAATCAGATTCCTGAACAGTAGTAATAAAAGCCAAGATATTTGAATATTTTTAAAATATCGAAGCAAAATAACTTGGAACCTAGAATTTTATAGCCAGAAAAATAACCATTAAAAGGCAAGTGTTAAATACATTTTGAGGGACATATGTATACAAAAGTTTCTGCATAAAGACCCTCTTTGAAAGCATTTTAAAAATGTACTCCTAAGAGGAGCAGTAGATATAATGAAGAATGGTGGACTGCCAATTCAGAAAGGTTATTGTTGAAGTAAGAATTGGTTTTAAAAATGTAAAAAGAATCAACTATAATAACTCAGAATTCATACTTTAGAAGGAACCATGTGGGGGTGGGGTGGGGGTAGAAGTAGATAAAAGGGGAAAAAAGAGGTCATTATGAGTCATAGCACAGGTTCCGGATGCGCAGGCTCAGCGGCGATGGCTCTTCCCAGACCGGGTCACGAACCCGTGTCTCCTGCATTGGCAGGTGGACTCTCAACCACTGTGCCACCAGGGAAGCCCGACAAATGCTTTTGAAGCAGTTCAATCTAAGGAAATAATCTCTTTTCTATTTACTTTCATTTTCTTAATTTCTTAGCACAGATCAAGATTTTAATCTGAAATCATACTGCTTCTGCCCTAAAACATTCTTTAGCATGTCTTGTGGCACATTCTGCTGGAAATATTTCCACACAGTTTTTGTTTATTTAAAGAAGTCTTTCATTTGGCTTCATTTTATTTATTTATTTATTTATTTTTGATGTGGACCAGTTCTAAAGTCTTTATTGAGTTTGTTACAATATTGCTTATGTTTTATGTTTTGGTTTTTTTTGGCCCCAAGGCATGTGGGATCTTAGCTCCCCAGCCAGGGGTCAGACCCACACCCCCAGTATTGGAGGGTAAAGTCTTAACCACTGGACCACCAGGGAAGTCTCTGGCTTCATTTTAGAATGATATTTTTTGCTGGGTATAGAATCCTGACTTGATGGTTTTCTTTCTTTCCGTACTTTAAAGATCTCATTCCATTGTTTTCTGGCTTACATCATTTGATAAGAAGTTTTCTCTTATTCTTATCTTTGCTTCTCTGTAATGTTTGATGTAATGTTTCCCATCCCCCTAAACCTCTCTGGCTGCTTTTTAGCAGTTTGACTATGATGTTACTATTCTGTTGTTGTTGTTTTTGTTGTTATTCATTTTGCTTAGGGTTGTTTCAGGCTCTTGAATACATGGTTTATTTTCTTTCATTAATTTTGGAAAATGGTCATCTATGGCTTCTTTAAATATTTCTTCTACTTTCCCCCTCTCTCTTCTGTAACTCCAATGACATGCATTTTAGACTGGTTTATAATGTCTCACAGTTCTCGGATGCACTTTTTTTGTTTTTGTTTTTTTTACACTGTTCATCATCTTCATGTTTCGCTTTAGATAACTTTTTGATCTAAGTTATTGGTTCACGTTTGGCCATGCCCTGTCAGTAGATGAGCCCTTTAATGGATTTCTTCACCTTTGCTATGGTGATCTTTATATTTAGCTCTTTCAGTAGTTTCATATCACTGTTGAAATGCCTCTTATTTTCCTCTACATTTAAAAAATATATTATTCATAGTTATTTTTAAATCCCTGTGTGACAGATTCAATATTTGGGCCATTGCTAAGCCTCATAAGATGGGTTGCTTCATCTCTTGACAGTGAATTGTATTTTCTATTTTTTTCCCCTTTCTCTCTCCCTCCCTGCTTCCTTCCCTCCCTCCTCCTTCCTGCCTTCCTTGCTTCTTTCCTTTCTTCCTTCTTTCAAAGGTGTGCCTTGTACTTCTTGATTGAATGCTAAATGTCATTTGTAGAAATATGATAAGGACTGCAGTAAGTACTATTTTTGCCAGAAATGGGCATACCTTTTCTTCTGTTAGACCTTTAATATCGGACACTGACTCAATTGAGTTAAGCATTTATTTGGGTTTGAGTTCTCTTTATCTCTCTCTCCCTTTCTCTCTCTGTACACACACACACACACACACACTCACACCACATTACCTACACACCATCAGAAGATTAAATATCAAAACAGAAATTAACTAGAAGACAATATGATGAAATATGTATCTGATATTGAGACAAAGGCCTTCTTTAGTGAACACATAAAAAGAAAATACAAGGTGGGATGAAATGGGAGATTGGGATTGACATATATACACTATTGATACTATGTATGAAATAGATAACTAATGAGAACCTACTGTATAGCACAGGGAACTCTACTCAATGCTCTGTGGGGACCTAAATGAGAAGGAAATCCAAAAAAGAGGAGATATATGTATACATATAGCTGAGTCACTTTGCTGTACAGTATAAACTAACACAATATTGTAAAGCAACTATACTCCAATTAAAAAAAAAAAAAGAAAAAGAAGAAAACACAAGGGAAATACTGATTTTGACCATCAGTTAGAAAAGGTTAATAAAATAAGACAAAAGTAAGATGACAAACTTTAAAAAAGGAAAATGCAGGCTAATGGACAATCAGTGAGTATACTTAATAGAACAAAAATATTTTTATAAATCACTAAAGAAAGCACTTCAAAAGAGATTATATGAATGCCTATGAAATGCCATGTATTATGCGTCGACTGATTTCAATTTCCCAAGAAGATGGTGAGGTAGATTTATATTTTTACAATAAACTAACTGGGACTTATAGAACTAAAGTACCTTGCCCCAAATTATACATATAGTGAAGTAGCAAGTATGGGATTCACCCCGGGACACTCCATTTCCAAAGAATTTGCTCTTTTTTCCACACCAGTGTTTCTCAAAGTGTGGTATCCAGACCAGCAGCATCAGCATCACCTAAGAACTTGTTAAAAAGGTAAATTTTGAAACCTCATTCCAGACCTACTAACTCAGAAACCCTGGAGGTGAGCTGAGCAATCTGTTTTAACCAGCATCCTAGATGACCCTGCTGCACACTAAATTTGATAACCACTGCTCTGGACCATGCTGGGACTTGTCTAGTTATTCCCATATGCCTTGTGATTATGTACAAAATATCACTTGAGTATTAAAGTGATTTACAGATAGAAATAACTGTATCATAGTTAAGGGGAGAGACAATGCCAAGAGGAAGGTCACTATAGTAACCAAATGTAATATAGATTCAGTATTGATCTCCAGAAAAGACTGAAATCTTGACATATTCCACCAGGCCTACTAAAATAACATCAGCTGGTAAAGGAATTTCAAACACATCTGTTTCTTTATTCTACTTAGACAGAAAGGGGTGAGTAAATTATCTGCCTTATTAAAATTATCCTTCACTACAAGGTATTAACAATATTTTTAAAAGTGAAAATTTCTTCACAATAACAGTTTTGGTTTTTTGCTATCACCCAAATCCAGTGATTAATAATATATGCAAGTAATTTGAAGTCAGTGGATGAGCTCTTGTTACACCAGTTATAAATTCTGTGAACTTGAGCAAGGTCCATGATTGTCCTATACCCCAGATTTCTTAATCTGAAAAGACGGATAATAATATATAACCACTTTCTTTATATGAATTAATGAAGACATCGAATAAAAGTGCTCCTCCTAATATAATATGTGGACTAATTTCACTTGGTCTAAATCATCTTTGGAACTAGCATAAGAACATCTCCAGTCTCTAAGTTGTAGTGTATTATGTTGATAAATGTGATCACAAATATACATTCTTGAAAAATGTGCATCTTATTGAGCACTTGTGCCTTTAATCATATAGTTCCATTGATTTCATTATAATTTCAAAATTTTGCTCAAATTAAAATAATGCCTCAGAGATATAATAAATATCAAACTTAAAAATTATTGAAAGAGCACGCAGATGTCAGAATACAGTTTATGTGCATTTATTGTTCTGTCCAGTGCTACAAGAAAAGTTGTTTAAATGCACAATTGATCCACATAATCTTGGCACCATTATTAAAACAATGGACACTTTAAATCTGTTATTTTTTCCCTTACATACCGTTCAGTTCCTAACACAAAATGGCCCTTACAGAGAATTAAAACAAAAAAAATGATTAACTATGTTTTCCACTGATTTTATGGCCATAGTTAACAGCCATACTGATTATGTCAACTGATTTAGCAGAATTCACCAGCTAGAAGAGACACATGAAGATTTTCTTTTAGGCAGACCTGATGCATTGTAAGTAAGCTGACTTGACTGAACCTTAAGTATTACCGCGTCTTTTAAAAGCAAGTCCCCATCCTGCTGCTTTACACTTTAATTACTTCTTTAATTGACTCATTTGTTGATTAACATCACTACTAGCAATAAGTACCTGTTCTGAGTAGTGAGGAGCTAATTGAAGCAGTGGTCTTCGAATGCTTCCTGGTTGCAGCCCAGCAGCTGGATGCTGGACTTAGGGGGCAGCCGGAGGACTTCAAAGTCCACACATTAAGTACCCAAAAAGCAAAATTATACCACCGCCATTTTTTATTAAATACGTCCCAAGTAAATTGTGCTAAATCATTACCTACAGTGCTTGGTTGATCCTTTTCTTTCTCAACTTAAAACCACTCTTATTTCATGAGCCTTGAATTCAGAGAAACTGTGCTTTACCAGCTAATGGCAGTCTCCCTGCCACTGTGTTTCTTGCCACTTGTGAACATCACACATGATCTTATAAGCAAAAAGTGATATGGGCATTTAAGAGGAAGAAGGTTATGAATATTCTGGACTTTAGCAGAAAAAATAAAACCCTCCTTCTTCTTCTAAGTATTTATATACAGTTTAAGAACTCTTACCTCATGCAGAAATTCAGAAGCTCATATTGAATATCATACCTTTTATTTTTTATTTATTTTTTTGAACCTTGCATTACATTTAATAAAAGTTTAGGGAGATCTTTGTGGTATATTAGTGAACGTATTATCATACCTTTTAGATTCACTGGTTCTGCACTTTAATTCATCTCTATTTCAGCCATATATTTTACCAGTTCAACAAAGAGACAATAGTAGTATTGCATAATTAGGAAGTAATTTATCAGGTGATGATGTTCTCATAACTCTCTCTGTAAGATTTGGGTTTTACTCGATACTTAGCAGCATTTAATGGAGGTTTAAAGGTCGAGAAGATTGAAGAAGAGCTGACACTATAGGCACCACCAAGTTTCCTCAGATGAAGGAGAATTGTTCCTCCTGACTCTCAGAATCTTTTTTCAGGCAACCAGAGAAGAGAGGCTTTCCTCAGGTAGCCTCCTCTGGTTTCCCATACAGTGGGAACCACTACCTTTTCTTCCCTTCAGCTGTAGTTTTGATTGAAATTTAATGAGGCAAAAACAAAGTGCTAAATAAACAAGAATTGAAGTAATTAATGAACAATAATCTTTATACCTTCTACTTCTTTTTAATTTAATGACTTCGTGTTGCTATAATGAAGCAATGGAGGTAACTGCGAGTGTGTAAATGGCATAACCTGAGGCAGCGATAGGTAATGTTCTCAGTTTTGTAGTAGGGAAGAGATTTGGAAGGAGAACCTTGAAATTCCTGATGCCAATCAGCTAGAATCATAAGAGCCATACTGATTCCCTCACTAGTTAACAGGATGACAGCAAAATACCATACATTGGGAGACTATTAATTATCAGGGTCTCTACCAGGCTCTTTGAATATATGTTCTTACTTAAGCCTCAAAGCAGTGTTTTGATTTCAATTTACAGCATCTGAATCTCAGAATAGTTAAATATGTCAGGATTACACTTCTAGTAGGAGATGCAGCAGAGAATGAAAGTAAGTTCTTTGGAATCCAGTACCAATTTTACTACTCAACTTTTCTCTTTTCAAAACAGGTTGAAGGATTCATTTAGCATTTTAACTACATTTCCATATGTTTTATGAAAACAACAAAAGACTGATAGCAAAGTTCTAGTCTCACATTTGATTTTAGCTGGTGTAATTTTAAGGAAAATATAATGTATTATCTGATCTTTTGTTTCCGTGACTATAATGTAAACAGAGCAGAATCTCTGTAACATCATCTGTTGGTTCTAAATACCTGCTTAAATTTACATTTATATAAGAGAAATATAGGAGCAAGCTAGAAAAAATTATTATGAGTAATAAAGCAAAAGAGGTAATATTTAAGTACATTTAATATAATAATCTATTCCTTTTAAAATATTATTCCATGAATCAACAATATTTATTGTGCTCTTGATATGTGTCAAGCACTGTTTAGTTATTAGAAACAGAGTGGTGAATAAGGGTCAGGATCCTTTCTTTCCTTAAGTTTACTCTAGTTGGGTGGAGGAGGGGGCTTTGAAGGAGAGCAAAGGTATACAATAAGCAGATGAAGAAATAAATAATTACAGAAAGTTACAAGTGACAGGAGGTTGTAGATGTCTTCTCCAAAGAAGTGGCATTTTAAGTGAGATATAAATGTTGATGGAGGCTGCTATGTGAAGTGATGAGTTAATGTGGATATAGAGCCTCGTGAAAGTATTCCAAGCAGAGGGAAGAGAAAATGCAAAAGGCCTGAAACTGGAAAGAACTGGTATGTTTGAGAAACTTTGAGAGAGCCAATTGGTGGGAAAGTGGAGCGTAATATCAGAGTCAGTCAGTTAATGTGCAGAGGTGGATTGAGTTCCTTTCTGCCATGTTTGTCTCAAGGTCCTTTGGTGGTACAATTTTAAGTCTACTATTAATCCTAAATAGAAAGTGATATAAAATATAAAATTTAAATTCATGTTAACAGAAAACTTATCTTAGACTGTAATGTAAAAAGTTAAAAATCCATTGGAAAAATTATCAAATTATGTATATGTGTGCTCTTAAAGATTCTTCAGAGAAAGAAAAGCAAAGAAAAATATTACAATAGTAACAGTGATCTAGAACTCATAAGCTTATTAGGTATATTTTGTATTATATAAGCTATGATGTTTTTGCTAAATTAAAAGGAAGGGATGATTGGGGGGAGGAGGTTAAAATCCTCAGAAAATAGCCTTAAAATTGTCTTCCAAAATGTTAAGTTTGACAGAGAGTAGTTCAAGAAAGCATCTTTAAAAGCAATTCTAAAGAAAATTACAGGTGGCTTAGCAAACATTTTCATTAGCTCAGTAGACTTCCCCAAGGACCCAAGTGGCCAACCTATACCTCTGTGCTTTCCTCACTTTTCTTCCCACTTGCTTAAGACGAGGTTAACTTTTAGCAGACACAGAAAAATAGAAAATGTGCAAATTAATTAATCCAAGGTCATTCTAAATCAGGTATTGTGACTAGTCTCAAAATGTCATTAGGTTTATTTTAGTTATTAAGTAATACTATCTTTTACAGTATAAAACTGCCCAATGAGATTAGAACTTTACTGCAAATGCTAATCAAACCAAGATTTTTTAAAAATCAAGACTGTTATCTTACTGAAACATATAGCAAATTACAAAAGCAAATTAGTCATCCAAAAACTATACTAAGTAAACTATATATATCCCAATATAACACTATATGTATTTATGTAAACTAAATATATACAGCTGAGCAGCTAATTAAGGAAACAATTTGGGCACCTGTTTCTGCATAGCATCAATATACCAAAAAAATGCAGGCAAGTATTTTTAAATAAATGGTGTAAAATACATTTGATAGTCTTAATTTGATCAAATTCTTCTTTGTTAAAACTAACTGGAAATTCAGAAGTTGCAAATAGTCTTAGCTGTATCATCCATTAAATCATAATTCAGATGTACGTTCTCAGCAGTTAGAATTATTTTCCCAATTGCAGGATTATTGCCTAAGTGAAAAGACACAGCCTTCTGTTAGCTTTGCCACCTGAATATTGTAACAGGAAGGTGGATGTTACACCTTATGACATAATCAGTAATTTATTATTTTTATTTTTAAATGAATAGGAATTCTATAATCTACCTTCCTTTAATAGTTTTTGTTCTGAGCATGATTCTCCAAGTCAATTTAAATGGATTTAGAGCAATATAAACTTCATTCTTTAATTTAGTTCTATGCAGAAAGACATTTGGTTGAAATTATTTGAGATTATTATTAAGAGATTATAGTTAGTGTTATATTTCCTATACTTCCTGACTTAGCTAGGGATGCTGTAACAAAGATACCATTGATGGGGTGATTTACAAACAACAGAAATTTATTTCTTACAGTTCTGGAGTGTGGAGGTGCAAGATCAGGGTGGCAGAATGGTTGGGTTCTGGTGACAGCCCTCTCCCAGGTTGCATTGTATGTCCTCACATGGCAGGGAGCAGAGAGAGGAAGCTAACTCTCTTTCTGACTCCTAGACTGACACTAATTCCATTCATGAGAGCTCCACCTCATGACCTCATCTAATCCTAATTACCTCCAAAAACCCCACCTCCTAATACCATCACATTTGTGGGTAGGGTTTCAACATATGAATTTGGCGGGAACACATACATTGAGTCCATAGTACTGCCAAAGTCCCAAACTGGCAAAACCTCTTCACTTTCCCATTTTGCTCAGCTCAGCCCTCCTTCATTTTTTTTTTTTTAAACAAAATCTCAAATCCTTCGTTCTGTGGTAGCATCATATCCACAGATGAAGTTCTGCAGCATTGTTTGTGGGAAGACCCATGCACACGCTCTAGAAGGGATGGATAAAGAAGCTCAGTCCACTAACCACACCAAGTTCTGAATGCTGAGCTCCATGTGGCCTGAATCAGGGCCCTGTCTGATATCAGTGTTATTGGTGCCTTGGCTTGTCCTAGGTCAGTTTTGCTCAATGTAAGAGTAAGAATGCATACATGGGGAAAGAGGAGGAAGACCGAACAAAAGGATTGTGAACATTGTGGCACTTTTCTCTTATTCTAAAAATGCACAGAAGGATTTGGATCAATGTATTGATGATCTTTTTAACACAAGAAGAAATATTTTTTGTTTGAGTTGGCACTGTTATACATTTTGTTTGTTTGTTTTGCTTTTGCTTGTTTTGTTTTCAATAGATAGGAACTGTGACGGCAGATTTGCCTTGATTTGATGGCTAAATCAGTGTCACACTTTTAAAATGATCATGTGTACAAAGTATACAGAAAACACTATAGCAGAAAGAAGTTAATATTTTGCTATATTTGCTTCAAACCTTTTTCTTTCCCTCTCTAGCTTTCTCCCTGTCAAATAAAATGTTAACAGCTGAAGTTTTATACACCCTCAGTCCTTTCTCCACCTGACCTCCTCAGAGGTCATTATTACTGTGGTATCGGTGGGCCCGATATCATTCATGCTTCTTATTTTTTTTTTTTTTTTTTTTTGCGGTACGCGGGCCTCTTACTGGTGTGGCCTCTCCCGTTGCGGAGCACAGGCTCCGGATGCGCAGGCTCAGCGGCCATGGCTCACGGGCCCAGCCGCTCCGCGGCATGTGGGATCTTCCCGGACCGGGGCACGAACCCGTGTCCCCTGCATCGGCAGGCGGGCTCCCAACCACTGCGCCACCAGGGAAGCCCCATGCTTCTTATTTTTAATACACAAGTTTTATAAACATAAGGAATATGTAGCATTGCCAGTTTCTTATTAAATATATGTAATTCCTTTCACAACTTGTGTCACTCAAGTTTCTGAATCTTATCCTTCTTGATACATGTTGATTTAGTTCATTTTAACAGCCATAAGATATTTCAATGTGTGAAAGGCACATTATTAAATAAAATCTGTTTTTACTGAATCTTGAAATTCAAGGATGTGTTTTTTTAATGAGAATATGAAGAAAAATAAGTTGTAAAGTGGTTTGATTAACAAAATTATAAACTATACATATTCAGAAGAATATCAATGAAATCATTACAAATGTCCCAAAACAATTGGCAGTTGAATTCAATTGTCTCAAATATTACTAATGAATAACTGATAATTTCCTTAATTATAACTGAACAAACATATTTTTAAAACTTCCTAACTTAAGATATTATAGGATAATACAAATTCTCAGTTTTAAAACCTGTGTTTTTGCTTTAATTATTATTTTTAATCACCATTTTATTGTATACTTTCCTTGTAGGAGATTCCTTAGAATAGTTCATGGTTTGTGGTTCTGGAAGCCCTCCATTTGGGTTACATATGATAGGCTCTTTGCCCTGTTTATGCAAAAGTGTAGTCAGAGGCCATTAGCAACTTATCCTAAATGGAATAACCACAAACCATAACTAATATTAATATAAACATATAAACATACTTTACTTAAAAGGATCGTGTCTGAACAGTGCCTTAGTAGATTTAACATTTTAATGCAGTTCCACATTTATCAGGAGAATAAAATCTGTGGCAAAGGGTTTTTAAAATAAGAGACACTTGAATTTAAAGACTTGATCCACATTTTATATTTCAAATTTTACTTTGGGCAAGTTATTTTTTTTTAATTACCATTTTTCAAATATTCTGTATTTCCAAGTCAGGGTATGTAGGTACTTTATATGCATAATTTCTAATCCCCATATTACTTTATGAAATAGGAATCATTATCACTGTTTTAACCTCCAATGAGAATCCTGGGGTTCACAGGTTTAAGCATTTTGCCCCAAATCTCACAGCCAGTTAATGGTAGAAAAGATTCAAACCAGTGATTCTGACTTATGCAATTTCCACTACTTAAATTTTCATGCATGTAGTGCATTGAATAATCCCACCCCCCAAATATCTGTTCACTAGGAATTTCAGAATGTGAATGCATTTGGACATAGAGCCTTCACAGTTTTAGATAGTTAAGGGCCTAGTGATTAAATCATTCTGGATTTAGCATGGTCCTAAATCCAATGACTGATGTCTTTAAAAGAAGAGGAGAGGACACAGCAGACAGGATAGAAGGCCATGTGAAAATGGCAGCAGAGATTGGAGTTATGCTGCCACAAGCCATGGATGCCAAGGGCCACAAGAAGCTGGGAGGGGCAAACAAGGATTATTCTCTACCAGTTTCAAAGAGAGCATGGTCTTGACAATACCTTGATTTTAGTCCTCTGGTCTCCAAAACAGTGAGAGAATAAATTTTAAACCAACAAGTTTGTGGTGATTTGTTACAGCAACCTTAGTACACAAAATCAAAGCCATGGTATTTTTATCTGTAAGGAAGGGCCTAAAATATTTACACGTAGTATCAAATACAAAGCACTGTTTAGATCACCAGGACCATAGTGGGCACTCATTGCTTCTGTGAAGCAATGAAACCAATGAAAACCATGACAAAATTTGGCCTCATCTTGGATAATAATTAATAACAAGTAAAGAAATGCACAGATAGAGACTCCATTGTGCCTTTTTTGTGAAATAATTGTACACAAATAACATTTCACAAAGTGAGGACAGTTGCCTCGTTGATTATGTCAACACAGTGAATATTCATGATGATGATACGTGGTAGGAGAAAAAACTGTTATTTCTGCAATAACTTGGAAGAAAGCAAGATAGTTTAAAGAATATTCATTGAAATTACATATGAACATAGCAATGAATACAGAAAATAGGATGGGTTTCAAAGAGAATTGGAAATCGTGAGATTCCAATTTTTCCAGCTAAATGATGAAACGAGTAACAGCAAAAGACATGTAGTTATGTAGTAAAGTGCGTATAAGACATAAATTGAATACAAATCTTAACTGTTTTACGCTTTATTGAGATATTATCACATACCATACAACTAATTCATTTAAAGTGTACAATTCAATATTTTACAATATTTTCTGAGTGCAACCATCACTACAAGCAATGTGAGAACATCTTCCTTACACTACCCCTATGAACTCAAATAAAACCTTGTACTTGCTAGCAGTCACTTTTATCTCCCCTCTCCAGCCAGCTATTAGAAAACTACTAATTTATTTTCTGTCTATGGATTGATCTATTCTGTACATTTCATATATGCAGAATCATACAAAATATTTTCTTTTGTAACTGGCTTCTTTTACTTAGCATAATATACATTTTCAAGGTTCACCCATGTTGTAGCTTTTATCAATGCTACATCACTTTTTATTGCCAAATAGCATTCAAGTATATAGATATACATACTACATTTTATTTATCTATTCATCAGTAGATGGGCGTTTGGGTTGTTTCCACTATTGACAATTATGAATAATGCTGCTATGAAATCTGCATACAAGTTTTTGTGTAAACATAGGTAATCATTTCTCTTGGGTGTGTATACCTAGGAGTAGGATTGCTAAATCATATGGTAATTTCCTATTTAATATTTTGAAGAACTGCCAAACTGTTCTGCAAAGTGGCTGACCCATGTTACACTCCCACCCTCAATGCATGAAATTCCAAGTTCTCTACATTCTTGTCAATACTTGTTTGTTTCTATCTTTTTGATTACAGCCATCCTAGTGGGCAAGCAGCTTTCCATTTACTTATTGGCCATCTGTATATTTTCTTTGCAGAAATATCTATTCAAAGTCTCTCTTCATTATTTAATTGCTTCTTCCTTCCTTCCTTTCTTTCTCACTTCCTTCTTCCTTCCCTCCCTCCCATTCTCTCTTCCTCCCTTTCTTTCTTTCTCTCTTCCTTCCTTCCTTCCTTCTTTCTTTCTTTCTTTCTTTCTTTCTTTCTTTCTTTCTTTCTTTCTTTCTTTCTTTCTTTCTTTCTTTCTTTCTTTCTTTCTTTCTTTCTTTCTTTTTCTTTCTTTCTTCCTTCCTTCCTTCCTTCCTTCCTTTCCTCTTTCTTTCTCTTTTGAATTTTGAGTTGTAAGAGTTATTCGTATTATGGATACAAGAACCATATCAGATCTTAATTTTCAAATGTTCTCTCTCATTCTCTGGGTTGTCTTTGTTTGCAGGATGGTATTGTTTATAGCATAAGTGTTTTTAATTTGATGAAATCTAATTTATTTTTTTCTTTTATTGCTAATGGTTTTGGTGTTGTATCTAATAAGGTTTTGCCTACAATGGGTTATTAAGATTAACTCAGATGTTTTATTTTTTAAAGTTTTATAGTTTTAGCTCTTACATTTAGATCCATGTTGCATTTTGAGTTAATATTTGTAGGTGGGTGATGTAGGAGTCCAACGTCCTTATTTTGCATATGGGTATTCAACACCATTTGTTGATAATACTATTCTTTCTTCTATTGAATTTCTCAGCAGCCCTGTGGAAGATCAATTGACTGTAAATATAAGAGTTTATTTCTGGACCCTAAATTCTATTTCATTGATCTATATGTTTATTCTTATGACAGTACCTCACCATCTTGATTATTGTATCTGGGAAGTAAATTTAGAAGTTGGTAGGTTTGGGTCCTCAAACTTTGTTCTTCTTTTTCAAGATTATTATTTTTGAGGGGAGAGGAAAGTCCCTTATTTCAGACTGTGCATTGCTGGTGTATAGAAATGCAATTAACTTTTGTATGTTGATTGTGCATCTCGCAACATTAGTAAATGGCATTATTAGTTCTAATAGATTTTTACAAGATTTCTTGGGATGTTCTACACACAAGATCATATCCATCTGCAAACAGAGATTATTTTACTTCTGCCTTTCCAATCTAGATGTGATTTTTTAATTGCCTAATTGCCTAATCCTTACCTTTTCTTGATCTTATTGGAAAAGCATTCCATCTTCCAACATTAATTATGATGTTAGCTATGGATTTTTTTGTAGGTGAATTTTATCAAGTTGTGGAAGTTTCCTTTTATTCCTAGTTTTTATCATTCCTATTTTTATCATGAGGATGTGTTAGATTTTGTCAATACTTTTTCTGCATCTATTGAGATGATGTGAATCTTGGGCTTTATTCTATTGAAATGGTGTATTATACTAATTTATTTTCTGATGTTAAACTAATCCTGTATTCCTATATTAAATCCCATTTAGTCATGGTATGTAATTCTTTTCACATTTTGCTGGAATCACTTGCTATTATTTTGTTGAAAATTTTTGCATGTGTATTCATAAGGGATATTAGTGTGTATTTTTCTTTTCTGTGATGACTTTGCCTGGCTTTGGCAAAGAATAATATTTCAGGATAATATTGACCTTAAAGGAAGAATTGAGAAGTATTCCTTACTCTTCTATTTTTTGAAAGAATTTGTGAAGAATTGGTATTAATTCATTACATATTTGGTAAAATTTTACCAATTTTGTCACCTAGGCCTAGGGTCTTCTTTGTATAAAGTTTTGATGTTTCTAATTCAATTTGTTTAATTGTTTCAGGTCTATTCAGATTTGTTTTCTTCTTGTCAGTTTTCATAGTTCATGTCTTTGTAAAAATTTGTCCATTTCATCTAAGGTAGCTAATTGATTAGTATACAGTTGTGTATAGTACTCTTAAAATCCTTCTGTTTTCTATAACATTGGTAGTAACGTCTCCTCTTAGATTTCTGATTTTGGTAATTGGGTCTTCTCTCGTTTTTCTTATTCAATCTCACCAAAAGTTTGGCCCAGTTTTCTTAGAGTAACTCCCCTGCACTACTATCCAGCCATGGAGCAGTTTGCCTCTTCTGAAATGGAACGTCTGTGAGCTAGGATGATGGTAATTGGAGTTTTCAGCTTTTTGCACCGGGGTAGACTTACACCCTACAAGTGGAAGTTGGGTGGAGAGAGGGAACTCCAAACCTCTCAGCTGCTTGTGTCTAGAATAGAGCTCCCGCAACATGGAACAGGGTTGGGGCATGAGAAATACTTGCAGCCTGCCCCTGCCAGGGAGATACCATAGCCCTAGACTGTGACTGGAAGGTGAGGGAGTCCTAGATCCTTGGCTGCATCCAACAAGGGTAGAATTTTCATCTCACTGAATAGGAAAAAGGAGGAAAGAAAGGGAGAGAGAGGCTTGGTGGCTTAAATCCCACAGACTTTCATTCTTACAGATCTTTCTCTCCATCTCCTGTATGACATTAGGACAATTTCCAGAGACTTGAAATGCGTTTTTGTATTTTTAAATAGTTTTCATAAGTTATAGCTGTTCCACTGGGGAGAAGTCAGTGCAGCTCATTATGCTGTAATTCCAGAAGTGCCTCTAAACATACTGAGGACTATGGAAAATAATTTCTTTGTTTAAGAAATATATCTGGAGAATTATAAAAATAATCGTTGACAGAAGATATATTTGTTTGGATATATAAAAGAAGATATGTCAGATTACTTCTGAAATAAATTCTGAGTTTCTAAAATGTTGAATTATACCAAAATAAAAATGCAGTACATGATCAATTACATAATAACTATTGATATAATTTTTATGGCTCTTCAAGATGATAACCATTAAGCACAATAGTACAGTTGGATATTTACTGAAGTAAAAGGAAAGAGAAGTACACATATTCTAAACTTATTATTCTGATTCAACCACAGACACAGAAACTCATATTTATACAGATCTCTCAAAAGTTATTAAGAAAACTCTTTAATCTTTACATGAAACCATCAGAGTCTGTTTTATTTGTTAAAATGGTGTAGTCTTGTAAATGAAGATATTTTTTAAAAGTAAGTTTGTACCAACACATTTCGGCAGTCTGATAAATATTTTGGTATTCATTAATTTTATTTGTAACATTTAAAATTGCGTGGTATTCCTTGAGAGTAATTATTTATGAGTTACATGATACCATTTATAGTAATTATACTTGAAGAAATACACTCATAGATTTCCAAATTTATCTTCTTTTACTCATTGCCCAAGTAAATGGAGAAAAGTTGGGAAACAATATATTAGCATAAACCTTATTCTAATATGATCCAAAAATAGTTTGAGGCTAAATTTTTAAAAGCAAAGAAAAAGTAAGGAGAGTGAAAATATAAAAGCTGGGGAATCTGATTAAAGAAAGTTGTAATCACTTGTGAAAACTTTCTGAATATTTCAGTGTAGTTTCTCTTATCGGTATGCTTTCCTCCCAAAGATGTTCAAAATATTTGTAATTCTAATGTTTGAAAAACAATATTTAAAAGTTCCTTCGAGGGCTTCCCTGGTGGCGCAGTGGTTGAGAGTCCGCCTGCCGATGCAGGGGACACGGGTTCGTGCCCCGGTCCGGGAAGATCCCACATGCCGCGGAGCGGCTGGGCCGGTGAGCCGTGGCCGCTGAGCCTGCGCATCCGGAGCCTGTGCTCTGCAACGGGAGAGGCCACAACAGTGAGAGGCCCGCGTATTGCAAAAAAAAAAAAAAAGTTCCTTCGACATGGAACATCATGGTCATTAAATAGTGTGTATATGCTAAATGCAATTAGTGCTTGTTTTCGGTTACACAGTTTAACCTGGTGCTACCTGCTCTAATGCACACTTGGCAGCATTTCATACAACCAAACGGATGTTTTCTGTTTCCCATAGAGAGAAGGATTGTCTGTGTTTGTGTGAGGGAGGGTCTATAGCTATCCACTGGAAGTTCCAGATGGCTCACAATGCTACCTGCACCTTTATTTTCAGTCATGTTAAGTATAATTTAGTTAATGTTATCCCTTTTATGGTTTTGACATCCTTGAGATGGGAAATTAATTTAGGAAATATTCTTTTTTCACTTTGTGAATATTGAATGACATACATTAGAAGTATATAAAAGTACATAACATTGGAATCTGTTTTAAATGTATGTTATATTTAAGTATAACATTGAATTTTCTCTACATGAAATTAGAAAAAAATATGACAATTAATATGTTATTTGTGCATACACAGAAAGATGTCAGATTTTCACAGATTCATTTACATTGGGCCATTTTCCAAAGTGTGGCCTTTGTTCTGAAGCATGCAATAATTTGGGCAGAGCTATAACACAGATAAAACATTGAGTCTGCAGTTAGTCTATTGGCCATCATGTTAAAGAAGCAAATAGCCAATTGTCCATGTGCATCAAAAGATCTTGGCCCCTAAGAATACACAGAGAAAAGAAACATAAAACTATAAGAAACTGATGGAAGAAGGGGGTCAGTTGTATGGTGCTAGAGGGTAAATAGACCTTTTGTGGGAATCACTCCGTAGTGTATACAGATGTTGAATTTTAATGTTGTACATCTGAAATATTATATAAGTTTCGATACCAGTCTTAATTTAAACAAAGGAAAAAATGAAACAAATAATATGGATTTATTTAAATGATTTGCCAATGCACTCAAAATACAATGAAAAATTGAGTTTATATACCAGTTAATCATGGAAAAACCACTTTTCTTTAAAATGTACAAATAATCTTGGTAAACATATTGAAAAAAATTGACTTATCTAGATACTGCTTGATGACTACCTTTTATTGTTTTTATTTCTAACATTAAACCTATGCTTTAAGTGGTTTTACTTATTGAAATTCTACATATGCAAAAGGCTTATACTGTAAGAGACACCAGGAGGTAGCACAGAAACCACAAATTTCCATGCCCAACAATTGATTTCCTGCATCTAAAAATATGTCAAGATGAAGCATACCTCCTTCATAACCTACAAGTCAGATGGGGCCTGCCCTGCAAGAGAGCAGAATAAGATTGTTTCAAACACCCTGTTTCCCAATCCCATGGTTTGATGAACACTGAAGTCCTATTTCTATAAATCTGACATGCATATGCATACTTTTCTGGTACCTTCAGTCTTAAGTGTCTAAAATGTTACCTTCTCCAAATTTGAGAATACTCTGCTGCATTCCGCACCTTAATCAACATACACTTAGCAAAAATTGTCAACAGAAAGTACCATAGAAATGTCAGAATTTACAGAAACTGTTTGTGTGTGAGTGCATGTCTATATGTGTGTGTGTAAAAGAAGTGTGAGGTGATAGTTTAGCAGAAATATATTTCTCATCACACAGAAAACAAATAAAAATATACATGTTTTCTTTTCCAGAAGTTTAAAACTTAGTGTTGAAATGAGATTTGTATACAGAGCTAACTGCATTTGAAAGTGGGATGTAATTTGTTATTTTATGGAAGATATGGACGTAAATTATATATATAACAAAAACTGTTATATCTATGTTTAGAAATCAGGTAAGATAAAATTCATAAGATTTGTAGAGCCTCAGCATTTTCCTAGATTAAAAAAAAAGGCCAAACTAAATATAGGTGACACTCCTTCACACAGCCAGGTTTAATATGACTTCAAATTAGTTGTTAGGTTGATGGAGTATGATAAATAAATACATATACTCATGAATACATTCATATATAAATACATGCATACTTTGGAAATTGGATGAGGTATATAAAGGCACACATTAGAAAGAAGAAATAGTTCTTTTTATCGCTACAATTCCAAGAGAATTTCGATTGTACTTCTAAGATTAGGAAGGTATTAATTACGGAAATATGCCAACTTTGACAAATTTTTTCATATATTTGATATAAAAGCTACACTATTAATTATCTATGACATAAAAAGTTTATTTGAGATGAAGTTTTTCTCTCTCCTCTCATTTAATCCTATTGAAAGCCAAAATACATGAACGTTGTTTAAGTAGTTACTGTTTCTTAAGTCATATGTGCTTAACTGGGGGACCTTCAGTGAGTTATAATAAATTGATAAAACTTTGACATTTACTGTATAATTGTAGGTTTGTATTTATTTTTCTTATTGAAAGGTCAAGAACTCGCATCAGGTACTCCGTGGTGTCTGTGATTTAAAAAAAGACTAAGAACCACCGCCTTAAGTTTGAGCAGGTTTAGCCCCCAAAATAGTATTAAAGCAAATGCAGTATACTGGTGCAATTAGCAGAGATAATGAACATAAGTCTATAATGTATATTAAGTCTGTAATGAAGAGTAAGTCTATTAAGTCTATTTAGGATCTTTAAAATGAGAAAAGCAAACGCCTATGCAGAATTTGAAAATAAATGTCATTTTGCTTCTAATAAATATACAGGGATATTTGGAAGAATTGGTATACTCCCAGGAGACAGTGAGTGCCAATAAGAAAGTCATTTGGGACCATTTCTCAGATTAGTTTCTCATGTCATGTATTGATGTTGCTAGCTATTTCATAGAAACCAACACTATAAAGCAATCATGAAGGCTATATGTACTGAATATTAGTTGCTGATATATGTGCAACAAGGGAAATTTTAATTTATTAAGTTGGCCTGAATTTCTTCATCATAGTCAGATTTAACTTCACTTTGTATTATCACACATTTCTCTTTTTTATTCTCTGTTTCACTGGGATTAAAACTGAGGTAATGGGGACTTCCCTGGCAGTCCAGTGGTTAAGACTCCACGCTTCCAATGCAGGGGGCACAGGTTTGATCCCTGGTCGGGGAACTAAGATCCCACATGCAATGCGGCGTGACCAAAAAATAAAAATAAAATAAAATAAAATAAATTTAGAAAATAAAATTGAGATAATGGAAAAAGAGAAAGAAGAGTGTGTTTTCATCTTTAAGAGTGAATAAAAAGATGGGGGTTTCTCCTATGGATTGTATGAAATTAGTATAATATTAATCTTTAAATTTAAGAAAAAAATCCAAGAGATAATTATAGATAATCTCTATATTAAATGCTTAAAACTTAAATAAAATAGTGAAAAATTGATTCCCATGTTAGAAAAATATCTCATTATACTCAATTCAAGTTTAACCTAGGGATATAAAGATGGTTTGACACAAAAAGATTTATTAATAGCTTGATAACAGGTTGATTAAAATCATAAAAACATTTGAATATATATATATATATAACTGACATTTGGTAAAATTCAACAATTCCTAATAAAAATGTATAAATAAAAATGGAAATCTTCTTTATGTGATAAAAACAACTTATTTTAAATTAAGAGCTTCATTATACTCACTGGGAAAATCCCAGAGGAATTTTATCTAAATGTGCAAAACGAAATCCTCATCACTTTGTTATTTAATACAGTGCTTTTTTTACAATGCTTTTCACATTTTGCAAATATTTAAATGTGACTAATTTTTTCTTTTTTAATGATGACCATGTTTTTTAATATAAAATGGTGAAAGATTTATCTGTAAAAAGTCAAGCTTTATGTGATATCTTGTTGTTGTCTTAGCAAATACAGATTCATATACTGTCAAATTTATACCCAGGCCAATATTGAATCATTGGACTTTTTATTTTAAAATACAGAAACTCTAAAATATATTGTTGAGTGAGTTTGCGAATTGTCAGTATTTCAGAAAGTTTCTTTCTTTATTCTGAAATTATGTCTATTCCACATTTTCTGTTAATATGCCCTTAATTTTCTGAATAATGGTAAGAGCAGATGATAATTTTAATTTTGTTTTTATATTCACACTTTGCAATGTGAGGTAGATAGATAGATATATGTAGACAGACAGACAGAAACACACACATTATACCATTTATCAGTCACCCATATTTCTTTCTACACTCAACTGGTTTATGAAAAATCTGGCAAATATAGTTTTTACAGCTGATTTTATGGACCAGAAAGGCCAGTCTAACTAAAAAGCCAGGGAATTTGTAGTGAATTCTGTATAATAAGGCAACAAAAATAATGCATTTGATAATCTTTCACTGACTTTATAAAGGCAAAGTACCTATACGAAAAGAATGTTGCCTTATTATCACATGTGACTAGGAACTGGCAGAATGCTGCTTTAAAGTGCTGCGGCATCCACAGCTAAATGAACATGCTGCTTTTAGCAACTGAATGCCAGAGGCCAGGAGATCCTATTAGGATAACTTTCAGGATCAAAGGAATGTTTCATGTAGGAAACTTGGAACAAATATATTATCCTAAAGCCATCAATCAACAAAAAGCAATTAAGCAGGACACTAATCAAATCCTAACAATGGCCGCATTATTATTACTATAAATCTGTTAAGGATATAATTCTTTAACTGATACACTTTGTAAAAGTAGTAATTCCACTGATCTAATATTCTTTCCAAATAATAGTTATATAATTAGATAGACTACTTTTTTTTTCTACTGAAAAATTGCTTGAGTTCTTTTTTTTTCAGTAGATATTTTACAAATACACTTCCTTTCCCTTAAGCTGCCACTAAACAATCAAAAAGTGATGAATAAAATGATTGAAAGAAAAAAACCAGAGATCTTTGCCAAATGACATCTAACTGAAAAAGTACAAATATTTAAGAAGTCTTATTACCATATTTTAATATGGTCAAGTAAAAATGCTAGGACAAGATCAGACAAGATACAGCCAAGGTGTAAAACAAAGGGGTGGGGGTGGAGATCATTAATTGGTGTCGCTGGATAGACTTCCAAGGCAAGTGTTAGTGTGGCGTTGATTGTACCATTAAAATGTAAATCTGTCTAAAGTCTTGGGTGCTGTTATCTAAAGAACAGAAACTATTGTATAGTAAAGTGAAAGACTGCCTCGAGGCCATCAAGTTGGCTAATATTCAAACCTGAACATCATATGATGAGAGTGAACTTCTGTTGGAAACTCAATTTTTTTCCAGGGATTTTTTTTTTTTTTTTTTTTTTTACGGTACGCGGGCCTCTCCCTGTTGTGACCTCTCCCGTTGCAGAGCACAGGCTCTGGACTCGCAGGCTCAGCGGCCATGGCTCACGGGTCTAGCCGCTCCGCGGCATGTGGGATCTTCCCGGACCGGGGCACGAACCCGTGTCCCCTGCATCGGCAGGCGGACTCTCAACCACTACGCCACCAGGGAAGCCCCGGAAACTCCATTTTTAATCTAAACCAATTATTTTATGCTTACCTTCTTGAATTAGAAAAGCTGGCTCGTAGAGATACAAACTTAAATTATAAACCAAATCTTTATCTGAGAAAACTGTAAGAAGTTGATTATGTAAACAGCTTTCATTGAGGAACTCATGTTTATCTGGTTTAATATGGAAGGATTGATCAGTGGATCATGCAGACTTTTTCCCAGCGTCTGTCATTCTATATATAGACTTAACATCTATCTACTGATGATTCTCATCTTATATATCAAGGCAAAGAGTCCCAAATTTCAGTAAAATGTAAATTTTTTTGAAAGTGAAGTTTTCTTTAAAAAATGTTATAATGACAAAAGAATTTAATAATACATAAGCAAACTTTAAAATGAAAATGCTGAAAAGTTCTTTAAATACAGCAAAAATTAATGACATCTGTATTATTTACAATCACATACACATGCATGTATACACACACACAACCATCTGGCAATATTAAAATAGTAGGAACTCAGGGTGAAGGCTAACAGAGTTGAAATTGAACATAGAAAGGTAAATGATTGGAACTTTAATTATTTTGATCCATCATGCTTTGTAGCTATATGTCAGCCTAAGTCAACACAAGTGACATGGAACAAAGGCCATGGCTGCTTCACCATAGTAACATATTTCTAATCGTTGATTAATAAGTGTATTGAATTGAATGTGTGCTGTGAACTAAAAATAAAACTATATAAATGTTGGACCTATAGAAGTTTTATATATTTATTATGTCTATATCTATTTGTATTAATATGGAATATATGTACATATAAATATGTAAATTTAAATTAATGTATATCTGACATACATATGCATGTCACATATATGTTGAGAGAGAAAGGTAGAATTCTCTATTTTAAAATTAGAATATTTAAGTGAATGCAATAATGATAGTTTTACACCAAGCAATAAACTGGTTTTTAGTTCATTTATGAAAAAAGTATAGGCAAATTATTACAAAATGATATATATAGGATTGAAACAACTAGTTGATTGCTGGCTTTACTTTAAATGTTTCCCCCAGGAGTCTAGTATAATATGCATATAACAGTATAAAAGTGGGAGAGGATTTTGAGCAAATGAAAAAAATGCTATTATTATTTTGCTTCACTCTATTTCTCTAAACTGCAAAAATTCCTTTAACGTTTGCAGACAGTTTTAGGAGGAACAAATGAAAGAGAAGAAAACTTACCTTCTCTTCTAATAGTAGGTAGAGTTTTGCACTATAAATCAATTTCCAACGATGCTTTGAAGTTTTCAAATTTTAGAGATTTGCCATTTTGTGGTTCCATGGAAAAAAGCATAACTAAAAGTCTACTTAACTTATATATTAGAAGTTGTAACCAGAGGCCTGTTCATTCTAGGCAGCTCTTTGGGTTAAAGGCTGGAACTGCTTATCAATATGAACTACTTTTCTCAAAGGTATAACGTGTCATCAAAGATCCTTTGTTTTTCTATTATAGGTGATGATATCAAAAATAGAAAAAAATGAATATCCAATTTAATTTAGGCAAATTCACTGTTCAGTATATTATTGAATATTTTAGTGTTTTTTACAAACATGGATTTTTACAAACATATTTCTTCAAGTATAAAATGTCCTCCTATATAATTCTCTAATTTGGTCCTTATTTATAGACATTGGAACTTGAGTGTGTTCACATTTTCTATCCTTTTGAGGTTACCTTTTCTTTTTGTATCAAAAGTACAATAACTCAAGTCCCCTCTTGAAATAGCACAGTGAGTCCAATAACTTCCTGAAGTAATTCCTAGAAACTCTAGGGAATGCAGATGTATCCCAATGTTTCTTTTCATCTCTGGCTATAAACTGCACATCCTGTGCCCTCATCTCTGCTTTTCTGTGCCACTTGAAATGTCTGCACTGAATGATACTTTGGAAGATCAATACTATTATAGTTCCTCCAGATAATATCATTAGGGAGTTAAAATGAATAACTGGAATATTGAAAATTGTCTAGCAGACTTTGGCTGCCTGCAGTTCATTGGTTTTCCCCTTACACTGGGAAGGTGCTTGTTGCCTATTTCTTCTTTTTTTCCCTGTCTTGCTATGCTCTTTCCTCCTTGGGCACCTCCACATTCAGCTCCTCACTTCCCTCTGTCTTCTTCCTCAGACTTCCACTACAGGATGCTGAAGATTCTGTCTTAATATACAAATTATCCCTCTGCTGAGATGCCCATTTTACACTATTCAACCAGTATAACCTTTCACACTAAAATGAAAATAGTTATCAACCTCTTATAAAGAATTGGCATTTTTCTTACTGAACAAATATTTGGACCTGCTGCCAACAATACTGAATAAGGTACTTGGCTTACATATTCACGACTAAGAGGGTTTATCAAAATGATTCATTTCAAAGTCTGACAGAAAGACAAATTTCAGCCTTCTGTTTTAGAACCACAGGAAGTGATGTGTGAAAAGATTAAATGTAGCTGATTTTTTCCCCTCAAATCTTCTAGTAATCCAGGTCAAACAGATATTGAGTTACCTGAATACTTAAAATAACTGAAAGCAATTAGAATTAGATAATAACATTTCTTCCATTATTTATTTATGTTTTTAAATAAAAATGAATTAGAAAGGAATTCTATTCTGAGCTATGATGGAGTAGTTTGTATGAGGGAAAAATAAACAAACAAACTAACAAACGCTGCAAGAAAAACTAGAAAAACAGGAGAAAATGCAGAAAAAGCAAACAGACGAACAAAACAGCTCTTTGAAGTAATTGGACAGTAGGGGCCAACATCCAGGTGGGATTGAGAAACAATAGAAACCAGAAGACAATGGAATGATTTTTTTTTTAAGTATGAAAATACTAACAAAATTAATAATAATAATAAAAATGACCACCTAAAATTCTACCTCCAATGAAAATACTCTATAAAAATAAAGGTAAAATAAAGATGTGTTCAAGCATACAAAAATAGAGAATACATTCTTTGGTGCTCACTCAGAACTTCTAAGGGAATTCTTAAAACCAAAAAAAGAAAAAGAAAGAACAAAAATGTTAAATATGTGGATAAATCCCCATAAATATTTTAGTGCAAAGCACTAATAACCTTCTACAGGTTTTGCCAAGAAATATACATTTAGACACATGACAATAATAGAATAAAAGGTATTAAAGGGGTAAATGGAGTTTAGAGGTTTCTGAAGGGTCCAAAAAAAAAAGCAAAGCTATTTTTCTAATTACAAGACCTTCTTAAACCTTTTCATTGTATTGACATTCACTCTGTATGAAAGTAATGCTGGTATTTTGGTCTGAATCATGTCAGTGATATCAAATGATATCAGTAATCATTGTATTTCCCTCATATGCTCAAAGGGAAGCAAACAAACCATCAAGGAAACCCAAAAGTTTTGTTTAAAAATGCCCTTGAGAAGATATTGTTAATATCCCATTTGACGAAATGCGAAGCTCACGTAAAGCTATTCTCTTGAACACCAGATTATGATGATTATTTCCAGGAAGCCATCAAGCACATATGTAATTATTTGAGTTGGGAGCTGCACTAGTCAATTTTTCTTGAAACATTATTTTAACTTGAAAGAATGGCTGATAGGGAAATAGAGAAATTCAAACTTGGTGTTTGGCAGACAATTGCTTAAGAGTAAACCAAATAACATATCACTTCAAGGAAACCAACAGTGTTTGTTGCCAATCACAAAATTTGAACTTTCAAGCAAAAATTAGAATTTTTGAAAACTTGTATATCTATTAACATGAACTTTATAGCTCCCCAATAATTAAACACTTTCTGAAGAGATTGGTAATGATAACACAAATATTAATTTTAATATATTTTATATTGAAAGGTACCAACATTTGAAACATATGCATAACTCAGCAAACCAATATTTTACAAAAGACTAATGTATGTTATCAAAGTATGCAGTGGTAAAACTAATCCTTCCAAAATGCAAATAGACCAATAGATTTTAATGTAACAATATATGCAAACATATTGGTATCGTTTTAGATTCCACATTGCAGCTAACCTTTAAGAAACTATTTGTTGAGATTTGTTGTAGTAGCAAAGAAAAATATCTGCAGTTATCTACAAAGACTGTTAATATACTCGTCCTTTTCCAATTACATATTTCTGTGAGACCAGATTTTCTTTACATAGTCTAATAAAAATACTACAAGTATCTCTGAATGGATAAGCATATATAAGAATGCAACTGTCTTTCTTTAAGTCAAACAGTAAAGAGATTTGCATAAATGCAAAATAATTATATTTCACTAATTGTTTTCTTTGGAAAATATTGGCTTTTTACGAAATGTTATTTATGTTAATATGCAATGGATTTTTACCATTATTTTAAATGAATTACTAAAGATGTGTTTTTATAAATTTTCTCAGTTTTAATTTCTAATATCTAATTTTGTATAGATATAAACTATACACAAGAAAAATCTTTGGGTACCTAAAGAATTTTCAGAGTGCAAAGAGGTCTTAAGAACTAAATGCTTGAAAACCATTCCTGTAGTAATCACGAAAAGCATAATAAGATAATCTGTAACTAACAAGTTAAGGGAAAAGGAATAGAGGTTTGAAAAAATAGCTCTATCAATCCAGTGAAGGAAAGAATGAAAAGAAAAAGGAAGCAGAACAAATGGATAAATAGAAACAAAGAATATGATTGTAGATTTTAACTCAAATCTATCAGTAATTCCATTAAATAGGAATATACTTAGTGCTACAATTTATTTTTATTTTTTTTAAGATTTATTTTTGATGTGGACCATTTTTAAAGTCTTTATTGAATTTGTTACAATATTGCTTCTGTTTTATGTTTTGTTTTTTGGCCACGAGGCATGTGGGATCTTAGCTCCCTGACCAGGGATTAAACCTGCACCCCCTGTATTGGAAGGTGAAGTCTTTAACCGCTGGACCACCAGGGAAGTTCCAGTACTACAATTTAAAAAAGAAAATGGTTAGCTGATTTTAAAAACACAAATCCAACCATATCATATTTTATAAGAAAACATGATTTAAATTATAAACACAGAAAAAGTGAAAATAAAACATGGAAAACAGGTAACATTAACATAAAGGAAAAAATAGTGTAGCTATATTAATATCAGACAGTGAACACTTTAAGGCAAGAGAAATATAATGATGAAAGGGTAAATCCACTAGAATGATATAGGTGTTATAAATTGGTATATACCTAATGACACATACCCTCATATTATAAACCAATGGAACAAAATTGAGAGCCCAGAAATAAACATATCTATACAGTCAACTAATCTTCAATAAAGGTGCCAAGAATGCAGAATGGAGAAAGGATAACCTCTTCATAAAATGATGTTGGAAAAACTGGACATCCACATACAAAAGAATTAAACTGGACCCTTATTTTATACCACACACAAAAATCAAGTCAAAATGGATTAAAGATTTAAATGTAAGACCTGAAATTATAAAATTGCTACAAGAAAACATAGGGGTAAAGCATCTTGAAATTGGCCTTGGCATTGAATGTTTGGATATGACCTCAAAAGCACAGATAACAAAAGCAAAAATAGACAAGTGGGACTACATCAAACTAAAAGCTTCTGCACAGCAAAGGAAACTTACAAACTAGGAAACAGAATTTGCAAACCACATATCTGATAAGAGGTTGATATCCAAAACATAAAAGGAACCTCTATGACTCAATATTAAAAAAAACAAAAAACAAAACAAAAAACCAAGCCAATTACAAATGGGCAAAAGACTTGAATAGCCATTTCTCCAAAGAAGACTTACAAATGACCAACAGGTAAATTAAAAGTTGCTCAACATCACTAAATATCAGGGAAATGCAAATCAAAACACAATGAACCATCACCCATACCTGTTAGGGTGGTTATTATCAAGAAAAACAAGACAATAAATGTTGGCATTGATATGGAAAAACTGGAATCTTTGAGCACTGTTGATAAGAATGTAAAATGATACAGTCACTTTGGAAAATAGTATAGCGGTTCCTCAAAAAATAAAAATAGAACTACCGTATGATCCAGCAATCCTACTTTTGGGAATATATCCAAAGGAAGTGAAATCAGGACCTTGAAGAGATAGCTGCATTCCTAAGTTCATTGCAGCATTATTCATAACAGCCAAGAGGCAGACACAACCCAAATGCCCATTGACAGACAAATGGATAAAGAAAATGTAGTACATACATAAAATAGAATATTATTCAGCCTTTAAAAATAAGGAAATCCTGCTATATGCAACAACATGGATTGAACCTGGAGGACATTATGCTTGGTGGATAAGCCAGTCACAAAAGGACAGAACTTCATGATTCCACTTATACAAGGTATAAAAATAATCAAACTTATAGAAACAGAGAATATAATAGTGACCGCCAGGAGTGGAGGAGATGGGGAAGTGAGGAGTTCTTCAAGGGGTATAAAATTTCAGTTATGCAAGATGAACAAGTTCCAGAAATCTACTCTATATTTTAATCCTAGAGTTAGCAATTCAGGACAGACACCACAAAAGGCAGAAGGAAACTTCTCGAGGTGATGGATATATTTATTACCTTGATTGTGGCAGTGGTTTCATGCGTATAAGCATACCTCCAAACTCACCAAATTGTATACATTAAATATGTCCAGTATTTCTGTATATCAATTGTAGCTCAATAAGGCAGTTATTATTTTTAAAATTAATAGAATCCAAAGAAAAAATAAAAAGTCTAGAATCATAATGAGAAATATTAAGAAACTTGGTAAATGACAGAATAAACTGCAAAGAAAATATTACAGAAAATTAGAAATGGTATTGTTACCGAACCCAGGTCCGGCTGCTCACCATTTGAAAGCCGATTCTCGAGAGACAAGTTTTGGTAGGAAAGGAAAGGTTGCTTTATTTCGGGAGCCAGGAACCGGGGGATGCGGGGGATGGCAGACGCCTGTCCAAAGGCCAACTCCCCACCCGCGATTGCTGCTCAGGGGACAGGGGCTTTTAAAGGGGAGTTTCAGGATTGTCTAGGCTGAGGGAGGGAGCAGAACAGCATAGTCTGTTCTGACAGTAATCTTGAAATCAGTAATGTGGTGGCCTGATCAGCATCATCTTGGTTGTTTTAAGTACAGTTCATCTTTGGTTCCAGGGTTTGTTCCTATTTCTTTGAGGCCAGTTCTCAGAATTGTGTGAAGTGGAGTAGCTTATGTCATGGCTTCAGTTTGGTCATCATGTAGTCATCCACCTGGTGGGTGTTTCATATCTATAAGACAGCTCACAGGATATGGCTCAGAATATTATCTATAACCCTTAAGGAAGAACTAAAGGTCCTTTGCTATGCTTAATGACTAAACTATTATTATTTGGTCTCCTTTGACTGTTTCCCTTTGTTTCTGCATTTTCTCACTTGTCTGATTAGACTTATTATTTTGCTAAAGTTTTTCCACAGACAAAAGGCAGGCTGAGGACATGGGTGGAGGGTAGGGACCATAGGGTCCTGCTCCATTTCAGTATGAGAAAATTGAAAACCATAATTAACAAACTTGACCTAAAATGACAATGGTAATAAAGTATTTTGAAATGAATGTCATTGGGAATAAGACATATCAAAACTTGTGGATTGTACCTAAAGACATGCTTATAGGGAAAATGGTAGCCTTGAATCACTATATTAGGAAAGAGAAAAAAATGCAAAATATCAATGCCTAAACTAATCAACTTAAGAAGTTAAAAAGATATACAGAAGGAAATAATGAAGATAAGGGCTGAAACAAAATAGAAATTAAACAAAAAAGAAAAACATTGGTAAGGTTAAAATTGAAAATACTAATGAAATTAACACCTAATAAGCTACTAATGAAAAGAAGGTCTCAAATTACAAAAACTAGGTATCTAAAACAAGGTATCACTACTAATCCAATGGATAGTGGGTGCCCACTATAACTACTTAAATTCAACATTTTATTTGATGCCCCAACCAGTGTAATAAATCAAGGAAAGGGAGTAAGATTTATTACTATTAAAAAGGAAAATAAAGCAAAATAAATTGTAAAAATAGAAAATTCAAAATATCTATAGTCAAACTAATAGAATAAGTGAATTTTGCAAGGTTGCTGTATACAGTGCCAATTAAGAACTATGTCTCTATTTTCTAGTAACAAATAATTAGAACATTGTATTTGAAAACACCATTTACAATAATTCCAGAATATCCAATAGGAAGAAATGTAATGAAAAATGTTGTGCTTTTCTTTTTAAACATATGAGATTGCCCACTTGCTTTGGGTAGTATAGTCATTTTCACAATATTGATTCTTCCAATCCAAGGACATGGTATATCTCTCCACCTGTTTGTGTCATCTTTGATTTCTTTCATCAGTGTCTTATAGTTTTCTGAGCACAGGTCTTTTACCTCCTTAGGTAGGTTTATTCCTAGGTATCTTATTCTTTTTGTTGCTGTGGTGAATGGGACTGTTTCCTTAATTTCTCTTTCTGATCTTTCATTGTTAGTGTATAGGAATGCAAGATATTTCTGTGCATTAATTTTGTATCCTGAAACTTTACTAAATTCATTGATTAGCTCTACTACTTCTCTGGTGGCATCCTGAGGATTCTCTATGTATAGTATCATCTGCAAACAGTGACAGTTTTACTTCTTCTTTTTCAATTTGTATTCCTTTTATTTCTTTTTCTTCTCTGATTGCCATGGCTAGGGCTTCCAGAACTATGTTGAATAATAGTGGTGAGAGTGGACATCCTTGTCTTGTTCCTGATTGTAGAGGAAATGCTTTCAGTTTTTCAGCATTGAGAATGATGTTTCCTGAGGGTTTGTCATATACGGCCTTTATTATTTTGAGGTAGGTTCCCTCTATGACCACTTTCTGGAGAGTTTTTTTTTTATCATAAATAGGTGTTTAATTTTGTCAAAAGCTTTTTCTGCATCTATTGCGATGATCATATGGTTTTTATTCTTCAATTTGTTAATATGGTGTACCACATTGATTGATTTGCGTATATTGAAGAATCCTTGCATCCCTGGTATAAATCCCACTTGATCATGGTGTATGATCCTTTTAATGTGCTGTTGGATTCTGTTTGCCAGTATTTTGTTGAGGATTTTTACATCTATATTTATCAGTGATATTCTATAATTTTCTTTTTTTTGGTAATATCTTTGTCTGGTTTTGGTATCAGGGTGATGGTGGCCTCATAGAATGAGATTGGGAGTGTTTCTTCCTCTGCAATTTTTTGGAAGAGTTTGACAACAGTGGGTGTTATCTCCTCTCTAAATGTTTGGTAGAATTCACCTGTGAAGCCATCTCGTCCTGGATTTTTGTTTGTTGGAAGATTTTTAATCACAGTTTCCATTTCAGTGCTTGTGATTGGTCTGCTTGTATTTTCTATTTCTTCCTGGTTCAGTCTTGGAAGGTTATACCTTTCTAAGAATTCGTCCATTTCTTCCAGGTTATCCATTTTATTGGCATAGAGTTGCTTTTAGTAGTCTCTTAGGATGCTTTGTATTTTTGTGGTGTCTGTTGTAACTTCTCCTTTTTAATTTCTAATTTTATTGATTGAGTCCTCTCCCTCTTTTTCTTGATGAGTCTGGCTAAAGGTTTATCAATTTTGTTTATCTTCTCAAAGAACCACCTTTTAGTTTTTTGATCTTTGCTATTGTTTCCTTCATTTCTTTTACATTTATTTCTTCTCTAATCTTTATGATTTCTTTCCTTCTGCTATCTTTGGGTTTTGTTTGTTCTTCTTTATCTAGTTCCTTTAGGTGTAAGGTTAGATTGTTTATTTGAGATTTTTCTTAATTCTTGAGGTAAGATTGTATTGCTATAAACTTCCCTCTTAGAACTGCTTTTTCTGCATCCCATAGGTTTTGGATCATTGTGTTTTCATTGTCATTTGTCTCTAGGTATTTTTTGATTTCTCTCTTTGATTTCTTCAGTGACCTCTTGGTTATTTAGTAGCGTATGGTTTAGCCTCCATGTGTTTGTGGTTTTTACGGTTTTTTCCCTGTAGTTCATTTCTAATCTCATAGCATTGTGGTCAGAAAACATGCTTGGTATGATTTCAGTTTTCTTAAATTTACTGAGGCTTGATTTGTGACCCATGTTGTGATCTATCCTGGAGAATGTTCCATGCGCACTTGAGAAGAAAGTGTAATCTGCTGTTTTGGGATGGAATGTCCTATAAATATCAATTAAATCTATCTGTTCTTTGGTGTCATTTAAAGTTTCTGTTTCCTTATTTATTTTCATTTTGGATGATCTGTCCATTGGTGTAAGTGAGGTGTTAAAGTCCCCACTATTATTGTGTTACTGTCGATTTCCTCTTTTATAGCTGTTAGCAGTTGCCTTATGTATTGAGGTGCTCCTATGTTGTGTGCATATATATTTATAATTGTTATATCTTCTTCTTGGATTGATCCCTTGATCATTATGTAGTGTCCTTCCTTGTCTCTTGTAACATTCTTTATTTTAAAGTCTATTTTATCTGGTATGAGTATTACCACTCCAGCTTTCTTTTGATTTCCATTTGCAAGGAATATCTCTTTCCATTCCCTCACTTTCAGTGTGTATGTATCCCTAGGTCTGAAGTGGGTCTCTTGTAGACAGCATATATATGGGTCTTGTTTTTGTATCCATTCAGCAAGCCTGTGTCTTTTGGTTGGAGCATTTAATCCACTCACGTTTAAGGTAGTTATCAATATGTATGTACCTATGACCATTTTCTTAATTGTTTTGGGTTTGTTTTTGTAGGTCCTTTTCTTCTCTTGTGTTTCCCACTTAGAGAAGTTCCTTTAGCATTTGTTGTAGAGCTGGTTTGGTGGTGCTGAATTCTCTTAGCTTTTGCTTGTCTGTAAACCTTTTGATTCCTCCATTGAATCTGAATGTGATCCTTGCTGGGTAGAATAATCTTGGTTGAACGTTCTTCCCTTTCATCATTTTAAGTATACCATGCCACTCCCTTCTGGCTTGTAGAGTTTCTGCTGAGAAATCAGCTGTTAACCTTATGGGAGTTCCCTTGTATGTTATTTGTCATTTTTCCCTTGCTTCTTTCAATAATTTTTCTTTGTCTTTAATTTTTGCCAAGTTGATTACTATATGTCTTGGCGTGTTTCTCCTTGGGTTTATCCTGTATGGGACTCTCTGTGCTTCCTGGACTTGGGTGACTATTTCCTTTCCCATGTTATGGAAGTTTTTGACTATAATCTCTTCAAATGTTTTCTCTGGTCCTTTCTCTCTCTCTTCTCCTTCTTGTACCCCTATAATGCGAATGTTATTGCATTTAATATTGTCCCAGAGGTTTCTTAGGCTGTCTTCACTTGTTTTCATTCTTTTTTCTTTATTCTGTTCTGCAGCAGTGAATTCCACCATTCTGTCTTCCAGGTCACTTATCTGTTCTTCTGCCTCAGTTATTCTGCTATTGATTCCTTCTAGTGTAGTTTTCATTTTGGTTATTGTATTGTTCATCTCTGTTTGTTTGTTCTTTAATTCTTCTAGGTCTTTGTTAAACATTTCTTGCATCTTCTCGATCTTTGCCTCCATTCTTTTTCTGAGGTACTGGATCATCTTCACTATCTTTATTCTGAATTCTTTTTCTGGAAGGTTGCCTATCTCCACTTCATTTAGTTGTTTTTCTGGGGTTTTATCTTGTTCTTTCATCTGGTACATAGTCCTCACCTTTTCATTTTGTCTATCTCTCTGTGAATGTGGTTTTCATTACACAGCCTGCAGGACTGTAGTTCTTCTTGCTTCTCCTGTGTGCCCTCTGGTGGATGAGGCTATCTAAGAGGCTTATGCAAGCTTCCAGATGGGAGGGACTGGTGGTGGGTAGAGGTGGGTGTTGCTCTGGTGGGCAGAGCTCAGTAAAATTTTAATCTGCTTGTCTACTGATGGGTGGGGCTGAGTTCACTCCCTGTTGGCTGTTTGGCTTGACGTGACCCAGCACTGGATACTAGAGTCTCTTTGCTGGGGCTAATGGAGGACTCTGTGAGGGCTCATGTCAAGCTCCCAGAACTTCTGTTGCCAGTGTCCTTGTCCCCATGGAGAGCCACAGTCACCCCCTGCCTCTTCAGAAGAACTTCCAACACTAGCCAGTAGGTCTGGTTCAGTCTCCTATGGGGTCACTGCTCCTTCCCCTGGGTCCTGATGCACACACTACTTTGTGTGTGCCCTCCAAGAGTGGAGTCTCTATTTCCCCCAGTCTGGTTGAAGTCCTGAAATCAAATCCTGCTAGCCCTCATTGTCTGATTCTCTGGGAATTCCTCCTCCCATTGTTGGACCCCCAGGTTGGGAAGCCTGAAATGGGGCTCAGAACCTTCACTCCAGTGGGTGGATTTCTGTGGTATAATTGTTCTCCAGTTTGTGAGTCACCCACCCAGCAGTTATGGGATTTGATTTTATTTTGATTGTGCCCCTCTCCTACCATCTCATTGTGGCTTCTCCTTTGTCTTTGGATGTAGGGTATCTTCTCTGTTGAGTTCCAGTGTCTTCCTGTTGATGATTGTTCAGCAGTTAGTTGTGATTCTGGTGTCCTCGCAAGAGTGAGTGAATGCATGTCCTTCTACTCCACCATCTTGAACCAATCTGTCTTTCACTTCTTATAAGACCCATGTTTTTATTTTTTTCAATCGTGGTAAAAACCACACAGACTAAAATTTACCATCTTAATCATTTTTAAATGTATGGTTCGGTAAGATTAAGTAGACGCACACTGTTGTGCAACAGATCTCCAGAAATTTTCTCCTTTTGTGAAACTGAAACTCTGTATCCATCAAACAACTCCCCATTTCCCCCCTCCTCCTAGCCTCTGGTAAGCCCCCTTCTTATTTCATTTTTTATGAATTTGACTACTTTAGAAACCTCATATAAGTGAAATCATACAGGATTTGTCTTTTTGTGGTGAGATCATTTCACTTAGTATAACGCCTCAATGTTCTTACATGCCGTAGCATGTAACAAAAAGTCCTTCCTTTTTAAGTCTGAATGATATTCCATTGTATGGATATACCACATTTCCTTTGCCCATTTGTCTGTCAATGGACATTGGGTTGCTTTCATCTCTTGGCTATTGTGAATGATGGTGCTATGAACATGGGTGTGCACATATCTCTCTGAGACTCTGCTTTCAATTCTTTGAGACCCTGTACTCCCTATTTACATTCTGATATACATTGAGAAGTGGGATTGCTGGACCATATGGGAGTTCTATTTTTAATTTTTTGAGGTACTGCCATACTGTTTTCCATAGTAATTGTACCATTTCACAACTCTATCAACAGTGTGCTCGAGTTCCAATTTTTCCACATCTCCATAAGATACATATATTTTTGATGTTAAATATTTTATAATAAATATTCAAGTCATAGTGAGAGATCTCAGCATCCATACAATTTACCTAAACGGTTCAGCAGGTATTAAGATATGTTTAGTTTTTCATCCTGATCCATTTCTTACACAAATGTTTGTGGACTTGCAGGTGAGAATGTGATCCTACTGAAATACAGGTGATTATATTTTGAAAGTTGTGGATATGAAAGAGAGATATTGAGGAGTAGGAGGCCTGGTCAGAAGGGGATACCAAAATGATTGAACAGGATTCAGCATGAAAGTGCTGGGAGCATTATAATCAACAAAATTAATTGTCTAGGCTTGAAAAGGCGCATGGAAAAGACTAAGAAACTTATTTACTTCCTTGAAAGTGTGATGTGTGGTATAAAGGTTTTAAAGCCAAAAGACCTGGGTTTTGCTGCCTGATTGATGTTGTGTAACATTTGGCAAGAAAATCAATCCACCCGAATCACCATGTTCTCATATGGAAATAGGAATAAAAATAACAAATTTGTAGATTTGTCTTAAAAATTAAATAAGAAAATGAATGTGAACTTGCCTAACACACTTTCAAACACATAGTAGGTGCTCCATGGATTTTACTTGTCTTCCCTATTTATGCTCTGGTTTTTACCTACTTCTCCATTTCAACATCAAAAGACCCCTAAGCTGCAGCTTCTGGCGTGAAGACCTCAACTAAAAATATTCCTTCAGTATAACATACTATAGTAGCTTAGAAGCAAATCATGAGTTTTCTATGATATTTTACATATAGTCTCCGTATTAGTATAGAAATTTATATTGAGAGATAAAACCCCAGATAATATGCTAACATTTCAGAATACAAGATGAATATTCTTGTAGATATCTTAGTTAATTTAGCTGCATTTAAAAAGCTTTAAAAATATTTTTAATAAAACTTATAGCTAAGCTACCAAATCCATAAAACCTTAAAAGGTTAAAATCAGGTAATGATAGTAGTCAAGACATAAGGTCACATTTTTTTAGAAAGTATTTTATTATCCTTTACTAAATTTTGAACAGTTTTCTCTTCCCTGGAGCAAATCATTGTGCTAAAGTGTTGTTAAGAATATATTTTCTTACAACCAGAATTTGTAGTGTTTTCTGAGATTTACTAATGGATTTATTATTTTTCATCCCAACTTTCCACAGCTTATCTCTCTTTAAAATATTGTTGGGTTGAGCAACTGTTTTAATTTCTTTAGAAAAAAATTTGCAAAATAACGTATTATGTTTCTCCTCATGTTGGCCACAAGGATGCCAGTGGTCAGAACTGCAGCCCTCAGGCTGTGGTTTTATCTTTGTCTTCTATCTTTACTTTTTCTTTTTTCCATTTTTATTTATTTTACAATTGATGATTGGTATATAACATTATTAAAGAATGAGGTAGTGGTACAAATAAACACTATCGAATCAGCAGAAATATTTGAAATTTTATACTGAAATTTAAAATAGAAACATCAAATTGTGGGTGCTTATTCTTCTTTACAACCTCAAAACCCTTTAAGCCAGAATGATTTCTTTCTTTATTAGTTACTCATTTACTACTATAATCACTGAGTTTTCTTTTTCTGTTTAATTAAAGATGTACTACCTATTCAGATAAGATGTACTACCTATTCATTCATGTGTGTGATCGTCTATGAGACATGAACCTTTAAATATGTTGTCTGTGACATGAAGATAACATCTACTTAAAATGACCTTAAAACAATCAAATAATTCAATTAAATGATACTACATGCCTCACGCAATCCCTATCACTGTTTTCCTTCAGTCTATGAATCTTTGGTAAACTTCAACCTTTTATTACTAAGTTAATAAAGACAGATAGCAATGGAAATGAATACAAAGAAAAAGTAGTAATAACATATTTAAAGCATAGATGCTTATGAGTTTTCCCTGTGCATTTTATAGCAGACTATATTGTCCCCTTTCTCTCAAGCATTTTATTTAATAACAGTGCTCACACACTCTTTAAAGTTCTTACATGAAAATAAACATCCACAATCAGCAAATAAATAAAAGTTATTCTAAAAAAAACCCATAAAAAAGATAATAACTCAGGTTGTTTTTTAAAATCACGCAAGCAACTTAGTGTATATATTTAGAAATTTAGTAATTATCATCAGTTCTATTCATTACATTTCAAAAGTAGGAGAAATAATAAGTCAAGTTGCCATTTATTTTTTCATATTCATAAAGAGGAAAATGTTATTCACATGATAGATCTTGACCATTGTTGTAGGCCCATCTGTACCTGTGAACACATACAGAACTGTCTACTCATACTAAAAAACAGTTATCTCACCATCACTTTTCATTAAAACTGAAAATTCAGTGAAGAAATGGATACATTTCAAGAATCATATAAAAAGGTAGGATCCTCTTTTGCCAATATGGGCATATTGCAACGTCATAAAAGTGTAAGCTGGCTATTATGGAATTCAAAAGGATTATCCAATTCAAAGAAAGAGATGAACAGATTGTTTTCTTTCATAAACTTTTTTTGATTAATAAGTTTCATCAAAATACAGAACAAGCATAAATCTAGCGTTCGTTATTCATGTGTAAATACCTATCAAATTAAGACATTTGGCAAAAAAATTATTGAAAGAAACAAAATGTAAACTATTTTGACAGGTATATTTATGGATAGACATATTCTGGCTTTTTACATGGAACTGTCAAATACTTCCCTTCACACCTCATTTATCACATGGTCCAGGCTGCTGAGGCTGGCTGCCATCTTGTGATGGGGGGAGAGCTGCATAAAATGTTTACTTTGTCAGTGGTCATACTGTGTAAAAAGAGGAATTGTGAAGGAGATTTAGGATATGCCTGAAGCTTGGTACCTGCCAAGGAGGTGGAGTATATTCCTCTCCAATAAACCAATATCTAGATCATTTAGGTATTAATTTTTTTGGCCAACAAAATCAGTGCTGGTGATTTCCCCAATACTAAAGAAAATGTCCACTCCCAATATAGATTTTCACATTTCCAATCCAAAACTCATTTTAAACTTGAGATTAAGAGAGATAAATGCTGAATTTTGCGACAAAAGCAGACTAGATCAGCAATCTCGATTTCTACCTGCTTAGTGTGGGTTTTCAAACCTACCATTCTAAACCTCTCACTAGCTAGCTTCCCTGTTCCTAAACTAGATATTTGTAGGTATAAGAAATAGAACGATTACTGGCATACTTTAAGAGGCAGTTGTCCTATGATGATGAAGAAGTGTTTATGTGTGTTTGACTGGATACATTCTTCACTTTGTTACCATATGTGCAACATGGTCAGATGGTTAATGAGTTTTCAGGGCTGAAATGCATCTGGTCCAACTTTAAACTTATGGTTTATAATACTTCACTGGAAAGCATGTAATTAATCTTTCAGTGGATAATCTACCATAACTCCTAAACTAATTAAGAATAGATATTCTTTTTAACAGGATTTGAAAATTAAGTTTTATATAGGTTAAGGGAGGAAAAAAGCCTCTACAATGATGGAAAAGTAAAAACATCTCAGATAAAATTGACTCCCTCCCTCCTTCCTCTTCCACCAAATCCTGTTGATAGAAATGTTCCTCTTTTTGAATGTATGCTGTCAAAAAGAATTTCCCTAAGGAAAAGGACAGTCTCTTATTCATCTATGAATCCTGAGCATCTGGCATAGAGTAAAAGCATAAAAGGTCTTTATTGACCAAAATATTATGGGAATTATTCCAGAGATATTCCACCTTGTAATACATGGATTTAAACAACTACGTGGGCAAATATATGTACAATTACATGTATATGTACATATACAAATATATATACAACCATATGTATCCAAATTTCACAAATGAATAAGCTGAGGCACAGCAATTTTCAAAAAACATATAAAGTCAGACTGGTAGTTATGTTTCATTTGTGATTCAAATGAAGAGGATCTGATACTGAAGCTTAAGTTCTTAACACTATGATATGTGAGCCACTAAATAGTTCCTCATGTGGATGTAATAATTTTTTTAATCATTCTAATCTTCCCAACCACATTGGCTTTTCTAATTTATTATAGTTATAAATAAGTATAAGGTATAAAGTAGAATTCATTTTCTAATAAAAAACCCACAAGTGGTGTTCAAAAATCATATGATATATACCATTTTTCTCAAAATGCAAAATTTCTTTATAAAGCATTATAATTTACAATACCAACAGCATTGTAAATACTGCAGATTTTTTCACATCTCTGGCATCCTTAGGTATCTAAAAGTTTTTTCCCTCCAAAATTTTGTTAGTGTTAAAAGTAATGTTGTTTTAATTTACATATTTGATTTTAGGCTGAAAATTTCCTACACGTTTATTTACAGGTTGCATTTTTGCTTTAATTTTAAATTCATGCTAATTGAAAATGTGTCTGTCCATGTTTTAGTGTATTTCACATCAGTTTGTATAACCTAATTGATTATCAGTGATACTAGATCTTCATTATACTGGCTGTGAATTTGCCCTCGTCATTTGTTTATTTTATTTTTAATGTATAGTTTTTCCAATCATGTTTAGTTTACAAATCAGTTTAATTTTTCCTTAAGTAATTCTATTTTGTTTGGCTCAAGATGTTTTTGACTTTAAAAATTTGATAGAAATTCATTAATTTTTTTCTATTTGACTTTTTTATATTTCTTTAATCTAGCAGAAACACATTTTGGTTTGTTGGATGAAATGATCCTTCTTTATTTGAATATAGATCTTGAACTTATTTAACCTCTTCAGGTTACAGGAATGTTGCCTACCGCAATACCTTGTAGTGTCTGTAGCATAAAACATGCTCAACAAATATTTATGGAATTGAATTTGATCAAATGTCTGGCATATTGAAAGCACTCAATAAAAATATATGTATGATTCATTTATTAATTGATTTACAGATGCAATCATTAGTCCAACAAATACTGATTTAAAATCAATTTCCTGGAGAGACTAAAGAGGATGGCAGAATAGGAGGACACAGAGTTCACCTTCCCCCAAGAACACATCAAAAATACGTCTACACATGGAACAGTTCTCACTGAAAACAAACTGGAGACTGGCAGAAAGACTTATACAACCAAGGTTGTAAGAAAGATCCACACAGTGTCCCATCCACGGGAAGGGAAGAAAAGCTATCAGATCTTGGGAACAGCATCCCTAGGAGAAGATGCCAAAGTGGGGAATGACATGGGCTCAGATATGCTCCCTGGAGAGTGAATGGTTCAAACCACATACTGTGTGCCCCAGTCTTGGGGTTCATCACTGGGAGGATGAATCCCTTTAGTTTGTTTGAAAACCAGTGGAACTGACAGCAGGGCTGTAAGAAACCTAGATTACACTCATGAAGAGCACAAGACAGAGGAAGCAGATTGAAACTGCCCTGGATTCTGGCTAGTTTCCTGTGACTGCCCCAGTGTAAGCTCTGGCCCACGCCAAGTGCCCACTCCAGCACCTCACAGCAAGAGCAACCACAAAGACCCCAATCAGCCAAAGCAATCTAGAGAACTAGAAACAAAGCTGGAGGTATCATGTTCCTTGACTTCAAACCAAATTACAAAGCTACAGTAATCAAAACAGCATGGTACCAGCACAAAAACAGATACATATATCAACGAAACAGAATAGAGAGCCCAGAAATAAACACATGCACTTATGGTCAATTAATCTATGACAAATATATCTCTCTCTATATATATATATATTATATATATATATTATATATATATATATATATTTCTATTAAACATTCCCCCCAATCTCTTCCAAAAAATAGAAACAGAGGGACCGCTTCCTAACTCATTTTATGAGGATAGTATAAGCCTAATTTAAAAAATCAAAGACATTACAAGAAAACTACAGACCAATATCTCTCACATACATTGATGTAATAATCCTTATTCAAATATAAGCAAATTGAATATAACCATGTATAAAAGCATTTACAAAACAAACAGGTGAAATTTTTTCAAGGAGACTTGCATAACTGAAAATTAATCAGTGTAATTCAACATACCAATAGGTTAAGGAGAAAAATCTTATGACCATATAAATTGATACAGAACAAATATTTGATGAAATCCAATACCTATTCCTGGTAAAAACCTCTCAACAAACTAGGAATAGAGAAATTGCTCAACTTGATAAAGAAAAGCTACAGAAAATCCATAGCTAACATTACTTAATAATAAGAAACTGGATATTTTCTCAGTAAGATGAGGATGAAAGCAAGGATACTCTCATCACTCCTAATCAATACCATTTAGAAGTCCTAACTAGTACAATAAGACAAAGAACAAAAAAAGATTTAAATGTAAGACCTGAATTTATAAGAATCTAAATAATAATAAAAATAGCAGCATCCTGAAACAATAAGTGAGGATAATAAGGATACAGGACACAATATCAATATACAAAAATCAATGCTTTCTTATATACCAGTGATGAACGATTGAAAATTTTTTTAAAATACAATTTCCTACGACAAAAATAAAATCATTAGCAATAAGTCTAATAAAATGTGTATAGGATATGTTTGTGAAAAATTACAAAGCACTGATGAAAATAGCATAAAATAAATATCTATAAGTACTCCTGATATAAATTAATTAATTAGAGGAAAGATAAATCTCCTATACAAAAGAGTCCAAATAATTTATATAGTTACTCCACCCTGAAGGAGGTGGAGCATAACTTACTGTTCCTTAAAAGCAGGCCATGTATTGCGACTTCCTTTCAAAAAGTACAATATGGAAAAAAAAAAAAGTACAATATGGAAAGAGAGAAAAATAATACATTTGCAGTAGAGAAGCCTAATACCACCACCTCAGAGAGATAACCAAGCTTCACTTCAACAGTGATATCATGTTGATAGTACTTCTTTTGATATTATGTGATAAAAATGGCACTTTACCTGTATGGTCTTCCACTCAAATGCCCATAACTCCATCTAAGATAAGAAAAATATAAGACAAATCCCAATTGAAGAACATTTTCCAAAATACCTGACAAGTCCTCCTTAAAACAGTAGAGGTTATCAAAATAAGGAACATTTGAGAAACTGTCATAGCCAAAGCCAGGATTTGAGAAACTGTCATAGTCATAGCCAGGATTTAAGGGAATATGAGGGCTAAATGTAATGTGGTATCCTGGATGGAATCTTGAAACAGAAAAAGGACATTAATTTTTTAAAAACCTGAATAGAATACAGATCTTAGTCAATAATAATGTATCAATATTGGTTCCTTATTTGTGACAAATGATCTATACAAAAGTAAAATGTTTATAATAGGGGAAGCTGAGGTATATGAGAAATCTCCGTCCTATCAATTTTCATGAATTTTTTCTGTAAATCTAAATCTATTCTAAAATAACAAGTAAGTTTATTATAATAATCAAGGAAAATAATTTAACACATTAGCAGAATAAAAGATGAACAATGACTATCTCAATCTATGCTGATAGAGGTGTTAATAAAATTTAACACTCATTTATAATATAAACACTCAGCAAACTAAGAATAGAAGGGAACTTCAACTTTTTATTAAGGCCTACAAAAAAACAGAGCTTACATTACACATAACGGCAAAATTCTAAATACTTTTTCCCTAATATCAGCACTTCTGTTAAACACTGCATTATAGTTCCTAGCCTTTGCAGTAAGGCAGGACAAAGAAATAAAACTCTATCAGGCTAGAAAAGAATAAAACTAACTTTATTCACACAGGACATAATTGTTTGCATAGAAAATTCTAAGGAATCTACAAAGCAGCTATTAGAACTAATAACTGAACATGCCAAAGGCAATAGTACAAGGTCAATATTAAAAAATCAATAAAATTCCTATATACTAGCAAACAGTTGACTATTAAAATAAAAATACTACTAAAATAACATCTAAAACCAAAAATATTTAGGGGTAAATTAAACAAAATATGTGTAATATTTACATAATGAAAACTACAAAACACTGTTGGGAGAAATTAAATAATTGAGAAGATGTATTATGCCATTGGAATGGAGAGACTCATGTTAATGTTATCATGTTAATTTTTTCCACATTGATCTGTAGATTCAACTTAACTCCCCTCAAAATTTCAGCAAACTATTTTTTTCAGTAGAAATTTATAAGCTTAAATTACAATATGTATGGAAATGCAATTAATCTAGAATAGTCAAAACTATTTTACAAGAGTACGAGAGTACTTACCTAATATCAAGATGTATCATAAAACTATAGTAATTAATAAACTGTGCCATTGGCATAATTTGGACCTATATATCAGTGGGACAGAATAGAGGGTCCAGAAATAGATCCAAATATATATCATCAGTTGTGATAATATTGTGACAAAGAGGCCAAATTAATTCAATTTGAAAAGGATATTCTTTATACAAATGGTGGTGGAGCAACTGATATCCATAGGGAGGAAAATAAACTATGATACTTACCTCACACCATACAAGAAAATAAATAAAAATGGATTATAGACTTAGGAAATTAAGAACATTTGTTTACAAGACTAGAGTGTGAATATTCATAGAAGCATTATTTGTAACAGCCCCAAGATAAAACAAGTGCCTATAAACTAGTAAATGGATAAACAAAATGTGACATATCCATACAATGGAATAATAGCAGTGAAAAGCAATGAGTTACTGAAACATCTTATGACATGGATGAACCTCGGAAATAATATATTGTGAAAGGAGCCAGACATGGAAGACTACATATTGAATGATACAATTTGTATAACATTTCTAGAAAAGATAACTTGGTATAGACAAAACCTCTTCCTATCCCCTAGGGTGTGTGAATACTTTCTTCAAAATATTGATGCCCTATTCCTTCCTTTTTCCTTCCCCCACTGCAGGTCATTATTTTTCTTGCCTCTACTCTGAAACTTTTCTTCTGTCTCTTCAATCATTTACCATCCAATTCATTCAAGTACTACGAAGAAATGAATATTCTCCAAACAATGTTCCCTAAGACAAATACTTTTCACTGTCTAACAAAGTTAGTCTTAATGCTTTCCTCCAAGTACACTTGTCAAGAAAACTAACTCAGAACTTATCCTATATGAATATAAACCCAGATTGAGACTAAATATTAGAGAAACTTAAATATTTGTCTAAGAAATTTAGACTTCAGAGGCCATTATACACACACACACAGAATATTCTCTAATGACTTCAGTCAGAAACAGACTCCCTCCTCTTAACTCTGATAGTATTTTCTTGTTCATTTATAGTATTTTGAAATGGATTTTAATATTTATTTTTGTGTCTCCTTAATGTCAATGTTTTTTCGTATCAGTATCCTTTTGGCATCTGATTCAGATATATTAATTATAATAGAAGGAAAACTATCCTATGAATGTATTATAATTGTTTAAAATTGTAGTAGATGAGACAGATAATTTGCTCCTTATAAATAATATGATCTGTTTGATACTTTATTATCTCATTTACAGGGTATCTTAGAAAATACTTATACTTTTTCTAGTCATTATTGATAAGGTGAGATCAAATTTCCTACTTATTCTTTTTCACTCTTAATTTTCTTTCCGAATCAAACTCTACATATTGTCTCGCATGACAAGGAAAATTTCTACAAAGCTTTTCAGTTTTCCTAAAAATTCCTACCAAAGAGCTGCAAAGCATGAGTTTATTAGCACTAAAAACTAATTTCATTGCCTATAAGTACAGTTATTATTTTGTTCTTTTAAATTATTACTATTTCACATATATGGTAGAAATACAGTTTGGGCAGCAGTGTGCGCATTGTTTAATTAAATTTGAATCAGTGTAGAACCCTCTAATATATGCTTTTAACAATTTAAACTCAAACAATTATCTATAAATAAAACTTTTTATTCTGTTTTTATAGTTAAAATGAAGCAGCTAAATATTTCTCTTATAATTATTTTTCCCCATTCTTGTTTTTGCAAAGGATGATTACAAATTCCTAGAAGTTAAGAGGTTTATCAGCTGTCAAGGTGCTTTATAATTTATGACTCTTAAAACCTATGCTGCCATATTTTTTGCTTAATAGAGGATTTTGCTACAAATAAACAGGATAGTAGACCTAGCTTTTCTTCCTTATACTTAAATGTGCCATGTCTTTAGAGGACCAGTCTTAGAAGTACATCAATCTACACTGGAATGACTCAGCATTTCCAATAAATCATCCATAGCCAGATCTCTGAAACTTTGATTTCCTGAAACTAATGCTTTATGTTCCTATTTCTAAAAACTAGAGACATTTTAATAAGAATGGAAACATTTTATACACTCAACACTCAGCAAATAATCATTGTCATTATGTCAGGCATAGTTATCAATAGCCTGGTACGTGAAAAGTGGGAGGTATGAAGAAACTGGATAACTGAAACAATGCTTCCAAACATTTTCCAAGATGTGGCACACGTGGAAATCAATAATATCTGTGCAGCTTACTGTAACACTGGTTACTTGAGTAACTGGATGTGTAGATTTGAAGCTGGTGGTCCCCAGCCAGGGCTGCAGGTCCCCATATCCCCATCTGGCTGAATGGATCAGAATCATGGCAAAGCATGATGGTGAAAAGCTCTGACTCAGGGAAGCTGAAAGCAAAAATGCACCAAAAGGAGGGTACTGGGCACAGAGAAGCAAAAGGCACAGGAGACAACTGTTAGTGACAGACAGTTATGACTCAACTGTGATCAGTCACCTCTATGCAGCTACCGAGTCTGTATTTCCTTATATAAAACCCTTGGTGCAAGATGTCTCTTGGAAAACGGATTTCCCCATTTAAAAAAGGTAATCTGATACTTATATATACCATATATTATTTAATTCTCCAGTGGGATCTGGAGCCATATCTTGTAAGAAAAACAAAATAACATAAAGACAATGAGCAGTCTCCTGTCAGTTGAGGTCAGATTTTGAAGGCAAATAAGTTCATGCCAAGTTTGCCTTCATGTGGGGTCCACTTGCCACCAGATAAGTTCCTCCAAATCATCTGCTTTTTTTAGAACTGTGTTGATTTCAGAATTGTGGGAAAAGTTTGTAAACCTGTATAAAATTCATCTACATTTATTACTATTTGTACTTACTAATATATTCTGTTCTAATTTGAGGTGAGTTTTAAGGACTAGAAACAAAAAGGTATACATTGGACAATGGAGGAACTTGGAATACTAAGGTATACAACATAACTCACTGAAAAAATATGAATGGTTAATATATAATTAGAATTGGTTGTATTTTGAAGGTCTTCAGATTGCAAATTTATTTATTTTTTCATGTTCTTATTATTTCCTGTACTTCTTAAAGACTATATTTTAAAAACTTGGGATGCACAGAAAGATGCATTCACTGTGACTGCTAAGTCATTATTTCTTCATCTCACATGAGTAGCGCCATCTCATTTAAGAAATGGAATGCACAAACTGATTACTCTGAAAAGAGAGAGTCTCTGCGGCATTCTGTTTTTTAAACAGCACCTTGTAATAGTTGGGCTTATTGCATTGAAACAATCTATTCTAAGGGCACTGTTTGCATCAAAAGCCTTCTGTACATGATGTGAAAGTTTCTTCAATTGTGAGCAGCACAGTAGTAGTAGTTAGGGCTTTATTACTTAGTTCTAATTTGTATTGATGGCCTAAAAAAAGTAGCATGCTTTGCAGTTCTATGAAAGAAAAGATTATAAATGGAGATTAATTATAATTTTGCTAGCTCAGTACTTGTAAAACTAAAGCAATTTATATTCTTTCTCTTAATGATCTCCATTCCTGATTGCAGTAATGTAATCTAATTGTGATTATGATAGTATCTGAATCATGTGGGCCTCAATGTGATTGAAACTACTCTTTGCATTAAAAAGTAATTTTGGAGTAATGATGAAAAGTTACTGTGGAAAATTGGCAAGTAATATATTTTACTCTGTATCTTAAGTTTCTGCTTTCATTTTTGATTATATCTCTTATATCTCATATGGATAACTACGATATTATATCAAGGATTTACTACATCAAAGCCTTATCGATGATAAGTACACATTTGAGTATCAGGGATAAGCGTGATACTATTGAAATAGTAGTGATATGGTTGAGTCAGGGAAATGACTGAGGATTTAAAATGCTAGGATAAGGTTTACTGAAACTAGAAACCAAATAAGGAGGGGGAGACTTCAATATTGCACGGATATGATAGCCAGCGAAACGAGAAGCTCTGAGTGTTTTAGCTGACACAGCAGATAATCTTTGGATAGACATTAAGGCAAATAAGGATAGTCAGGTATTTTGTAAATGTTGAAATACACCTCCAGGGCATGAAGAGAATAATAGAGTAGGAAATGTTCTTTTCTATATAAAATTTCCTTTGCAGGGTTGAAACTTGTTCAAGGAGAATAAGTACATCTCTTGTTTGCACTCAGCTAAAGAAAATGATTTGCGAAATCATACTCTAGAATATGATAAACAAGTGAATGAATGCTTAATGTTTGAAAAATATTTACTATTGAAACACCTAGATATGTATGTATTGTGAAAATAAAGGAATCCAAGAGAGGTTACCCTGGGAAAAGATATTCTGGCAAGAACGCAAAAAACACAAAAGCATATTTATCAGAATCTTATAATGCATGATGAATTTGTGGGAGAAAATTATAATTAAAAAAGGTTGTGATGCATTTAATATTCATTTAAATTGTAACTAAAAGAGATAGCTGATGTAATTTTAAAAAGAACAACCTAAGCAAAATCATATTTAAAGTATCCAGAAACAGATATTAAATAATGAGAATTGAATTGACAATAGGTCGTAAAGAGAGAAGCTAACTCATAGAAAACTATCAAAATGTTTGAAGGACAGATGAGCTCTTTTTGGCTATTCTTTATTTTATAAATTAAAATATTTGCTAATTCCTCCAGTTGTTGTGTGGATGAACTAAGACGACCAGGGAGGTAACCTCCCCATAACAGTGATTCCAAATGTAAGAAAGCAAGTCTTTCAAGCCATTTTCTCCGAGTGATACCATAAGGGGAAAAAAAATAAACAAGAAAAAAAATTACAAATTAATTTTGTAGTTACTACTGACAGTGAAGAAAAAAAATCCTTTTTCTCTATCCCTTCACTACTGACAGTGAAGAAAAAAAATCCTTTTTCTCTATTTCAAAATGTTTCTTGCAGCATTGATATAACTCAGGAGAAAAGAAGGGATTGCCTACATATAAATGGTTCACTGTTTCTAGTGGGAAGAAGCACATTAACTCTTTCAGGTCACTAGAGTCCATTTACCAAATTCTTTCTTTCTTTCTTTCTTTCTTTCTTAGTGCATAAATTGTACTGAAGAAGTAATGCAACTCCATGAAGTGCATCATTTACTCCCATTCTGTCTTTGATGCTTATATACAGACAAGTGTCTTGCCTATTGCCATTCGCAGACTCTCCCTTTAAGGGGAATACACTGTGAAATAGATACTCTCCAAGCTCAGTCAAGAAGAGAACATCTTGGGCCTCTATGGTACATTACGGCCAGTTATAATAGACCAGGGAGGGAAGTGTGCCTCCTACCATAATGACTGTAATATGATGACCTTGTGAACACAGAGTTGCATCAAAATGAAGCACTGACACTTTTGCAGTTTTTCTTTATCAGGAATAAAGGTGCTTATTTTTTCCCAACCTGCTGATGAATTTATTCCCAACATGGAGGCAGGATGTGACTATTCCACCTAGTTTCCCTTCCTAAATGAATTCCAAAGTATTCTCACTTCAGGAGAGAAAATCCATCTTTTTTCTTTTTTTTCTCTGGTGAATTATGGTTCTATTGGCCACAATATTTTTGTTAGCTTCTCTGAGAATATGTAAAATTTTGTGGTAGAATAATCGTTAGATTCTTGGGCAAAAACTCTAGGCATATTAAACCTTTTGGTGGGGGGCTGTTTATTTTAGAAATGTCTTGGTGGGAATAGCTCATTTATTTATTCGAACACTCAGCAAATGTGTATTAAGTGCCTATAATCAACAAACACTGATATGAGCATCAGGGAAACAAGAATGATCCCACCACACATTAGTACTTTCTCCTATGACCTAGAATTCAACAAAAAATACATCTCACTGTGTTCAGAGCCTTCATTCACTCTCTCCCTCCATATAACAGGGAAATTGCAGGACCCTAGGCAAACACAGAACAGGCACATCTAATTTACTGCTGGGGTCAGGAAAAATTCCTAGACAAGGGAACTAGATAACATGCAGCCTTGGTGGACGCTGGAAAAAGAAAGTCCAAAGTCCCATTTCTATTCCTTCAGTGTGTCTGCATGGAAGAGGAATTAAAGGAAACTTTTAACACTTGGTGGCTAGTTGTACGATAACACAATTTGTTGAGTAAGATTGTTGTGTGTGTTACTGATTCTCAAGAGGAGGCAGTGAGATAACAGTGTAATTTCTGTTTTTATGCAAAGACTCCCTTTCCTCTTCTCTGAAACCTCAGCTGCTTTATTTTGCCTCTAGCTACTCAGTGACCACCTATTAGCAATAGTATTTCTCCTGCAAACTTAGTTATGACTATTGACAGGTAGCACATTTTGTGAGAAAAATGATAATTAAGTTATCAGATGTTTTTTACCGATGGCAGCAATGTTCAGCCCTGATTAGACTTAAGGATCACAGGGAAAACTTTTCAAAAAACACTGATGCTCCGTCTACCCTAATTAATCCAGGAAACTAGGAATGCCGACCAAATGACTTGAGTGGACCAACATGCAGAAGGACCACAAGCGCTCGTCCAGTGAGAGCAAGGTATTCATGTTACAGGTTGCAGGACCTAACCAGTCACTAAAGACAAAGCAAATTAATTAAGCTTATGCAACAACAGAAGTATGGTAGTAGCAATGTCTATTCTTACCTGTCCTTTCTGTATAGAGCTTTAGTTAGTAAACTTATGTCTAATCCTAAATTCAGACAATGTCTCAGCATGTCCTTTTATATTTTGACCAGGCTACCCCCTTCATAACTATCACGCCTGTCTTGACATAGCCCTAGGTAATAATCTGTCTAGTCTGGAGGTTAACATGTTCAGTGTTTGGATTTAGAAGAAAAATTGCTTATTTAAGTCCACAATTCCTAATATCCATCATGTCTTGGGCTTTGGTGCCAAAGATCATGAAATCATGGAATATATTTGGCCTTTCCGAGTAATGATGATTTCCATTTATTGAGTTTCCATTCCAAAGATTATGCTGGGTATCTCCATGCATAACCTCATCTAATCCACAGATGTAGTTGTCCTCATTTTACACACAAGAAAGCTGTGTCTCAGAGAAGTTTCATAAATTTGCTGAGGCAACACAGCTCCTGCAATCCAATATTCAAACCTAGGGAATGTCTGACACGAAAGCCTGTATTTTTTTCACCTTACCATACTGCCTCCCTGTATCGAGAACACTGGCACTGTCTTTGGAAAAGTCGTGTAGAAATTCCCTCAAAAGCTAGAGCACTGGGCTTCCCTGGTAGCGCAGTGGTTGAGAGTCCGCCTGCCGATGCAGGGGACACGGGTTCGTGTCCCGGTCCGGGAAGATCCCACATGCCGCGGAGCGGCTGGGCCCGTGAGCCGCCATGGCCGCTGAGCCTGCGCATCCGGAGCCTGTGCTCCGCAACGGGAGAGGCCACACCAGTAAGAGGCCCGCGTACTGCAAAAAAAAAAAAAAAAAAAAAAAAAAAAAAAAAAAAGCTAGAGCACTTCTCTATGACAAGGGACACATAACTGCAGTTATAGTCACAGAACAACCCAGTTATATTTGACAACAGCCCATGAAAACAAGACCTCTTAAAGGGAGATTAATGCCATCAAATCCTTTCAACTCAGACCTACACCTGTTTATACAATTGGCCTTTCACATTCCAGTTGGCAAAATCCAGCCTCGGGAGAGAGAGACACACATGCAGTATTTATATTGTTGTTGAAAGTTTCACAGCCTTCAAACCACACAGGTTGGAATTGAATTTGAAAATCTGTCTCCTGACTTCTTTTGAGAAATCACTAATCTTCCAAAGGATGCTGCGCTTGCTGTGCACGAATGGTTTGGCTAAAGAAAATGGTTATGCTGTGGTCACTAAAAGAGGCTAAGTTGTTTTCCTCTTTATTTAGAACAAAAGCATGGCTTGCCATACTAAAGCTGTTCAAAAATCAATGTCAGAAAGAACACTTCCTTAGTCTTTAAAATAACATAGCAAAATCCTCTCCCTATTATTTTGACTTCTGAGAGAACATTTGAAATAAGGAGAAATGGCTAAATAAAAGGCCAAATTAAATAGTCTTTGATCTGGTAGACTTAGGTCAGGAACAAACAGCTGGCTGTAATTGCTCTAGCGTTATTTTTCTACAAATGGGAGGTGAACAGTAGCATCATGCTATCACCAAAGTGTTAAGTCAGTCACTGTTTAAGTTGAGAAAGAGTGATCTGTTTCTGCATTGTGTTCTATAATATCCAAATTTGTAAAGAGTTGATATCCTTTATTTTTAAAACAAATACCAGATATTATTTGATTAAGTTTAGATTGTCTAGTGCTTTATTCTTCTAAAAGGCGGTGCAAATACTAGCGTTAGCTAATTCCCAAACTGCATAAATGGTAGGCAGTTGGAGTCTGAAGAACCATGTAATGATTCCATCTAACATCTTCTTTGTATCTTGTTTTTGTAATAGTTGATGTTGTCTTCGGCCATAAGGAGAGAGGTAGCTTAAAGTACTTCCCAAAGTGGCAGAGTTACAGGAAAAATCCTATTGCCTGAAGCCAGTTTCTTAGCAACAGCACCCTCTCAATGTGTCACGAAGTCTGAAGCCCTTTGGCCCCTCAAAGGAAGTTCCTTAGGTGTCTTTTACACATTGAATGCTTTGTGATAGTTGAGGCCTGCTGGCTGTCAACTCTGTCCCTTAAGGGAACTTGACAGATCTTAAAAAAAATCAATTTTAAGCTCACATGCCCCAGTGGGTGCCAAAGCCACTTCAGAGAGCCTGAAAGATGGCTGAGTCGACAGGATTTGACTTCTAGAGGTAGAAAGGTGACAAACTCTATCATGAGAAAGGGGCAGCTCGGGGCCTCAGAGGCCTAACCTGCTCCCAGGATCTGGGGCCTAGTGTTGTATTGAACCTATTTATCTCTTTCATGGGCCTAAGGTACCACAGGGAAAGAAAAGTTGTTCAAAAAATGCTGGCAGAATTCAGGGGTGTAAATGATGAATTACTTTTCATCAGCTGAAAGGAAACATACTCCGGAACAATACTGAAAGAGAGCAGGAGTGGCTGACCCCCTGCTTCAGAGCAGCCAATATCTTCATTCAAGAAGACAACCATGAAATTACACAGAAAATGGGATTGTCATGAACAGCCCCTTGAAATCTCAGTATACAGTCATTACTGCATGGGAAAAAGGCTTCATCCACACATCATAACTTGTAACAGACAAGGAGGGGAAAAAAGAACAGAGGAAAAAAAGGCCTTGGAGTTACCAGTAGGAATATAGAAAATATTTGTTGATTCAAACTTTCCCCCATAAATTTCTCAATACTGTCACATAGCTTTAGCAGTGCGTTAACTTTATGCTGATTGTTGATTTCTTTTTCTGAGCTATTTTGGAAGAGTTCATCTGAATTTTAGGGAGGTGGCAAGGGAAGAAAGAGCTATCTTTATATTCCTAAGGCCTTCTACCCTGCAGGGTAAGAATTAAATGGATCAGTTTCATATGTCCCCAAATTATTGCTTAATTAATAGTCTAAAACTGAATACTGTGTATTACCTAACTGTTATACAGAGCTTGTTTAAATTCTTCATTCAACTCTCAAACTTTGGAAGATCAACTAATTTGAAGGTCTACATCAGAAAAATTTGATTCAGAATATAGAAATTTTAGTAGCGTGGCTAGAATATAAAATATTGGTGATACAAAAAACATTAAACTAAAAGATATTACACTTATGTGTTTTGCTTTGTCATTCTGGCTACTTTCTCCACTGAGTTTAATTAAGTTTGCCCTCATTTTTTTGTTTTTTAAAGGATTACCTATTATGCTCTTTTCTTTCTCTGTGTTTCAGTGGTTCACATGACTAACTCTCATGAAAATCTAAATTACAGATTTTGTCACAAGTCCAGTTACAAATAAATGGAAGGCTGTGACCGATACATGGGGTATATTTCTTTCCCAGGTGATAGTGAGACGAAAGCGGAATAGGAAGTGTCTATTCAGACCAACCAATTTCTTGCTAACTTCTTAGAGACACTGTTTGGAATTTCAGGGTGTTCTTTTTTTTTTTTTTTTTTTGCGGTAGGCGGGCCTCTCACCGCTGTGGCCTCTCGCGTTGCGGAGCACAGGCTCTGGACGCACAGGCTCAGTGGCCATGGCTCACGGGCCCAGCCGCTCCGCGGCATGTGGGATCTTCCCGGACCGGGGCACGAACCCGTGTCACCTGCATCGGCAGGCGGACTCTCAACAACTGCGCCACCAGGGAAGGGAAGCCCTCAGGGTATTCTTGATAGCCTTTTATCTATGCTTTTTTCCATAAGTCTATGTTTAAAAACAAAGACAATTTGCGTTGATTGGATGAGTAATACTTGTTTTTCTTGTCTACTTATAATTCTCTTAAAACAAACTTTAGACTATAAAAGCAATTGAAAAGAAATAATTCCCCAGCAGTGGACTTCAAATAAGAAAGTTACTCTCCTAGAATAGCATTTCTCACATTGGATTCACTGGTATCTAAGAAGGCATAGAAGGTAAACGTATCATGCAAAAACTATCTTGTAGGTTATTATGTTTGGGAAATGATGCCCTGGTATAATTGATGGGTTAAACAAAATATGCTTAATAAATTCCTATTCAAGGTGTAGGTGAAAGGAGTCTCCTAAGGAGAAGGAATTGTCTCACACACTGGAATCTAGGCTTTGCATTTAACTGCAGAGAAGATTGTCCAGAGAATAAGGATATAAGTAGAATGATTCATGATCGTGCTTAACCTTACAAGTTAAAACACAACACATTTGAATGGTTATAGTTGTCAAAGTTTTTGCTAGCTCTTGATAGTTGTCAAGGCTTTTGCAACTGCTTCCACTATTTCAGTAAATGCAATCTACCCAAGATGTTATGAGGTATACAGAAAAACAGAAATTCTGACCTCATTATAAGATGACTTCTTATTATAATTTTAGTGTTCAAGACCTTATTTTAAAAGAAGATGAGATCATAGAGCTAACCATCCACTTCTCTAGTTTATTGTTAAATCTAAGCAAAGAAAGTGGTTTTGCCCCTCTGGTCTTATTCTTGTTTTATTTTCTGTGTTGACATACCACTGAACAACCTTTACGTTGTGTCATCTGGAGCTACATTTATACAGCTGGCATTAGGAACTGGAGAGAAAAAAGAGTAATAGCTTAATTTGACTGTCATTTTCAAAGGTTCTACTAAATCATATAGGCACTTATTGATAAGCAGAATTTTTCTTTGCATTGACTCACGTTTGTGGGGAGTTAACAAAGTTTTTTCTAATATCGTATGTGTATGTGGGTGTGTACGTGTGGGTATGGGTGTATGCGCACATATGTACATACAAGCTGTGACTTCAGAATGACCCCTCTTCTTTTGTCCCATTTTATTCTTCTATGCTTTTATGGTATGTGTAGAATTTCTACCCCTCATGGCAAAATTATGTACTCTTCTTAGCATGTTTTGGACCTTGATAAATATTTATTGTATCTCCAAGGTATTTTTCAGTAGCATAGAATGATTATTATTTTAAAATATTGTTAATATCTTTTGCTGAAAGACTGCAATTCATAACTGTAATAAATTGCAATGCAATTCATTGCCCCCTTCAATGCCCCTCCAAAAAATCTAAAATTAGTTCACAGTTTTTTCTTTTTGTCATATGTATAGTCCCATATGTTCACATACACGATCAAAAGTTACTCATTTGATCCAATGACAGCAAAGGTAAACCCACAACTGTGCTCCAAACGGGAAATATGATTATTAAGTAATTTTCTCCAGAGGTAAATATACATTCTAACATATGGCCTTGCTGACATTTAGTTAGCTTTAGCCTTTGGTGTTCATCCTTCTTTTAATTATTTTTATTCTAAAAAATCAGGTTAGAGGAACCAAAATAAAGTTCTTTGGCAGATAGGAATCCTGTTTACTTTCCAACTCTGAACTCAGCAGGTTAAGTAATTGGGCTACAGAAAAGTTCCTCCATTTCTATTTCCAGCTGGTGATACACAAAAGGCAGGAAGTTATCTCATTAATGGGGCACCAGCTTTATGCAAATTATGGTAACAAAAAGGCTTCCCTTCATACTTTTTCATAAATTACCTAATAAAGTGGGAATAAATGGCCATATTCAAGAGCCTTTGTTGTATTTTTAGCACAAGACTCTTTCTGTTACTGCAAATATGACTAAATGCGCCTTGCTCAAAAGGGGTGTTTATGAAATAAGGCCACTCAAAAGCTTTTATTTCTTAACAGCCTTCAGTTACTTTTATGGCACAAAATTAACATAATTAGTCACAGAGAATAGATGACATAAGCAGCGTGCCATGCACAAAAGGGGGAAGCAGTATCTAAGGAAGGTATTTTGAGAGATCAAAAATTTTCAAAGTGCTTAATACTAGAAGGTCCTTTTTATTTGTGCACAGCCTTAAGATACTTTTTTTTTTAACTCCGTGAAATTCACATAATGAGATGCAGTAGACAGATGACATTAGCGATGTGCCATTAGAAAGAGGTCAGTTTCCTCTGAAAGATAGTCACTGTTCCTGCTCGTCATTAATTTGCAGCTTCAAAGCACTGAGCATATGATAGCCTGGCATGTTAAGCAAGTTGCAGTTATCTTTAAATAACCATTTTTTCCAGTTATTAGAAGCTAAAGTTTTTAAACTACCGACTGAAAGCAAAATTAAAGCACGCAGCAGTGTAAGAGGGAAAAAAAAGGAAAAGAAAGAAAGGCTGGAAGAAGATTAGGAAAAGAAAATCAAATATATTTTAAAAATGAAATTGCTGGTGGTTTTCCCTGGAGGTGACCCGCTTTAACTTCAGTGCTAGAATTTCGGGGTTAGTGATGGGCCTTGAAGATTGGAGCGCTAGCTAGCAAATGGAACAAGTGGGGATTTTTGTTTTCTGGGTCCTTATTATGGCACGTATTACAAGGCTGAAAAGGGCTCCACGAGCCCTAGGAGCATGAAAAAGGTTAAGAGCATGTGGGTTCGTCTTACATGGGTACTGATCAAATAAAAGTGCATTGAGAAATAGATCAGATTATCTTATTTTAAAGTGAAGATCAGTGAGATTTCTCTGGTTTGGTTTGTGAAAAAAATCACAGAAGAGAAAACAGAAAACTAAAGTATTGAGACTTTGAATTCATCTGAGTTCAAATCTGTTATGACAAGACTTTTACTTTTAAATAATTCCTTTTTTGCATCAAAATACATCAATATGGTACAACATTCATAATATTCCCAAAGACTTACAGACTCTCACACTTTACATTCCCTTGGAGTCTATTTTTGGCATGGAATTTCTAGAAGTATTTCATAGGATTTAGCTGCTTTAAAAACATTCTGATTTATAACCTCAACCCCCCCACCCAAAGTAAAGTTCAGTCACCAAAATCTCCAGTGTGCACGTGGTGACCGACTTTCTGCGGTACGTTTAGCTTGTGTGTCACTGAGTGGCAAGGCCGAAAAGCATCACATGAATAGGTATTAGCAAGAAAATAGCAAACAACATTGGTGAACATTTTGGAACTATTGAAACAAAATGCTTATTTTTAGGTCATCAATAAATAAGGAAAAAATGGTGGCTATCAAATGATGTTTTCACATTTGCAGTGACATTTTTCTATTAGGAGTGTTATTTTTAAACATTGTCTAGATTGGTGGAGTTGCATCTTTTCAGTGCTTGAATTACTTGGTGCTGGGCGGGGCTGGGGAAGATGGCCCGGGGCATTGTTCCACGCTGCTGAGGAGAGGAAGCAGAGGCCAAGACCCAGGCTGATGCTGGAGCTACGGTGGCCTTACACGAGGAGGGCCATGGCAGGCTGAACCAGCAACACTTCCGGAGGAGTTCTGATATGAAAATCAGGGATTAAGGAAGAGTAAAACAAACTGCACCTCTTCCTTCCATAAAACAAATGTGGTTTTACACTGCAAAACTTGCTTTTAACACTGTTTAACTTCCATTTAGTTAAACTTCCTTTTTCATAGCATAGTTTTCAAATAATTTAGCTGCTTCTCTTCTAGCAACTTGTAGGTAACGTATTAATGCTAGGGAAACACCCTGAGGTACCCCTCAAGTAACTTATAGTGAAGGAAGCAGTATCAACAGACACACTGAGAAGAGTTTGACGCTGCAAAAATAGAGAAGCTGTGAGTATTTCTGTCTTTGTGCATCAAAGAAAGTATCATTGAAGTGTAACTAGAAATTCACTTAGAGTGACAAAACTGAGAAGCTCAAACAAGGGAGCCTGAAAGGGCCAGGGCCATGCAGGGCAGGGCTAGTTTTCCACTGATTGGATTGGAGGCTTAATCAATGAGAGATGTAAGATATGCCTACCTAGAAGTTTGAAAATACAGTGTTAACAGCTGAAAAAGTGAAACATTTCAAATTTAATTCTTATTTCAAAACAGCATCTAATACAAATTCAGGCTGACTTGGACTGCCTTTTGGTAGTACTTCAGATTCAGAGATAACGATAACCACCTCTACCTTTTTAAAGTACTTCCTGTGTGTTGGACTCTGTAATGTGTGCTTTGCATAGATTTAAACTTTAACCCTCTCAACAATTCTATGAAGTAAATATTTTTATCCCTGCTTTTCAGATGAGAAAACTGAAGCTCAGACAGATTAACTGACTTGCCCAACATCACAGAGTTTAGGAAATACCAGCTGGATTCAAACTCATTTTTTTTTTTTTTTTTGGCTGCTCTGCGTGGCTTCTTGTGGAATCTTAGCTCCTCGACCAGGGAAAGTGCCAGTCTTAACCACTGGACCGCCAGGGAATTCCCTCTAACTCAACTCTGAATGAAAATGAACTTTTCATTATACTATACATAGAAACTGTACATATAAGTAATAGATTAGAATCCATCTTCTTCCACTAACTCGCAAGGAATGCCCTCAAGGATCTGAGTATGAATGATTAGAGAGGACACATGGAGAGTATAATATTGAAATTTTCAGAGACTGACTTATTACTAGTGTTCACATTTAGCTTTTTAATGGCTTAAAATGCTATATGCATTTGTAAATAAAATTGATATAGATTTTCCTTTAAGAATCTCTAGCTGTAAAATAATAGACAATATATATAAATGGCAAAAAAATAAACAAAAACAATCAAGCATCCAACCAAATACATATCTGCAATGTAGAGTGGCTGAAGAAAAATTTCCATTGAATTCAAATGCTATAGCTTCCTTTTTGTCACTGTTTCTTTCCAATGAAAAATGCTGTAGAATAATTTTATGTGTTTAGTTACATAAAAGAAGCAAAGATGGTTAATACTATACTTTTTCTTACAAAATGGATTCCATCTGCTTTTATTAAGGAGAATAGTTAGAGTAGAATGAGATACTTATTAATCTAGCTGGTCTAGGTAAGGTCTAGTTCACTTTAATTAAAAAGCTGAATTTCTAAGGAATTGCATGTATGTAGACACACTGAGAGCACCTTACATTTTACGCTTAACCTTTTATTTTAATCCTGATGCTTTCAATATTGTTATTTTAAGTACATGTTAATAATATGCAAACTGATGCTTTGAAAATTCTCTGAGATGTGGTTAATGAAGAGAAACTGCACCGTAAATTGCATCCAAAATATGCAGTCCATGCAGATGTAATTTTTCTTGAACTACAGTATTTTGCAATAAACATCTTTCAGCTTGTTTGGATTTATTCTCTATTGTTTATAAGAAGTACCATCAGGCACTACTGCATGAAAGAACTACATATAGTAACAGGCAATCTTAGTTTAACAAGATCCTTTGGATAAAAATAGATTTCAGATCTACCTCCTGCCAGCAGAATGCAAATTCCGATGAAACTACACACTAGTGTTTTTCATAATTTAAAGTTCGTCACATGGTATAGTGCACTTGCTCACTTTCCCCTGAGTTCTGTCAGAGGAGGCAGAGGGCTATGCCATTTTATGATCACTAGAGACCGAATGTTCTACAAGGTATTCTGGGAACTGTAGTTAACAGAGAACATTTTTCTTTCAAGTGCATTTGTTAAAACAATGCCCAAAAGAGACATGGTATTCCGGCGACTGTCAGTGTTTCTTTGATAAACGCTGCATTTTTCAAAAGGTCGTAACTAGCAATTTGGCCATTGTTAAATGGCACAATCTGTAGTTTAGCCTGCAGGTTTGCACAACACGAGATGCTGTCACCCTTTTGGAAAGTCTGTCTTTCAAAGAACTCGTGTAAGCCTAGGTTAAGAAAGACATGAAGATAGTTGGTCGTTTCACTGATTTCATTTCAAGCTGAATTATCAAGCAAAAAGACGATGTGCTTGGAGTGCATGGGAATGATTGTTTATCTCACAATGGGTTATTTTACACTTCTCCTTGTTTTACTTCCACGTTATATTATTATCATTTGGGAATGGGTGGGAAGGTTGCCAGGAAGGAAATAAGAAAATACTATGATTCTATCTTTTGCTAGAAGAAATAAGTATTCTTTGGATCATAGACTATACCAGGAGGCAGAAACTAAAATCTTGCAGGAGACAGGTGTTTATGGTAAATGGGACTCTGGCTACCCGGGGAGCTAAGGTAGCTAAAATGAACAACCTGTATACAGCTCTAGCAGTTGGCTGCCGTGCCCCTTGTTGCAAGCTGGCCTATATTTTTTCAAAAAAAGTCAGAATCATGGATTTTTCTTACAATATTAAATGTATCAAGTGCCTTAATTTTTAAACGTTGGCATCATGTTCAATTTTAAAATAAATTTGTTATTTGTGCAAGTCAAACAAAACACTTCTCTCAACCAGATTTGGCCAAGCCACCTCAATTTGAGACCTATGTTCTAATCTTGCATCTTCACACCAGTAAAGCACCAATGCCTTCTTAAAAATGAGCAATAAATGCAGAAAAGGTAAAACGTTAGAAAAAATAAAACTTGATATTTTTTGGTTCATCTGTTTCTGTGTTTCAAATGGACTGATTATATTGAAATTATTTTAATAACTTCCTCTCAACTTTTTAATTCCTTTTCAAAACATATTTCTGTAACTTGTGTGCTGACACTCTGACTTCATAGGTCATCAGTACTTTTCTATTTATTTTACAATTTTGTTTTGTTTTGTATTGTCTTTTTGAGGTAGACCAAAATTCATGCATCAGAAATGATTATGGAAGGAGCTGGGAGGTGACTGCCGGCCGCGTGCCACCGCTGCAGATGGAAGTAGATTCCGGGGCCGGAAGCGCCACAGCGTAGGGAGCCCTCCAGGTGAGCAAAGCCAAATAATGTCAATAGCTCGTTCATCCGTCCATGCCAAATGGGGGTCATGGGGAAGGTGATTGGGACAGCAATGCAAAAAACTGCTAAAGTGAGAGTGACCAGACTTGTTCTGGATCCCTATTTATTAAAGTATTTTAATAAGCGAAAAACCTACTTTGCCCACGAAGCTCTCCAGCAGTGCACCGTTGGGGATACCATGCTTCTCAAAGCTTTACCTGTCCCACGAACAAAGCATGTGAAGCATGAACTGGCTGAGATCATTTTCAAAGTTGGGTAGGTCATAAATCCAGTGACCGGAAAGGGCTGTGCTGGAATTGCCTACCTGGAGAGTCCAGTCGGTCTGGAAACCACCCACCTAACCAAAAACCTGGAAAAACTCCATCTCTCTTCAACACAGTGAAGGAGGATTAGAAGACGGAGTCAAAGGGAAGGATTTCTAAGTTTGCTTTATGGAAAAATTTTTCTAAGTTTCCTCACAAACCATTCAGTTTCTCTTCTGGTATTTATGAAATAGCTAAAAGTAAATAAAGTAAAGGCCTTGTTATATTTTTTCATTAAAAAGACATGATTAGGGAAGAATTAATATCATTAAACCTAAATAAAGCTAAGTAGCAAAATAATAAATGAATGTATATTTATTTGTGAGAAGGTTATTTTATAGAGAAAGCTTTGGAAATTGAACAAGAGAAAGTGATAGTTATTGGTAGATTTTTGTCTCAAAAGTAAGGTAATCTGTCTTTTTTAAGTACATACCAATACCCTAACTTTGGGTGCGTAAGGATCCAAATACAATAAAATGGGATTGTGTGGAAAACAGTCACAAAGAAGAACAACAGAATTTTGGAGAAGAATCAAAATGATGAGAAAATCTTGGTTTTTTTCTAAGAGAATTAATATGCATGTATATACAGATGTGTAGGATCCCATTTTATATATGTTAAAAAGAAAGATAAAAGTATATCCAAGAGCATTCGTATTACGTTGAATATATACATCCAAATCAATGCATTTAGTGTTTACAGTTAATGTAAGGATTGCTATTAGCCTATATGTATTTAAGCTCTACCTACAATTTTCCTAAATGTGCTCATTTTATTTGGAACAAATGTGCCATGCTAGCATATCAAATGATAAGCTATCTCATAAGAATCAGTTCCTAACTTAAAATTACTGGATATTTTAAAGATCCAAGTATGTCCCCTATCTGGCCTTTTAATAAATGCTTGTTGCCTTAATTTGTTTCCCTTAAAAATCTGGTGAAGGCTGAAAAGAAAAACAAAAAGTACATGTACTCTTCACTGAGGCAGAAAGAGCTCTAATCGTAAAGTTTCCGACCAGAACAGGGTCACCTACACTTAAATCTTCTGTAAACAAATAAGTGCTGAGATAGCAGATCAACTTCCTTAGTGCATTTTTCCCCTAGTAAAATCAGTTTGAGATAAATTGCAAAATAAATAAATGTCAAATAACAATTCCCATGACTAGTATTTGAACTGAATTTAATGATGATTATGAAGACAAAGCTGTGATAGGCCTCTGTGTAGAATGCTTAAAGGGGACAATCTGAAACGATTTTAACTTGCAACCATTTTAACAAATGAATATATTTCCTAAATTGCCACATCAACCAACCCTGCTGTCTAATTATGGCCAGCAAAAAGGGCTACATATTAACTATTCCAAAGCGTAAGCCATTATTTTTGGTTGACATTCTTCAACGTTCAGTTAATAAACCTGAAAAGCATTTTGCTTATTGAATAGTCAAGGTTTCTGCTTTACAACTGATGGGTAATGTAACAGGAAGTTGTACTGTTCCAAGTCAGACATTCTCTAAGGACTTTTCTCAGATTCTGTGGTCTTACTGGCCATCAATGCTTCCACCATTTTCCAGGATAAAATGATCATAGCTGCTTCTTAGAATAGAAATTTAAGACACCTATGACATATCATTTCAAAATTATTTAGTAAGATAAAACATCAGTAAAAGTCCATTTTATATTCAGAAGGGTACAATGGCCTCAGAGCATGTGTTCTCTAGCCCCACCTGGCTCGTTTTTTTTTTTTTTTTTTTTTTTTTGCGGTACGCGGGCCTCGCATTGTTGTGGCCTCTCCCGTTACGGAGCACAGGCTCCGGACGCGCAGGCTCAGCGGCCATGGCTCACGGGCCCAGCCGCTCCGCGGCATGTGGGATCTTCCCGGACCGGGGCACGAACCTGTGTCCCCTGCATCGGCAGGCGGACTCTCAACCACTGCGCCACCAGGGAAGGCCACCTGGCTCGTTTTGAAAGCTTATGCCTCTGTACTGATCAACATGTAGCAGGGCAGCACCCTTGAACTTGTCAGGGAAAACAATCTGGAATTCAACGATTACCAAAAAGAATTTTAGAGAAACAGTATGTAGAAGTATTTACGGAGTAGATAGAAATAAAATTTCAAGGTTCTATTTGTTTAGCTATTAAACTTGTCCTTTGTAAAGTTGTAAACCTGGCAACTTTAAATCAGTTTCCTGGTAGACTTGCATTTGTTGACATTCTGTCCACTTATTTTGAAGGAATATTTTAAAGGTTATTGTAAAATGTGGAGCGGCATTTGCTATCTACTGTATATCATACAATCATCTCTATTTAACAGCCATGGGGGAAATTTCTCTTTGCCTGGAGGATACGTTATTTTTTACCTAACCAACACTAATTGCATTTCCATTTTTGCATTTGCCACAAAAATGCTCAGAGCCATATTTATGGTCCACTTCTAGGAAATGTATAAGGCTTCAGAACTCTTCTCTACTTTAACCTTATTTCAGGCATCAACTCCCTCTCTTAAACTTTGCCGTAATTCCTTCACCTAGTCTTAGGGTATTCATCTGGTTGTTTTGAATCTTGGGAGGCTGCCGTGATTGCAATTTTGAACACTGAAGTTATGAAAATTAGTTCATAAAATTTTCCCTTTGCCATACCAGTTTTTGGAGACTATGGATTAAACAAGGAATAACCACACGCCTTTATAAAGTCCAGGATTGTTTTTCTAAAATAGTTCAATATGTTTTTCAATCATTAGTTAGACCTGCTCAAAAATTCATAAGAACACAAAGATAGCCTCTTAATTGAAGCAAAGGAATAAGACAGTTTTTGCACAAACCTATAAAAAGGGAGACATTAAAATAACTAAGTTTTAGGGTCCTATTTTTGTATTTCATGTAGTCCCAAACATACTGTGGCAAATAATTGCTTAATGGGTTATTGTGTTTTTTGGCATAGATGCTCTTCCTTTGCAACTGGTTAGGAGACATCTCCAATGAAATATTCCAGTCTCTCACATCACATTCAGGATGCCCCAAACTAACCTTATTGTCTTTGACATCTCTTTTCCAGCTGCTCTCCTATATTGTTACCACTAAATATGGAACAACAAAGAAACATTTAACTTTTGCCTTTCATTACCCATTTAGCCAACCAGTTCTACACACTGATTCTGAGCCTCCAAAGCCACCACTCTTCTCTTTTTTATTTTTAATATCAGCACTCTACTCTGGGCCATCCCTACATTTGCTTGGTGTTTTAACAAATTTATATTTTTTGTTTTGTATCAAGGAAAGGAATCCCTCTCAGATGAGCTCAAACCAAAAGGGGTGGGCAGCCATTTAAAGCTACAGAGAGGTATTCTGGGCACTGAGGAAAAGGGAACTCAGAGCTTGTGACAGCACTGGGTTCTTGGACTCTTTAATCCATAGACATTGATAAGAGGCCAGACTAGAAATTCAGGAAAGACTTTATTGGGACTCGTGATGCAGCACGAGGGAGTGAGAACAAGTAACAGGTGCACTTGCTTGCTCACCAAGTGGGGGCAACCTGGTTCCTTAAATGGGGTGAGGGTGCAGGCAGATCGGTGGGTTGGGCCGGATGAGTGGCTTAGGTGGTCTGCCCATGCCCTTGGTGGTGCTGTGTGCAGGGATCATGGGCAGTGCCCTGCTTTTCCTTCTGCCAAATCAGAAGTGGCAGTTGGGTTTTGACCTTTTTGTATTTTATTGTTCATGATTTGCCTCAGTTGGGCATGCATGTGGTTATTTTTAGTCCCTCATAGTTTCTTAGTATTTTGTTGCTTGAGAGACATGTGTCCAGGTGAAGCACTTCAGCAAAGGGTTCCAGGTCCCAGGCTGTCGCAGGCTCACTACGGGCAGGACCTGAGGCAGTAACGAGGAACATCACTGCTTCCTTCACTGCTTTCTTTAGGTTTTCTCTTTCTTATCTTTCTCTTAATTGGTGTCCACAAATTCTCTATTTTCATTTCACTATGCTTAAGGCTTCACAATGCTCTGCCCTAGCCTTGAGTCTGTGTGACTTTTTAGCTTATCATTATAAAAATTCTCTCTCAGTCTTTTAGTTAAAATTCCCAAGGTAAGAAATTTAATTGAGCTAGCTCAAACATCCCAAGTTCCTGTCCAGCCTATAGTTACCCCCGAAAAGTGACAGATTCAGAGTCCACCCATCTTTATCCAAGCAGTGGTACCATGGTTGAGGAGACCCCACTCAGCAGATTTTGTGGGTGGAGATGAGGTTACATGAAAAGGAGTACAGAGAGTAGGGAATTATAGACAATTCTAATACCATTTACCATGTCTATCAGTGTATATATGCACAATGTTTATCAACTCCATATTTTTCACTGTAGTCCAATATAGAACCTGCTAAACACACAGTTTTGAGAAAAAATACTCCCTTGTTTTGATTCATCTGATTCACTTGGTTTCCCTTATAAACACTCTGTCAGGTGTGATGCAATTATAAACTGCTCCCAAATTCCAGTGGCTTCACACATGATGGTTGTCTAGTGCTCCAAGGGTCTTCCTATATCAGACACATGCTGAGGGAGCATCTGCCATTTGTGGTATACTATTCTTATGGCAGAGAAAAAAAGGCAAGGGAGCTGGTACAAATGTGTGATGGCTCTTAAATCTTCTGCTTAGATGCGGTGCATGTTACTTCTGCTCACATTACATTGGCCAAACCATATTACATGGCCAAACCCAGCATTGCTGTGGTAGGGATATGCACCCCTCTCATTGACAGGGTATAGCACGTCACCTGGCGGTGGATAAATTTGTGTAATCCTTTTACAGGATAGGGTGGAAGCAAGAAATTGAGCACAATAATACAACTTACCACAAATACTATAGTGACTCAAGATGTATGCTAAAAATGTTCAACTCTTTATTCCAGTGGTTTTCGAAATATTGCATCAATCCCTGAGGTGTCAATCTTGGACATGTGGTGATGTCAAGAGAAATTGAGAGGGGCTAGGTTCTGGATGCCACTCTCTCCCCTCACCATAGTAGCTCTGCTTTTACCTGTTCTATGTATCAGAGACTTGTGTAAGATTTATTTTGGGGGAAAAATACTAGAATTTTTTTTTTTTTTACTTTCGGTAAAATATTTAAAATCATTTTCTTTGTTTGACAATCAAGATTTTCTTTCATAAAACACCAATCTGGTTTTCAAAATTTGTCTTCCCTTTCCCCTTCCATTCACTTTACACTTCCACCTAACCTAACTCTTCATATTTTTTTATATAACACCCTTTTATTCTTCCTTGACTCTCTTTCACATAGACTATACCCTCTTTTAACATAACCCTTTCATTCCACCATCAATGCTTTGCAATCCTATCTATAATTTGCTAAGGCTGCCATTACAAAGTACCACAGACTAGAGGACTTAAACAACAGAAATGTATTATCTCACAGTCCGGGAGGTTAGAAGTCTGAGATCAAGGTGACGGCAGAGTTGCTATCTTCTAAGGCCTCTCCCCTTTTCTTGTGGATGGCCATCTTTGTCTTTCTCCAGTATCTTCACATGGTCTTCCCTCTGTGTGTATCTGTGGCCTAATATTCTCCTCATATAAAGACACTAGTCATACTGGTTTAGGGCCTGTCCACATGACCTCATTTTACTTTAGTTATCTCTTTAAAGGCCCTATCTCCAAATGCCATCTCTTTCTTTTCAAAATTTAGAAAAAAAATTATTGAGATATAATTGGCATGTAGCATTGCACAAGCTGAAGGTGTACAATATATTGATTTGGTGCATTTATATATTGCAATATGATTCCATCATAGCATGGCTAACACCTCTATCACTTCCCATACTTTACATATCTATTTTTGTGGTGAGAACAATTAAGATCTAGTCTCTTAGCAACTCTGAAGTTTATAATTCAGTGTTGTTGACCATAATCAATACACTGTGCATTCGATCTTCAGGATTGATTTATCTACTTGTTGCAAATACTGTCACATTCTGAGGCACTGGGGGTTAGGGTTTCAGCATGTGAATTGTGGGGCAGGACACAATTCAGCCATAACACTATCTTTCAAATTTTGATGAAAATACCAGCTCAACTCTTGTAGAAAATACTAATTCAAATCTTGTTGAATTTTGGAAATATAATAGATTCATCATAAGTCTATTGCATAAAATAGGAGAAAGATAGGTAATATTTTGAATACCTTTTGATAGCTAATTAATTACCTCAAACAGGTAATCTTCATCAATCATGTAAGATTTCACTCTGTGATTGGGCTCCTGTCTCTCTTTTAGCTCAGTGACCATGTTGCTGAAGAGGCATTTTCTGGCCACAGCTAAGATGCTTACCTGATTGCTCCCTCACATTTCACTTCACTTATAATAATATGTCCTTTTATTTCTTGCTTTACTTGTTTACTGTATTTCTCCATCACTCTATTTTGAATATCAACCAGTCAAAGGGATTGTGTGCCTCGTACACCAACCATAGAGTCAGCTCTTCCAAGCCAGTGCGGGGCACATTGTAGGGACTTAATGACTCTCTCTTGAGGGAGTAAATGGAGGGGAAGTAGCGTCAGATATCAAAAAGTGAGACAGTAGTCAAATAAGCAAAAATTGGGCTGTCAAAGGAACAATTCAACAGTGCAGGTAATTCAATAATTCATAATAAATTCTAATTATCAATGTAATATAAAACAGTATTTGGGGGAACAATAATGTTTTTTTTTCAAAAGGTCATTGAACAATCACTAAGCTGGTAGGGAGCTGATTATAATTTAAATAGGATAATTAGGAATGAGCTACCGTATGGTCTATAAACACTTTCACATCCATGAGAAAAAAATAAAAATAATGTCTACTTTCCATATATAACTGTAATTAAACATTAAAGTTTTTTCTCTATTTACTTAAAGTATATGTTCACCCTCCAAAAGAGTTTCTTGAATATGACAATATATAAATATATTATCATTAGGTGTACTTATCTAAATGTATCCTTGTCTGTATATGTACATACAGATGTCATTATAAGTATCATTAAAATAATACACTGTCCATTCAGTAAGTCTAACAAATAGGGGTATCACAGTAAAGTTTTGGGAAGAAAACTCATGCCTTTAATCCCATATCCTTTTCATGAATCTAGCTCATTGATGCAAAATATTAAACCATTGAACAAGAAAATAGATTCTATGCAAGAAGTAGTTTCTTTGGAGGTAGGAAATTTGTAGTACTGAAGACTAGATTGTCTGAGGATAAATTCAAAATAACCACTGAAGAAATAACATGAGGATTTAATTCTTTCCCAAGGGAAATTGTAAAGAAGAGCAAATGATTTAATGCTAACCTAAAAGCTAATGAGCGTTAACTGTGGAATAAAAATTTCTAAAAGCTTATTATACATGTAATCTTTTGGCTGTTTTCCTTTATCAAAATAGGTGCTGAAATTGTAAGGGGATTTGTATATAGCTTTATATTCTGCTTCAGATATTTTTTGTTGGTTGTAAAGAATTTCACAAACTATGTGTGTGAATGTCTTTTTGAATTGCTACATTGACATAAACCTCCCTTTTCTTTCTGGGTTTGATAAAATAAATCTCCAACAAAAACAAAAATGAACTTAGCAACAGGTGAAAAGCAAAGGCAAGTGTCATTTCAACAATATAAATACCTTATTTCTTTCTATTTAAACATCCTATATGTGGCTTTTGCTCTTTTCTCCCTTCTAGTTCACATATTCAAGTGATAGAAGTAAATGTTATCATAGTTTCAAAAAGCAAATAAAATTATTTGACTAAATTTGAAATTTAAGTTTCAGTAAAGTGACAATAATTATTATCTTACTCCATGCCCTTATTTGGCACTGTTCTAATGATTTAGAAGCTTTTTCAAATTTGTGTGCAGTATATGCCAGTAGGTGGTGGTAGTATTTTCCACAAGACTACAATGCTATTAGTAAATAACCCCCAAAATAGAGATCATTTTTCTGATCGTCAGATATTCCTAGAACAATATAGAGGCTTCAGAGATTATCTTTCCCAAGTTGTGCTACCAGATTCTGTTTAAAAGCAAAACTAGGCATTTTAACCAGTGTATCAGAGTTTTGGAGGTGAAGGGGGAAGCCTCTAATAAATTTGGGAGGCTACGGATTTAATTCCACAACATTAACCATTACATTTTTCTTTTCTAACAGATGCCAGCCATTAAATTGAAAAATTGAAATTGAAGATATGAAAAGTGGGGTATGCGTATCCAGCTAGTGAGTGATTTTAACCAGATTTTCTCCTTCATCATGGCTCATTTGCATTGTGAATACTCTGAAAAAGACAGCTTTTGTGGACTCTGCTGTGTTTGTTGCTCCTACAATGTAATGCTATTCAAAGGGTCTGATTGTGTATTCAGATATCACATACATATTGCCCTGGGTCTGGGATTTCCTGTTACTCTGAATGATAAAGATTCTTTCCTATTTAAAGTACAATTCACCCATTGTGTCTACATATATGAAAGGGCACCTCTGTGGGATATACATAAGCAGGGGAAGAGATGGAGAACTGAGAGGATGCAGTAATTTGGCAGATTATTGGGGGAGAAAAGGTACTTTTAGTAAGAGGGACAAGAGAGGTGAACACTAGAGATCATCCCATAAAGGAACCGACTTCAGTTTGAGAAGAGTTGGTTTAGAAAGTGATCTAGAATTTATGACCTCCTGAACTGCATTTTTTTTTTTTTTTTTTTTGAGGTACGCAGACCTCTCACTATTGTGGCCTCTCCCATTGCGGAGCACAGGCTCCGGACGCGCAGGCTCAGCGGCCATGGCTCACGGGCCTAGCCGCTCCGTGGCATGCGGGATCTTCCCGGACCGGGGCACGAACCTGTGTCCCCTGCATCGGCAGGCAGACTCCCAACCACTGCGCCAGCAGGGAAGCCCTGAACTGCATTTTTAAAGAGTTTTTCTGACCTTAATTTAATCCAGTTTTCAGGAATCTAAAATACCCCTTCCAGTTCTCTGTCCAATTTTATTTTTAGAAATCAGGAACTGGAAGAATGTACAGAGAATGATTCACATTTAGAAAGCCAAGATCTCTTTAAATTTGGATATGAAGATAGGAGGACAATAGTTTAGAACCATGTTACTCTCCAAGTCTGGCCCTGGGACTGGCAGCTTTGGCATCACCTCGGAGCTTCTCAGAAAGGCAGAATCTCAGGCCCTGCCTCCCCCAAGATCTACTAAATCAGAATCTGCACTTTCACAGGATCCCATGGGGATTTGTATTCACACCAAAGTTCGAGAAGCACTGATTTAGAAGATTCCTAGTTAATGAAACTACTTATTTTTTTCATAGGGTGGAGAAAGCAAAGCTTTGAGTAGTCTTTGTATACATTTCAGAGTCTCAACAGAATATCGCATCTAGAGCAGGAACTTCAGTCACTCAAGGTCTTGATTTTCCTATCTTAACTCTATTTGTGGATTCTTTTATACTGTAATAAAGGATTAAAAATAAAAACTGAACAGATGGCCAAACAGAAGAAAAAAAATCAGGAGGGTGCTGCAATTTTAGGGATGACTGAATCTTAAAGATCATTTAGGGCTTCCCTGGTGGCGCAGTGGTTGAGAGTCCGCCTGCCGATGCAGGGGACACGGGTTCGTGCCCAGGTCCGGGAAGATCCCACATGCCGCGGAGCGGCTGGGCCCGTGAGCCATGGCCGCTGAGCCTGCGCGTCCGGAGCCTGTGCTCCACAACGGGAGAGGCCACAACAGTGAGAGGCCCGCATACCTCAAAAAAAAAAAAAAAAGATCATTTAGTTCCTTGGTTCCCCTGTATAGGCAGCCAGTGGCAATGTCCTTACATATTATGCTTCCATCAGGACTTGGTGACTAAAGTGTCTTGAAAAGCTCTGCACATAAAAACTGGTGTTGCAGCTCTTTTGAAGCCAAGAGAAAAAAAAAAAAGCACCAAAATTTTGGAAATGTCTGTTAAGGGCAGCAGAATGGAAGCAGAATGAAGCTTGTGAGCTCCAGTTAGTTTTCAATTGCTCTACAAGGTTTCCTGTTAAAATGAGTCTCGAAGTGTTTGAAATATATCAGAAGCATTTTAAAATAGGTTAGTCAGTTATTACTGTTCGAAATGCCCATCTTTTTTTAAAAAGTGAAAATAACCCATTGTTATTGTATCCATTCCCAATCATAAACCTTTTGAGCAAAAGAAATTCAATAATGACTGTATTCCAGTTTCAATACCCTACATGACATGAGTGCCTCCCCACAATTATGCTAAATAGAGATTAACACAATTTTAAAAGTTATGGAATTTATATAGTTCATTAATTCATAATTACTCATTAGCAATAAAGCTTAATCCAAAACTACTTAGCCTAAGGTATCAAAAGAGATTTTAACAATAAATTGGATCACAGTATTATAAAGTATATTCTAGGACCCAGTGTGAGACATTCCAGGTAGAGTAGATATGCAAATAGTTGCCTGTTGCCTTCATTTTGGCCAGAATATTTGCAGTGACATCCAATTCTGATTCCAGTTTTACATTCATCCACCTTCAATGGCAGAGAGCTACTTTTAAAAATGGATTTGAGACTTTGGGAGTGCTTCAATCAGTTATTTTACTAGGGGAAAAGAATTATTGCTAATCAAAAGAGTCATTAGTACTGGCTGTTGTTACTACAGGCTCTTCCTTATGGGTTTCTTCAGTTGTCACCAGCATAGGGCTGGTGCCAACACCAGCCCAGACAATCTCTCCTGCTTCCGCTACAGTGAATCTTTGCAAATAGTCTGTCTATGAAGAAACCCTTCTGTAGATATCAAATTTTGAATATGGTATGAGTTTCATTTTGAGACCCTGACAGATTCAGGAGTATATAAAAGTAATTTAAAATTTAAATATATATTTAAACCAAAGGAATTGAGCTGTTTGTCAACTAGCTTGTTAGTAGCAGACCTGTATAGAAACACCATGATTTATAATACTCTTTCTCTCTATATCAAGTGGGAGATTAGATGCAGAAATAATCAGTTACTGAACATTTTTTCCCCTCAGTGCATTCAAAGAGCATCAGTCTGTGTATTTGGAGGTTATACCCTGCCCCAGGTCTCTTTCCTCTAAAAGGTATTCAATGGTCCAAAGCCAGACCAGGCACACTGTCCCCCTGAAATAAGGAGGCACAGTTTTCCTTACTGTTATCACCTTAAATTTGACTTAAATGTAGTTCCTGAAACACATTCAGTACCAACCAGTGACTTTTCATGACTCTGCACCTTTTCCTACTTTTTAAAAGTATGCTATAGACATAAAGGAACGAGAAGGTGAGATCAGGTTACTTTCACAAAAGCACACGTGATATCATTGATGAAATATTATTCAGACCACCAGTTTTTACTTTAATATAATTGTTTATATATGCCATGTAATAAGCCCTTCAATAAACTAAATGTGGGATTAAAAACATCAATTGTCTACATGAGGTATCTGCTCATCTAATACATATACACATATACATATATATTTACATACATATAACCTACATTCACACATGTATATGTTCATTCTGTCATCCATCATGCATTTATTGAGATACGTTACAGCCCTACACTAAGTTCTCTATGTTGATGTGGGCAGCAAACCTCCATTTACAAAAGCCTGGAAAGTCAGACATAACAATGTACCTTTGGAAACTAGAGCAGGAGGAAGAGTATATTAGGTCCTAAGTAAACACTTGATGGTTAGGTCAGCAAAATTACTAGTAGTGAGCTTGCCCAGAAGCACTGCTTATCAATCCAACATTTTATCTTCATTATTTCCCATCTTAAATTCATGTTGGTGTTCAAGATGACTTTCTTTAAACGTAACTATCCAGAGAGATGATTAAACATCATCAGCTAACACTTCTCAGGATTCTCCAACCACAAGGTAAGGAGAACCTGTGGTGATACAGTACCAGATAATGCCACAGACAGGGGACAGAGTTGGTAGGAAATGAAGGTAAATAGCCACTAAGTCAAACTTGACTTTTCTCATAGGATAGCCTGGGCCCAGGGCTGTGAACATTTTCCACCCTATTTGGAAGTTTTCTTGAAAACCCTCCTTACATGACTGTGATGCTCACTTTAAACTTCTGACTTGATAAAAATAGTATCCTTCCTCTGTTTTTTAATCTCACACTGAGGAGGTAACCTGCACCTCAGGGGTAGTCGCAGGGGTGTCCTCTCTAGGCAGAGTGAGTGGGGTCTGTCCCTGAACCCCTGGAGCAGGAATTGGCATCTGCAAAGGAAGTGTAGGAGGCCTGGGGGTGGAATCACAAGATCGTGAGTCAGGTAGGCAGGCATGAAAAGTCACTGTGCAGGAAACAAAAAAGTCATAGAACTGGGTGTTTGTGCAGCATGCTGTGTGGGAGTAGGAGAAAAGGATCTTTTTTCTGGGTCAGGAACCAAATTGAACACGTTTGCAAAGACCAGTTAAGTCATCTGACGTCAAGAAGTTGCTGCTGCTTTTGGGGCCCAGTTGCCTTTTCACACACGGTTTATCTTATACTCTGTTTTTGGGTGGAGAAATAATAAACTAGGGTTGAACAAAAAATTTCCTCTTCCTCTCTATCTGCACATGTTGACTCCGTTCTCAGCCCTTGCCCCTTTGGATGAACTAACTACACTTTCTTTCCTTTTCCACTTTTTTTTTTCTCCTAAAAGAAGAACGTGTTGATCTTAATGGAAGAATGTTACATCAAGATCACAGATTCAGAGAATAATTAGAAGGTGTCTTTACTAATCATCCCTGTGTCCGGGGAGGTATCAATCAATGGTCTCATGCTGAAACTTGAGAATGCAGTTTATTTTTCCAGAATTATGCAAGCATGTGAGAATTAGTGATTATACACTATGGTCATTTAAACATTTTCTTTCTTCCACAATAGAGTTATATTTGCTTAAACCAGGAAACGTGATGTTGACAAAAAACAAAACAAAGCAAATTTCACTTGTGTGAAGGAAAGACATTTTATTAATGATAATCATTTGAGTGCACTCTGGGGTTTTTTTTTTTAGTTTTTATTTTTGATTCACTTCGATATCATGTGGCCATAAGTATAAGGACTCCTTAAAAACCATGTCTAAAATATATGTTTTTCTCCTCGATTATAAAAGTTCTGAATTCTGATTATGGACATTTGAAAAATAGAAAAAGAAAAAAAAAAAAGTAACCCCAAATCCTACTCCTGAAAAAAAAGTCACTATTGGGTTATAGTTTGATATATTTTTTTCAAGTTTTTTTTTTTAATTTTATATATCTATGTAACTGTTTAAACCCAAAGCACATTATTGTGTACGTAAAATTGTATTAGGCTATATTCTAATTTAACTGTTTTTCCATAACTTTTTTTCCATTTTAACATATTTTTAGTTGAGTTCATAGTATTCTATTACAGAGCCCTATGCATGAGCCTGACTACAACCAGTCACAACATTTATAAATGAGCGTTCAATTTTCCCAGTGGTTTAACTACTATAAATAATGCTGCAATAAACATGTTCATGGTGAATCTTTGTTTGCATTTCTGACAATATTTTAAGATAAATTTCTGGAAGTAGAATTAATGTGATATACAAATTTAGGCATAACAATTTTTACATTTTAAATCAATTTTTCCAATGATTTCTACCTTTCCATAAAGTTTATGAAAATTTATATGCCTATCAGTAGTTTAGGAGAGGTCTTTCCCAGAAAAATACATTTTTGTTTAAAAAATGTATTTGATTTAAGAGTATTGGATTGCTGACGAGAATAATTTTTGAAATAATATCATTGGTTAACTCTCTTATTTTGTGAATCTCATTTATTTTGTTCAATATTTTAGTGGAGAGTGGTCTTTCTTATTGGACTCAACAAGCTTTTTATAAAATTAGAGTTCACACCACAGGTCTATTATATAATTTGTAAAATTTTCCTTAGTTTTTGTTTACTTTAGAACTTTAATATATTACTATATAAAACTTTAATATATTATATTTAGAAATTCCATTTAATGTTATAAAGTTTCTTAGCTTCTCATTTGTGAATTCCTCCATTGTTTAGAAATTTAGAAAGATTCTACATATCACTGATTTCATATTCATCTAAAATACTTCTATTTATTATTTTAAATTAACATTTTAAGCAACAGGGAAATAATTTTAACATTGGATAAAGACAAATGTTTCTTATCTAGAAACATTTAACTGATGTTTCAGCATCATTTTGTAAGAATTCTTGCTAGAAACTATTGAATCATGATGTCAGTTCAATAATACTCCAACTTCTTTTTTTAAAAAATTTTTTTCTAAGTTACAAATCTGATATTTTTGTCTGTTTATTAGTTTTACAGCAATCCACACTTTTAAGTATGAAAGCTGAATAATACATTTTAATATTTTGTAGCTCAAGTGTCCACCAACCCTTTTTTTTAGAAGTGTCATGTGTGGCTCATTCCACTTAATTACAGTGTGCATTTTTTGTTTACAGAGCATCTACTTAGCCTTTTGGTTTTAAATTAGGTTTTTTTTTTAGATTTTCTTTATTTTGGGGGGTTGATATATTCTACTATGAACAGATGTGTAACTAATACAAATTTCAAGACTAAACTTTAGAAATACACGTCAGTGAAGTTATGTGCCCATTGTCACTCAACAGGCCAGTAAATTATAGATCTGGAATCAGACCTCATGTTATTACAAATTTCCAGCCTGATGCTTAACCCACTGAAACTCCTAGCTGTATTGTTTATAGGCTGAAAAAAGGCCCGCTGTGGGACTCCTGGCTCACAAGGAGCTTTTTCCTACATGCTGTGGAAAACCTCCCTATTGGCTTGCAATAGTTTCTTAAAGCCTCCATCCCAGAGAGAGAAGGAGCTCAGGACAATACACTTCCCGTGCCATCTTATCTTTGTGAATTAGAAAATAAAATAATGTTCGAAATCTCTATTTCTATTGTTATAGAAATAATCTCTTTGGGGATATGTTGGGGTTGAAAAGGGCAGGTTCCTGGAATGTTATGGGGGCCTAATGATATGTCTGTGATATAAAGCAGTTTCTGATATTTTCCAAATGGATTATTGTTCATGTTTAAGTGATTACAGCAGTGATTTAAGCCAAACTAAATATTCTGTTTCCATGGTTTACTTCAACTCATTCTAATCCCTCTTCAGACGAACTTGTCCAATTTTGATTTTTATTTTCTCGTGTGGGTATTTGATCATGTGGGCAAAATTTACGGGGTGAAAAGAGTGTGAAAACTGAACAAAACAAACCCCCCAAAACCCCAATAACATGTGGTTGGTAGGAGGTGGAGGACAGGAATGATTGCAAGTGTTCTAAGAGAAAAATTACACATTGACTAGGCATCAGAAATCATTTCTTGCCAATAAAAATTTCTGAAACTGTGGAATCATATCTAAAAGAAATGATTGAAACCTCTTGTCTGAGCCACTTACAATTGCACCTAATAAAGCTTTTGAGAACTCTATACTGTTAGTAAGAGATGATGACCTAATAAGTCCAGTTCATTGATTCTACGATAATCTTGGCAAAACCTACTCATGGAATAACTTCATAATCAAATCTAAGATACCCTGCAAACACTCTATAAATTTATGTCTCCAGTTTTTAGATGACTACTTAGATACATTCTTGTATTCATAAAAATACTTTTTTTCCCTCACAAAAGAATGTGTTCATCTATTACGGGGTAAAGAAGCGATTTGAAAAATAAAATACAAACACAAAACAGTGATTTATCAAAATATAACATCCAACAGCCCTGATGCTTGTTTCTAGCTGTTGGTGTGGTTATCTCAAGACCAAAGAACTATGTTAGAGAACCAGTTATTATTTTATCAAAATGAAAATGAAGAAGGAGGAAGAAAACATTCCAAGCTGACAAGCTGCATGTCACATTTCAAAGTGATGTGATTTAAAACAGCTTATCTATTAAGCACTCAAATCATACTTTACAAGCAAATAACCGATTCTACCTTGGCTTTAGCATTGCCTCTGGCACCTTTATAGAATGAATATCTGAACAAAACTATAAGAGTTTCCATTCTGGTGCCTGGAAAACTTATTAACTATTTCATATTCAAGGATGTTCAAACTTTTTAACTTTTCCCAATGTGATACGGATCTGATTGACTGAACCTTGTGTAGTTACTACAAAAGGCTAAGTTGGCAGCTCTCTCCTTTTACCAAATATTGATTCCCTTTCTAAATCCTTTCATGTTCTAAATTAATTTGGGGATTTCCACCTTGACTTCTTTACTTGCAATGAGAAATGACATGCCGGAACTTTCCTGTTAACTTAGCACGTGGGACAGAATTTGGTTTCTGTAATGATAAGCACAGAGCCCTATACAGAGCTTATAAGCGGTGAGAGGAAAGGAGATTGGAAGGAAGAACTGAAGATATTTTTCTCCTATGAATTAACACAAATACAGATTTATAGCCTACACATGTGTTTTGTTTTTACTGATGGTTATAACTAGGGACACCTGTAAGACAGAGCCAAAGGGGAAGAATTAAAAATAAATGGAAGAAAAACACAATAATAAGCTGCTTTTCAGAGCTTGATTTGAAGCCTGGTATGTGAGACTCTAAAATTCCCCTTTCCTGGAAAATGTTTTATCATTTAGCTTATGTAATTTAGCATACCGTATGAAGGCTGAAATATGACAACATTTTTTTTAAAAAGATTCTTGCAGTATTTCCAACAGAAATGTTGAGCTAAGTATAGAATTTGTGCGATCAGTTAGCTTATAAATAATGATCCTTTATGCTGGCATTAGGAAATCCCTGTTCCCACAGCTAGTTCAATAAAGCAATTAATATCAATAAATGCTGAAGAAAGCAAATCTCTATTCACTTTTGCCGGGATTAGTTAACATGAGAAAAATCCTATCCCTATCCTGAAGTATTTAACCTTCTCAGAGGAAGACATTCTAATGAAAGGTAAATAAAGTATGTTTTTAACATATGCTCCTCTTGTACTGTGCTGTCTGCTTACTATAAGATGGTTGACCTTTCTGCCCTCTCTAGAAAGTTCAATGTGGTTTTCTATTTAGATTAGGCTCTTGTAAAAACTTGTGTTGTCAATACACCTTAGAATTTTCTTCTACTATCCCTAAATTTACTTGTTATTTGGATGAATTTCATTAAAAGAAACACAACTTCCATAATTCAGATATAATGCTTCTTTTCTACTGCATAATGCTTATGCATTTCATGTAGAATAGCTCACGTGTACTTCGAATTCACATAGGATATTCGAGAGAAAGAAATTTTTCTGTGACATGGCATGTTTTAGTGAAACTCTTAAAAAGAATCTACACAGTGGGGGAAAAAAATGCTTTGTCAAGGTGATGGTGAAGTTTCATTGACCACATTGATAGAGATTTGCGCATTCAGACTTTCACAGATCAGCGTTCAGTAAACCAATGTCACGGAACAGCCCTGAACTTTCATTACATTTGGCTAGATTATTTAAGATTTCACACATGAGCAGCAAAAAGCTTAGAAGAAATTATCCTGTAGTGTCCAAGAAATGTGGTAATAAGGTAAGAGTTGAAATTAATTGTTGGCATAAGGAACCCATGGTTCCTGCTCAATATATAACACACCCAGTTTCGTCAGAGTTGGCTAAGTGCACTCTTTCTGACAGTATGGTGATAACATACTACAAGAGTTGAGGTTGCCAATTCTTCCACCTTCATTCTACTAGCAAAGAATTTTAAAACAAAATTTCAATATTGCTACAATACCACACTCCTGTGCTAGTTTCCCCAAACTGACAAACCTACTCTGTTTATAAATTTGAGAAAGGAGAGATAGCTAACCTTAAATATACTTAACTAAATGAATGTGTGTCTATTTGTTAGTTTTATATATGCCAAAGTTACATACAGTTAAAATTTGTGGTGAGGTGCCTATTACTAAGTCATAAGCAGTGATAGTTTAATTTTGAAATGGAGTAGTCATCTCAAATCAGTGCCTTAAAATTCAAAAACATAAACACAGGCAATATTATTATTCTCATTACAATAGTTTAAAAAATTGTCTCTTGTCCATGGGAATTGAATAAACAAGAAGGCAAAATTTCTTATAGTAATTACATTTAAAAGTTACATTATAGTAAATGGAGTGATGGTTTTTTTTTGTTTTTTGGGTTTTTTTTAAGAAGCTGAAGACTTACTTCTGCCATGTTAAATGAATATACTTTATGTGGTCAAAAAATATCAAGAGGAAATCATACTGTATGGAAAATGAAAGGTCCATTAGCATTTTCATTTTTCAACTTCCACATTAGTGGATTCTTTTAAGATTTTTGTGTTTAATCCCATTAAAAAGTATACTTTAAATTTTTTAATGTGTAAATTAAACTATGTTCAAAAGTGGATGTATTCTTGATGTTTAATACATTAAAGTACAAAATGTATTATTTAAACATTTAATTTTCAGATAATCGTAAATTCACATGCAGTTTGAGAAATAATGTGGTGAGATTCCATGTACCATATACCCAGTTTTCTTCAATGGGAACAACTTGTATAACTACAAAACAATATCACATGCAGAATATTTACATTGATACAATGCGCTGATCATTTTCAGATAGTCTCAGTTTTACTTGTACCTATTTGTGTGTGTGGGGGGGGATATTTAGTTCTACACATCTTTGTCACATTTATAAGTTCATGTATCCACCAGCAAGGTCAACGTACTGAAGAGTTCCATCACAACAGTCATCCCTCGCATTGCCCTTCTATAAAAATACTTCTTTCTCCCACTCTCACCCCATTCCTAACCCCTGACAACCACTTATCTGCCCTCCATTTCTAAAATTTTGTCATTTCAAAAATATTATATTAATGGAACCATATAGGATGTAAACGTTGGTATTGGATTTTTTTTTCACTCAGAATTCACTGGAGAGTCATCCAAGCTGTTGTGTGTATCAATAGTTCGTTTCTTTTCACTGTTGAGTAGTATTCCATGATATGGATGGACTACAGTTTGTTTAGCCATTCAACTGTTGAAGTTCATCTGTTTGGTTTTTTTGTTCCCCCTTCTCCAGTTTTGGCTGTTATGCTATGTCTAGAGATTTTCTTCTTGTCTTTTTTTAATTGTATTTTTGTATGTGTATGATTCCATTATATTCAGAGAGCATATTTTATATTAGTTTCATTCTTTTAAGTGTGTTGAGGCTTGCTGTATAGCCTAGGATATGGATACTTGAAAAACTGTATATTTTATTGTTGTTGGGTAAAGTGAGATAGATAGATGTCAGTTAGATCCTGTTGGTTGGTTGTATTGTTTAGATCCTTTATATCCATGCTGATTTTTTTTTTTTTTTTTTTTTTTTTGTGGTACGCGGGCCTCTCGCTGCTGTGGCCTCTCCCATTGTGGAGCACAGGCTCCGGACGCGCAGGCCCAGCGGCCATGGCTCACGGGCCCAGCTGCTCCGCGGCATGTGGGATCCTCCCGGACCGGGGCACAAACCTGCGTCCCTGCATCGGCAGGCGGACTCCCAACCACTGCGCCACCAGGGAAGCCCCGATGCTGATTTTCTGTGTAGCAGTTCATATCAGTTGCTGAGAGAAGAATTTTTAAGTCTCCAACTACAATTGAGAATTTGTCTATTTCTCTTTTCATGTCTATCAGATTTTGGTTTATGTATATTGAGACTCCCTTGCACACACGTTTAAATCATTATGTTTTCCTGGTAGCTTGATCCGTTTATCACTTTATAATGCCCCTCTTTGTCTCCAGTGATTTTCTTTGCTCTGAAGTCTACTTTATGTGATAGTAATACAGTTACTCCTGCTTTTTTTTTTTTTTAATTTTTTTGCATTGTTATACCTTTCCTCATCCTTTTATTTTCAACCTACATATGTTTCCAAATTTGAGATGAGTTTCTTTTAAGCAGTGTATAATTTGGTCATATTTTCTTATTGACTCACTGATTTCTGTCCTTTAAATAGTGTGCTTAGACTATTTGCTTTTAAGGTTATTACTGATATGTTAGAGCTTAAGTCTACCATTTTATTATATGTTTTCTGTTTGTTTCCTTGTTTCTTGGTTTTGTTTTTCTTGCCTCCCTGTGGGATATTGAGTATTTTTTTAGGATTCCATTTAGATTTATTTATTTAGTATACCTCTTTAAGTAGTTTTCTTAGTGGGTGCTCTAAGTATTACAATATACATATGGGACTTAACCACAGTCTATTGGTATCAACATTTTACTGCTTTCAGTGAATTGTTGAAATCTTACTTTCATTTATGTCTCTTTACTTTCCCCACTTTTAAATGTGATCATCTTTAGTATCAGATGGTATTAGAATTTTTATTCAGTCATCAAACATGATGTATTGATATAAAACCATAGGAAGAAGAATAGCCTATGGTATGTAACTGTATTTTGACTCTTTTTTGTTCTTCATTCTTCCTGATACTGCAAAATTCTTTTATCATTTCCTTTATGTTTGAAGAAATTCTTTCAGCCATTTTTAAGGGTAGGTCTTCTAATTACAAATTCTTTTAGTTTGCTTTGTCTGAGACTGTCTTTCTTTCCCCATCCTAAAGGATAGTTTCTCTAGGTACAGAATTTTTAGTTGACAAGTACTTTTCTTTCAGTATTTGAATACAGTAATGTGCTACCTTGTCTTGACCTTTAAGTTTTCAAGTGAGAAATCTGCTATAATTTTGAAATGGCATTTCCTCACAGGTAATGTGGTTTTTCTCTCAGGCTACTTAAAAATTTTTTTGTCTTTAATTTTCAGAAGTTTAATCATGGTGGACTTGCTGTAGATATCTTTAGATTTATCCTATTTGGAATTTTCTTAGCCTCTTGAATCTGTAGATTTATGTCTCTCACCAAATCTGGGTCATTTTCAGCATTATTTCTTCAACTACTTCGTCAGCCCCACTCTCTCTCCTCTCATTCTGGGTCTCTGATGATACAAATGTTGGACCTTATGTTATTGTGCCACAAGTCTCTGAAACTATTTTATGATATTTTCATTCGACTGTTAGACACATTAAGTAAAATGTTTATTTAGGTTACTGTATGTTTAAGTTATTTAATTTTTATTTGATTATTTTTTATAACTATTTCTTTCCTGAGATTTTTAATTTTTTCCTTTGTTTTAAGAGAGTCTGACACTGCTTGTTGACACATTTTTATAATAGCTGCTTTAAAATCTTTGTCAGATAATTCCAACATTTTGTTCACCTTGGTTTTTTGGCATCAGTTCATTTTCTTTCCTCATTTAAGTTGTGATTTTCCTGGTTCCTGGTATAATGTGTGATTTTTTAACAGATTGTTTTTTATGTGTTAATTCATTTTATTTATTTATTTTTAGTTGAAGTATAGTTTCTGTACAATATTATATAAGTTACAGGTGTACAATATAGTGATTCACAATTTTTAAAGGTTATACTCCATTTACAGTTATTATAAAATATTGGCTATATTCCCTGTGTTATACAATGTATCCTTGTAGCTTATTTTATACCTAATAGTTTGTACCTCTTACTCCCCTACCCCTATGTTGTCCCTCTTGCCTTCCCTCTCTTCTCTGGTAATGACTAGTTTGTTCTCTATATCTGTGAATCTGCTCCTTTTTGTTTTATTCACTAGTTTGTGGTATTTTTTAGATTCCATAGATAAGTGATTTTTGTATGTGTCTTGGACATTTTAGCTATCACTTTAAGATACTATGGGTCTTGTTTAAATATTCTATTTTACCAGGCAGTCATCTTTTTAGATTTAGCACACAGATTCTGCTGTACGTTTGTGAACTATAGTTCAAAGGGAAATTTAATTTACAGGTGATATTTTGGTCAAGCTGGTTTACCTGTTGTGACTGAGACCTCCCACTGGTCCCTCCTCATGCAGCCTAAGGGGGTTGAAGAAGTTCCCAAGTTTTGGCTGCCATGTGTCTCTTGGTGGGGGAAGTGATTCTATAATCTGCAGAGACAAAAATATTTCCCATAGCAAGCCACTTCTTGTGGAAGGTACATCTTGCTGGTGCCACCCAGCCACATGGTCATGGTGTTTTTCAGTAGAGAAGGGGAGTTTTAGGTCCAGGGGAGAAGGAGAGCATTGTCATCAGGGTTCCTGATCAGTCTACCTTGCTTGTGCTACTTGAATGGTTGACAGGACAATTCAGAGAAGAAATCAACCTACCTAGGCCACCTTCTGTTGTTTGTTAGGCTGGTGGCTAGGAAATGAGGTGATGTGGTCATCTTATTCTTTGAATGGTGGGTTATAAGATGCCCTGCCACTATGTTATTCCTTTAGTCCTAGAGTCTCTAGTCAGTTTTTCTTCTTTCCACCTTTCAGTCCTCCTTTGGTTGCCTGTTGCACTATTTCCAGGGTTTATAGTGATACTTAGTGGAGAGGAGGGAAAGATGAGTTTACTTAATCTTGTCTAGATGGGATGTGTCACAGTGTATTTTAACCTTTAAAAGACTGTTTTTTTCTAGAAAGTTGATAAAAAACATATTCCAACAGGATATATGTGAATGATACAAATAAAGGAAATAAGGAATGAGAGGTTGGAGAGATAAGAATAGGTCTGATGCTAAGTATGCAAAACACTAATTGAAAACAATATTTCAGTGTCACAGGCAATTTAATACTATAAGTAAAAAAGAGCCCACATATTTTATACATAAGGAAAAAAAAGAATTGGAAACTGGATATTTTGACCAGTGTCAAGATAATAGTAATGTACTATTTGTGTTAGTTTTAAATCTTTAAAAGCATGGTCAAAATAAACTAAATAATAAAATTTTTTGATTGTGTAATTGTTGAAATTGTTGCACAGCTTCAAATGATTATTTTAAACTGATTCAAAAATTCAGTAGACCAAGAATAGAATAGGCAACATTGAAGAAAAAATAAAATTAGACAATATGTATGAATCACATATTAAGTTACAATAAATCTAGAGAAACTGAAACAAATATGTTATAAAATATACAAAATAAACAAAATAGAGGGGTCACATACATACAGTCAATTGTTATATGATGAAGGTAGTATTGCAATCTAGGGAGAGAAAATCTTCAATCAATAGTGTTGGGTCAATTGTATATTCAAGTAGGAAAAAAAAGAAAAGAAATTTGTCCTATACTTCACAGCATAGTCAAAGACCAATTTCAGGTGGATCAAATCTAAAATTGAAAGGTAATTCACTAAAGATAACATAAGAGAAGGCCTTCATGAACTTGAGGCAGGGAAAGATTTGTTAAGCAGAACAAAAAAACACTAACCATAAAGGAAGAGATTTGCAATTTGGATCATATTAAAATGTAAAACTTCTGTTCATTATAAGACAACATTAAGAGTGTAAAAGACAACTCATAAGAGTGGGAGAGGAACTTTGCAATGCATGTATACAGCAGTGGACTCTTTCCAAGAGTATATAAAGGACTCTTACAAATTAGCATTAAAAGGACAGACAGCCCAATAGAAAATTTGTCAAAAGACTTGAATACTACTTTACCAAACTACAAATTATAACTACAAATTAGTTCTTTCACTTTGTAAAAATATTTGAGAGTACCTATTAAAGTGAGCATACACATAATCCTGTAACTCAGCAATGTGCACGTACTTACACCAAACTATACACAGAAGAATATTCATAGCAGCTTTGTTCATTACACATAAAAACAGGAAACAATCCAAATGCCCATCAACTTACAAGTATGCAAGTAACCTACAGTGTATTTATATACTAAAATATCATAGAGCCAAAAAAGTTTTTTAAAATTACTGTCACAAAAACAGACATAATATCAAGCAAAAGAAGGAAGACACTAAAAATTACACACTATGATTACAGTTTTTAAGGTTAAAAAATGTATATAAATAAACAATAAAATATATATAAAAGGAACAGGCATATTTTTCAAACTGAAAGTCTGTGGGAACTCTGTGTTAAGCAAGTATATATATTGGCACCATTTTTTCAACAGCATTAGTTTTTAATAGGTATGTACATTGTTTTTTTAGACACAATGCTTTTGCATACGTAATAGGCTACAATATGGTATAAGCATAACTTTTATATGCACTGGGAAGCCAAAAATTCATATGAATATCACTTTATTGTGATATTCCCTTTATTGTGGTCTGGAACCTGCAATATCTTTCTGTAAGTGATTCGAAACTAGAGGATGTGGATTTGAGGCAGGACTCCTCTGCTTAATCATGATAAAATATAACAGGTCACCTAACAATTCACCATCAATTTTCTCATCTGTAAATGTAAATTAAAACACCTTCCTCAATCAAAATCATGTGGATAGTAGTATAGTCTTTCCTTGATATCTATGGGAGATTGGTTCTAGGACCTCCTAGGATACCAAAATCTGAGGAATCTCAAGTCTCTTATATAAAATGGTATAGTACAATGGGTTCCACATCTGTGGATATGGAAGACAAACTGCATTTGAAGGTGACTTAGAAAATGTTATAAGTTTAAAAGTGTTACAACTTGAACAAATGCAGTTTAAGAGAGGTATTTCACGTTATCAAAACATTATAATGCTGTGTTTGAGAATACTTAAAAAAGTAAGAAGAATGTCAAGTATTCTGGAAAGGATATTTAGGAGGTAAAATGGAGAAGGTGTAATTGACCAATCTTTTGAGCATTTCAATCCAGTTTATACTGTTGAGCATAGGGCATTTCACTTGGAGGACCATTTCATAGTTCTGCTACACCCATTTTTTCCTAAAACAGAGAACACTGTACACAATTCGGTTCCCTTGCCTCCTGACTCTTCTTATACATGTCCCAGAGAATTGCTGTCTGCCCAGATGCCCCACCTTCTAACTCAATATTGTCCGTACCGTTTCCCTCACCCCCCTCCTCCCTTCACGGCAATTATGAAATCTTTTTCCTACCCCCTAATCTTTCACAAGTCATCCACTTCTTTGCCTCCATCTTATCACTACCTAATTTAGACTGCCATCATCTCTCTTCTATTTTTATACAATAAACTCTTGACTGATGTTCCAGCATCTAGGAAAGTCTCCATACTGTCGCCAAAGTCAACTGGCAAAAACACAGATCTGATCCTTGCCATATAAAAATTCTTCCATTGGCTGGGAAATGTCCTAAGGGGAAATACACATTCTGGAACATAACATAATTATTTTTTAGTATTAGACCCGTGTTGTCTACTTTTAGATCTGATTCTCACAATCCTGCTAGTCCATTTATTTGCCCTTTGACAAGAATTTTTTCTCAGACACACTAAATCACATATATTCTTGGATAAAACAATGATATTTCAATTAGGAGCTTTGTTATATGTTTCCTCTGCCCAGACCCCTTCCTACTGCCCTCCATTCTCTCCTTTATCCCTTCAAAAACTTTGAGGCGTTCTCAGATTAGACATCACAACCAGGAAGCCCCCAGGCAAAGCTGAGTATGGAGACTCTCTTATGTGCTCTCATAGCAACTAAACCTCTCATCAAACTGTCTCAGCATTGAGATTTAAGGACCAGAATCACATCCCACTCATTATATCTGCAGTATCTGTGAGAGTGCCAAGTATTTAGTAGGCATTTGATGACAATGTCTTGAATAAATAAATGACAAAATAGGTATCAAATTTGCTTTGCAGAGTCTGTTTGAAATCCTGCCACTTTTCACTCCACAGATAGGGATAGTGGGCTTTCAGCAGGGTGGAAATGTAATGGGAAGGAAAACTCAGAACTCACCAGAGAGGAACGATAGCATGGGAGAAATCATAGGAAAGGTGGGAGAGGGGATGTCTGTGAATGGTTGGATGAGAAATCTAACCTTCTTAGGCACTCAAAGTAAAACAAAGTCCTATGCCCTTACTAAACTGCATAGAGTTGTGAATGTTTTTGAAAATAAGCTGAGTAGAATTTCAGAAAGGAGACATTAATATAAGGCTTCCAAGAATAAGGAGTGGGATGTGGAGATTGGGAGTTTTCGAGATTATTGTGTAACTATCAGGAAGGTGAATTACAATCACACTGAAACTCAAGTAGAAAGACTTGATGTGTCTGTAGTCACCACAAAGGAGGTAAAAGACACTAAAAAGTCCAGAAACTTAGCAGCACATGGATAAAAAATAAGTCAAAGAGGAGTTAGCTAGTTTACTGTGTTAAGGTTAAATATTGATTTTTTAATTAAAATTTTATTTTTAAATATTTTTAAAGTTCTTTTTATGTTGTAATTATAAGGTGAATACATGACTATATTCTTTCATGTGAGAAATTATTTGCAGGATAAAACATGTTGCACCAATCAGGATTAAATTTGTTGCGATAACAAATTATTCTAACATTTCAGTGGCTTCTATATTGAATGTTGATTTATGCTACAGGTCTATTGTGGATCAGTGGGGAATCTGTATCATTCCTATTTACACAGGTACCCAGACTACAAATACTCTGTCTTGACATGACCTTCCACGGTCATCATGTCAGACAGAAATCATGTACTGGTTCTTGGTTTTCCCAAGAAATGACCAATGTCACTGCCACTCATATTTCACTGGCTAGAGCCAATCATGTGGTCACATCTGACTTCAAAAGTCATGGAGAAGTGAGATCTTACCAAACGCCTGCACAGAGAATCAACTAGAATATTTTTTAACAATTCTAGTAATAGCTTTGAATGGGTCACTGCAAGTCGAATAGTGAAAACTCTTATTCTGGGTCCTCTAATCTAATCCAGGAAGGTAGTACAGAGCAGCAAATTCAGTCTCTGAGAAGTGGAATGAGAGGCTGATGTGAAATAACCAGCAATTGGCAGAACTACAGCTGGATTTCAGTTTCTGACTCTTCCTTTCATATTGTTTAATTGTACAACCTACTGCTTCCACTTTCACATATTTAAAAAGGGATCTGTGAATTCCATATTCTTATGGCAGTCTGTAATATGCTGTCCTTTATTTTGTTTTCCCTAGTACTCCTCTCATCCTTGAACCATCAGAAAAAAGGCATGGATTAAAGGCTACCTTGTATATCAAGCCACCTTGATTTCATAGGTATATAATTATCATTACATTTAAGAGAATTTTGGTGATCTTTAGTGAATTTTTTGCTGTCTTTTTTTTTTTTTTTTTTTGCGGTACGCGGGCCTCTTATTGTTGTGGCCTCTCCCGTTGCGGAGCACAGGCTCCGGACGCGCAGGCTCAGCGGCCATGGCTCACGGGCCCAGCCGCTCCGCGGCATGTGGGATCTTCCCGGACCGGGGCACGAACCTGCGTCCGCTGCATCGGCAGGAGGACTCTCAACCACTGCGCCACCAGGGAAGCCCTTTTGCTGTCTTTTTAAAAATCAGTATTAAAGAAAACAGCATCTTCTTGCCTTGGAAACAAATCCCCTCAAACTGTTTAGTTGAGATGGACCAAACTCATGACAAGTAAACACTTTTCTAAAAAAGTGAATCATAAGAACAATCAAATAAATCATGTTTGACTCATATTTTGCTTTATCGAGGGAGTGGAACTGTAGCATCAACCCAAGACTGTTACTATGAACCCTCAGTCTGAAATGGCAACACAGTCATCTGCTTGAACCCTGACTCAGGAGCAACTACTCTCAGGATTCTCTCTAACTTTATAATTTCAGGAGTAAAAGGTAGGATTATGCAACCTGAAAAAATATCACTCTACATTTAGAAAATAATGCCACATACTGGGAATATCCACACTTGCTATACCCTCTTTTATTCCAAAAAGCTTGTAAGAGATTTAAGTGTCATACTTAATCAATCACAATTTGCTAATGATATCAAAGTGGCAGATTCAAGTGCACTTTAGATCATTTGAAAAGCCTCTTATTTTTCATGTACTCCTTTTGTCTGGTGTAGAATAACCTTTAAAACTCTGTCTCAACCCTCTCTTCAGTGAAAAAACAGAGACTAATCACAGATGGGAAGTGATTGCTGTTCACCAAACTTGAAATAAAATGCAGGTCTAAAGCTTCATATGCAGGAAAGATGGAGTCCTCTTATCTCACAGTGAATGTGATTGCTGCCTCTCTCCCCACCCTCTGACATCTATTACCATATTAAAGACATCTTTACACAGAGGGGAAGGAACTGTAGATTTAAATTTGATACTCAGTTCTACTAAATATTTCTTTAATTTTTGTTTGTTTTACCTGATTAAACAGGTCTCCATCATCTCTTCTTTCTTCCAACTCAGCTTCTCTAAATTTCCTTAGAAATTCCTGGCATCGGTATGACAGCTACCTGAAAATAATTTAAATTCCAGCATTGTTTATGAAAAGAAAATCTTGTTTAATTGCCAGTTGCTGAATTTCTTGCCACTTTTCAGAAACACATATTTCCAGATCTTTCTCTCTATTCACTCTCCATATCAGAGCTTGCACATAGGTTTCCTCTGGGTTATTTTAGGGCTACCAACCTTTTATTTGGTCTGGTGTGTGTGTGTGTGTGTGTGTGTGTGTGTGTGTGTGTGTGTGTGTGTGTGTGTGTGTGTGTGTGTGTGTGTGTGTGTGTGTGTGTGTGTGTGTGTGTGTGTGTGTGTGTGTGTGTTATTCCAAACATAAGACTTTGTTCTTTATCCACTTGGGATGTTGCATTTTAACATTTAGAATAGAATGTGCTTGCAAACATCTTTGAGGACCCTTGGGGGCATGATGAAAGGATGGACCATCAGCCTTTCAGAGACTTGGTGGTGTGGGGAAAGGACATGTACACCTTATTTAGTAACAAACCAGGGACAGAGAAGTTAAAGATTGGTTTTAAATACAGTTTATGAGCAAGTCCTAAAGCAACAGTCACAAGGAATGAAGGTACTAATTGCTGTAAATTTGCCTCTCGTATGGGCGACTCTATGTAAATACTGCAGAAGGAGCACATTCTTATTAATGTACAGAATGACGCTAATGATTCTCCCGAGGAACTGGGGATGGCAGCTAGCTGAGAAACATCATAAAGTAAGATTGCAACTAACCAGCATTTACCTAATATAAATGAGACAGGTGTGGTTCCCCACTCCTGTCATCAAGGGATGATCTGAAATAGCACATCATAGCAAATCAACTTCTTAACAGAGCTGGCTATCTAGTTTGTGGGGTCCTATGTCAAACAAAACTGGGGTCACTACCTTAAGAAGCAGGAAAAAAGTACATTTAAAGGTACGAAAACACAAAGATTTTTCTTTTAAAAATATTTTAGTACTTATACAATACAATAACAGTATGCAATACACGAGTAACAAGAAACTTACAAATTGCAAAAAATATATTATTTTGGTATAATTATATATAATACAATAATAATAATACTTTATTAATGTGATATCTTGATTGATGGTAAGATTTTTCTGGCTTACTTTTCTGAATATTCATAATTTGGCCATCAGAATTTATACATTTAACGACTCATTTTCAGTCAACATAATTTAAGGTAACAGTCACTCTTGGCAATTCAAGAGAGCAAATAATTTTTAATTTTAAAAAGCATCTTTCTTCTGATGCAGCTGTTACTAGAACTTTTCAGAATATTTTATAGACTGTGAAAACGCTACATTTCTGATAAATTATTTTGAAATAAAATTTTTAGTATATCTAGAGCTGATAATTCTTGAGGATCAGTTTTTCTAGAGATAGTTAACTCTTCATGTTAATCAGTTTGGTATGCTGTTATAACTTTAATATATAAATATAAATTTATGCAAGAGCATTTTAAAGTTTCTTCTCACATTTCCTGTAACTATTGGTGATTATACAAGACACAACAGTGGCTTCATGACTTGTAGAGCATTTAAAAATTCAAAACACCAGTTTATATATTTTATAGCTGTAGCTTCAATTACAAGGAAACAACTACTTTTAAAATTGCCTTTTTTATTTATAACTGATTGACCCAAAATATCATATGAAAATGGTGGGTTTTTTTCTGTAAATGCAGCTGTTTTAAATTTAATTTCTATTGTCTGTGGATATGTGCTTTGAAATGTTGCAGCAGGTTTTAAAGCCAGGGATTTTCAAACTCTTTGAAAAATTCTAATATCCCTCTGATATCCTTGACTGCAGCATCCAAGTATACACTTTTATTTTCCAGTAATGCACGGACAATGTTTAATGCCCCAGCACCGACTTTGCCAGCACTCCTGTGTGCTCAGGCCACATCTCTGATATCTGTGAGATGCCGCAGGCACAGGCTCATGGTCTTGGCGCTGCCCCATTGGCAGCCTTCCTTGATCAAGGAACCATGGCACCTGCCACCATTTCTGCTGCTATCACTGTGGTGCCCACCCTCGCCTCTGCCAATCCCGGCCTGGGTTCCCACCTGGCCTCCCACGTGGGGCACCGGGGAGCCTGAATAGACCTGGGTTTGCACATGCACCCCGGGTTCAAGCTTTATCTCGTCGGATTGAAACATCAGGCATTCAGTTGCCCAAGTGTGCAGTCCAAATATTCCTTTTGATTCTTTTACTTATCCTCTGTACCAGTATCCAAGCTTTCTTATTTCCCAAGCAGCATTTGACACAATTGAGCACGTGTGTTTTATCAATACCCTTCCTCACTTGCTTTTAAGACACCACACTCATTTTTTCCCTCTCACTTACTGGTCACTCCTTAGTCTGCATTGTTGTTCCCTCTATTTCTAATCTCTTAATGTTGGAGTTTCCCACAGCTCAGTCTTCAGCCTGCTTCACTTTGCTTCTCTATCTGCACCCACTCTTCTGGTTATCTCATCAAGTTTCATGGCTTTAAATATTATCTCTATGCTGATGACCATCACATTATGTCTCTCATCCAGGTGTCTTTCCAAAGTCCAGGTGCATATATCCATCTCTGCTTGGGTGTTCAGTAGACATCCCAAACTTGACATATCCAAAACTAAATTTCTGACCTCTCCCAATGCCCACTCCACCCTCAGCTTTCCTATTTCACTTATTTGTAACTCCATTTTCCCTGCTGCCAGGTCAAAGAAAAGTATCTTCCTCACACTTAATATCCAATCCTTCAGGAAATCCTATTAGCTCAAAATTTAAAATAAATCCAGTTTCTGACCACTTCTCACTGCTACAACCCTAGACATAGTCGCAACATCTTGCCAAAATTCCTGCCACAGTCTCTTAACAAATCTCCCTGTTAATTCTGGTCCTCTACAGTCTAGTCTCCATGAACTAGTCTGTATAAAATATGTAAACATGGAGGTCTAATCATAACATCCCCTACTCAAAGCCCTTAAGTGTCTTCCCTTCTTACTCAGGGTAAAGCTGATGTATTTACAATAGTCTGCCAGCTCAAAATGATCTGGGTTTTATTACTACTCTGACATCTGTGGTCCTCATGTCTCTCTAACTGGTGAGGTGTGCTTCTCCTGCCTTAGGGCCTTTGTTCCATCTACCTCTCTGTTGTTCCACTAGTTCTCACAAGGTTCACTCTCTCACCTTCTTCAAATCTTCTTCAAGCCACCTGTCCTTCTGGGCACCAGGTTTTCATTTAGTCTAATCTTCCATTTGGGTACCACAAGCTCCCCATCTACATTTCCAATATCTGCAGTAATGGCAAAGATCAATTCTCCTCCTTTAATGACTTTGGGAAATACAGAAGTAGCATCTTTTGGAAAGTAGACTCTTCAAGTTCAGAGACAGCAAATATCACTTTTTCAACAGTCTGCCGGTGAACCTCTACCAATTTCCTTAGTTAAAAATGCTATATGTGTTGCATCCTCTATGGAATAACCTCATTTTGCAGAATTGATGACACAGGTGTATGTTTCTGTAGCAACTGTACAGGGAACTCTCAGCTGCTGTGAGATAGTGGCCATTGTATTTAGGTCCCACTATGTGAATGATGAATGGGTCAGCTAGATCAAATCTTTTTGTCAGTTTTGCTTCACCTGCCCAGCAACCTTTAAGTTTCTGGAGATCGTCCTTCAAAATCAGGCCCTCTAGGTGTAAAGATACTATCTGACACAGGATTCTTATCTGTGAGATGTTCATTGCTAGTATTCACAATAGCTGTACAGGTCAGTAACACATCTCCTTTCCAAAGAATCACTTTCCATTGACATCCTTATTATAAAGAAAAGGTGTCTGCCTGAAATGTTTCAGCTGCAGTATTAGAAGGGTTTAATTCATCTTCACACAAGTTGCCCCAGCTTGGTAGTGTATCTACCTCCACAAACTGGGAGGGTTCACCCAAGGGATCCATGGAATGAGAACTTTAGCTTGTCTTTTCCCAAATTCCTCAGCAATTCAGTATTCACTGGAGGCTTTAGGCAGTCCCATTCAGGTGACAGGCAAAGTGGGTTAAGCTCCTCATGGAAAGTGCCCCAGTGTATCCAAGTCCCTATTACATGATAGAAGGTCAATAATTATAATAATTACAAATTATTTTTCTTCTCATTAACCATTTGGTTGTAATTTTCACACTTTATTATAATTGCCTACTCACTTGTCAGAAGCCTTCCACTAAACTCTAAGTTTCTTGAGGGCAAGAAATATGATGAATTCACATGCATTCCCCTAGAATTTGCAAATGAATGGGTTGATTAAATGAAGCCCATATAACTTAGTTGCAGGATTCTACATTACTGGAAAATTTCAAGTATTGACTGGATAATGATTTAGGAAGTTATTATAAATGAAATTAGATCAAATGCTCAATAACTATACACCCCTATGCCTTACATCTGTAAATAGTAACAGCGCTATGTATCAAAATACATTTTATAGCAATGACACTGACGCATTGCAAGAGGCTCAGTTATCAAAAGTGATGTATTATTTTCAGAATACTAGACTTATTAAGGCAGAAAAATAGACTAATATATTTTATGAAATCTGTCAACAGTGGTTGAAATAAAAATGTTTTCTCTTAACATTGTGTAAATATTAATTTATCACATTATTTTCTCCAACTATCTTACTGTACCTCACATTATTATATAAAGAGAGAAATTGAAGATTGTAAATTAATTTAGGAGATATAATCTTGTGGGCACATTTGTATATAAAATCATAAAGCAGTAAAAAAATCTGTAAAAACTTTTTATAGAAACAAAAGTTTATACATAATTATCAATTTAATTTTTAAGAAGAAAAAGGTCATAATTTTTAGAGAGCAATTTATCAATTTCCTATTTTGCAAGAGATTTCTTAATTTTATCTTTAAACAATTTTTAAATTTAGGTTATAAAGTATGTCTCATTCCCCAATGATAAAGCTTTAGATTATATAAGACAAAATATTTTGTGGTGTTAGAACAAATCCAAATCAATATGGGGGTGGAAATATCTTCCACTTTTGTAATTTTTCTATTAATTATGTAGAGTAGTGCTGTCCAATTGGAATGGAGTTGGTAAGATGATGTTCTATGTTATCCATGTACAATGCAGAAATGTCTGTAATGATGGAAGGTAATGGAAGTGTTCTTTGTGGTCAGGTATAGTAGCCACTAGCCACAAAAGGCTATTTAGTACTTGAAATGCTGCTTGTGCAATTGAGAAACTGAGTTTTTCAATTTTATTTAATTTTAATTTAATTTAAATTAAATTAAATGTGGTGCTAGTGGCTACCATATTGGACCGTACAGTTCTAGAGAAAGGTTCCCTTATGTTCTGAATTGGGGCACAAATTAATAGACATTTCTAATATTTCTCTGTATCACATGTAAGAATACATAAGCTGGTAAGTTTTCTCACATGTTGATCATGGTGCAAGAGAAAAACTGTTTCTAAGTTGCCAGTTTTATAAATCTAAATTTCTTTGGAAAGAACCAGTGATGGAATTTACTCTAGATCCATGAAAATTAGCCTGCTTGCATTACGACTCTTCATTATTTTGGCATGCAAAGTGTGACATGATGTAAACCTACATCATCAGACATGTTCATATATTTATATTATGTCATGAGATTCATTTATTTACCTAAGAGAAACAGCTATTTCAAAAATGCAGCTAATCACTAAAGCACTCTGTTGGCATCCATTCTATTATTGCCAAAGGGCCACGTTCTATAATTTCATCAGACACACAAATGATAAAAACAAAAATGTGTTAGGAAAGGAGAATATGACAGAAAATTGATGTTTCTTTTTTTAAAAAAAGCATGAACTACAACCTAGTTTATGCTACAACTTGTTCTAGCAATACAAGTATTGCTAGAACTTTTGTTTTCACAGGTGGGAAAAATGTTTACTAGATGTTTTCTAACATTATTATTGAAATTGAACTAGACAATATTTAAGTTTTGAAAATATGTGCATATTATCTCATTAACTTCTTAAAGCATGTGTCATTAAGTGAATATCATTTATAAAGTTAATTTACAAATATTACAGTAAAATATATTATTATCAACAAAATAGAATAGCAGCTATTTTACTGTTATTTTATAATTTTTATCTTTGACATTTGTCATAATCTTAGATGTTCACATAAGTAAACCTAATACCCAAGAGTCTGGGCATTTACTTTTAGGTGTTTTGTCTTTAGACAGAACAGACAGCCTCTGTGACCCTAGATATCAACTTCAAGTCCCAAACAGACATACTTTCCATGGAAGTATATAATTTGAACAAAACCAGTAACATAATTTACCACGTAAAATGCATTCTCCAGTGAAAGTGAAATTACTTTTAAATATTGTATTTTAAAAGACAAAATATGAAGTAACCAGAGTAAATCCAAATAATGCATATGGTTATTTAACTTTTTTATTAATACCTAACTGTTCTAAACACTTTCTTTTAACATGATTTCTACCCTGCCTATCTTGAAAAATTATTTGATGTAATTTAAAATAAAATATACATATAATACAGTGGTAAAACTAGAAAAAGAAAATGTGAAATGACAAGATGTTGGGGAAATTGAATATTCCAAGAGGTTAGGCTAATACAGTTACTGTAACTGGACATTAAATTTAGCTCAAAGCTTTCTGGAAGGAAAAACATTTTCAAAAAATTGAAAAGAAAACCCAAAATGTCACAAACCTAGAGTATTATAGATGGTTATGGTATTGTAATGAAAGAGGATGACTAATTTGACATTTATAATATTGTCCTTGATATTAAGTATACACTAGTCTGTGACAATAGAAACCTTGTTTTTCTCAAAACTGAACTCTGAAAGTAATTTATGAATGATCTTTCTGTGGGTGATACTGAACATGATGGAAAATTCCCTCAATAGTGGTTTTGCAAAAGATGCAAGGACGTACTTCATGTGACCATTTGATTTGGATGTTTTATTCTAGGCAAGTAGACCAATGATGTCCAGGTATATGGATTTCTGGTTCCAAACTGATTTTTGATAAAGCTGAGAAATTTAAAAAGAAATGATTAGTTAGCAAGTGTCTCAGCCATCCTTTTTCAAATATAAATTCTGCAAGCTATACTTGCAACAGAAACATTACAGTAGTCCAAGACTGAACTGTAGTAAAATGTCTGGATACAAAGGTATTGTGAACAAGCAGTAGCCTCAGTCTTTGTGGACATCGTGTCATAGTCACAGTATTTACTCTATATCATGAAATTATAGTCTATTCAAAAATTTCCTACATATGTGCTGCAGTAGATTGTAAAATTTACTCAAGACTGACCCAAATATTTCAGGTGGTAGTACTGGATCTGCTAGATTATCTGAATAAATTCTCATTTGGCAATGAGATATTTTTATACCATAGAGCACAGACTAAATTAATTTGGCCAGAAAAAATTGAGAGCAGGTATGGTTATCCACTTTGACCATTAAATTAATTATTACTGCTCACTGGAATATCTGACATTTGCATGGCTTTATAAGGATTGAATTAATACGTATTCCCAGAACAGAAATTTGAATGACTTACAGTATATGGTGATTATGAATCAAATATTACTCTATTTAACTTTTATTTTCTCCTTGTTATTTAACAATTCATATAGAATTTTTAATAAAAAGATAAAAATCTTCTTGTATAGTATAAATGACTATAAACTTCAGGTGAGCTTGGCAGCAAAAGCTGTTTCTTGCATTTATTCATTTTCCCTCATTTCTCAAAGGCTATGCTTTAACATGGTCTTAAAGCTTACTCATCCGCATTTTTGTTTACCTTAATATGAAATATATATTTGAATTTCTGACTCTTTTGCAAAGGGGTAATATTCAACTTCATGAAACTTCCATAAATTTACATTTAGGTGTTTATTCCTCTGTGCCTCAATATCAATGGATATGTACCTCTACTATATAACAATTATCACTCTGCAATTTACTTATTTTTTCATAACTTTCTCTTTCAACCTTATCTGTGAATTAGCACCAACTGGCAATCTTCAAAAAATACTGATGCCTGCAAAATGGCTATTAACCTAAACACAACCAAAAACAACTGTTGGCTAGGATGTGGAGAAAAGGGAACACTTGTGCACTGTTGGTAGGAATGTAAATTGGTATAGCCACTGTGGAAAACAGTATGGAGATTCACCAAAAAGGTAAAAATAAAACATATGACCTAGCAATTCCACTCTTGGGTATTTATCCAAGAAAACCAAAACACTAATTAGAAAAGATATGTGCACCCCATATGTTCATTGCAGCATTATTTATAATAGCCAAGATATGGAAGCAATCTAAATGCCCATCAATAGATAAATGGATAAAGAAGATGTGGTGTATATATATGAAATATTACTCAGCCATAAAAAGAATGAAATCGTACCATTTGCAACAACATGAATGGACCTAGAGGGTATTCTGCTAAGAGAAATAAGTCAGAGACAGAAGGTCAAATACCGTATGATTTCACTCATATATGGAATCTAAAAAAGAGAACAAAAGAACATACATAACAAAAGAGAAACAGTTATAGATACATAGAGAACAATCAGGGAGGGTAGGGGAGTGGAAGGAAGAAAGAAATAGGTGAGGGAGATTAAGAGGTATAAACTTCCAGTTGTAAAATAAATGAGTCACAAGTATGAAGGGTACATTGTGGGGAATATAGTCAATAATAGTGTAATATCTTTGTATGGTGACATACCATAACTAGACATTGTGGAGATCATTTTGAAATGTATAGAAATATCGAATCACTATATTGTGTAACAGGAATTAACATAGTGTCATAGGTCAATTATACTTCAAAAACAAACAGAAAAACAAAAAGTCTCATAGAAAAAGAGAACAGATCTGTGGTTACCAGAGGTGGGGGGTAGGGGAAGGGGAACTGGATGAAGGCAGTCAAAAAAAGGTACAAGTTTCCAGTTACAAGGTAAGTAATAGGGATGTAATGTTCAACATGATAAATGTAATTAACACTGCTCTATGTTATATATGAAAGTCATCAAGAGAGTAAATTCTAAGAGGTCTCATTGCAAGGAAAAATTATTTTTCTTTTTCTTTAATTTTGTATCTATATGATGATGAAGATTCAATAAACTTGTAATAATCGTTTCATGATGTATCTAAGTCAAGTCACTATGCTGTACGCCTTAAACTTATACAGTACTGTATGTCAATTATAACTCAATAAAACTGGAAGAGGGCTTCCCTGGTGGTGCAGTGGTTGGGAGTCCGCCCGCCAATGCAAGGGACGCGGGTTCGTGCCCCGGTCCGGGAGGATCCCACATGCGGCGGAGAGGCTGGGCCCGTGAGCCATGGCCGCTGGGCCTGCGCGTCTGGAGCCTGTGCTCTGCAGCGGGAGAGGCTGCGGCAGTGAGAGGTCTGCGTAACGCAAAGAAGAAAAAAAAAAAAAAAACTGGAAGAAAAATATACTGATGCCTAGACTCCCTTCTAAACCAAGATTCTGATTTAATTGTTCTGGGGTCGTATCTGAGCATCACTAGTTTACAAAACTTTCCCAGTGATTCTTATACAGTCAAGTTGAGAATTACTGCTCTCAACTGTAAGATTCTTGAGGGTAGGAGCCACGGCTTATGCATCCTCGCATTTCCCTAATATAGTGCCTGTCATACATATTTAATTTCAATACATATGTTACTGTTTATTATCCAATAATAAAAACCCAGTTATGTAGTTAACTTCATAAAGGTATTCCAAGTCTTTTTAAAGAGCCAATTTTTCTTTTTTTTCTTTTTTTGCTACTATCAAGGTTTTCCTCTCAGCAATTTTGATCCTATTAGTAATGAAATTTTTCATTTTTTTCATGGACAAAACAGAAAACAAGAAAAATATGATGTCATGTTGCCTATAATAAAAAAAACTAAATACTGTGGTTAATTTCTCACATTAAAAAATAATCTGGCCTCTCCCTTTTTAATATGATCTCTCTTAACTCCTCATTCCTTCAGTATTTACTTTACAATTAAATAAATTACAGTTCCAAATGTCTTGCACATAAGATTGGCCTGCTTTAAAAATAATTTCTTCTCTGTACAAGCATTTTAGCCGAAACCACACCTGAACATGATTCTAAATCAGTGGTTCTCTATCAGGTACATTTGGCAATGTCTGAGGATATTTTTTGGTTGTCACAACTTGGGGGAAGGGGAGTGTCACTGGCATCTAGTGGGTAGTGGCCAGGGATGCTGCTGGATATCCCACAATGCACAGGACAGCCCTCACAACAAAGCATCATTGATCCAAAATGTCAATAGTGCTGAGGTTGACAAACAAATACAAATTAAATATAAATTAAACATAAGTATTTTAAAATTAATACCATCTTTAATGACTTAAAAGATACAGGATTGGGGCTTCCCTGGTGGCGCAGTGGTTAAGAGTCCGCCTGCTGATGCAGGGCACACGGAAGATCCCACATGCCGCGGAGCGGCTGGGTCCGTGAGCCATGGCCGCTGAGCCTGCGCGTCCGGAGCCTGTGCTCCGCAACGGGAGAGGCCACCAACAGTGAGAGGCCCGCGTACCGCAAAAAAAAAAAAAAAAAAAAAAAAAAGATACAGGAGTGGTAGTCCCCACTACACCACTGTTTAACTTGAGTTTTTCTCTTTACAAAATAAGTTAAAATTAGGAGAAGGAAGTTGACTACTGCAAACAAAGTAGCAGTCCCAGCTGAAAGTGCTGCACTGAATATAATATCTTTGCTAAAGCTAATTGATGCTACTGGATCACAAAGTGTGTGGCCATTGATCTGGCATATGAATTTGTTTCCAACACTGAGAAAGGAGGATCAAAAGCAGTTCACATTTATGTGGGACAGGCAGCAGTATATATTTTCGTCTTTGCTTCACGGCTAAGCCAACTCTACACGTAGCCTACTATATCTATGTACCAGGTTAATCAGACTGGATAACAAGAAGCAGGAAATACATTGGAGTCTTTCATATGGCTCATGTACTCAGGAAGGTGGGAGAGGAGCCTTACAAAGATTAAAACTTAATGAGTTCAGTTGACTGGGTTGTGCCTGGATGTACTCTCCAAAATAAAAAACAAATGACTGTATCTTATAACTTCTACCACTAAGAAGGAAGCATAATGCTTGGTAGGTCTTTTTGGATTCCGGCAACAGCACAATCCCAGGACAGTCCCAGTAAAAGGACTCCTTTTACTCTTTTATTTGGTGACATGGAGGGCAGCCACATTTGACTTGGGTTCAGAACAGGAAAGAAGTCTTCAACAAGTCCACGTTAAAGAGCAAGCCCACTACTTGGGCCCTATAATCTAGCAGACCCTGTGGTCCTAGAAGTACCTATGATGAGAAAATCACTCTGCTGTGTTTTACCAAGTCCCAATAAGAAAATCGTAATTTAAAGAGACCCAGAATTTTTGAGAAGGAACATGCTATGTGTAAGGGAGTACTATGCACCATTCAAAAAATAGCTCCAGGTCTATACTGGGTCTCCGCAGTGATTGAGACATCATGTGACCGTATAGTCAGAGCTATACATCATGAGCTGGATTCTGTCAGACCAAAAAGTGATAAGGCTTGGTGGGCTCAATCGCAATCCATCATAAGATGTAAGTGTTAGCGCCAGGATCAGGCATTAAAAAAAGGCACAAATACGCCGCATGAGCAAGTGGCCCAGGCCCCATATCAGCTCCACGGTGGCTCCAGTGCTTTTCACCCAGCTCACACCTCTGACTATATGAAGGACGACCTGTCTGACTGACTTGACAGAAGACAAAATTGTCTCAGGATGAGTTGGCTTGATGTGTTAATATAAGCTGAAAATGAATTCTTGTGGCATTACATCCCTAAACAGAGTAGTTTTGAAACAAAGTGGTGAGAAGAAATCTTCTCAATAGATAGAACTTTGGATAATTTACCTAATTATCTATTTGTGTGAAAGCAGAAGTAGCTCAAGATAAAAATGCACATAGAATCATTAGCAGTGATGAATGTTTCGGCTAGTTGGTCAGGAGCCTAGAAGGAAAAATACTGGAAGACTGAAGACAAGATCCGAGGAAGCAGCAAGTGGATGGACCCATGGAAGTGAATACAAATGTGAAAATCTTTGTATTACATAGTAATGCTCACCAGAAGGATTTCAAAGGAGAGAACTAAAAATTAACTACCTAAGCAGAATGTCTCATTTGCTGGAATAATGGGCTTCTAGACAGAGTTGTCTGTGATAGGAATAGAAACTCTGCAAGGGCTCAGAACTTTGGGTCTCTGGTTGGATAAGTCTAGTCCAGACGAGGTTCCTGCTTGCTTGGGGTTAAGCATCAGGTAGATTGACTACATGGAGACAATGGACATGAGAGATTGACAGGGCTGTCAGCCGAGCACCAGCGTTTCAAACCACCATACTTCTGGATATGTTTTATATGTTTATATGTTTTATAATATCTGCAATCTCCTAGCCTTCAAACTATAGATTATTTCTCATAACCTCAGAACAGTTTCCTCTATGATACAGTTTCACAGTTTAGAGAGCCATTTGCACCAATCCAGCTTGAAGAGTTTTTTTTTTCCCAAGTGTGTTTGCTTTGTAGATATGCGTAGTCATGTCTCACAGATCCAGCTATATGAGCATAAGTTGTCAGCTGATATATGCTAAAATCACTTAGTCAAAATACTCCTTCAACTCACTTGTGAGAAAAAGTCTCATTTGAGGACTGGTACTTTTTAAAAGTAAGTCCATTAAATTGCCTAGGACCTGCCTTTTGACACTAACTTACTAAGCAGATAATTAAAGATGACTTTTTACTTCACTTTCATTTTTTTGCCTGGATGGGACTTTGACATTATCATCCCTCTATGCAATCTTATAGCTGTTGTGAAGATCTGGGTCATTGAAAACAGTTTCTTTTTTTTTGCAAAAGGAAAGCTTTTTGCAAGTTATACAGTGTATCATTTACAATTCACTTGACAATAATACTTAATTTACAAAGTGATTTACAGAAAAAGTTTATTTTATATTTATAGCATATATGTGAATAGATACTCAAATATTATTTTAGATTTTTTTCCCTATGTTCTTTCTTCTCTTAGTTATCCCTAGCCCCACCTTTATTTCCGTGTATACATGCAGATAATTAGTCTGGGAATTTTGCCTTAGAGAAGTGATATTACATGTAGACAATAACAACAACAGCAGCAGCAGTAGGAATAATAGTAATAAAAATAGTAACAACAATAATAACAATAGAAACATTTGGAAACTGCCTGGTTTCAAAGACTTAAATCCAATTTAAAATGTATCCTTTGAGATTCATAGGCAAATATCACCATACGAAGGTGTTTTTGAGGTAAAAGCTGCAAAAAGAGAGAGGGAGAGATTTCCTGAGAAGAAAAATGTACGCCCCTAGGTTTGGAGGACAGAGCAATGGACTGGGGAGTGATGGAGACTGGTTATACTTGTGAATCCTGGAGAAAACTGTCCTGTGTCCTGTTTTCCAGGCAGACCCCACAGGGAGGTTACAACACTACAGAGAGATTGGGAACATCCCAGAGTAAAAAGAACCTGAAAACCCCCTGCCAGGTAGAGCCGTAGGAAGGCAGCAGGCTCTCAGAGGCAGAATGGTTGCTAGTATGCCTAGGACAGAGCCCAGCAGAGATTAAAAATCCTGAATAACAAACAGAAGTAGCAGGTGTCTGCCTGCACCCCGAGTATGGCTCTGAAGTGACAGAAGAAAGTGCAGGGTTGAGAAGTCTAAGTGGGCAGGAATGAGGGGACTCTGGCCAGGAGTCTAGTGGACTGGTGGCCATAAGAAATGAGGGGACAGTGTCCCCCAGAAAACGTCTTCATGGACAAATGACCCCCCCAAAGCTTTGGCTATTTAGAGGCTTAAAATAGAAATTAATTTATCTCTTGTAGAAAAAAAAAGAGTTCTTATGCTTTTTGATACCTGAGATTCTGGATTAAAAATCATACCTGATATGATTCAATTTAGTGGACCGTCAGAAACTAAATAATTTTCCCAAGGTTGTACAAGTAATGTTAAAAGAAAGAGGCATTCAGGCTTTCCAGCTTCAAGCCAATATAGTTTCTCTTCTCCTCCCGTCATCAGTATATATTTAGTTTATAAAGTAACTTTGGTCCCCAAACTCATACTCATGAGAAAAACATGGGACCAATATGAATTGAGAGCCATTCTACAAAAGACCTAACCTGTGCTCCATTTAATAGAAGAAAAGTTTGAGAAACTGTCACAGTCAAGGTGAGCCAAAGAAACATGATGACTAAATGTAACATGATGTAACATGATATCTTGGATGGGGTCCTGGATTTAAAAAAAATTTAAAAAAGGCAAAAACTAAGAAATTTGAAAAAAGTATGGACTTTAGTCCGTAATAATGTATAATGTAACAATATTCGTTCATTAATTGTACCATGTACCATGGTACAAATGTACTAAGCTAATGAATAATAGGGGAAAATGGGTGTGGGGTTAATGCGAATACTGTCTTTGAAACGTTTCTGTAAATGTAAATCTATTCTAGAGTTGAAAGTTTATTTAAAAAATAAGAAAGAGAAAGACAAATGTCATATGATATCACTTATATGTGGAGTCTAAAAAAAATGGTACAAATGAACCTATTTAGAAAACAGAAATAGAGTCACAGATGTAGAAAACAAATTTATGGTTACCAAGGGGGAAAGGGGAGAGGGATAAGTTGGGAGATTGGGATTTACATATACACACTAGTATGTATAAAACAGATAACAAATAAGGACTTACTGTATAGTGCAGGGGACTCTACTGTATAGCACAGGGTCATTATATACTCTATAATGACCTATATGGGAATAGAATCTAAAAAAGAGTGGATATATGTATATGTATAACTGATTCACTTTGCTGTACAGCAGAAACTAACACAACATTATAAATCAACTATACTTCAATGAAAATAAAAAAGTGAAACCAAGCACTAAAAGGAAAGATTAAAAAAAATAAGAAAAGGACTTCCCTGGTGGTCCAGTGGTTAAGACTCCAGGCTTCCACTGCAGGGGGCACGGGTTTGATCCCTGGTCAGGGAAGTTCCACATGCCGCATGGTGTGGCCAAAAAAAAAAATAAATAAGAAAAAAATATAACTTTGGGTGTTAGCACCCTGGAAACTGCCATTTGTTTTAAGAGATCACACTCTAGTTTCCATGTCAGAAAGACTGCTTCCTGAGAATAACGGCATACTCTTCTTTATGAAATAATCATTGTTTTTTCTATTTCCCAACCGTAGTTTGGCTTGATTCAATGTGCTTTCAATTTTTCATTGTTTACTCCTGATATTTCTTTCACCTCATAAACCCAAAATCTGCTAGTATAAATATAGATAGATGAATAATGAGATCCACAGATAGAAATATATCACAGACACAATCACAGCCACAGTAACGTGGAGAGTTACACACATGCAGATAAATACACACCTAACACCTCATTTCTCAGATTCAGAGAAGCAAGTGGTTGAAAAAGCTTGAGTATGAATATATGTTCAGTGACCTACTGTGAGATTTTTATGTTACCTCATATTTTCAAAATTTAGTTTTCTTATCTGAAAATGGGGAGGATAATACCTATGGGGCAGAGTGTTTCAATAGTGATAATATGTCAGCATAATGTGTGACCCATTGCAGGTGCTCAATCTTATTATCGGCTGCCCAAAGTCTAATGGCCAAGTTCAAATTTATGGTTTCTTGGCAGCTAAAATGCTCAATCCTGCTTCCCTATCCATTCTTCTTAGGCCTTCTAGATAGCAGGTCTATTATTTTCCCCAGTCATGGAGTTCTTACACATGTGGATATATATGTGTATGTCTGTTGAACTGGTACCTATGCCCTGTGAATAAGCAGAAATAAACAGGGGATCCGAGAGACATGGGGTCAGTCAAAGATACAGCAGTTTGTCTTTGACTTAGTGATGAAGACATAAAACAGGACTATGAGTATTTGTAACTTAGGGATTATAAAAACATGGAGTCCAGTTGTAAAATACATTGTTGGAGGAGAGAGAGGTCAGGTGTAGATAAAAGTTCTTATTAACAATGGAAGCCTGAAGATGTTTAGAGCTGATACTCTCATGTGCACTTTCTTGATTCTTCAGGCTTCCTTCTGGGTGCCTTGAAATTCATAATCCTTGTTTTTGGTCAATGCCTCCTCTTAAACTGGCTGCTCTTGATCTGCACCAAGTTTCTGCATGCCAGTAATATAACTCACAACATCTTTTTGTCTGGGTCTCTTTTCCCTGGTATCTTGCCCCATTGGATGGTATGACTTTTTAAATAAATTCTTTGAAAATAAATTTAAGTCAACATTCCCTTTGGGGATTCCCATCTGATCCCTGGGGATTCATGTACTTTATCTGCTTTTTTGGTTAGGAGTACAGTTCCTTCACTGACTCTTCTCTATACCATGAGATGCTTTAATTTCCTATGCATAAATCCAGAACTCTTCTTCTGGAGGCTTAACTGAAGAATCATAGCCCTTATCTTCTTGGTGGTCTTCTCACTGGGCGTGCAGAAAGAGGCAGGAACTGCCCCACCAGGGCACCCAGAAGAAAGAAGTGGAATGGAGCCCACAACACATCATCTTTTCTCTAAAGAAATGCTCTACACACACTCTCCCTAATATCTACTCTCTGGATCCTCTTTATTCCTCAGTAAACGTGAGAGACTTCCTGTGGCAGCTGAAGGTTTTATACTTTTATTTATTTATTTATTTTATACTTTTAAATTCTGCCTGTGGCCCAGCATCTCCTCTGTAAAACAGCACCTTATGAGATCTTGGTTCCTCAGCAAAAATTCCCAATTTAACATCCCATTACATGTACCACAAACTGGAGAATAGTAAGGTACTTTCCTTAACAGACTTTTATTAGTACTTATCTGTGTGCTAGCATTAAACCATAGGAATGTGAGTCATAGTTCAATTAATACTGGGCCTGTTATGGGTTAAATAGTCCTTTCTGGACCACTGTGAAGGTTTCTTAAAATAAAAGCGATATTTCTTTGGGAAAATGAGAATTAGTTTCTAAGGACAAAAATTGACAAATATGATTCTGGAATAAACTGATTTGTACATTAAGAACTTGCTCAAATTGGTTATTGACCTGCTACTCAAACCCTCATACAATGACCTTGACCCAGTGGCATGTAGTTTGAAGATGTCTGGCTGGAGCCATGGTACAGGTTGTGATCTGAGAACAACTGTTGACCTTTAGAAAGCTGACAGTCCCACCCAACTGCTCACAATTTTAATAGTCTTATCTTAGGAGCCCTATACTCCAAAGAACTGAGCAAATAATTGCTATTCATCCAGAACAAAGTCTTTACAAATCAGAACAAAATCTTTAGTTTTTGAAGATGTTTACTTAAATTTATCAATCTAATTTATTCCAGCCATTCAACGTGGCTTAGGTTAGCTTACTGAGTGAATTTGAACCCTCGCAATCTACGACTTTGAATGCAGGCAGCTTCTATAATTCTTTTGGTGTGTTGTACTTTGGAATCTGCTGATAAATACATTTTAAATTCATACAACTTGCCTATCACTATCCCTAACAAAAGATAAGTTAGTCCTGCAAAGGAAGACAGATGCAGCCATATTTTATGGAAGGAATGCTTTCTTGAAGACTTTACATAATTTGAAACTCATATAATTCAAAATTATTTTTCCCATAGGAATAAACATAAAATAAAAACTGCATTGTTTCAAAATTTGCATCAAATTTGAGAACCATTAATATTTTATATAACACTATTTCAAATTACCACAACCCAAATTTACATAAAATATGATCGCACTTTGTGTGTGTGAGAAATGACTAGGTTGCAGGTGTATATGTCTTAAATAATGGGGTTAGATAGTTCTTCAGTTTGTTTTTTACAGATATTAGTAATAGTAATCTCTCTAAATATTGAATTAGGGATAAACTTCATTCACCTAGTTAATCGGCTTTGTTTATGTCCAAAGTGATTGGAAAATCTTCCTGATTTCCAAATTTTGAGCTCAGGATCTGTGTCTCAGTGGTAAGGGAACATCAGGTCTTGAAGTTGCTTCCGATGTTAACGATTTCACCAAATATCTCACTCAGGGGGAACTGAGCTCTGACCGGCAGCCAAGTACAGAAAGCTTAAAAGGAGTGCCTTAATTCTATCAGAATATGTATCTTGCGGTCTGTTAATATTTTGCATTAAGCCAATTTTGACCTATTAAAGTTGTTCTTTTCAATTTTTTTTTTCTTTTTAAGTTTGCTAATCATCAGGAAGTGCTCATTTTCATCTGGGATTTGTTTGCATTGATTGTATTTCCTCTGGTCCTGTGCTTCATACAAAGCTTTCAGAATGAGTGCTGGGGGGTGGCTGCAGTGCAGAGTTGCTGCAAAGCACTAACTCCAACTGCCTCCCCCTTCCCCCGACTATGCTCTGCCTTTGCTCTTCCTTGGGCTCATGGAATTAAAAATAGGGGCGTAATGTCAGACAGCTGGGAAAATACTTCTACTCATTTTATGTAAATGGACAGACTTGCTCATATTCCTTACAGCAGTTCATCCTATTCAATTACGTTGACTTTTTTTTTTTTTTTTTTTACCATTGGCATATTGAAGTATTTTCTACCTGAGTTTGAAGTTCTTTTTCTGAAGATCTGTCACATATTCCTTCTCTTTTTCTTTATGGTTTAGCATTCCCTGTTGTATCAATTGGGTTTCCATCATGAAACATACAGTATATTCAAAGTGCTTTAACTGAGAACAGTTTAATAGAAAGTCCAGGATTAAGGGAACCAGCTAGAGATGTTTTAGGCACAGTGAAACATTTGAACAATGGGAAGGAATTGCTATTCCTTGGCCTGAGGAATAAAAAGAGGGGACAGTGTTACTGGAGTCCAAAGAGAGATGGAACCATGGAAAAGGACCTGCCCCAGACATCCAGTGGAAAAATAGATCACCAACATTTCTCTTCCAGTCTTTCATATCCTGCCTATACCTCTGCCATTCATCCCCTATTGGCTGAACCCAACTGGAAGCCCAGAACAACAATAATAACAAACCCGGCAATGCAGTCTATAGAAGCTAGTTTCCCAGGTCACAGAGCGGGGCAAAGGAGGCAGAAAGGAATCTGGGGGAGCAATGGAGAGTCACCAGCTCATCTGCTCTCTCATTCCTCTTAAATCAAATATCACTTGTGAATTCCCTCCATCTGGCTCTCTCTTCTTCCCATTGGCTTTTCATTTCAAAGCAAGGTGTCTTAGTCTGTTTGGGTTGCTATAAAAATATACCACTGACGAGGTAGTTCATAAACAACAGAAATTTATTTCTCACAGTTCTGGAGGCTGCGGAAGTTCATGATCAAGGCACCGGCATGCTTGTGCTCTGGGGGTGAGAGCCCTCTTCCTGGTTCATAGCTGGCAACTTCTCATTGTGCTCTCACATGGGGAAAGGGATGAGGGGTCTCTGAGGTCTTTTTTATAAGAGCACTAATCCCTTTCATGAGAGCTCCATCCTCATGATCCAAGCATCTCTTAAAGACCCCACCTCCTAAGACCATCATCTTTGGGGATTAGGATTTCAACATATGAATTTTGGGGGGCCACAAACATTCAGATCATGGTGCAAAGGAAGTCTATTCATTCATTTTTTATTTACTGAGTACAACTATGCAATAAGCTGTATGCTAGAACTGGAAATGTAAAAATAAACAGATAAAATTCTTAAACATTTGGGGAAAAAATGTCATGACAAAGGGCTTGAAAAGGAGTTTGAATTGGATGCACATCAATACATCCAATACTCCTCCATCATCCCAACCTCTCCACATCACCCAGGCTACAGCCAGGCATCTTTGTCAGCACCTCCCTCTGCTCAGCCCCATTTCTTTCCATGGAGCCTGCCATCCACCAGAAAACTAAAACTTCTCTGTCTTTATCTCTGTTTCTCTGTTTCTCTCTCTCTCTGTCACACACCCACCCACCCACCCACACACCCACACACCCACACACACACATTAGCTCTTGGAATATAATACTGTAATATTAAGGAAACCAGTTAAAATATAGAAAATAGAAAATAGAGAAAAAGAAATGTGCCTTTTACTTCTTGTCAATTCCCCAATATCACTAGGGAAATTATAAATAGAAATATGCATGTACACACACAGCCACATATGTAATCCTAGAAAAAAAACCCAATGAAGGTGCTTCAAGCAGTACTAGTAGATAGGAGAGAATATAGTCCGTTTTTTTGACTATCACACACAACATTTTTTTGGGATGCACAAGGGAGCCGCTGACTGAAAAGGCTGATTCTCACAACTCACTTCTAAGACCCTTATTTGGAACCATCCAAATCCACCAGCCCTTGATTGACTGTAGCCATGTCTTAAGCTGCTGGAACTACTCCCATCTGCACTACCAAAAATGTGCTGGGGGAGAGGAGAATGTTCGTTTAAATAACCCCATCCTACTGCAGAGTAGGAGGGATTGCTGTTGAACTCCAAAACATTTTGCCATAGACACATTGTTTACACAACACAGCTGCTGGAATGGCTCTGTTGACAGGAACTTATTAAGGCCTTTGGGGGATGATGAGATTTGTTGAAATCATGATGTCTGTTGGCTACCCTTGATTGATGCTCCAACACCAGTCCCAGGCTTCAGGCATACTATGGCTTAAGCAAGTTTTCTGGGCTGAACTGCAAGCCTATCCCCACTATACAAACAAATCAATCCCTTGTTTTAAAGTTTTCAATATCTCCTATAGCCTGAAAGATAAAATTCCCTAAAATTCAAGTTCCCTAACAGTGTACCTAAGGCTTCTTACGATCTGGCTACAATCTCCACAACTCTTCCTACTGGAAACAAATTGTACCTACCCAATCCTCATAGGCTATTTCTTTCCGCCTTCCTTCCTCTTTGCTTAGAATGCCTGATCTACCCTTAAAAACTCCTGCTTATCTTTAAGACTCATCCCAGGCATTACTTCCTCCTTGAAGCCTTCCTTGACAGCTTTCCCCTTCCCATTTACACTGTTCTTAATTGAGCTCCAAATAACATTTACCAGTTTCTTCTATCTGTGCTGTAAAAACATTGCATGCCAACGGAACCCATTACCCTATCAGACCCCTGCTCTATTCCACAGGCAGATAAATACCAGAGGTATAGGGCAATTTATCCCACCACTCTGACCTCTCTTGTAGGAACCAGCTCTGCCAGGCTGGCCTGCTCTCCCCATCATGCCAGTGATTCTGGTAAATACAATTTTTGCCAATTAGTTGAAGTTTTTATCTCCCTGAGAAAAGCATGAATTCTTGAGGGTAGGAATTCTAATATATCTTTATATTCCCAATGTCCAGCATAGTACATAGAAGCTAGTGGATCCCAATAATAAATAATAGTAAATAATTAAAGGAGAAAATGATTTTTTAATTTTAAATAACCACTTTACAATGGACTTTTGGATCTTACCTCTATGGCTATTAGAGAATGCTGTGTTTTACAGTAGGACAGGGGAGAATTGCTGACTTTAATTTGGTCTTCACAACTATATCTTTCTCAGATATCTTCCAATTGGTGATCTCTTTAATAATAATCCAGAAATTAGCTGTAATTAACAAGATTGTTGATTCAAGGCATATTAAAGAGGTAAAGACTGTCTTACTTATCATCATTGGTTTGCTTCAAATTTCTGCCCTTTGTCTTTCTCCAGCTTTTCCATTTCTGGCTTTATCATGGGTACTCTGGGGTGTTTTAGACTCCAACTTCAGGAATTCTGGCAAAATTTTATATTGGAAATAATCTTATGAACTTCCCTCAAATAATATTAGCAAACATTGTAAGTCAGATATTCTGGTACGAATTTCCTATGTATATGTATGTTGTTTTCCTACACCATCAAGCAATTCTCCTACATCACCTGGGTGTCCTACAATTCAACTCAGTTCTGACACTATCTATCCAGAGATAGCATCAGATTCCACAGTTTAAGCACAGAGTCCCACAAGACTGCCCTCCACTTCAGATGGCAATTGTTATTACTTGTGCTTTTGACTGACTGGCTCTAGATCAGAGGTTCCCACGACCTCCTCCTTGGGTTTAGTTAATTTACTAGAGTAAGAACACAGAACTCAAAAAACCCATTTACTCACTAGATTATCAGTTTATTACAAAGGACTTTAAAAGGCGCAAATCAACAACCAGATTAAGAGATACAAAGGGTGAAGTCCTGAACAAAGGAGCTTCTCTTCTTGTGGATTCGGGGGCCTGGCCTGGTAGCACATGAAGCATTCTGGTTCCCCAACCGGGAAGCTCTCAGAACCCCATCCTTTTAGGTTTTTATGGAGGCTTCATTACATAGGCATGATTGATTAAATTATTGATCACTGATTTAACCTCCAGCCCCTCTTTCTTCCCAGGAGGTCAGGGAGGTGGGACTGAAAGTTCCAACCCACTAATCGCGTGGCTGGTTTTCCTACCAACTAATTCCCATTCTTAGATGCAAAAGTAACCTGATTAGCATAACAAAAGATACTTCTGTTGCTCTTATCACTAAGGAAATTCCCAGAGTTTTAGGTGGTCTGTGCAGAAACATGAACAAAGACTAAATATATATATTTATTATAAATCGCAATATCACAGCAAGTATCCATCAACTTACAGATGCCTTAAAGATGAGAAAAATAAGATTATGCCTACGTATGCTTTCAGATGGATGCACAATTTATGTGTCAATTTAAGAGTAACCAATTTTATCCTCAAAAAGTAATTCATTTTTAAAATTTACTTGGGAGTGGGAGATAAGGAGGGGTATGTATATTGGAGTCACAATAGGATTTAATTTAGTAATGAAAATATTCAACACTAGCTTGTTTATGCTGTTGTTCTCAATGTTCTACAAGGAAAAATAGTAAATACTACCATTTACTGAATACATGCTATGTGCCAAATGCCTGGATAAACTTATTCCTGTGTGTTGTAAGCTTGAAATCTTAGGGAAAATGTGAAGATGTTTCCAACACAGAAGCATATTTTTTGTTTAATGTCATAGCTAATAAGATCAAAAGGGGTGGTAAGTCCCAAGAAGTAAACCAGGTTCCAAAAATTCAGGAGAAATCTCTTTTAAATTGTTACTTTCCTTAAATCACGAAACTGTCTTCATTTATAATCTTCATAGGACTTGATAATCACTAGCAAAAAATAGCAATTTCCCAGAACAGCATTGTACCCTAAACTGAGTATTTATACAACTAATTCTTGATAAATACCTCCAAAAAAATCTCTCCTTTTTTTTTTTTGTTTGACTTTATATTAAATGATTTATTTTTCAGGTCCAAAATAAATGCTAGAATTCATCCTTCAGAAATGAATCCAGTATGGCTCAGCCATGGTTGGTGGGCTCCTTGGATTTATTTGGTAATCCAGTAATTGGATTCTTTACTTTTCATTTGACTTAAGGAAGAGTGAACTCAACAATTTATTCACTATTGCTGGTCAGATCACCTCAGCTGGGAAGAATACATCTTAGTAAAATGGCTATGCTGACCTCTCACAGGATTGAGTCTTAGACCAACTGAGCTCCACATAGGCACTGTTTTATGCGCACTTTGTTGTCATGGGGAGCTCTGCCCAGAAAATTAAAAACAAAATTCTTTCTTCCCAAAGTGCCAAATATTTCTCCATTATGAAATTTCCACGAAATTCCATGGAAAGTCTCTCCTGTAAAATGAGACTCCATACTTCTGCACAGCTGCAGTACCTGGCAACTTCCCTAACCCTGGGAAGCTCATAAAGCAAATAACTATACTGGCTGTGGAAACGGAGAACAAGTTCTGGAAATGGCAGTGCGCCGCTGCTCTCACCACAGAACACGAAGAGCCCATCGATTTTATCACCTGTGTAGTCTCAACGATCAGGATGCTACTAAAAGGACAATCAGAACACTGGTTTATTACAGGCGTGCCACGTGCCTTGGTAGAAGCAATCGGTTTTTGTTTTCCTTTGCCATAATCCTTGACCCTCTCAGCAACGATGACTAAGCAATGCTAATTGAAGAAATCAGTATTGTGTGCTTAAACATGCTAAGATTCAGTCAGCAAAGATGGGCACAAGTGTTCTCTAAGAGTCTTTCTTCCTTTCACTTCCTAGGAGAGCAATATGCCACCTTGTGAACTAAAAACGCCCCTGACTGGCACTGAAAATTAAAGATGGATGTTCTGCATATCAACTGCAGTACAAATCACCCTGTTATCCTCTTGAGTTTGCAGAGAAGATAATTCTTACTTCATCTGCTATGGGGCGGTGTATCTTTCTGGCATCTTCCACAGTACTGTGCTGTTCTGGACTCTGTCCAGAGTAAACAGCTGAGCAGCATGATGTAGACCATGATTCAAAGGCCCAGGGCAGAAGGGAAATAATTCCCCAGTGCCACGATGTTATTATCTTGCTTTTTACATAAATAAATCAACATCCTCTGAAAGATATTTGACTGTGTAGGTAGTAAATTTAAGAAGTTTGCTTCATATGAAGATGAAAAGAGTGATATTGCTGCCTTTAAAAACTTGTTCACTGTTGAGAGAAAAACCACACATGTCAGAAATTATTTTTAAGATATCAATTTTGGAGAAAAAAAAACCTCCCTTATCAGAATGTTAGGTTCTCCCACAACGGATTTTCTTCCCCACAAACATCTTTTTCTTAACTACTCTAAAAATATAACTGCCTTAGAGAGTAAAAATTGAAAAAAAAATTACATTTTGCTAAGTCATATATTTCATTCGCAGACCTTAGTGAACAGGTTTTAAGATGTATTTAAGTAACTTTTTAATGCATTTAAAATGAACATTAACCTGTAACATACAAACCTACAGGAGTCCAGCTTTCCAGCTGTGCACTGAAAAATCCATATTGGATTAGACAAGGTAAATATAACCCAGTACATGATACTTAAGTAGACCTGACATTTAGTGTTGGAAACATATAGGATCTGTTGCTACTACTTAGCCTAGAAAGAAGAAAATGTGTCTTGGGTCCACTTTTAAAATTATGAGGTACCATAAAACTTTTGGCATTCTGAGGAATCTCCCTTTCTAATTTGAAAAGGGTTAGAAATCTCACTTTTATGGTCCACTGTGCTCAACAGAATCTAGAGCAAGGCTTCTCGATGTTGGCGCTATGAACATCTGGGAGCAGATCAGTTATTTTGTGGTGACTGTAGTCTGTGCTTTGTGGATGCTTACCAGCCTCCCCTGCCCATACTCACTAGGTGCCAGTAGTACCCCTCATTCATGACAATCAAAAATATCTCCAGTTTACCCAATGTTCTGGGGAGGAGAGGCAAGATCATTCCTGGCAGAGGATCATGGCTCTAAGCGAAGGAAAATGGGGCATGTAACCTCACACAATCTTCAGAGCCCTCCTCCATCCTTTCATAGAATAATCTCTGCCAGGTCGACTCCACTGACTCCCTAGTGTAAAAAGGTGCTTTTTTCTCTTATCCTCTGTGTGGTTTCTGTGTCTCCTCTTATCCTCTGTTTACTGACTTCTCTTCATCTTCTTTCATGTCACATTGTGAGTCCAATAAGAGTCAACTCTAGACCCCTTTTTTCTGTTTCTCTTTTCTTCCACAAAGTAATTTCATCCATGACCACTGTTGCTTAATATTGCTTTTCTTCTAGTTCAGACTCTTCTAAGCTCCACACTTCTATCTATCTTCTGGCAATTATGCAGTGATACTTGAAACTTACTATAAAATCCACATACCTAAAAATGACCTCGTTTCTCCAAATCCCTTCATGCTTCCCGTTTTCTTAACTAGTATTGCCCTTACCAGCCTCCAAGTGTTCCAGGTTTTAAAATAGGGAGTTGTCTCTTCATTATAATCGATATACAAATATACACTCATAAATTTACTTACACATCCTGTCCGGTCATTCCTACCTTGGAAAAGCTTCTTACACTTATGCCCTCTTTCAGGGACCCAGTCTGAATGTATTTATTCTAATCCAGGCTGTCATTGCTGCTTGCCTAACATTTAACAATACTTTACCAATTGCCTCCCTGTCATTTTCTGCCTGTCTCCTCTCTGCATAGTTCTTTAAGAGGATCCTTCCTAAAGCGTAATTTTGATTATGTCATTCTCCTTCTCAAAACTAGTTTTAGTTGCTCCCTTGTCCCTTGACTATTAAGACCTCCATGATCTAGTCCAAACCTTCTAGTTGCCTTTTCAATATTTCTTCGCCACTTATAATATCAGACCTGCAAGCATTACTTGAAGATACCTTTTTTACTTTTCTATCTTTCATCAAGCACTTTTCTTTTACAGAAGTTTTTTCTCCTCTCTGCCCCAACAATTGTACATAAGCATCAAGATTCATGTCAGGATAAGACTTCCTCCAGATTCCTAGACATTGTTAATCTCCCTCTTTCCCATCCTTACCTAAATTAAACAGTTAGTATTATAGCTATTCATGTACATGCCTTTCCTTTTTTAAGCACTGAGTTCTTTGTATTTCCTAAATTATGTAGCAGAATGTCCTATTCTTGGTAAGTACTTAATTAATATTTGTTGAATTATGTTTATATTAGGAAAGCTGGACTTGCTTGGGTCCTAGCTTCATAAACAGTAAGAATCTTATATTACATATGAAAAATTACTCACTGTCACATTTCCCCAAAAAACATACATTCTCACTGGTATATTTTATTTTCAAAAAATAGGGGGCTTCCCTGGTGGTGCAGTGGTTGAGAATCTGCCTGCCAGTGCAGGGGACACGAGTTCGAGCCCTGGTCTGGGAAGATCTCACATGCCGCAGAGCAACTAGACCCGTGAGCCACAACTACTGAGCCTGCGCGTCTGGAGCCTGTGCTCTGCAACAAGAGAGGCTACAACAGTGAGAGGCCCGCGCACCGCGATGAAGAGTGGCCCCCACTCGCCGCAACTAGAGAAAGCCCTCGCACAGAAACGAAGATCCAACACAGCCAAAAATAATAAATAAATAAAAATTTTTAAAAATAAAAAAATAAATACAAGCTGTTGTTAACTGACAAGAGGCTTGTGTTTATTAAAAAAAAAAAAAAATGTCCAGAGCACTATTTCCAATTCTGCATGTTTTTCTAGAACCTTACCACTCCCCTATTGGAAACCTGAGTCTATTCCCCCTTTCCTAGTAATGGGGCAGGTCTCTGTGATTGCACTTACAAATAGAATGCAGCACAAGGATGTTGCCTAATTTCCAAGATTGGGTCCTAAGCAGTAATCTGGCCTCTACCTTGTTCTTTCTTTCCAGATACTCACCTTTAGAATCCAGTCATTAGGTTACAAGGAACCTCAAATTAACACACCTTAAGAGACCTCCCATATAGAGAGGGAATGAGTCCCTCTAATGTCAGCCAGTATTGAACACCCATCAGTCATATGAATGAGCCTTCATATGATTCTTCCAACATCCAGTCTGTGAGTTTCCCTGCTGAGGAACTAGACATCATGGAGCAGGGAGACACAAGCCATCCCTATTGTGCCTGTACAAATTCCTAGTCAGAGTATAATGATTGTCTTTGAGCACTGTGTGTGGAGTAATTTATTATGCAGCCATAGTGATTGGAACATGCAGTCGTCCCTCCATATCCATGGGGGGATTGATTCCAGGACCCCCGCAGACACCAAAATTCTAGGATGCTCAAGTCCTTTATATAAAATGACATAGTATTTGCATATAACCTACACACCTGCCCCCATATACTTTAAATCATCTTTAGATTACTTATAATACCTAATATAATGTCAATGTTACCTAAATAGTTGTAAATACAATGTAAATGCTATGTAAGTAGCTGCTGGTTACATGGCAAATTCAAATTTTGCTTTTTGGCACTCTCTGGAATTATTTTTCCAAATATTTTTGATTCACAGTTTGTTGAATCTGTGGATGCAGAACTTGCTGATACAGAGGGCTGACTGTACTTCCAGGGAAATATAGTAAGAAATAAAATCCTATTTTCAAAAATTTTCTATTCACACATAAGAGATGAGGCTGTCTTCTCATAAAGTTTCTTACAGTTTATTATGGCAGGGACAAGATAACTGAAGAAATTGGTGGGAACTATAAATACAGGGAAGAACATATACAAATGATGGCTGCAGTTTTAAGAAAAACCTACCTATTACTTTGAGTATGATAATATTGCCTGTCTATAATATAAAAATTTAAACTTCCGTCAACTTTTAAGAGAATTTCTAAGTAAAGTGAAGCTATTTTGCAAATACAGAATGACAAATGCATGCTTATAAGCATCAGCACAAATCTCAAAGGAAAGATCTGCAGGTAGAAAAGACTAGTGAAACCTAGCAGGACCCTGCAGGGCCCTACCAGGTACAACAATTAATTTTATAATTAATTTGATTAATGGACTTAGGAGAATGATGGTGCCTACACAGTATCAGGTATGAAAACACACTTGAAATGAATCAACATATATTTTTTCTGTATCTCTGAAGTACAAAGATTGATTAAAAAACAAAACAAACACTCTTAGTCCAATGAATTAGGTATTATTATTATGGCTGCATGGGAAAAATTTTTTTCCTTTATTTACGTGCTTTTCAAGATATGAAGGTATTTTCTGGTATGTTTTGTTTGGCAAAATTCTGTTTTAAAAATTTTTAAGTGATATTAGTACTTAAGGAGTTGGACAATTGGATTATTTATAAAATTATGAATCAAGTCTTAATTTTACATTAGATTCATATATGGTGACATTAATAATAAAAATTATAATAGCAAATATTTATTGAGCACTTACTATATACCAGACACTGGTAGACATTGTTCAGTTTGAGAGCTAGTCTCACAAATTTAGGTATTAACTCATTTAATCCACACAATAACTCTATGGGATAAGCACTTTAAATTCCCCCTTTTCTCAGGTGAAGAGAGAAAGTCACAGGGAGACGCACAGAAAGAGTCACATATATATATATATATATATATATTCATTCTTGATATATGTTTGTATGTGTTCTTTGTAAGTATGAACACCACACACATGCACACATTAATATAACTGTGTCAAGTTTTCTGAAGGAAAGACATACCACTATTTAACTAGCATGTTTTCTTCTTTGTTTTACAATGGATGTAACCCAGCTCCCATCTAATAATTGTCTTGCCTGAAATGCCCATTTTTCTCCAGAAATGGTCTTTGAATAAAATGTTCTAGCTGAGGGACTTATTGTTGTAACGGTTCCCACAGCCATCAGTACATTAGCTCCAACTGCTGCTGTAGCCATTGCCATTTCCATTTCTCCCGGGAGAATTCAGATGAAAAAAGGAAACTGTTAGTGCTAAGTGTGTGCCAGGTTTGAATATAATCTCTAAACACATTCTAGCTGAGCCTAGAAATGAGAATATTTTTGTATTTTTCAATGGGCAAAATACTATGTTATAGAGTACAAACTCTGAGCACATTACAATAAAAACAGTGTTACAGTAAAAATACACGCTCACTGAGAACAGAAAGGATTTCATTTGGAACATTAGTTTTGAAACTGGACTCTGCTTTCTTAAGTTTAAATACTGAGAAGACAAGGGGGCATAAATCTAATTTAGCTACTGACTTTTTCCAGATTGGTCTAAATTCAACGGAGGCGTTCTGGATTAATTCAAAAAGAGGATTTTAATAAACTTCAATTTTATCTTAACATTGCCTCTCTTATCTCAAAGCCATACATGTGAATACATATGTACCTACACATATATATGTCTATTTTTAGACAAATGTCTTATTCTCGCATACTTCAGTTCTGCAGAAGGTTGTATTCAAAGTCACAAGGAGAGTTTTGGGAGAATCCTAAACCAAGAAGGCCGGGAGTCATACAAGTCTTTAGAAATTAAACGCTTTATCTTCCAAATGTGGTGTTATTGCTTCTGAATGAGAATTAAAGGCTGAAACCTGCTGCTAAATAACCCTGCTCAATATGTTTGTAGTTGCAGCTCAAAGAGAATCCAAAGGATTCCTCCTTGTTTCTGTGCAAGTAGGTGATGCTTCACAGTCACTATGGTAAAATCTGACACATTCCACAGACAGGGGATGCTGCAATGTGAGCCTGAGCACAATGGGAAAGGTATAATAAGAGGGTGGAATCAGAATAACTGAAAAAATATAAAACTTAAAAAAAAGTAAAATAAAGCAGAAAACAGTGCACAAAGATCCTGGAAAAAGATTGAAACTAAATGTAAGCCATCCTTATAATACTCAGCAAAACCACAACCTCCTGGAATTTTACATCAGAAATATTATAGCAGAGTAAACCCAAATATAAATGACTTAGATAACAATTCCAGAATCCCACAAAAAGTCCGTCTATGCTTCCATTTATCCACTTATCGGTGTAATTGGTAAACCTAATACAGTATTGTAGCCCTCGGACCATCTGAGACACCAGAAGTCAGAATTTTCTAAATCACAAAGGTACTATGAAAAGCAATATTGAAAAATTTAATGAGATGGGATAATGCAAAAAGCCTGTCTTCGTAAACGATTAAGTGACTGTTATGTTTTTATTGGGTTTAGTGATTCTGGTATATATATATATATATATATATATATATATATATATTATTATGATGGTGTGTTAAAGTGATATGAGAGGAATTATTTTCTCCTAGGTAGTTTCACCCTTTACTTCTGAACAAAAAGAGAAACACTGCTTTGCTTTACAACTCTTACCAGTCCCTCACACATTTTTCCTTTGCTTTCTACATTCCTTTTTTCTCAAAGCTCCAGACTTAAGAGAGTTGATATATGAATGTTCATGGCTGGGAAGTACAATTAAATTTCAGAAATATTAAAGTATAGTATTGAATTATTGCAGTGAATTGTACTCCTTAACATAACCCTAGGTATTGGCATATATAGGTGTGGAAAATTGATAGCACTGATGATCTGAGTATTTGACCCATCCCCATATTCACACCCCATGTCTTTTCTCTAAAAAGAGTTGAGATCTATTTGCCCATTCCTTGAATCTGGGCACAGATGGGTGATTCACTTTAGTCAAAAGTATATCAGTAGGCTTCATGTAAGCAAAGTCCTCAAAAACTGCTCATAGGTTTCTACTTACTCTTTTGAAAGCCTGCCACATCAGGAGATGTGGAGGAGGATGAGAGACCAGGTGGGGCAGAGTTTAATTATCCATGTTGATGGCCTCTCCGAGATCAAGCAGTCCCTAGAATACTAAACAGCTGAACATAGATGCATGTAGGGACCCCAGCAGAGCCCAGCAGATACCAGCAGAGATGAACAGAATCCCCAGCCTATCTACAGACATATAAGAAACAACAAATAGTTGTTGTATTAAGCTATAAAGTTTTGGGATGTTTGTTAAGCAGCAATAGCTAACTTGTATAATATTTCAAAGATTTATACTCTATGTCTTTAAAAGCAACATCTTTTAGGATTTCAGTGAGGAATAGATTGGCCTGTGCCAGATACTACTTTAAGAACATTATTAATAGTAACATATCATCCCACAGTATATTAAAATCAACTGTGAAATTAGAAAACTGAGAAAGACAAAGTTTAAGTTATTTTCCCAATATTACATATTAGGTAGGGCCTGGCTTTCAACCCAGGTAATTTGGCTTCAGAGCATGATATTCTAAGCCCTATTAAATAAGACTACCACCATTCTGGTAGAGTATTGCCTTTTTCAGGCATAGACTAAAGCTATTGCTTCTTTTATTTGTAAGAATTTTCTTCGATGTGATCACTTTCCTATTACTTTAATATTTTTAGGTAAGTCTTTGAGACAGGTACATTGGATTGTTTCCTAGGATCCAAAATAATCTGACAAATAGGTAAATATCATTTTAAAACATTGGCCCGAGTATCTAATGAGTATGGTCTACCTTTCTGCTCCAGCGTCCTATGAATATGAATTCTTATTAATACCTCAAAAATATAAATGTTCGATCATTGTTGAGACAGGATTTTTAAATCTAATCAATATTATTTCCCTCTGCTCCAACTTTTGTTTTTTGTTTAGTTCCTTTTGAGATCAAAGCTTAAGCAAGTATCCTGTAATACACTAGGCAAGAATTCTCTGGTTGACAGAACCCACAGGCCATGCAGCAGTGGATCTAGAGAAACACCCGTGTGGGAATCAAACAGGAAATCCTGACACCTGACTGACTCCACCTGTTCACCCTGACTCATTTCAGACACAGCTGAGGTGATTAACAGGGTATCATGTCCACTTCCTGTGTAGGGTCTATTTCATAGCTCCAGGGATTTCCCCCTTCCTGGATGATTATTTCCCAATGTTTTAGGGAAGATATTTACTAAACCTATGATATCACAAGGGGAGAGTAAAGAAAATATAAAAAATAACTGAGAGAGTAAAGAAAATATTAGAAATAACTGGGGTAGGGAAAGAGATCTGTATTTTAAAATACAAAACCAATGTCTGTACTTTGGGAAGAGACCAGTTGTATGCAAAGAGCTGAGTCAGACCTTCAGAGTCAAATGACAGTTGATCATTCCCTCCTACTCACTGCAGTGTGGAATATGAGAGCAAAGGGACCCTCATTGGATTTAAAGGGCAATAAATATAGAACAAATAAAAAGAAATATTTTCTCACACAGCATATAGTTAACCTGTAGAATTTCTGGCTCAGGGGGTCATTTAATTAAACAATCTACACAGATAGAATTGGGTAAATTTATGACCACTAATAACATTTTCAGTGCTACAAAGTGAATGCGGTAAAGGTAAATCAACCCTCATCTTTCAGGCATAAGATCATAGTCCATAGAAGATAATAAGAATTTTCTTTCCAATTGCAAGGAACACTGAACCACCCAGTAAACCCCACTGACTTCCTTACGAGGAACAGGAGAGAAACTTGGAATAACCTTTCCTTTAATTGTGAAAAACTGACCTCCGTTCAAAATACAACATCGATACCAAAAACATAAATGGCTGAATCCATATTGGCAAGGTATGGAGATAACTATTTTCTCTATTATGTTTTATACTGAAGTAAAGATTTATAGCAGGAAAATCTACAAAAGTGGTGAAAAATAAATTAGAGAAGTTAAAGGTAGGTGTGAACAGTTTCAATTATACAATAAAAAAGTAGAGTTTCATAATCTATTGCTACCCAGAATTTTGCATGATTCCTGACTGCCAACTTTGGTTATTGAAATATGAGGAGATAATTTTTTAAGAGGAAAATGTGATGACACTAAATGTATTAGCTCGGGCTGCCATAACAAAATACCATAGACTGGGTGGCTTGAACAACAGGAAATTATTTTCCCCCAGATCTGGAGCCTGGAAGTTCAAGATCAGGGTGCCAGAATGGTTGGGCTCTGGTGAGGTTATCTTCCTGGCTTTCAGACTGCCACCTTTTCACTGTGTCCTCAGATGACATAAAGTGAGAGAGAGCAAGCATTTAGGTGTCTCTTTTTATAAGGCTATCAATCCTGTCCCATCATGAGAACCCCACCCTTATGACCTCATCTAAACCTAATTACCTCCCAAAGGCTGCATCTTCAAATACCATCACTGAGAGTCAGAGATTCAAAACATGAATTTTGGCGGACACAACTTAGTCCTTAGCAATGCATGTTTACTAAATGCTCAATTTAATCAACAGATAAACTTTCATGAAAACAAACATTTGGGCTTCCCTGGTGGCGTAGTGGTTGGTTGGGAGTCCGCCTGCCGATGTGGGGGGAATGGGTTTGTGCCCCGGTCCGGAAGGATCCTGCATGCCGCGGAGCGGCTGGGCCTGTGGGCCGTGGCCGCTAGGCCAGCGCGTCTGGAGCCTGTGCTCCGCAGCGGGAGGGGCCGCAGTGGTGACAGGCCCACATACCGCAAAAACAAACAAACAAACAAAAAAACAAACATTTATCCAATTTCTGCTATGTGTCAGGCAATATTTTGGGCATTGGAGGCATAAAGGTGAAAAAAAAAGATCCTTCATCTCAAGCTGTGTTTTCAGTTTAGTCAAGGAAGTACATATACAAATAACTGATCCTAATGCAACATTTTAAATAACGTAAAGAGAGGGTCTAGCCAATGCTTTAGGATCACAGAGAAGAGAGGGTGGTGGGGAAAACTAACATCTAGGCTGGGGCTTAAAGTATAAGTAAGAGCTTGTCAAACAAACATGAGTATTCCAGAGTTGCAGAGTTAAATGCAATTCTATAACCTGGCAACGGGAAAGAATATGTCATATTCTAGACACGACCAATAATACAATGTGGCTGAATCATATCATGAGTGACAGGGAACTGATGACATTCATCTGAAAAGGAAGACTGAAATAAAAGGTGAGACCAATTGGTTTCTGCAGAACATTATAAAGTCACATTTCTAAACTAGAGGATCAGCAATAGAAAAGTACTATAAAAGAGGAAATCTGTTCACAATTGTCCTCACATTTTCCACAAGTACTAAGTAATATCTTGCAAAGTGACAGATCAGTAATGTTCATTCCTCCAGAATTTTGCAACTGCATTGATAATAGGAGAATCTGGGGCAGCTACACAATTTGGGGGCATCTACACAAAAAGCTAGATGTGTCATGGAGACATGGCTACCAACTGCTGGTAGTTATGGTCCTTCACACAATTGCTGGAAATTAAGATTGTTGGAAGTAACTCACACTAAGAGGGGAGGTGACCATACTGAATGAAATTGAACAGACATAGGCAACTGAAAGTTCCTTCTGATTCACTTTTATTTTATACCTTATTCACACTGACAATAAATTAGCCCTTTGCCAGATGCTAGATTTAGACACTTGTCAAAATACATGCGTGGTAGGGCATCCTTGGTTGTTTTGAAGGTTCATTACAAGGTAAAATCAAAGGAAAGGAAAATATGTGAAGGTATTATATAGTTCAAGTCACTAGGTAAAAACTGATTAAAATTACAAGTCCCCAGAAAGAATATCAAACATTAGAGATTTGTGTTACAGATGTGGCTTGAGTCATATAAATATTTATTATTATTTTTATTGATGAAATAGTCTGTAATTTTTCTCCTTGCTGTGGTAAACTTGATTTTAATTACTGTAAACAATACAAGAGAATATCTAATTGAATTTTTGTATATGTCTTTCTCCATATAAAACTGAAAATTAAGTGAAACTGAGGTATTCCCATTCTTTAATTGTGTCACATTTGTACCTTTGAAGACTGGAATTCTGTTGTTTGAAAGGAATGAATGCTTTTAAATGATGAGAAAATCAACGTGAAATAAAAGAGTCAACTACAAAGAAAAAAATGACATTTCATCAAAGTCTTTTGTTCTTTTTTCTCAGCCCATCTTTTTAAAGCTGTGGGCTTATTTTTTTGTTATACTCAAATAAGAAAAAGCACCTTAGACATATGTGTTTACATAAAGCTTTGGCCATTTGGCCTATAATTTATACATATTTCCTCCTGTGTCAAATAAGCACCATCTGCATCCTTAACTTAGGGCTATAGTTTTCTGTAGGAAACACATATACCTATTTACCCTGGATTACCTATTCACATAATTAAAAAAAAATTTTACCTTCCTCATATTTAGCTCCATCACATAAATATAAGTGCAAGTTTTCATATTTGTCTCTAAAACTGAAGAGTACGGTTTTAAAAAAGTGAAATTTAAAATGTCTAAAAATATCAAACAAAACAAACAAAAAATATTAAAGTCCCATTTATGAGGCAGAAATCATATCTCATAGAGGATGTTTTTATGTGCAATCTTATTCAATGTTTTCTGAAGAGTCTCAACGCTAATTCTACTTCTGTTAGTTGGCAAGCTTACCATAAACAAAATTTTGCAATGCTGACCTTAAAAGAATTTAGAGGTGCTTATAGGAAACTCACTAGTTATTACCTTTTAAGCTTCAAAATAGAATATATAGTGTCTATAATAATTCTCTTTTGACTGCTTGCTTCCCTTTTTCCTGTTTAAATTGTAAATGCTATTAAAGAACACAACAAGGTAATGTAAAGGAATTTAAACACACTATATTTCAACAATATAAGTTCCATGTACAGTTATAAGCAATATGGCTGAACTTAATAATTTTACATTGCAAGTCTAATTGTGGTATCAAATTAGGAATTTTCACAAAGTACTTGCATTGGAAATTTGTATGATACAATATATTTCAATTCTCAGTTGCACAGGAAGATAATTTGTTTAACAGGAAGACTGGGAATACAGTCCATACACTTAGACCTGATTGTCCTGTTTTATACAGAGCTTAGACTCCTAGTCATAGAATTTTAGAACTTGAGGAGACCTTAGAGATTAAGTAGTTCAACAACTTCATTTTACAGAGAAGAAAATAGAGGTTAAGGGAAGTTAATTGACTTAAATAAAGTAACACAGAATGTTAGTGACAAAGCTGGAATGAAAACCACTTCTTAACTTTCTCAGGACCATGAAAGGAGGTTGATACAAAAGAATTAGATATCGAAATCTCATCACAGAAATAGTACTTAGAGGAAGAACTACAATCCTGCAGACTGTGGAACAAAAACCACATTCACAGAAAGATAGACAAGATGAAAAGGCAGAGGGCTATGTACCAGATGAAGGAACAAGATAAAACCCCAGAAAAACAACTAAATGAAGTGGAGATAGGCAACCTTCCAGAAAAAGAATTCAGAATGATGATAGTGAAGATGATCCAGGACCTTGAAAAAGAATGAAGGCAAAGATCGAGAAGATGCAAGAAATGTTTAACAAATATCTAGAAGAATAAATAACAAACAAACAGAGATGAACAATACAATAACTGAAATGAAAACTACACTAGAAGAAATCAATTGCCCATAACTGAGGCAGAAGAACAGATAAGTGACCTGGAAGACAGAATGGTGGAATTCACTGCTGTGGAACAGAATAAAGAAAAAAGAATGAAAAGAAATGAAGACAGCATAAGAGACCTCTGGGACAACATTAAACACAATAACCTTTGCATTGTAGGGGTCCCAGAAGGAGAAGAGAGAGAGAAAGGACCCAAGAAAATATTTGAAGAGATTATAGTCAAAAACTTCCGTAACATGGGAAAGGAAATAGCCACCCAAGTCCAGGAAGCACAGTGAGTCCCATACAGGATAATCCCAAAGAGAAACATACCAAGACACACAGTAATCAAACTGGCAAAAATTAAAGACAAAGAAAAATTATTGAAAGCAACAATGGAAAAACTACAAATAACATACAAGGGAACTCCCATAAGGTTAACAGCTGATTTCTCAGCAGAAACTCTACAAGCCAGAAGGGAGTGGCATGATATACTTAAAGTGATGAAAGGGGAGAACCTACAACCAAGATTACTCTACCCAGCAAGGATCTCATTCAGATTCGATGGAGAAATCAAAAGCTTTACAGACAAGCAAAAGCTAAAAGAATTCAGCACCACAAAACCAGCTCTACAACAAATTGCTAAAGGAACTTCTCTAAGTGGGAAACACAAGAGAAGAAAAGGACCTACAAAACAACCCAAAACAATTAAGAAAATGGTCATAGGAACATACATATCAATAATTACCTTAAACATGAATGGATTAAATGCTCCAACCAAAAGACAGAGGCTTGCTGAATGGATACAAAAACAAGACCCATATATATGCTGTCTACAAGAGACCCACTTCAGACCTAGGGACACATACACACACCTAGGGATGGAAAAATATATTCCATGCAAATGGAAATCAAAGGAAAGTTGGAGTAGTAATACTCATATCAGATAAAATAGACGTTAAAATAAAGAATGTTACAAGAGACAAGGAAGGACACTACATAATGATCAAAGGATCAATCCAAGAAGAAGATATAACAATTATAAATATGTATGCACACAACATAGGAGCACCTCAATACATAAGACAATCGCTAACAGCTATAAAAGAGGAAATCGACAGTAACACAATAATAGTGGGGACTTTAACACCTCACTTACACCAATGGACAGATCATCCAAAATGAAAATAAATAAGGAAACAGAAGCTTTAAATGACACAATAGACCAGATATATTTAATTGATATTTATAGGACATTCCATCCCAAAACAGCAGATTACACTTTCTTCTCAAGTGCACATGGAATATTCTCCAGGATATATCACATCTTGGGTCACAAATCAAGCCTCAGTAAATTTAAGAAAATTGAAATCATATCAAGCATCTTTTCTGACCACAACACTATGAGATTAGAAATGAATTAGAGGGAAAAAAATGTAAAAAACACAAACACATGGAGGCTAAACCATACGCTACTAAATACCCAAGAGATCACTGAAGAAATCAAAGAGGAAATCAAAAAATACCTAGAGACAAATGACAATGAAAACACGACAATCTAAAATCCATGGGATGCAGCAAAAGCAGTTCTAAGAGGGAAGTTTATAGCTATATAAGCCTACATCAAGAAACAAGAAAAATCTCAAATAAACAATCTAACCATGCACCTAAAGGAACTAGAGAACGAAGAGCAAACAAAACCCAAAGTTAGTAGAAGGAAAGAAATCATAAAGATCAGAGCACAAATAAATGAAATGGAAACAAAGAAAATAGCAAAGATCAATAAAACTAAAAGCTGTTTTTTTGAGAAGATAAACAAAATTGATAAACCATTAGCTAGACTCATCAAGAAAAAGGGGGAGAGGACTCAAATGAATAAAATTAGCAATGAAAAAGGAGAAGTTACAACAGACACTGCAGAAATACAAAACATCGTAAGATACTACTACAAGCAACTTTATGCTAATAAAATGGACAACTTGGAATAAATGGACAAATTCTTAGAAAGGTATAACCTTCCAAGACTGAACCAGGAAGAAATAGAAAATATGAACAGACCAATCACAAGTAATGAAATTGAAACTGTGATTAAAAATCTTCCAACAAACAAAAGTCCAGGACCAGATGGCTTCACAGCTGAATTTTATCAAACATTTAGAGAAGAGCTAACACCCATCCTTCTCAAACTCTTCCAAAAAACTGCAGAGGAAGGAACACTCCCAATCTCATTCTATGAGGCCACCATCAGCCTGATACCAAAACCAGACAAAGATACTACAAAAAAAGAAAATTAGAGACCAATGTCACTGATGAATGTAGATGCAGAAATCCTCTACAAAATACTACCAAACAGAATCCCACAACACATTAAAAGGATCATACACCATGATCAAGTGGGATTTATCCCAGTGATGCAAGAATTCTTCAATATACACAAATCAATTAATGTGATACACCATATTAACAAATTGAAGTATAAAAACCATATGATCATCTCAATAGATGTGGAAAAAGCTTTTGACAAAATTCAACACCCATTTATGATAAAAACTCTCCAGAAAGTAGGCATAGAGGGAACCTACCTCAATGTAATAAAGGCCATATATGACAAACCCACAGCAAACATCACTCTCAATGGTGAAAAACTGAAAGCATTTCCTCTAAGATCAGGAACAAGACAAGGATGTCCACTCTCACCACTATTACTCAACATAGTTTTGGAAGTCCTAGCCACGGCAATCAGAGAAGAAAAAGAAATAAAAGGAATACAAATTGAAAAAGAAGAAGTAAAACTGTCACTGTTTGCAGATGATACTATACATAGAGAATCCTCAGGATGCCACCAGAAAACTACTAGAGCTAATCAATGAATTTGGTAAAGTTGCAGGATACAAAATTAATGCACTGAAATCTCTTGCATTCCTATACACTAATGATGAAAAATCTGAAAGAGAAATTAAGGAAACACTCCCATTTACCATTGCAACCAAAAGAATAAAATACCTAGGAATAAACCTACCTAGGGAGACAAAAGACCTGTATGCAGAAAACTATAAGACACTGAAGAAAGAAATTAAAGGTGTTACCAACAGATGGAGAGATATACCATGTTCTTGGATTGGAAGAATCAACATTGTGAAAATGACTATACTACCGAAAGCAATATAAAGATTCAATGCAATCCCTATCAAATTACCAATGGCATTTTTTACAGAACTAGAACAAAAAATCTTAAAATTTGTATGGAGACACAAAAGACCCCAAAGAGCCAAAACAGTCTTGAGGGAAAAAAACGGAGCAGGAGGAATCAGACTCCCTGACTGCAGACTATACTACAAAGTTACAGTAATCAAGACAATATGGTACTGGCACAAAAACAGAAATACAGATCAATGGAACAGGATAGAAAGCCCAGAGATTAACCCACGCACCTATGGGATATAGTCAACTTATCTATGACAAAGGAGGCAAGGATATACAATAAGAAAAGACATTCTCTTCAATAAGTGGTGCTGGGAAAACTGGACAGCTACATGTAAAAGAATGAAATTTGAACACTCCCTAACATCATACACAAAAATAAACTCAAAATGGATTCGAGACCTAAATGTAAGACTGGACACTATAAAACTCTTAGAGAAAAACATAGGAAGAACACTCTTTGACATAAATCACAGCAAGATCTTTTTTTGATCCACCTCCTAGAGTAATGGAAATAAAAACAAACAAATGGGACCTAATGAAACTTAAAATCTTTTGCACAGCAAAGGAAACCATAAACAAGAGGAAAAGACAGCCCTCAGAATGGGAGAAAATATTTGCAAATGAATCAACAGACAAAGGATTAATCTCCAAAATATATAAACAGCTCATGCAGCTCAATATTAAAGAAACAAACAACTGAATCCAAAAATGGGCAGAAGACCTAAATAGACATTTCTCCAAAGAAGACATACAGATGGCCAAGAAGCACATGGAAAGCTGCTCAACATCACTAATTATTAGAGAATGAAAATCAAAACTACAGTGAGGTATCACCTCACACCAGTTAGAATGGGCATCGTCAGAAAATCTACAAACAACAAATGCTGGAGATGGTGTGGAGAAAAGGGAACCCTCTTGCACTGTTGGTGGGAATGTAAATTGATACGGCCACTATGGAGGACAGTATGGAGCTTCCTTAAAAAACTAAAAATAGAATTACCATATGATCCAGCAATCCCACTACTGGGCATATACCCAGAGAAAACCATAATTCAAAATGACACATGCACCCCAATGTTCACTGCAGCACTATTTACAATAGCCAGGTCATGGAAGTAACCTAAATGCCCATCGACAGACGAATGGCTAAAGATATTGTGGTACATATATACAATGGAATATTACTCGGCCATAAAAAGGAATGGAATTGAGTCATTTGTTGAGATGTGGATGGATCTAGAGACTGTCATACAGAGTGAAGTAAGTCAAAAAGAGAAAAACAAATATCGTATATTAACGCATGTATATGGAACCTAGAAAAATGGTACAGATGAACCGGTTTGCAGGTCAGAAGTTGAGACACAGATATAGAGAACAAACGTATGGACACCAAGGGGGGGAAAGCCACGGTGGGGTGGGGATAGTGGTGTGATGAATTGAATGATTGGGATTGACATGTATACACTGATGTGTATAAAATTGAGGACTAATAAGAACCTGTTGTATAAAAAAAAAATAAAATTCAAAAATTCAAAAAAAAAAAAGAGAAATAGTACTTAAAGCCATTTGACTGGACTCAGTCATTAAGGGACCAAAGAAGGGGAGCGTCTGAAACTGGCATTGTTAATCAGAAGAGGCAGAGCCAGGAAGGGCGGCTACAGAGGAGTACCTGGTAGAATGATAAGAAAACCAAGAGACTGTGAGATCATTGAATCCAAGAAAAGAAAGAAATGTTGGATGTGTATTCAATGCTGCTGAAACATCAAGTAACAAAAGCCCGTGTACATGACCATCAGGTTTAGCGACATGGAAATCACTGACAACTGAGCTTGGATGGGGTTGTCAAGAGCAAATCCTCATTTATCAGAGTGGATAAAGGTGAGAAAGTGACTCGAGGATGTTAAGCTTAGGATGTTTTTCTATGATGGCAATATCTGAGGGGAAAGGAGAGGTTAAATGCATTAAGCTACTTCTTCAAATTTGTACCCCCAGTAACAAAATCAACACCAACAAATATTAAATTGCTATGGGAAACTGGCTTGGCATTTCTTACAGGGGACATATGCACAGTAGTTTGTTTGGGAGGAGGGTGGAACTATAAGTTAACCACTCATCCTAGAATGAAATGTGTGCTCACCTTACAAAATGTTATGGAATCCCTGAGGGTGAGGGACAAAGCTTTATCCTCCATTCCGTCCTAACCAAAAGTCCTAGCTCAACCCTCAGAAAACAATCCATGTTTTTCTCCAAAAAACCCTACTAAGACACTCCGTATCTGAAGCAGTCTACCTTAAAGACTTGTTTCTTTTTGCGGGAGCTCATCAATATCTGCACAGCCTTGCCGGCAGCTACGAGGCCTGTCCATTAATGAAATGTTAATGACTGAATTAGACCTGTAATAACTGAAGTAGGAGGCACTGCTGTGAGTCCATTAGCATCCTTTGAAAAGACCCTGCTGAGGAACAAGTAAACACTGCACACAATGAGAAAACTTTCGGGCACAAGAGTTGGAAGTGTTACACCGGTGTTTTCACATGGAAAATGACATTTCTCTGAAACAGGATTAGTTTATTTAGGAAAGCTAATCCCAGTCACTATATTTCTTCAGACAAAAATAAAGACTGAAAGATGGATGATGTACTTATTCAAAAGTGTTTTGGTTTTTTTAATTCCAATATTGCACAACTGTTTTTGCAAACCTTTTTAGGATAACTTCCATTTGTCAGGTGCCAATTATTCCCAATAACTATGGCTCTTCTTTTCCTCTCACCTGGTTCTTATAATGATTTGTTTTTAGTTTTCTTATACTCCCTTCTTTTCAACTATTTATTGCTTTTATGCTTCAAGTAAATCCTACAATCTTTGCAATACCATCTATCCTTTTTTAAAAAGGGGAAAAACATAGGGAGATTTAGGACACTTTTTTAACCTTCATTAATATAAGATGATTGTAGAATTCACTACTGAGATGTAAATATAAATCATATGACATATAAAGTGAAAGCTGTTATGTATTAGCATCTAGCTCAATTCAATAATATATTGTTCTTGTAATAAGCCTGAAGATTTACCATTTTTATTTAAACATATATTGTAATTCAATAATACTTGAATTGTAGCAACTTGATGTGAGGTAAAAATAATTGCTATCTCAAATTATTACAAAAGACAGAATAGCTAAGGCTAATTCTATTAGATTTCTTTATTATGTCTACTGTGGGTCTTATTATTTTCCCATATTCATATCTGGATCTCTAACCACAGTTAAAAATAATGTATATGTGGTTTGAGGATTGGACCTTAGGGTTTGCTAGACATGTGCTTTAGAAATACACATGCTACGAAAAAAAAGCTACAAAAAATATTGTATTTTTTTGTTACATAAAATATTATATATCAAATAAAGTAGTTCGATAATATGTATTGCATTTTATGTTTAACCTCAAACATCCTTCCAGGTCCTTAGTTCTAGATTTACTGATAACTAGTTGTGTGGCACTAGGCAAGTCCTTTAACCTTTCAGGGATTTTTTTTAATCTTTAAAAAGAAAGTTTATAAAGGATAAAAACTATAGATATTTAAATTTTACATTTATATAAACTTAAAATTTATATAATTATGGTTTTTGATATATTAAACATTCAAAGGTGGAAATAGGAGATAGAAAGAATTTAAAAGGTGCATTACAAATCCATCAGCTAACTCTGTCCCACAAAAAAAGGAGAAGTCATATCAGGGGAACCCAAATTCACAGGAAAAAAATAGAGTCTACATGAGTACAAAATAAATATTTTAACAGAATTCACAAACACAACAAATCATAAAACGTATTTGTTTGAACAAACTGTGCTGTAGTATAGCCCTTAAGAGGTTGGATTAAAAGGGACAAATCAAAATACCAGCATGTTTCTTTTTTAAAACCTAAATGTTGGTTTATTATGCAAATCATTTGCTCCTTGATTTACACATCTGGAGTGCTGTGGTTAACTTTGGACCTTAAAATACAGACACGTGGCACTTCCACACACACACGCGCGCGCGCGCACCCCATCTTGGTTCTTGAGATCTTTGTCAGTTTTCTTATTTCATTTCAGCTTGCTATCTGAATTCAAGGGAAGAAGTTCTGCACCGTATTTGCAAATAGCAAGCATGACACTTGACTTGAAATTCAGACCATGCAAACGGGCCTATAAAGATGAGATCAGTGACACATAGTAACACCTGACAAGAATTATCATTTTGATTACAGCTAATGGAATGCTTTTCTTCATTCAGAACTCCCAGAGTCTGTAAATACGGCCTTACAGTTTTAAATGGATAAGAAAGAGAAATCCATCAAGCCCAAAATGGTACACTGATAACTATGAATATGTAATTTATGGATAATCAACTGAAGGTATTTTCCGGAAGAGCCAAAGTTCAAGTACGGTACATACTAGTAGTATAAACACCATATGAGCTACTACGAAATAATAGGCTCATAAAATCACTCACAATAATAATAGTGAGTTTAAAGGCAATTTGAAGCAGTAGGCTATGAGCTTTGAACTGAATCTCAGCATTTAAGATTGGATTTCTGTTTTTTCCTGGACAACTACTGATTCCAGAATCCAATATCAACTGGCTTTTGTCATGTGAAATGTATCCACCAAAGTTCTGTGTTTTCTTTTTTGTCTTTAGTTAAGTATTAATTATTTTATGGAATAATGAACAGACTATCCATAAGACTTCATCAGTACAAAATTTCAAGGGAAAAGTCCAAACATATCTATTATTTTTCAATAACAGTAAACTCCTGTTAGCAACATATGTATAATCATCCCCTATGTCAAAGAACAGGATTGAGGTTATAAAGAAGTATAGAAAATGCCACATGTTCTCAAATTCCTAGAATTCTAAAATGTTTACCACGTAATAGAATACTCAAATATCACATTATTTTGGAATTATAATATATGGCTTATCCCACTATTAAAAATAGCATGAAATTTTCCAAAGTAAGATTGATCAGGATTTAATTAACTTTGCACCCAAAGGATTGGTGAAGCCCTATCGTAATAGATAACTTAATAGAGATCCCAGGGTCCATGAAGCACAGATGATATTCCACCTTATTTGGAACAGTATCGGTCCTTCTTAACACTGCTGTGTGAATATCCATTGGCCTTTGTTCTAAAAAAATTATAATGTAGAAGGTAAAAATCTTAATTGTAATCTGGAATCACCAGCACTGACACTCTCTCATTGTTTCTCCTGTATTAATAACACTTGGAGAACCTCTCTCTAATACACTAAATTGTAGAGAGAGAACAAGGCCCTTTAACTAATCAAATAGCTATTGTATTAATTCATTTATTTGTACATCCTTTTATAAAATTGTATTAAGCACATATTGCGTATGAAACAGTTTATTTTTATGTGCTGGTGGTCCACTGCTCTCAAAAATTTTCAAGTTCAATAGGAGGTATCTATTCTTTCATTCATTCATTCGGTGTTTTTGGCATATTTCCTGAACCCCGATATTCCAAGCACTGCTGTAGATACCAGAGACACAGACATGAGAAAAACTGCCAGAGTCTCTACTTTCGTGAGACTCGTGGGTTCATCATGCGGAAAGTAAAAATTGTTGTTTAAATGCCATAAGAGATAAAAGGAAATAAATATGAAGGCTAAAAAATGACACAGTATCTGACTTCACAAAGAGTGGAGAGGTGCTGGAGGAGACAGGAGGGTCAAGAACTTGTAACCAAAAGGAAACTGTGATCATATTGGTTTGGTGGTAAATATAATACCTTTGTAATGTAGGAGCCATCACATATGCTTTCTCGGCTATTTAACAATGGAATGTATCCTATACCTGTGTTTTTCCTGTGAATTATTACTGGGTGTAGTAAGATGACTTGAGACACATAAACTTCAAAATGCCTTCAAATCACTTGACTAGGAACAAAGAAAGGCTTGATAGAAAAAAGGGATCAAGAACGCTGGTTAGAGGATAGGAACCTGTGAAACTAGTAACAGTATTGGACTTTAACCTGGACTTTAACAATGACCATACCTGTCATTGCCCAGGATGATAACATTTTCTGCCTTTTTTTTTTTTTCTTTGCGGTATGCGGGCCTCTCACTGTTGTGGCCTCTCCCGTTGCGGAGCACAGGCTCCGGCCACACAGGCCCAGCGGCCATGGCTCACGGGCCCAGCTGCTCCGCGGCACGTGAGATCTTCCCAGACCGGGGCACGAACCCATGTCCCCTGCAACGGCAGGCGGACTCTCAACCACGGCGCCACCAGGGAAGCCCCTGCCCTTTTTTTTTTTTCCCAGAGGAATTTCTCCCTTGATCAGAGGGGCAGAGATTATTCTGTCTCTGGTTAAGATGTATATCGCAGAGGTTCATATTCACTAGTGTGTCCTGCCTACCTTGACAAGTACTTTCCAGTTGCTTTATGGGTTCTCAGAATCACATTTAGCTTACAATTAGATTTTATATTATAAATGCTTTCCATTTCCCATTGATTTCTTGAGCTTTCTGGTCTATCCTTTGCGAAGAAAAGAGGAAAGTTTACATGTGTTCCTCTAGGTTAATTCTACTCAGTGGAACTTGTCAGTGGTGACTAGAACTGTGTTTTTAAGCAGAACTCCAAGTGTTCAGGCTTGGCAATTAATCAGTTGCTTACTAAAAATGTAACTACTGAATTAGCAGATATTCTGCTTATATTCCAGCAAATCTGAAGAGGAATTCTGGAGTGAAATAGACATAGATGACTTCTACATCTCACTATGAGTTACCATCTACCCAGAATTTTTTTTTTGTATATTTTCCTCCTTGCAAATTTGAGTTCAAAGGAGCCTAATGACTGTTGCTTTCACCATTATCTGTTACTATTCACAAGTTCAAGATGCAATTTGAATGTCAACCCAACTGACTCTAGTAAAAGGGAAGTGGAGGAGTTAGTGCTATCCTGAGGGTAGAGAAGCAACAGAGTAAGGTTTTTAACAAAAAAAGCACAGGCAAAGTTCTCTCCCTCAGGTCAATTTCTAACAAAATGGGTGGGCACAGCCCAACCCTCTCCATGACCAAGAGGAGACTTTGCACTATGGACTGGATGGCTCCACACTGGAGGCAAACAGCAATCCTAATGTCAGAAGCTCAATGATGCTTTGTTTAATCCTATAGCTTTGGGCCAAGGGGACACATTCTGCAAGAGAAAGAAAGAGAAGGTAACAGGAAAAATTATGTTCTTTGCAAACAGCCCTGTTTTCTCCAGTAGATCTCTGTAAATACACTAATTCATCATAAGCTCTGAGGCAAGGCAAGGAAAATAATTGTTAAGTTCTTATTTGGTACTGTGTTCTTTATATATATAATTTCACTTTATCTTCACAGATCACTGCAAATTAATGTCTATTTTGACATGAAGAAACTGAGGCTTAGGAAGTTAGTCAGCTGACAGTTGCGCTGCATGTCTCTAAAGACCAAGTCCCGCTCACTAGGCTTTATACAATATGGGTTCCTGCCATGGCTCTGAGTATTCTGACTGAATGGGTCTGAGGTGGGACCCAGGATTCTGCAGTTTACTAAGTTTTCCAGGTGATTCCTCTAACCAATCAGTTTTGTCAATCATAGCAACAGGCTGCGCTGTCTCTCAGAGTAAATATCTCAGTGTATTGAGAAAAAAAAAAAAAAGTTGTAAAGACAATGCATCAAGGACACCGCAAAGTAAGTAAAAGAAGTTATTTTTCTGAATCATCAGAAATATGTCTTCAGGGCAAGACAATGCCTGAATGTGCAATTGCAAAGGAAAAGATACAGATAAGAGTCTCCTGTGACAGTGACCCAGAGCTATACAGGGATGTACCTTAGAGGGTCAGAGCAAATAAAATAGACATTGTAAATTTCAAATGGAAAATGATTCTTTGGCTAAGGGAGGAAAGAGAGAAAGAAAGAAAGTGAGGTGCTGATTGGTAGTGGAAGACATTAAATCCTTTCCCCTCCATTCCAGTGTCAGTGACTTCCTAAAAGGTGGAAAGGAAGAGGATCACTGATACCAAACCAAAGGAATGGAGCTGATGTCTCTGTGAAAGAGAGACATCAGTTAGCCTGCGGAATTTTTTCATATTCAGCGGGAGTTCCTGAGAGTGCTGGAAGGCTGAACAATGAAGCGAAGAGCTCCAAGGTCTTACACGCCCATCAAGAAAATAAATAAAGCTTAAGGGGCTGCAAGGGATGTGAATGGATTATGCATATTAACCCTGGAAGTTTTCGTGTTTCTATGCAATCATTATACTTCAAGGATGGTTACATGATATTTTCTTTCATTTTAATTTTGTTAGACATCAGTGGAGAGGGTATTCTTCAGCTATGTCTAGGAGGATGCAGGAAGAGGAAGTATCTCAGCCCTCTCTTTACAGATCCCACTCATCTTTTTTAACAAATCTCCAACAGATCCTCTCGAGGCCAACACTACAGCCAGCAGAGCCAGATCACAGAGGCTTCCATTACTTCAGGTCAGCTGGGCAGGAGCATACAGGGACTGATGACAACACCAAAGTCACAGCCATGAAAATGTCTATGAATCAGTTCCCAACCTTGCCTGAAATTACAATGCCCAAGCAGCAGTTCAGACTAATTAATTCATAATCTCTGACCATGAGGTCCAGGCATCAGTATTTTCAAAAGTATCCAAGATGATCCCAATAACTGGCTAGTGCTGAAAACCACTAGTCTGAGACTTTGCCTGTTTCTCTCAGAGGTTAAAGATTTTGCAAACATCCTGTAATGGAGAAAATGGAACTTAGTGAAAATGACACCTGTAAATATAGTTAGTAGTTACATACTTGTTTTGAAAAACAGAATGTATTCAGGCATAGCATTCTTTTACTTCTAAATCAATTCTTATTTCATATGTCCCAATTTAAATATGTTAAAAAATCTTTCATATTATCCAGGAAGAAATGCATTAGCATTAGAGAACTTAAACGACCATACACACTCATGATCAGGTCATCACTGATGGAGGTGGCAATTACGCAACTAGTACCTAAACAGAAAACCTCTCCTATTTAGGTGACTTAGTATTATAAAATAAAAATAAATTTTTACAAAGTTTTTAATAGTAATAATCATTAATTCAGCCCTTGATTCTGGATCAACTAAAGCCCCAATTTCATAATGTCCCAGGGAGAGAGACTCTTTCCAATGTGATCTTTTGTACCTGATTTATTGGAAAACTAAATTGTTCTCTCTCTCTCCTTCCGTTTCCAGTCTTCTTCTGTTTGTTTGTTTGTTTTGTTTAGTGTTTAGGATGGATGACTATTGTGAGGAGGTCTGGTAAAAGATAACATGGGATCAACAGAAGCAATTCTGTCCCACAGAAAACCAGATTATTAATACTCTAAGCTCCTTGATGTCCAAATTTCTCAACTCCAAGGTAAGGAAAGTATTAGATGTAGAACTTCGAGGCCCTTCTGCATCATATACTTTGTAGAGAAAAGAAATCTGTATTAGGAACCAAGGGCTAGGATAAGTAAACACAGTGCTGGAGTTAACAAGTTGTGCTATCTTGAGCAAATCTCTTAACCAAACTCTCTGACATTAATTTTTTCATCTGTCCACTAAAGGGCTTGGATGACACTGAAGGGCTTAGTTCCTTCTAACTTGAACTTCTTTGGCATAATTTTAGATCTGTGACCTATGGAGATAATTGCATTTTGGGGAGTTTGATGACAATTCATTTCATTTGTTGTAAATCAAATGTAGGGGGAATAAACAAGTTATGTAGGGTTCCCAGAAGAGACTGGAAAACATTTCTTTCCTGTAACTGTGCTTTTTATAATTGCAGGTTACACAAATTTCCATATTATTTCAGTTGCACAAGGTCTGCTCAACATTGATTTAGAGCATTCAGATTACGTTAAATATGTACGTTCTATGAAATGACATGGTATGTACATATAATTAAAGATTCTGGGGTGTGTTTTTGGACAAAATGTTGTTGCTGCAATAAAAAAAAAAAAAAAGGAAAGAAAGGGAAAAAAAGGCTGAATCCCAAAACCAAACAAAACCTCAAACACCAAAAGCTGAATAAATCAAAGCTTAAAATCTGACTGGTAACAGCAGGACCAGATCCATCAGTATAAACTGACGGAGGTGTGGTTTCCAAACCTACTCAATCCACTTGTATACACAAAGCTTGAATTTACTGGGCTTTGCAGGGGTGACCATTTGCTTCTATGGCTCAAGCTTTGTTTCCTTGAGGGTTTCTCAATCTCTCTCCCTCTTGAACAAACTGCACGAGATGCGGTTTTTTGCTTTTTTTGGTCCAAGCCATTTGCATTCCTCTTAGTCTTTCTCCTTTTAAGGTAAAGTGGGTTTTAATTCATGTTAAAGCCAATGAAATTTGGCATATTCTGATTCTAAGGCATGATTTCTTTCCATATAGCTTTTGTAGGATAATGATCTCTATATATTTGAAAATCAGAAGAATTAGGCTAAAAGACTCATTGAAAGGTCATCTAAGCCACATTCCTACCTTCACACACATACACTCTAGAACAGAGCTTCTCAATTAACTTCTCAATTAGCTTCTCAATCAACTTATTCTGCTGAAAAAAAAAAGTTTCATCTGAACAAATCATTTTAACAGGATGCCAATATTTACTTATTTCTAGCACCTAAATGATGGTCAGAGATATTGACCGTATGGAATGACAGGCCTGGATTAGAGGCAGAGAAGAAACACACTCTTCCATTGCTGTCACTTTGACCCACGTTACACATGTGAGACTTACACCGATAAGAAATTCACATCTTCTGATCTGCACATTTTCCCAGAGACAAACTGTACACTTTGTGAACATTAAACTGATGTTGCACATAACTTGGTGGTTCAGAAGTGTCAGCTGCATATACTGTCTTTATACTCTAGGTCACAGTCCTTGGAAGGGCCATTGCCTGCAGCTACCGGATAAAAATGACAATTCTTCCCACGCAGTACTTTTTGGTACATATGCTGAAATAATTGATTTTTTTTTTACTACGTTTTAGGCTATCTTGGTGAGGATTCTGCTACCTCAGACATATTAGAACCCAGAATCAAAATAATGCTGATTTTCAGCCATGCTTTCATTTAGGGCTACAAGCAGAAAATTAAAGACCTTGAATTCTCTCCTTCCTCATATCCGAATCCAACACTTCTCTAAATATTTACATCTGAAAAAAATTATAAAGTCTCTAAAATAAAATACATGTATGATAAAAAGAGTATATGAAAAAATTCAAGTCTTTCAGCCTTCCTTTTATCAGACCTCTTATTTATATAATAAGAATATCCATTAACACAGGAAAAATTTCAAACTATTTACTGGTTTTGCAGACACAAGTCAATTGGTTTATCTCTAGGTCTCATTTGAGAAATTTACTTAAATAATCTTTGCTTGTCATGGTGGCTAAGATTTCAAAGAATATATATATATATATATTAGTATATTATTAGCATTATTAGTACAATAGTGTGTGTGTATATATATATATATAGATATATACACAATAGTGTATATACATATATATATCTATATCTATATGGTCTCCACAGAGCAGGAAATCCCATGATGTTAGAACATCTGACTTACTCTGAGGCGAAGAACTGTTAACTATCGATGCTCTTTGGTCCGAAGGCAAAGAAGGTGTTTAGCTCTGAGAAGGCACCACTTTTTAAAACGCAAACCATTTTCTCTCTTTGGGATATTGTCTCATATATTTCCATGTCTAAATGTCTCTTATTTTTTCAAAACTCAGTGAAATTGTCACCTTTTCCATAAATCAGTTTGGCTGAAGTTTACAGGCAAAAGCAATCTTCCTAAAAACTCTCATAATACTTTATTTGTATTCTCTTTATATTACCTCGTGCTTCTGGTTTTATTTTTGTCTGTGTGTTTATTTATAAAGTTTCTTGAAATCATCATCATCATCATCATCACCCTTATTCATCTCATCCTGTTTTGCATCTTTTTTTTTTTTCTGTTTTGCATCTTATACAATGCCTGGCACAATACCTTGAATAGTGTAGATACTTAATGCACATTTTTGAATACATGAAAGAGAGATATAACACTGTTAATCTGCGTTAGGGTATGACAGTATCTCTATTGCACTTCTTAACATTCTGTTTCCAGCCTAAAAGAGAGAAACAGTTTGCTCTTTAGGATTTTGCAACCTGCTCCAACCTCAAGTTCTGAACTTAAACTAAAATCTGGCTCCTTTTGAATCAAGAATTAGTTTGTTTCCTTCTCTGTCTTCTTCAGAGTCCTGAGCTGCTTTGAAAATTCGCTGGGATTCTATGAGATGTGCAATGACAGCAGATTCTTCTAACCGACCATCCCAGATATTTCTAGGAATTAAGTCTATAGTCTCCTGAGCTATGTCAGGTAACAGAGGATCATCCACAGGCCAAATGATAAAATTATAACTAGGATTTCCACTTAACAGCAGACCCAACAAACGATCAATGCCCGGAATACACATATGGTTACAAATACAAGTGGCTGCCTTCGTTCCTCACAGAAGTCTTCTCTGTGATCAATAATCCTAGCAGGGCTCACTGAGTGAATTGCCACCAGGTTCTCAGAAACAAAAGTTTATTTTATTTTTTTTAATACCTTAGGTTAGAGAAGAACAACATTAGCAGAGGTCCACCTTATCAAAATATAAAGAAAAGTTAGGTATACCATAAAGTCATCTCGGCCACTTGAAATTTTGGTCCTAAACTAACACAGTACTCATTTGAATTTTTGCTGAAACCATCTTTGCTTAGAAATTATTAGAATGTATCTAAGATGATAAATAAAGTCTAAGTATGTTAAGGGAAAAGATGAATACATTTGACTCAATTTTTGAGGGAAAAGATGAATACATTTGACTCAATTTTTGAAGTCTAACGCATAAGAACAATTGCAACGCAAATGTCCTACTGGGTTAAGCTATTTGCTGCATATAATTGATAAAGTCATATAATGTTACATATAAAGTGTTTCTACAACTCAATAAGAATAAAGATTTTAAAACTGACAAAATATCAGTAGGCAATTCACTGATAGATATTACTAACAGGAAATGCACACCTAAAAAGGCAACCTATTTCTGTTCAAATAAAATGACTTTTTAAAAAAGCTTCTTTTCAACTATCAAATGAAAAATATTGTAAAGTTTAAAAATATCTAGAGCTAATGTGGTTGTGATCACCTTTATAGTGACAATAAATCCTAAAATTGAATCTCTACGTGTCCTTTGACTCAGCCTCTCTACTTCTGGGAACTTATTTATAAAAATGTACTCACAATACAAGCACATATAAAAAAATGTATTGCAGTATTATGTATAATAGTACAAATTTTTGAAGAACCAAAGTGTCCATCAATGGAAAGGATTAAAGTAATTCATCATATATTCATGTGATGTATGGATATGACATGTGAATATATGAATATCGTAAGTTTGGAGTGAAGTGAGAGTAGCGTCAACATATATTCACTACCGAATGTAAAATAGTCAGCTAGTGGAAGCAGCAGCATAGCACAGGGAGATCAATATAATACTCAGACTCTAATTCCAAAAACTTACAAAAATAACTTGATATTTTAATGACAATAAGTATGCCAAATATTATAATGCTTTTATAGTCCATAAGGGGAAAATACCTTCATATAATTAATATTTTTCAACCACAACATAACCAGTGATTTTCACTTAAAGTCGCTGAGACAATAAAAATATAAAACGGAATACAATCTCTGTTGGGTAGCATTAACCTTTACTCAGTCATTAAACAATGAGAAATACTGGGCTGTTTTTGTTATGGATTAAGAAAATGCTTTTGGAAACAGATAAACATTTGTCCCTGCTGGAAGTTCCTTCAGCAGTAATGCATCATTATGCCTGACCAGCCCTAGAAACCTAGGAAAGACAAAATATGTACATGTTGGTTGTTAAGCATATGTGATATGTTTTGCTTTGTCCCCTGGCAACCAGAAGATTTTTGAACTTTGCCAAAATCCAAACTTTTGAAACTCTTAAGCTGCTTAATTTTTATATTCATAGAATGTAACCCAAGGTAGAGTTTTGTTTGGAAAACCAAATGACTTGCGTTGTGACAGATTTTGTTTATCTTAGTTTTGTTTAACTTAAATGTTAGGCGCGACAGCTTCAATTCCAATCAGACTCCGTGCTAGTTATTTAGATCTACGTGAATGGTTGATGAATTTTAAAGATCACATCAATTTCATGTCTTTATCATGGCTTGCTGTAGCCATTAAAGTGAAGTGGCTACAGACTTGGAATCAGAGGATGAGTGTTCTAATCTTGCGCAGCTCTGTTATTTAAACCAGCCTGAGACTTCAGAAAATCATGTAATCCCTCTGGTCCCAGTTTCTTCATTTTTAAATTAAGGAGGTTCAAAGAGTCTTAAAAAGTGTTTGAGGTATACATTCCCTCTTTTAAATGGGAGGGATGTAAAAGGTTTTCAGGCTAGTGACATGTGACCACGTAAGCCTCTCATTCTTACTCAGTCAATTCTTGACCCCGCATTCCATCCTCCAGACCTCCAGAATGCTCTGTTATATACCTCTTAATTCTAGAGCATACATCCCACGAAAAATGCATTGGAAGTGTCATAAACTTTTTAAAAGTATTTCTATGTTCATTATTACTGTTCACCATTAAAGATATTGAATCATTTTTCCTCTTTTTAAAATGTGTCCACCCTTTCCCCTTATTCCATTTCCACATATGCCAGGGGTAAACCATGCTCTTCCAATTTAATTTGATTGCTGTTTTCACAAACAATGGACCAGCCTGAAAGACTGAACTAAACCATGGAATCCATTGTAACTGACAAAGCTTCTATATATACCATCTTTATAAAGCATCTAGCTTGCATCCTCAAATAATACCTCATATAAAGATGGATAGTTTTGCTGTCTTTAACATCCAGTTTGGTGATGTTATATCACTGTCTGTGACATTCAAAGGATATGGGGCCCATAAGTAAATATTTGTCACTGGAGACCATCGGCCTATGGCAAAATAGACACCAGAGTGCTACATAATTTGTGTTTGTTCAGAGAAAGACTATTCAGATTTTTTTTATCCTAATGATAAAAAAATTGCTCTTGCTACTTGTTCCAGTAAAAGAGAAAAATATTCTTAAATGCTAAAACAATAGTAGCTCCTTTGGTGAGTGATGCGCCACTTAGTAATAATGCAGTAGGTTTTGAACAGATCTGTAGTTTTTCAAAGGCAAACATCAAATAGAAAGAAAAAGGTTATGTCACCTTCACCCTCACAGTACTGTCATTTATATGCTATCAGCTCATTAAATTCACATTAGGATACTCCATGGGACTTGAGTTGCTATTAGTGCACCTAAATGGCATAACAAAATCTCAGTTCACTTTAAGAGAGATGGCATTGCGACATTTTGTATTTCATCACTGAATTATTACAGTCTCAGATGCATTCTGCTGTGATGGTAATGGAAGGAGGAGTACAAGAGAGGAAAGCTGTCCATTTGTTGTGCCCCAGGGAGAGAAAAAGCAAAGTTTGATTTAAAAAAATTTAAGGAAGTGAAAGTAAAGCATTAACAATTTAACCCCTGTATCAAGGCTGAAAATACACAAGTAAAGGCAAATGTTACATTTTGAGATAGGCTCTAAGGAATTTAGGGTAAACTGAATGTATTGAATGCTACGGGAGTTTGGGTGGTTGGCTGGTTTATGGTGACAGGTGGATGATTTTCAGGACTCTGTGTTACCTTTATAAAGTCCTTACTGGTAGCACACACCGTACTGTCCTTTTCTATTATATTCTCATTGATTCCGTCTTTGTGAAAAAAAAATATGGGTAGCCTGTCAAAGGTAAATGATCCTGTGACAAATATTGAATATTGATAGTTCTCTCCATGATAAGAGAAGCCTTTCACGATGACAAAAACTTATTGTCTCCTATTCTGACTTCCATGCTTCCAGGCAAGATTTCATGAAACAATTTTAGCACCATTTACAATGATCAGACTGTACATTTGTCAAAAGTAAAGTCACCAGTGGAAGAAGCCTGGCTTAGCAGTGATTTACATATGATACCAGAATTAGTGTTGCCTCCAAAAACCAGTACGCTTAGGAGGATTTTGTTGAATATTCAACCAAAAGAAATAAGCAGAGTATGTGCCTGGTATAATATGTTCCTATACTGAAGTAGAGAAACAGACATGTTTATTATGAGATGAAATTGTGTAATAGTACAGCACGCTCTCTTCTAAAGATCATTTCTTCGTCACTTATATCACTATTTGCACAATATTTAAAATTGTAGTTGTGAAGGCAGTTTAGACTTCATGGCTATTGCTTTCTTCTGCATCAATTGTTACACAAAATAAAACGTACTGAATATGTGGAAAAATGAATACCGGTTGCTTGTTAGGAGATGTGGGTTGTAGCTGGAGCTCCGTTGCTGAGTGTGTGGTTGATAACTCCAACCCCTTGAGTGTAGGTTTTCTCATCTAATAAAATGAAGGGGTTTAACTAGACTGTCATTAAGATTCCCTACAATTCTCAACATTTCTGTGTTATAGAAAAGAGCAGAGTGTTGGAAAAGGAGACCCAACAGGAGTCTGGGGTATTGGTCTTTGCTTGGCTATTAACAACCTGAGACCTAAATTAGCCATTTACTTACTCCAGGCCTTTGTTTACCTTTCTATGAAATAAGGCAAATTACTTTCTGATCTCTGAAACATCCTGAGATCTAAATTTGTATTTTTTTTATTCTCCAATCCTTTCCCAGCTCTATCACAATTTTACCTTGTGATATTGGACACAAGTATTAAAGCATATAGATTACTCATCATTCTCTTTGGAAATTATATTTAGCATACCAATCTACTCTTGAGAGTTTAGAAAATGTTGCTCAATCTCAAATGAACAGCTGCAACTGTCAACTAGCTACAAATTTGTAAGGCATCTAGTTTTATCTCTGCCTCTTTAATGTCACAGTCTCCCACAACTTTCTAGTCTCTTAACCTCAGCCTGATTCAATCATTAGTTTATCTGCCTAACACCCATAGCCATCTGATTTCATAACCATCCTAATAAGATAAGGAAAATGAGATCCACACAGGATAAATGACTCACCCAAAGCGACATAGCAGAGAACTACGATCAGGGTAGACTCTTAAGTCTGGTAACTTTCAGTGTGATGCTTACTCAGCCAGTATCCTACTGAGTCAGGGTCTTCACCTATTCTCTTTTTTTCAGCTTTCACAAGGCTGACAGAAGGGTGAATTCTTTGAGAGGGTTTTGTATTCACTACAAAGTAAGTTGTTGTAAAATGATAAGACTTTAATGGTAAGATATGAAGAATCAACCAGCATTGAGTGTGAATTTTTCAAGGGAAACCAATTCATTTCTGGTGCTCTCTGAAATGAATGAGCAGTAGATAGATGATTGTTTGCTCAACCTGAGAGGGTGTTCTAATTCAGATTTAATGCAGTCAAAGTATGCTTGGAATTGCAGTCTAACTTCTATTTGTCTTTATAACCCCAAGCCAACTGCAAAGGCTGGGTGGCATAAGGTAGAGAGACCTTATAAACATGTCCTAAAAAAAGAAAAAGAAAAAGAAAAAAAAGACATGTCCTGTATTGAATCATTAAATACAATCATTTTAGAATCAAGCCAGTGTTTGCAGTTATGTTCCCCTCAGGTGTGCTTTTTTTTTTTAAGAGTAAAAAATGTGTGTGTGTGTGTGTGTGTAAAATCTCCATACCAAGCAGCAATAGAGTGTTAAGCTATGTAGCCAGTACACTGATGTTATGCTCTTTAAATAGAAATTACCCTAAAAATATATGAATATGGTCATTAAATGTCACCTCGTGAATTGAAGCTGACATCATTCAACACAAAACAAATGAGGTTAGCCATCTGTAGAAGTAACCCTCCCTAAGAGACTATTTTACATGTCTTGATGATTAGATAAATAGGTCTCCTAAAATTGAACAAGGAGCCTATGGAACTTTCCCAAAACCCAATGGAGACACATTAATCTGAAATGTAAGTAATGAAAGATAAGATAGAAAGTAATTAATTGTGTGAAATATCCATCATAAAGAAATGTTATAACAGAATATTTTGTTAACTGATCAGGAATATAGTTTTGTTGTGGGTTTTTTTTTTTTTAAACAAATACTAAAATGTGTCAGTGCTTACTCAGCCATGACTCAGAAGGAAGGTAGCTGGTTTGGTGATGTTGTTCTTAACTTCTTGACAGGTATAAACGTAAAAGGCAGAAGGATTCATCAGTCTGCCACTAATTGAATGTACTATTCCCCAATATCTGCCAATTCCCTTTGTTTCGCTTCTTGACTCACCACAAAAATCATCTGCTCTTATTTTGATTTCCCAAGAAGACTTTTTTACTGGGAAGGAGCATGTACTTGCCAGCTGATGCAAGTATTCTATTTTATTTTTATTTTTTATACAGCAGGTTCTTATTAGCTATCTATTTTATACATATTAGTGTATATATGTCAATCCCAATCGCCCAGTTCATCCCACCACCACCACCGCCCTTCCCCCAGCTTCCCCCCTTGGTGTCCATACATTTGTTCTCTACATCTGTGTCTCTATTTTTCTGCCTTGCAAACCAGTTCATCTGTACCATTTTTCTAGATTCCACATATATGCATTCATATACAATATTTGTTTTTCTCTTTCTGACTTACTTCACTCTGTATGACAGTCACATTCTGTTACATAGTGCAGTGCATTGTTCTGTTTAAGTGAATAAATTGGCATTCTGGGTTATAAATCTGTTTCCCGTAAGCTGATTCAGTATTACTGAATCCTCCAGAGTCTGACAATCCCTGGGAAAACTGGTAAAATAGTGTTCCTGACTAGGCAAAGCCAAGACCCACACCCAAGTCTGAAGGAACTCCAGCAAATATTATTTATCTGCCATGTGTTCCTACCGGAAGCAGCCCTTCGGCCAACCTCTTTCTACAGTCCTGGTAATTACAAGTGAGAAAAGCTCTTAGGAGGAGGACTCCCATGGTGAACAGGAACAGGACTAGTGTATACCATGTTCACCTCTCAGAGATTCACAAAATATTTTATATCGTAATGAACTGTAAAAGATAAGTCTGATTAATATTGTGCAAACCGGGCTTCCCTGGTGGCGCAGTGGTTGAGAGTCCGCCTGCCAATGCAGAGGACACGGGTTCATGTCCCGGTCCGGGAAGATCCCACATGCCGCGGAGTAGCTGGGCCTGTGAGCCATGGCCACTGAGCCTGCGCATCCGGAGCCTGTGCTCCGCAACGGGAGAGGCCACAGCAGTGAGAGGCCCGTGTACCGGAAAAAAAAAAAAAAAAAAAATTGTGCAAACCAATATTTCTCAATACCCCAATATTTTTATGTGACCTATATTAAACTTTCTGGGACTATACTATGAAAACTATGGGGAATATGATAGTTCTAGGAATCCTGAAGAATACCTGGCAATACAGCTTCTCATCTGGGGTTTCTATCTCTTTTGCATCTGGATACAAAGGAAAATTTTTCAGTATATAAATCTCAATAAGAATAATATCTGCCAATGTTAAGTTAGTTTCAAGTCGAAGCTGCATTGATTTGGTTCACACTAGTACTAGGAAGGGCCTTGACATTGACATTCTTCTGTTTACCTTTCTTTTTTGTAAGAAGGTTTGTTCTCAACAAAGAACCCACAATATGGTACTTAGGGTAGCTGTAGAACATCATTTAGGATGTTCTGTTACTGAACTTTATTAGAGTTAAAATATACACAATCAGTCATATAATACTGTGCTGAGCTCTAGGGTGGCACCCAAGGAACATCACCCCTCTTGCCTATCAGAGTGCTGAAAAACAATAAACAACTGAAATAAAACAGTGGCAGATGAAACCCACTTATCACCTTATTTACTGATAGAGGCCAGATGGGAGGGGCTTGATTAGATTGACAGCCACTTGGACCTGCTGAATGAATCACTGAACTTAGGTTGAATTACCCACTTGGGCCTAGCAGATTGGACTGGACAGGTGGGGAAAAGGCAGCCACTGGTGGAGTAGAGACACTGTGTTCTCCCTGTCGGGAGACAGGGGTGTAGCTGTCCTGAAAATGTCTACTTTATTCCTCAAGTCAAGTGTCTCCATCTGGGGTGAAGTGAGCAAGGGGATGGAGAGAGAGTCTTTCTCTATGTAGAAGGGAACACCAGGAACAGAAAATAAGAATTTCCTTCTAACATGTTACTTCTAGTAGTCAGCTAACTAAAATATAAAACCTAAAGTAAACATTAAAAGGAAAAAAATAACACTAAGATTTAAGTGCAGTGCTATACTTCTAAAGGACAGAGCTGGCAGAAATTAGTAACGTGGACAAGAAAATTATGTAAATGTGCCCGTGGCTGGACAAGAGGGAAAAAGAAAAAGATAGTATGAGATAAGAAGTTTCATGGAGACAGAAATTTAAAGGGATTCTTCTCCCATCCTACCAAGTAAAGCACTGATACAGAAGCAATGGCATTTAAGTGGTATGTTTTCCTAGGATTTACACACCATTATTTTTGTCTTCTTTTGTTTTCATCATATTTACTGTGTTTTCAAGTCTTTCAAAGGATCACTGGTGTGCAAATTAGTGGTTGTAAAAATCTGAATATTAAATGTGTTTCAGCTTAGACTATTGGGTTTTCTAAAATTAACCAAAGTGTCACCTTAAACTGCAGTCAGGTGAATGATTTTTAAAAATGCATAAGATCACAAATTTACAGATCATTTCATTAATGGTAACCAGTTTTCCTTCTCCATGTGCAGTGCATATTTCTTTAGTCTTATACACCTCTATATGCTTATTCAGTAACCCTTTATTATGTCCCTGATTATACCATGCCCTGTGCTATAATCTAAGATTCAAAATCAAACATGACACAGTTTTTGTCCTTGAATCGTACTGACTCTCCTAGGAGGAGAGGCAAATTATTGTTTATTATACAATGTGGAAGATTCTAAGGTAGTGTTATCTACAGGATGCTGTGGGAGATGGCATCCGCATTAGACTGACATCAAGAGAGCTGGCCAAGTGGTACTTGAGCTCAGGCTTTCCTTTGTGGATGTGTTTTTTCTTAACTTTCATTTTTTGTAATTGCAAGAAAGTTTATTCTGAATCATTGGGCAGTAAATTGGAGAAGTCATGCCTCTTTTTATTAATATCTTTCTGTGTGTTTCCTAAAAACAGAGACATCTCTTTCATTACAACACTGCTATTATCAAAACCAGGAAATCAAACACTGAGACAGTTATAGAGTACTACTATCTAACCCATTACCCATATTCAAATTTTGTCAATGGTTCTAATAATTTGCTGTATTTATTTCCTCCCCAGTCCGAGATCTGTTCTGCAATCACTTGTCACAATTAGTTGCCGCAGCTCTTGGGCTCCTTTTTCTCACTCTCTAGCTTGACCTTGATATTTTTGAGAGATATAGGTCAGTTATTTTGTAACTCAATTTGTGTCTGTTTGATGCTTTGTATGCTAAATTTAGATTATGATTCTGTCAGGATTACCAAAGGAGTGATGGGATGCCCTTCCCAGAACGCCTGTGATGTCCACTTGTTCTAATATCTGATCACTAGGTTAAGGGGCTGTTCACTAGGTCACTACGCTGTGAAGCTGCTCCTTTTCCCTTTGTAAGTAAGAAGTATCAATGATTTTGGCAGGGGAAACTTGGGTAGTTAAAAACATTTGATTTAAGAACTACTTTTTCCCAGTTTTTGCGTGTTATAAATAAAATGGCTGTGGAGAGTGCTAGGGTAGTTTCCTATTTATACTGGGTCATCAGGGAAAGTCTCACTGATAAGGTGATAATAAAGTAGAAGAGAGCAAATATCCTTAGTGTGGAAACCAACTTGAGTCGAAAGGTTTTTCTTGGGTAAGTCAGAATATGTAAATCAGAATATTTAACCCCAAATGGGCTAAATAATGGGGGTTTTATTATCCCCTGTAAAAGGTCTGGAAGTAAGCTATCCCAGGGCTGACCTAATGGCTCAGATGTTTCATCAAGGAACAAAAATCCCCATATTTTGGAACCACGATTCTCATATATTTGCTTTGCCTGAGGTTTGTTTCGTTATCATCATGAGATGCCCCCCACCTTGACTCTCAAAACCAGAGTTTTGTTATTGAAGAAAGCCAAATGACTGACTGCTAAGTAGAGGAAACAGTACTGTCTAAAGGAGTTTGTCTAAATGAGAGCAAAAGTATGGAAAGAGATTTTGCTTCTACATTCTTCAAGCAATGCACTCATTACATGAAAGTATTTGCTTTGAGGTGTCCACTTCACACTTTTATGTGAAACTAACCATTACGCCATACAACAGCAATGGTGGTTTGCTTCTTATTAATATGCCACAACTACCTTTTGTCTAAATGAAAATGTTCTCATCTGTTTCAAAAAACGGAAGGCGAGAAGTTCCCTTATTTGTCATATTCTTCACAGATTCATAATAATTTCTCTTCTTGTTCCATTACAGTCCTATCTGGTTATGTTCTAAAAACTAAGATGCAATTTTAACTTTCACTAATGCTTCTTTTAAAAATGACAGGGAAATTTAAAGAGGAGTAAAAAGAAGAAAATATGCATGGTTGTTTCATCACTATGCTAGAGCTGACATTTACAACTTCCTTCTTTCACTTACCAATTTTATGTTACCTCTGTCTTCAGCCCACGTTTGGGATGGTAAAGGTTTTGGCTCTATTGGATGATTCAAACTTTTCTTCCTCAATGTCCTGTGTTCTAAGGGGTCTACTGATATAAACTCATTACCAGTTTCATAAGATTTTAAGTTATCCACGGTGTAGGATTCTCTCTTTGTGTTATCTTGCAAAGGACACAAAGTAATAGAGTGCACCATTACATCACAATTGTAAGTAAAATAATTAGCTATTTGAACTATATCCTATAGAGCATTATATCAAAGACAAATAAGTGACATTTCAAAATTAATAATTCTATTAGAAATTAAAATGAAGACGGAAAACTGCCCCAAGCTGAGCCAATCATGTTCTTTTGGTCAGAAATTATAAACTAGGACTAAGAGATTTCCAGTTTCAGTGTGGATGGGTCTCGTGCACAGAGGAGATATAAAAACTTGAGATGGTGGTGTGATGTACTTTACCATACACTGAATGAAAAGAAAATTTGAAAGAGAGAAAGAGAGACAGAGACAGAGAGAGAGGTAGGGAGAGAAGACAGAGAATAGGCAGAGAGAGCTTCCCTGGGCTTGATGGTGTTTACACAGAAACTTGCATATATATACAGGTACACACACACATATATTTTGTACCTGCCTCAAGTCTTTCTAGAAAAGTTTGGGTTAATTCTTATCTTTATATTATAAAATTCCCATTTTGCTTACAGATAGCCCTTCATCTACATCCTCTTTAAAATATCTGCTTAACTTAGCTCAGGTTATTATAATTTACTTGCATTCAATGAGTTCTAACTCTTACATGTCTTTCTAAATTATTTTAGCGTGGACATCCATCTTCCACCTCTGCAGAGTGTGAAAATATTCCTTTAGGAATTAGGAAAATATCATCTATTCATCTTATAAAATTATTTTGCCCACGTGAGTTTGACAAATTCACTTCAACTCTGCAGGATAAAACTTTAGAAGTTTAGATGCTTCACTCATCTTTTTTTTTTTCTGTTGGAATAAACTTTGCCCATGCTAAAATAAAAATAAATGTCCATTCCAACAGAAAAAGATGGGAGAAGCATTTACTCAGTAAATCTGTATGAAGAGCTTACAATCTATAAAACGTCAAAAATATCTGTGGAATATAAAATTTATGAAATTTAAAAAGCACTGTGTCTAGTCCACAAGGGGGCTATTCCACATGTAGCTGATTGAGAGGTGACTGAATTTCAATATGTCAAATACTTTTACTTAAAAAATAAAACAGGGAACCTAGAATCATCACTTTGGAGAAGTTGAGTAGAATTTAACTATGTGTACAACACTTTCAAATTCAAGTCAGATGGGATAGCTCAGAAGTTTGGTTATTTATTTTGGTGTTTAAAGGCTCCAGGAAATATGTCTAAAAGCAAATGGGGAAAATTAAAATATTTATTATTTTTTCCGTTGAAGCTTTGGGTTTCCCGATTGCTTTGTTCCAGGTGGCTTTTTTGAAACATCTCTCACACATTCATCTTATATTAGAAAACATATGACAAAACCAAGTTTTTTGATTTAGGAACTAAATCAAAATTATTGCAATAATCTTTCAATGGCAGACAAAATCAAGAAAATTACTTGTCAAAGGAAGCCTCTTTCTTGTAATACCATAACCATTTGTGGTCACCAAATGGACTTTTTTCGTTAAAATATTTGTGACCCTGTCCAGGCTGTTGGCCTACCAAGAGAGTACCAGCTATTTTTCAAAATGAGTGTTTCACTGATTTAACATGTGTTGGACATTCATGCTTGTATTTATTTTACTTAATTATAATTCCTTTGAACTTTTGCCCTGAGGTAGTTTTAATGTGATGGCCAAAATTTGAAACTTTTAATGAAATAAATAAATTTTCTTAGTAACATAATATTTTCCTGGAAGAATAAACATGTTTCCCAAAATAGCTCATTTAATCATAGGTAATACCTTTTAGGCTGAGATAATCGGCAATAATTTAAAATAATTTAATGTATAAAACAATCCCGTATGTACAGATAAACACATCTGACATACAGAGAAACATACACATACATAAGTTCAACAAATATTATTGAGTGTCTACTATGAAATAGGAATTGGAAATATAATAATGAACAAGTTAGTTGTGGTTTTACTCTCATCAACTTTATAGTGGGGATATGCAGAAAAAAATTTCAATAAGCTGTGTACACTGCAAAAATAATAGGGAAAATTTGGTAAAGGGGATATATGGCAATACATGTTTATTCGGCTACAAGTCCCTTTATGACGTAGATCTTACTTTCCCCTCTGGTCACATATGTGCTCACTCATGATTCTTAGAAATAAACTGTTCTCCTTTTCTAATCATACTCAACTATTGCATCAAAAATATATTTAATTCTTTCAAAACGACATACAGACTATTTCTCACACCTGGAATGTCCATCTTTCCAAATCTCATTAACCATGGAAGACTCATTAACCTGAGTGTGAGATTGGCACTGGACTTTCCCTCCAACCAAAAATATATAAGGCAGCTGTTTTTAGATATGGGGCAACAGGCAGAATGTATCCTAAAGACAAGAGAATTATAGTGAGCTCCAAGATCTCTCCAGATTTCTGCTTGGAGACATTTTACTACCTACCTACCTCAGCAGAGAGAGAAGGAACTGGAGAGAGGAGGAGAGATCAGAGTTCAAGGCTGCAGTGAAGGGGCTGGCAACTAGGGGACAGGATTCCCGAGAAAAGAGGCTAAAGGAAAATGACCTCAGATGGAAAGTTAGAGCCACAAGAAGTGATGAGGAGCATCAATCAAAACTAACAGTAGGGCTTCCCTGGTGGCGCAGTGGTTGAGAGTCCGCCTGCTGATGCAGGGGATGCGGGTTCGTGCCCCGGTCCGGGAAGATCCCACATGCCACGGAGAGGCTGGGCCCGTGAGCCATGGCCGCTGGGCCTGCGTGTCCGGAGCCTATGCTCCGCAACGGGAGAGGCCACAACAGTGAGAGGCCCATGTACCGGAAACAAACAAACAAACAAACAAAAAACTAACAGTAAAGCATTGCTCAACATCTGACCTATTTTATATTTACTTCTTATTTATTTTCTGCCCTTACAATGCACATAAACTCTTTGAAGACAGGGCCCTTTGCCTTTTCGGTTCATGCTGAATCCTTAACACAGGTTTTCCCCGCTTTCCAAAAGTAGAGCATTCCTACAACAACTTTTGTAAGCCCAAAAGGAGTAAAGCAAAGGAGCAATTACCTTAAGACACATGTTGCTAACAGATGAAAAAGATACATGGAGATAAAGCTCAGAAGCTCACAGACGGAGCTCAAAACCATGGGGCTTGATGCTGAGATGGAGAGTGTAGTTCTGGGGAAAGAGCTTGGCGGTGCCACTTTTGATGCTCAGAGCATGTGCTGCCTCTATAAATGGCTTGTGACAAAACAAATGCTGAACTCTTTTCACTTTTTGTCTTTTTTCGTAAGAGCAAAAATTGTCTTCAGATTTCTTTGGATTAGCTCAGATAGCTACTAAGGTAGGTCTTTCGTAAAAATGAAGTGGCATAAAGCGAACTTTCAAAAAGCAGGGGATGCCTTTAGAAGAATGTCTGACACATAGTATGTGCTCAATTAATATTTATTGAGTGAATAAGTGGATCGCATATAACTGGAAGACTCAGGATAGGGCAAGTTTAAGGAAAATTAAAATGATGACTCCAACTCAGTCCCTCTGTGATTCTCTCAGGCCAATTCTTGTACGTGTATTACTTTGTTCTCAAGCTGGCCTTCCTTGTGGCCAAAACATAACTGCCAATAGCCTCCAGGATAGTCTGTCTCCCTGTCTTTGTGTAGTAGAATAGAGAAGAAGCCACTCTTCCATTTGTGGAAAAAAATGCATCTTTCCCAGTGTGTTTAGGCTACATCATGTCAGGGATCAACCCATGAAATAAAAATAATGACTGCTGGAATGCCATGCACTGGTTGGATGAAGTTGGAGTTTTAGTCACTGGTTTGGGTGTGGAAATGTGATTAGATGATTAGTTTAGATTGATGAGTATTAACATCTGGGGCTAGAGATAGACTCAGTTTTCCTTGAGTCATACAGATTGTATGGAGGAAGACTGGAAACCCGAAAAATATCAGCTTCTTTAGTAAGATGTGAGGAGTCAGTGAATGTCGTGTAGGTAACCAATATTGTCCCTTATATATAGATATATATTTTTTATTACACACCATTTTCAAAGATTTTATTCTTAGCAGTGCAACAAACATGTGAATAAAATGTTCTAGGGACTTCCCTGGTGGCGCAGTGGTTAAGAATTCTCCTGCCAATGCAGGGGACACAGGTTCGAGCCCTGGTCTGGGAAGATCCCACATGCCACAGAGCAACTAAGCCCGTGCGCCACAACTACTGAGCCTGCGCTCTAGAGCCCAGGAGCCACAACTACCGAAGCCTGCGTGCCTAGAGCCCGTGCTCCACAACAAGAGAAGCCATCATAATGAGAAGCCCGCGCACAGAAACGAAGAGTAGCCCCCACTCGCCGCAACTAGAGAAAGCCTGCGTACAGCAACGAAGACCCAACGCAGCCAAAATGCAAATAAAAATTTAAAAAAAATGTTCTAAAGAGAGTAATTTCTTTATTACATCTGTTTAAAATGAAAAATACCTGAATACATCTTGGGGAGATTTTATTGACCTACAAGGTAGTAAGTACTGGAAAAAGTGAACTGGATCTCTACCTGTTTCTTCAACAGTGTATCCATAGTCCTAAGCACAGTCCTTGGCACAAAGAAAGCCTTTGTTCAATGAATACTTGCTGAATGAATGAATGACTTCAGGTATGTATTTTTGTGTAGAGAAAGTCATGAAAGCTATAGAAATGCACCTTGCTTCCAGGTGCATTTAGATTGTTCCTAAATTATGCTAGTTATATATATGAGTTAAGGTTTATCAGAGTGATTCTAGAGAAAACAACAAGACAAAAGTCTAGGGGATTAACGTCTACCATCTTTACATGGTGTTTTATTCCTTCTCTCTGTTACCTGTTAGCTTTCTCCTCTTTTTTTGCTTTCTCTTGAAAGCAAAATTGAACATTTCATATTAATCCATTTCATCTTTACTGTTATCCTACTATTTATATATTTTTTCATACTTTTGTAGTTGATGTTTGGTTTAGATATATATATATATATATATTTAGTTAATCAGACTCTTATTTCAAACAATATTATACACTATTTCACAAGTGGGTTAAGGGCCTTATAACCTGTATATGTATTCCAATTCCTCTTCCCCAGGAACTGTATGCTATTTCTGTCATACATTTTATTTTACACCTGCTATAAACACACAATACATTGCTGCTATTTTTCCTTTCGACAGTTATCTTTTAACCTCTTTAGATCAATTTTAAAAATTATTTTACTTTCGTTTATTCCATTCCCAGTTCTCTTTATTTCCTGATAAAGATTCTAATTTCAGTTTGCTATCATATTCCTCCTGCCTCATAAACCTCTTTTAACATTTCATGCAGAATAGGTCCACTTGCAATGAATTTTCTGTTTTTGTTGGCCTTAGAAAAACCTTATTTTTTGAATCATATTATTTTCTGGGTAGAGAATGACAGAAGGATAGTATTTCTCATGTTTTCTGACGAGAAATCAGCTATAATACATTTGTTTCTCTGATTGTAATGCAACTGCTTTAAAGATTTTTCCCACCGCTGTGGCCTCTCCTGCCGTGGAGCACAGGCTCCGGACGCGCAGGCCCAGCGGCCATGGCTCACAGGCCCAGCCGCTCCGCGGCACGCGGGATCCTCCCGGACCGGGGCACGAACCCGCGTCCCCTGCATCGGCAGGCAGACTCCCAACCACTGCGCCACCAGGGAAGCCCTGCTTTAAAGATTTTTATGGTCTTTTGTTTTCAGCATTTTTAATGTGATGTGCCTATGTGTGTTCACCTACCTCCCCATTCCGTGGGGGGATTACCTATCCCGTTTGGTGTTCTTTGAGCTTCCTGGATCTGTGCTTTGATGTCTATGATTAATTGCAGAAAATTCTTCGCCATTATTTGTTTCTTCTGTCCCATTCTGTCCTTATTCTCCTTCTAGGATTCCAGTTAGACAGTTGTTAGATTTTTTGATATCATCTCACAGCTATTGGATGCTTTGTTCTGTTATTTTTTGTTTTTCCCACTTTTTTTCTCTTTGTGGTCCATTTTAGGCAATTTCTATTGCCCTATATTCAAGTTCACTGAATTGCCCACTGTTCTGAGTCTGCTACTGAGCCAATCAATGGCAACCTTTATCTGTATTGCTAAGTTACTCATTGCTGGCATTTCCAGTTGATTTTTCCTCGTGGTTTTCTTCTCTCTGGTGAAACTAGCCATCTAATCTTGCATGTTGTCTGCTCTTTTCATTAGAGTGTGTAACATATTAATCATAGTAATTTCAAATTCCCTGTCAGATAGTTTCAACATCTGTGCTATATCTGAGTCTGATGGCTCTGTTGATTTTATAGTATTATCTCTTGCAGAGTGTGTGTGTGTGTGTGTGTGTGTGTGTGTGCGCGCGTGTATGTGTGTGGGTGTGTGTTGCCTTTTCATATTCTTCATACTTTTTTTGTAGAAAGCCAAACATTTTGTGTAAGAAAGTAGAAATTCAAGTAAGTAGTTTTATGCTTGTAAATAGGCAGAACATTCCTTCTGCTCCATTTTCAGTGTGACGGTCCGCTGTAGTCTAGCCAGGAGTTAGGCAGTTTTGAACTTGCTGTTGCTATTTTTGCCTTTAGTGAAACACAGTTTTCAAATTTCTCTATCGACATCTTGTGTTTAAAGTGGAGGCTGGCTTCCCAAGGTTTTTTCCTCCATTTCTACTCCACCTTCACCAATCAATCTTCCCTTTTGGGCTGGACCACAGGAGGGCCTGTCTCTCACATCTTACCCAGAAGTACTCCATTGTCAACTTTACTTGATGCTTTTTAGCCCTATGGCAGGAAGTGAAGGAGAGAAGAGTCCTTGGGTCTCCAGGACGTGCTTTTCATGTTCCTGCTTCTCTCAGCTAGAGTTCTTATTAAGAATATATCCCTGGGCTTCCCCGGTGGCGCAGTGGTTGAGAGTCTGCCTGCCGATGTAGGGGACGCGGGTTCGTGCCCCGGTGCGGGAAGATCCCACATGCCACGGAGCGGCTGGGCCCGTGAGCCATGACCGCTGAGCCTGCGCGTCCGGAGCCTGTGCTCCGCAACGGGAGAGGCCACAACAGTGAGAGGCCTGCGTAGCGCAAAAAAAAAAAAAAAAAAAAAAAAAAAAGAATATATTCCTGTCCCTTCTCTAGAGCTGGAGGGTAGTTTCTTGTTCCCTCTGCTAGGTGCAATGGGTTTCCATCGGTGCCCTAAGAACAATTTTTATTGTCCCTCTCCCTGAAGATTAAAGTTTTTGTTTCACAAAGGAGAGAGTGGAGAAAAGTGGAGGTTGGGGTAGGGTGTGAGGAATATTTTCATGCCCCATTTTTAGTGTCTGCCTTCCTTCCTTGTCCTACACAAAGGAAGCTGTCTCTGGGACAGTCCCGTTCTTCCCTGTTAGGGCATGGTGGGTTTCATGGATAAAAATACTGCTGGAGAGTGAGTCCCCCTCCCCCATATCTGTGCCCTCCCCAGCAAACTTCACCTTCCACCAGTCTGCACCCAGCCTTCAACTGAACAGTTATTCTAGTGAATTCCTTCCTTAAGTAAACAAGTGTTTGCATCCTGTTTCTTTCTATAGGCACCTGCCTCTCCTCAGTTTTCTAATTAGTTGTTTGTCTTCTGATCTCAGCTCTCTAATAGGTTCAAGGAAACTGTGAATTTTCAATTCATCCATCTTTTTTATTTCCATAATTACAGTAGCAGAACTCCTAGCATTCTACATCCTGGAGAGGAAACCAGATCTCAACATGACTAGAGACAAAGTATATTTAAAAGAATTTCAAATTGTGCTCAAATTTTAATTTTTTCTTCGTGATGCTGTATGTATCACCTAGGCTATACTTTCTGTAAAAGTATGTCAGCTTAAATAAGGAGTGCTGTCCATGATTAATGTAATTGATTGATTGCTGGGTAAGATATCTTCTGAAAATTTTTTAAATTTCTAGGAATTGTTGCAGAAGTGGTAACTGAGAAAAATTGAAAATGGCATGAGTTTTAACTTTTTAAATACAGTGGCTGCTTAGGGTCTACCTGGATCTTCTGGCTTATATATTAACTTTGGTTTTCTGCTTGACCAAATCAAAGAGACAGGGGACACATATGAGTGTGAAGACCATGGTAGGTTGAGCCGGCAAGAGATTAAAGTAATTTAATGAGTGAGTGGAAGCAGTAGTACATAGAAAATGGAAACAATTGAAGGCGCAGTATAGATGGTGCCTGTGGCTATTTTCAGAGACCATTTATCTTTTTATATGTAACTTAATTCTCCTATTGGCCCTAGACACTGTTTTGGATTAGCCAACACTGGCGAGCTGACGTATCTGAGAAGAAAATGTGATCCTTGAGTACTTGGAAAAATACTTGATGATGCTGAGGCAAAATAAAAGGAAGAATGGGTACAACTTTTCTCAGGCTCAGGTGTCTGCAAACAATTGTAAATCAGATAAGTATTCCTTAGACATGTGGTCCAACCAACCTAAGGTTCAGATTACATGTACAGAAATTGTTTGTATATAAGAAAATTACTGCAAAAAGTGTTATGTCTTAGATAAAAGAGAGACGATTTCAACAGCAACTTGGGGGTTTTTCTACCTGAGTCTAGTTTAAGAGAGAAACACATAAGGAGAAAAATAAATCAAAAGGAGATTTTAAAATATTGCTCTGGCATCCCTCTTTCCTTTGGCATTAAAAGCCATAATTCTGTGTCCTCAGGCAGAGCTAAACTTCTTGATTTGTTAATGGAAAGGTAGGCTGTCACTCAAACACGCATAAAAGGCCAAACTTGATTTTCAAAGTTCAGTGAAAGATAATCAGATGTACTAGAACATTTCTGATTCAATCAAGAGGTTCTTAGTACATTGCATCAAAACTCAGAGTGATTATGACAGCATATATTAAAGACAGTATTTAAATTCAAAAGATTGAAAAACATTTACTCTTTGATTCACTATAAAGATCATCAAGTCTAATCACACCCACATGTGGTCCATGGATCAATCTCACTGGAAATACATGAAAATATTGTAAATTTCAGGAAATTTTGGCCTTCTCTCTGGGATAAGAGTTAGTATGTATTTTGCGATTGCCTAGAAGGTAATCCTCAGTTTGGTGTCTTAACCAGAATTTAGGACAATTACCTATAGTTCAAATTACATTCTAATTCTCTAATTCCAATTTATGACCTTAAATTACTAAGCTTTAGTGTTGTAAGTTAGTTATATTTTGGTACAAACAACGTTTAAGGTTTTAGAAAAAAAATAGCAAACATTTCTGTCTTCTTGCTACACAACTCCCCTAAGAGAAGTGAGCTAATTTGCAAGATCACCATCTAGTGGCAAATTGCTCCCACTGCAAACACACAGTCCCTAGAGCCCAAGGATTTCTAAAGATATATGGCCAGGCAAATCCATCTCAGATACAAGATGGACAGCGTAATTTTGACCATAACAGGCAACATTGCACAAGTGGAAATAGTCCTCCTATATTTATAAATCATGAGCTAATAGCTGGGAAAGGAGTAGAGGACCCATGCTGCATGGTTAAATTAAATGGTTAAATGAGAAGAAGCTAAACAGATTGTATGTTCCATTCTATCCCATTGACAAAGTGTAATACTCCTACTTTTTGAAAATAAATTTTAGGAAACAATCATAAGGAAGCAGGAATGAATGCTAAGAATAAAAGGGTTTTTTATGTAGTAGGTTTTACAAATTCTGTTTACCACCTACAGAACTGGGTAGAAAGAGACCCCCTGTAGTATAATCTGTACTACTCTTTCTCTTTACTTACATTCCTTTAAAGCATGTTGGAATCTTCATGAGTAACAGAAACTTATCCTATGTAAATAATGTCAGCACTCCCATCCCTGCAGAGCAAGTTGCTTGCATTAGCTAAATTTGGGGATGCTTCTGTTGGACTTTGGGCCACTTGTTTCAGCTGGAGTCAGCAGTCATCTACATGACAGGTGGGGTTTGGAGAAAGTAAGGATATTACTCCTTGGCCAAAATGAACACTCGCATTAAGATTCTACTGTGCCTAAAACTCACACAAATTAATGTTTACTGCTTTTTAGGAATCCCATATTTCTGACTTCATCTAAAAGTTCATCAATTATAAGATATAACATTATTTTATGTACAACCAAGGAAGAATTATACTGCCAATTTAACCATGACAGGTCATCAATTGTAAGATGTATCCCAATTTCAAATATGTTAAGTCATATTTTAAAAATATGTTGTCATATTTTAAAAATATGTTTGTATCCTTGAATATGGTAAATAAAAATTCTGATAATGAGAGAGAGAATTGGAAACGAAGACTATAGTAATATTAATTCAACATTTAAGTACTGATGTCAACCAGCTAAGGCAGCGCCCTAAGGAAATGGAACGCATGAGAGTCGTGTTTTGATAGAAGAGGAGGAAGAGAAAGATAAACTCCAACTGCTTCACAAGGTTGACTAAGCCCAGCTTTATTTAGACCATACAACCTCCTTTGAACAACTCCTGTTAGCAATGTTTATTTAAAGAGGTCCCTATTTGAAGTTAGCATACTGAATTCCATAGCTGTTGACACTTTGGAAAAATAACTGACTCTGAGAAAGGTTAGGAAGGTGGGAAAAGTCTATGAATAAAACCTTTTCAAGCTAGAAAGAGGTCAAAGTACAGCATGATCAAAGACACAGATGAAATGCAGAAGAATGCAGATAAAGATAAAATAATGAGGACCCAGAGACACCAATAAAAAGAGAAATGCTTTCTGAAGTGGCCAGGTGTGGCTGCAAGAGCAGGAAAAAGCTCTCAGACACCCTGTGGAAGGACTTTACTCATCCCAGCCTGTACACAGCAGCAGTAAAGAAAACAAATAGAGAAAAAACAAAAAACAATTGCTGAGTTTCAATTCTAAAACAGGCTGACTTACACTGGATGTCAGATCACAGAGTAGAGTTATGGGGACAGACTCCTTTTTCTCCTTGAGCTGCATATTAGGTTTTACAATAATACAATTTTCTTTTTAACTCAGAGAGTGAAAACAAAAACAACCTAGAAAGTCTCCCCTCCTTCAAGATAAAAGAAAACTCTGTAAACTGAATTGATGTTAGGGACAGAATAGGATGTTATTGAGGTTGTGCCCAATACTAGGAGAATACACAGTATCTACATGACATCCTTTGAAAGATTAGAAAAAGATTTTCTTTTCTTGATTATTTTTTCCCTCAGGGATCTGAAGTTTATCATCAAAGAATAATTTCTTTGTGTGTTTGTGTGTGTTTGTATGTGTGTGCGTGTGTGTGTAATTTCAAAATTCCAACAAAGTTAAAATGTCCTGGGCACAGGGTGTTAACATATTATGCCATATTTTTAGTAGGTTTGTCTTATTTGATAAAGTTTTTAGGTAACTTGAAAATCATGTAACATACCACACCTTACATGATTGACCCTGGTTGGTAAGAGTTGTGGGGAGAGGAAAGAAGACCGTGGTGAAATCAAATTTTAGAACTTACAATAATTAATGCACTGCTAAATACTTCACATACAGTCCCTTAATTTTCATAAGAATGCTGTTAAGTAGTTATTAGTATCATCCTCATTTTTACATAAGGAGAAATTGAGCCTCAATGATATTAAATAACTGGCTTAAGACAGCATAGCTGGTCAGTGGAGAAACTGGGTCCACCCAAGTCGGCTCACCTCAAATTCCTACAAAACTACATCAGGATATGTGGGAAGATAGCAATACTGAACCAATGGTTAGAAAGACACCAAATCAACTTTATGTACATCAGAATATTTTCCCAGAGTGGCCCATAAATTTGTAACATTTGTTGGTTTTTAATAAAATTATGAAAAATAAAAAAGCAGATTTCCCAGGTTAAGCTTACTTTACATTCAGTGAAAATTTGGGTAGGCTAGATTAAACCATAGTTCATCTTATTTTGATTATTCATCAAAATAATCACATAATATAGATATTTTAATAATCCCCTTCTCAGCTTCATATAGTTGGTACACAACAGAACCAGGACTTTTACCTCTTCTTCTGATTTCAGATTCTGGACTTCTTTCAATAAACTGTAACACCTCAAGTGTAGTTTCACCTAGAAATTGTTTAAGATCTCATGAACTCTTTCAACTTTTAATAATGAACAGAGCAAGAACTTCTATCCTTCCTATCCCTACCCTGCTCTACATTGTTACACACAGCACATTTTTTTAACCAAAACTTGTCTATGACTCTAATTTCAGAAAATCAAATTCCCGTGGAGTGAAATTGTTTTTATCTAGACTAAACCCAAATTTAATGGCCAACAATCACTAAATCACCATAAATATTACTGTTATTAACAAGATGAAGTTTTCTTTTGGAAAATAAGATGTGTCAGACAGTTAGTTAGAGCATTAACATCTTCAACAAACGTAAGTTGAGTAACATAGAGTCAGAATATGCCAACCAGCAAATTTCTTCACACATTCACAAACATTTATTGAACTTCCTAGGTATCACATACTATTCTAAGTGCTGGGGATATAGCAATAAACAAAATGTTGAAAACTGCTGCCCCTGTGGAACTTACATCAAGTAGAGAGACAGACAATGATGAAATAACTAACAAAACATATTGCACGCTACATAGTGATAAATACTGAAAGGAAAACGTAAATGGGCAAAATTTCTGTACAGGGACAAATGGTAAATATGTTAGGGTTTGTGGGCCAGACAGTCCCTGTCATGACTACTTAACTCTGCCATTGTGTCATGAAAGCAACCATAGACAATGTGTAAATAATCAGAAATGGTTATGTTCTGACATAACTGTATAAAATATTGGAGCTGCTCATATGGATATCTGAAGGAAAAGCTTTCCAGGCAGAGGCAACAGGAAGTGCAAAGGCACTGAGACAGGAGTTTGGTGTGTTCAAAGATCAATGAATAGGCCAGTGATGTTTGTAGGGTAGAGTGAGCTGGAGGCAGCAGGTACATAACAGAAGCTATGGTCAGATATGTAAGACCTTAGAGAGCAGAGTAAGAATAGCAGAATTTACTCTGTGTGGAAAAGAAAGCCATGGGAAGACTTTGAAAAGAGAAGTGGCATGGTATGTCTTATGTTTTGCGGTACACGGGCCTCTCACTGTTGTGGCCTCTCCCATTGCGGAGCACAGGCTCCGGACGCGCAGGCTCAGCGGCCATGGCTCACAGGCCTAGCCGCCCCACGACATGTGGGATCTTCCCGGACCGGGGCACAAACCCGTGTCCCCTGCATCGGCAGGCGGACTCTCAACCACTGCCCCACCAGGGAAGCCCCCATGTCTTATGTTTTAAATGATATCTCTGGCTCCTTCATGAATAGACTGAAAGGCATGAAGGAGCAGCAAGAATGATTAGGCTGTGACTGTAGTCGTTCGTGTCTTGGATCAGAGAGGGTGTGGTCTAGTTGATGAGAAGTAGTGAGGAATAAAGGAAATAATGCCCAGAAAACATTCAACATAGTGCCTAGCAAGTTGTAAATGTGACATAAATATTTGATGTGCCTACTGTTATCAGTTATGGAGAAAAGTAAGGATGCTTCAAACCTATTGCCTGTAATTTAAAGAAAAATAATACTCATTTTAAGAGGTATTCAGGACTATGTAGTCTGTAAATGTATTAACTCTGGCTTTACAAAAATTTTGATCTAAGAGTTTATTCAGCCTCCAAGAAGATAAGGGCTCCTGGATTATTTGAAAACATTTACTTGGTGTATTTTCACTAATTGAAAACTCAAGCCCTCCAAATAGGCTTGGCATTACTTTTGTTTCTTTAGCTTTTCTTTTTTTTCCCTTTTAAACATTAGAGGAAAGTAGGTTATTGTAACTGATAGCACAAGGAATTTAGAAAAAGGAAGGAGGGGAAAAAAGGAAGGAAGAAGGCAAGGGACAGCAGGAAGGAGGGCGGGAGTTTGGCAAGAAGGTTACAGTGAATTGGAAACAGTGTTCTGAGGGTTAATATTCCTGAGACTTAAAGAATAGCTCGTCTATATGCTTATTTTTACAGAACTTTCTTCTCCTCTATCCTCTCTCCCAAACTTACCACGAATCAGTTTGCAACTGATACCCTGGGTGATAAACCATGACAAATAAACTGACATTTCTCAATGCAAGCAGAATCTCCTCAGTGGTTTAATTACTTGGTAAAACAGGAAGATACACTGAAGCTTCTTTTCATAGAACATCTAAATATTTGTATCGCCATACATTAGGGGATGGTAGTGATGGTATTTTCCTTTATAAACTTTGCATTTTGGTATAAAATGTTCATTAGGCTCAAAATGCACATTATTTGTGTTGAGGTTGAACTTATTCAAAGGAATTTTAAGGACAAAAACATGCAAATATGGAAATAAATTATATAGGCATTTGCTGAAATGGACAGTCCAGTTTCCCAGCTTTACATGGTCCAGGGTTTTCTCTGAAGGATGAAGTGCCCTTGATATAAAGACTATTAAAGATATGTCAGAATAGCAACTTCCACACTTGATCTTGGCCTAGTCATATTAAGATACTAGTTGTCTTTAATATCTTAAACAAACAAACAAACAAACAAAAATCGATACCTGGCAAACAGTGAAAAAGCAGTATAGAAGACAATTTTTTAAAGTGCTGGGAATCTGAGTGTAGGTTTGAATTCAAGCTTCATGACTTGCAATATGACATTTGCAAGTTATTTAACCTCTCTGGGCCTTAGTTTTTATATTTGTCAAATAATTATAAAAACATCTTAAAATTGTATGAAAGGATGAAATGGAACACAAAAGGGAAATCCCTTGTACAAAATATTGTTCTGTTGTATTAAATTCTTCTTGCTTAAGGAAATAACTGCCATTATTCTTATTTTTAAAGAATATCGCAAACCAAAGTTGGAAAACTAAACCTGACAGATTAATAACCATGTTAACTACTGTATTTATGACAGCATTTCAAGTAGTCAAGGTTTCTTTTCTTCCTAAGAAAATACTTCAGTTTTTTTTTCTCAAATTAAATTCCCATCTGTTGCTCCTCCCCTTAAATAAAACTGCATGAAATCACCATTGACTTATGAAGAGCAAAAACCTAATTTAACATTTTTAATCACATATGCAAGGAATTAGGTTCTAGGAGAATACAGAGAATTTCTGTAAAAGTGTTCAGGAAAGTGTGTGCACTAGTGTGGAGAATTTGCCCCCATGATCAGAGAACTGTGCATATGGTTTTTAAAGATACCTTTATTTTATTTTTTTAACATCTTTATTGGAGTATAATTGCTTTACATTGTTGTGTTAGTTGCTGCTGTATAACAAAGTGAATCAGATATACATATACATATATCCCCATTATCTCCTTCCTCTTGTGTCTCCCTCCCACCATCCCTGTCCCACCCCTCTAGGTGGTCACAAAGCACCGAGCTGATCTCCCTGTGCTATGTGGCTGCTTCCCACTAGCTATCTATTTTACATTTGGTAGTGTTTATATGTCAATGCCACTCTCTCACTTCGTCCCAGCTTACCCTTCCCACTCCCTGTGTCCTCAAGTCCATTCTCTATGTCTGCATCTTTATTCCTGTCCTGCCCCTAGGTTCATCAGAACCATTTTTTTTCTTAAATTCCATATATATGTGTTAGCATACAGTATTTGTTTTTCTCCTTCTGACTTACTTCACTCTGTATGACAGACTCTAGGTCCATCCACCTCACTACAAATAACTCAATTTTGTTTCTTTTTATAGCTGAGTAATATTCCATTGTATATAGGTGCCACATTTTCTTTATCCATTCATCTGTCGATGGACACTTAGGTTGCTTCCATGTCCTGGCTATTGTAAATAGTGCTGCAATGAACATTGTGGTACATGACTCTTTTTGAATTATGGTTTTTTCAGGGTATATGCCCAGCAGTGGGATTGCTGGGTCATATGGTAGTTCTATTTTTAGTTTTTTAAGGAACCTCCATACTGTTCTCCATAGTGGCTGTATCAATTTACATTCCCACCAACAGTGCAAGAGGGTTCCCTTTTTTCCACACCCTCTCCAGCATTTATTGTTTATAGATTTTTTGATGATGGTCATTCTGACCGGTGTGAGGTGATACCTCATTGTAATTCTGATTTGCATTTCTCTAATAACTAGTGATGTTGAGCATCCTTTCATGTGTTTGTTGGCCATCTGTATATCTTCTTTGGAGAAATGTCTATTTAGGTCTTCTGCTCATTTTTGGATTGGGTTGTTTGTTTTTGATATTGAGCTGTATGAGCTGCTTGTAAATTTCGGAGATTAATTCTTTGTCAGTTGCTCCGTTTGCAAATATTTCCTCCCATTCTGAGGGTTGTCTTTTCATCTTGTTTATGGTTTCCTTTGCTGTGCAAAAGCTTTGAAGTTTCATTAGGTCCCATTTGTTTGTTTTTGTTTTTATTTCCATTTCTCTAGGAGGTGGGTCAAAAAGGATCTTGCTGTGATTTATGTCATAGAGTGTTCTGCCTATGTTTTCCCTAAGAGTTTTATAGTGTCTGGTTAAGGATATCTTTAAATTTATTTCATTCCAAATTTTAAATAAATTAAAAAGTCAATGGCAATTTACCAGCTCCCAATTGCTAGGGTTGCGGGGAGGGAACATAAGAATGACTAACATTGGAATAAAAATCGGAGAACATAATTTAATTGCAAAATTGATATTTAGCCACTATTTGCACATATTCTTCTGCATTCACCTCCATGTGTTAGCCCATTATTTGAATAGTTTATTAACTGGAGTCTCAATTTATTTTTTCCTTTCAAATAAAAAAAAAAGTCAGTGGAAATTTCATTTGTGACATAACTTAATTCTACATTTTACTTTTGATTACAGCCAGGGTTTACTTTGATGTTTTCAAAATGAATTTCAAAGACCATTTATTCAGTAAATTTTGAAAATAGAAACATACTGAAACTTTTATCCCACTTGGTAAGCAGTCATCCTTTAGTTTTATCCAAGTTTTCCCATGAAAATGCCAATCGGGAATAAAACTGACAAATATATTCAATCAAAGATGGAATTTTTTTGCTCTTAAGTTGCAAATGGCCTCATTAAAATAAAAGCACCACCTTAGGGATTGCATAAAGCAGAGAATTGGTACCTAAATGGTATTTATGACCAGGCTAAATGTAAAGTGAATTAAAATTTAAAGGATTATAGTCAGGTAGGCCACAGACATCAGTAGAGAAATGTCCATTAAGAAGATGAAAGAACTAGCGGTCCCTGGTGACAGGCATATGTCAGGTTAGCGGTCAGGCATACCTATACACTTAGTGCCACAGCAAATGAGAAACACATTGCCCAAGGAGGAAAGTACTTACGAGATATTTATTTTAGACTAAAAAAATCCTCAAACTAACATTTTGGAATTCATATCCATCATTGTCATCAAACTAAAGTGAAAAGAATGGGGGAAATAAGATGTGGACTGATAATAAATATTATCACATATGTGTTTATAGATACCGTATACACTCTGACCCATGACTGTATTTATAGAATCCACTGAAAGCATAATCCTTTAGGAGTCTCACTGCATCTATGGTGATATAACCACAAAGAGATGCCACTGCCTGGCTACAAGTAAAGGCCTTGTTTAATTAAAAAAAAAAAAAAAAAGAAATAGCTTCTAGGGTGCAAATACACCAAGGGATGCATTCTTCATAACGTGAATGAGTCACAAAACCAGTTACTATTTTCTCATTTTCACGACACAATGCTGTCCTGTGCACACAGCGTCTGCCTTGTTAAAATCAGGAATTCTTTTAAATGATCATCAAATGCCTTTACGTGATGACTCATGGACACAGGAAATCTGGTCTCATAATTACAAAAGACTGACTGCTTCTCTCTCTCCTCTCCTCCCCTTCTCTCCTCTCCAGTCCTCTCCTACTATCCTCCTCTCCTCTGCTCTCTTTCCTACTATTCTCTTCCCTTCTTTCTATTCCTCTCCTCTCCCTCTCTCTCCTCTCCTTTGGCATTTGATATAGCAAAAGATGTTTGAAGTTGTTTATTGCACGGTTCTCCTTCTCTGACATGTATTCATAATCCAAACATAACTGTTTCTCACTCTATGCTTTTAAAATCAGTTCAGAACATTTTCCTTACTAAGGGTGCAACTCATTTTTTTTTAGGAATCATGGCTTCCAATTCCACTTTTAAACTAACGAGCCCTTGATGTCTAATGATACCAAGATGTACTCATTGCCGAGCTGAAGCCACTCTCCAATATGGACTTGTGTTCCCACAAATATGAAAAAAATCGTGTTTTACAATCTTATTTTACCTTCAAACAGAAAGAGTCTTTCGTTACCAATGCTCTATTGTGACTTCACTGGACATCTTAAATATTCTTGGGGTGGTTTTCCTGGTCTTTAAGATGAAAGTGGTTCAAAGATGCTCTTTTCCTAGTTCCATCTCTGCTGTCAGTCCATAGTCCTGTTTTTCAATATAATTACCTGGTGGATAAAATCTTGGAAACCAGGAATAAGAAGTGACAGAGGATGGCTTTAAAATCATCATTTCCCAACCTCAGGATCTTCTAGTTTTTGCACCATCCTTCTGCAACCTCGTCAGCCTTATCACTACTCTTTATATAATTATCACCAACCACGTATTAGATTGTGTAACTGACTGAGAACCCAGTGAAACAAAAGGTCATGGCTTAAAGATCTGTGGTAAACATCATCCTTAGGATAGAATTTGGGGTAAAAACATAGTAGATTTATTGAGGTGAGATGTGGTAGAATAAATACATAGGTTGGACTCCTATCAGCTACCTTACGAATGCAAATGGGGGTCTAATAAGGAATGAATTGGGATAACTGGATCCCAGCCCCACCCCCCCCCAAAATAAACTTGGTCCAATTTTTATATAGAGTGTGTACATTTCTAAAATGTCGTGTTTTAGGATTCTAGAAAAATTATTCTGCCATGTACTCTCATTTCACATTTAAGGACCTCTCTTCTGGGGCAGAGGCACTCCCGTGATGATCTACTAGCTGAGATCTCTAAGAGAAGCATGTGCTGTGGGACTCTCTCACCCTCCCTACCTTCACCGTGAATTTGACGTCAGCGTCTTTCCTGCAGTATCTTGCTCTCAGCCCTGTTGGCTAGTTAGTATTAATTCAAATTATCGAGATAATGGGTAAATAAAATGTGTGAGTCTTCTCCCTTCAGAGCTCCATATTGTAATATATTTAAAGAAGCTTTAAGTTAAATGAATAGCAAGAACTTCAGGCAGAAAAGCTAGACAGTGGTGGGAGTGATTTGACACTCAGAGAACCTTCCATCCGCCTCATGCAGCTGGCTACTCTATCTGGATGCAGGGCTTTTCCTTCCAGCTGAAGCCCACCCAAAGGTGTGCTTGACACTACGTATGCCACACAGTTCCTCTTCAACAAGCTACCTGTCCCATTGGTATATGCTCAGCAGTTTTGTTCCAAATTTCATTTTTATTAAATACAAGGTTCCTGTGAAATATCAAAAAGAAAGCTGAATATATTTAGGAGTAAAGGAGATGTCTTAATGTATTTTGGCTATGTCAAAGCATGTGTGCTTGATAGGGAAAATTTTCACACCACTCCAACCCCAGACTCCTCAGGGAGCAATCTCAGCTGGCCTCATTAGAGAGATGTTAAATTCGGGCTAATCTCAAACGGTATGCAGTTTGATGTCTGCTTACCATCTCTAGAGATTGTAATCGGAATTAGATAAATTGCTTGGAATATTTCTTCATCATTTCTCTATTTAAAGCGTATACTGAAATGGATGTCAAGTTATGCAGGTATCCTCCTTTTTGAAAGTTTGCTTTATGCCACTTCACTTTTACAGAAGACCTACTGTAGTACGTGTTTTCTCTAACTGAAAGAAATCTGAAGATAAGTTTCGATTTTACTATAACGAAAGGCAAAAAGTGAAAATGGTGTTCAGTGTGTTTTGCAGCGAGCCCTTATAGAAATGACAGGCACCCTGCGCAGTGAAAGAGGCACCGCCGAGCTCCTTCCCAGGGAACTACCCTCAGCGTCTTAGCATCCAGTCTCCATAGTTTTCAACTGTGTCTATGAGCATCTGTGCTTTGTCTCAATTTATTTTGTGCAACCATTAGCAAGATTTGGACTAAGGTAATGCTTCTTTACTTTACTTCACTTTCATTTGAAAAAGGTTTCACAGGAACACGCTCTCCTTTCTAATAGTGGATGGTGGGGGAAACCTGTACTTAAATAGAGTGAGTGAAAAAGAAGGGACCTGTGCTGCTAATAGAAATAGTACAAACCACAAGCAACTAAGAGGCTGCTCTAAAACATGTCCTTACAATTTACCCAATTTATCCATTCTGTCAGACTTGGAGAAAGGAAGAATTTCAAAAATGAGGGGGCTCTCCACTGAAAACAACTGTCCTAACTAGGTCTCGCGAGACTTCAGATTCAAGCTCTAGCCAGTCTGTAAACCTCAAAGGTCAAGGGTTCAAGGGGGAAAGAAGTGATTGCCACGTCCAGGCCACATAGAGCTTGTCATCACTGTCCCCTTTAAGAAATGTCAGGCATCTTCTCTTTCCAACCAAGAAAGAGTCTAAGGAACCAAACTTGTGTTCCCACAATTTAGAATTTCAACAAGTAATTCATTTGTCTTTGAGTGAAAAATAATAATAAAGAGAGGTGGGGAATAATTTAAGAGGGGAAAAAGGAGTCTCTTGAAGTGGCTATTATCTGGTGCCATGTTAATGTTCTTAGCCTGGGAACTAACGTTTTCATCATTTGCAATGTAGGAAGAAAATGTATATCTTGTAATGAACCAGAAGTTCTCAGCATTTCTGGACTAGAATTGCCTGCATAAATATCTAGCAAAATACTGGACACTTCATTGCAGCTGAATGTGTATTTATTGAAAATAATTTTCTCTATATCATACCTCAGTGCATGAAACTACTGTCTAAAAAGATATTTAAAATGAAGAGTGATTATATTAAGATGAAGGTAGGAGAAATAAACATGTTCTTAATGAAAATACTAACAGAATCTGCTCGCTCTTGAAATATCAAGAAGTGTTATATATTTTTTTTTTTTCAGAAGGAAAATCTGAAAAAGTGTTAAAACAAGCAATGTGTGGAACTCAGTCTCCAAATGCTTCCTACTGAAGCTGTGGAGTTGGATTGACTAGGGCCCACCTGGACTTAGCCCCAAGGTTTGGGGTCCATTTCCAGGCCAAAACCCAAGTTTCCAGTTCAGGGCCCCCAGATTCCATTAAGATTTCCCGTGAATCTGGTCCAGGCTAATTCAGTCTTGAACAATCAATCACTCTCACTGCATTTTGTGAGTGGGAGTGATGGATGGTTTTCTGCTGGTCATGGCTGACCCAGACGTAGGAAGCAGACCTGAGAACCATGCCTCATGTGTGAGTGGCTTATTTGGAATCGGTCAACTGCAAGGAACTCTCTGTGTCTTCCTGGTTCCTTTCCTAGACAGACACATGGCCTTCAGGTCTTTCCTATGCGTCCTCTTGCTTGCTTCAGCTATTCTTGCTCTCTCCTTCCCCTCACTCACAGGAAATAGCCGTGTGTCTGCACCCCTGTACTTATTTTCTTAGCCCTGGGTTAACTAGACCCCATTTCCCCCAACACATTCAATTATTTGTCCATTTAATCTTCACTGTTTAGAATCTTATCTGCTAAATCATCCAATCTTCCTCTTCCCTCTTCTAAACCCTGGACCTTTTCTCTTGTTTTCTCATAGACTTGTTAGAGAAGAAAAAGGAAAGAAATGGCATTCGAACTGCTCTTCTCCTCTTTCTGACATTGTTCTTTTAAGCAACGGGGGGAAAACAACACAACAGCTCCACCGTTTTGTGCATTAGTAGGTTTTGTTTGCTGTGTTTGCAGCTGGTTATCTTCCATTCTTGGGAATATTCATGTTGCATTTCAGAGAACAGTGTACCATTTTGTAGATGTTATCATTATGGCCTTTTCGTCCAGAATTACCACTGCTGTTACAGTCACTACAAGGAAATGCTCTCCCACTCATTTCTCTGATAAGAAGCTGCCTGGCGTCCTCAGGCTTCCCATGGTCTGCTAGCTGGACCGAGACGGTTGCAGCAAGGGTTTCAAAGGGAGGCTAATAATGTGCACAGTTTTCAGAATTGTTATTTTCCCCCCAAACTCACTGTAGTTGTGAAAACCCTTATGAAAAATGATTAGAGAAGTTGCGGAAATTCACAAACACAAGGCAAAACTCAAAGCAGTTTTTTTCATCATTTTGGTGAACGGAAGAAAGGAGGGCCCATTCTTTCCTGTCTCACAGCAGAATCATGATTCCGAAGCACAACCACCACATGTATTTATGAAATTATGGACAGTTTCTTTTAAAGGAGAAGCACAATTACAATAAGTCAGAGAAAAATAGAGAGTGATTTTCCCGTAGGTTACAAATAAAAGGACATTCGTTATTTAGCATGTAACCTATATCCATTTATTTGTTTAAAATCAAGGATTAAATGACTATATAGATTTATAAGATATAATCACTTGAGAAAGAATATTATAAAAATATATGGTCTATAAATGCACACACCTTTTAAGAGTATATATGTGTATATACATACACACACACAAACACATCTTCATGGTTACAGATATATAAATGGATGGATTAAAAGGAGCAAAATATTTGCTAAATAAGAACATGAGAAGAGAGTCTTTTCTAACATAGTTGAATCTCTTAGAGGAGAGAAATGTTTTTCCCGAGGGACTTTTGGAATTTTATGATTTTGTTCAAATAGCAGATGTGATATAAACATTCTATATTCTTTTGTGACTTGTTTTTTCCTTTCTTGGTCTCTGCTAGGAAGTGTAAAAGACAGTAAATAACATAATGGCATGTTTAATAAACAAATAAACAAACAAACAGATGAGTGAAGGGGCCCCTGTGTGCTCCGTTTGCCCCATCAGTATTTCCAGGAGGGGCTGGGCAATCAGCTCCATGGGCTCCCTGTGTTGGGAGAGGATGAGTCAGACTTTTGCCGTGTGGTGGTGGCACGTATGCAGTCTCCCTGCTAGGCTCAGAGCATCAGGGACCCACTCACTCTCCCCTGCTCTGTCCGAGGGCAGCGCACCTGAATCTCACCCAAGAGGAACGTAGCCCTGAAGGAAGTGACAACTGAGGTGTCCTAGGGCGGAGCTGTCAGCCCCCTCTGAGCACTCTTTCTACCCCCTCAAGGGCCCCAGTGCTGCCACAGAAGCAGCATTGTGTAAGCCATTGCTGAATCACAAAAATATCCCTTTACTGTCAGCCATGTTATCCTTAGATGAAAAGCCAGGCTCCTCCCCGGCCATGAGGAGAAAACTTGGATGGGGATGGAAAGGAAACAAGATTTCTCCCCATCATATCCTAAACACTATGTTGCTGACTCCCTCTCAGACAGGAAAGGTCACTGTTTCTGATTTTCTTATTGAAGAATAAAACCATCTTTTGAAATTACAGTCACTAAAAGTACACGTGGCTTAGAGCACAGGAAATGCCATGGTTCCTAACCAAATAAGAACCAAGGAACTGTCCAGTTATGTTTTTTATTATTAGTATCTGCACATCAGAATATGTATATTAATGTTATTTGGTGAGATTACTGTTAAGCAAAGAATATGCTGGAGAGATACGATTTCTTCAGTGCTAGGGACAGGCAGATGCGTATCAAATGTCCATAAACATCTGAAAGCAGATAAGAAAATATTGGCCTTGCTTCAAATGAGATGGAAGCAAAGATAGTCAAGAATTATTTATCAGAAATGGAGCGGAAAAAAGATCAGGTCCAGGTATGTAGAACCTCCAGGGTTTGTAGTTGCGAGCAAATGAATAGTAAAAGTTTAGATACAAGTTCTTGAAATGCTGCTATACTTAGTTAAATAAACAACTAATGAAAATATATGAGAGTTTAAAGGGAAAAGATGTTGTCCATCATTACCTACAAATAAAGGGTAATTGAGCATATTTTGAGATTTTTCCCCTTTATAATAGTGAAGCAAGATTAATTTGAAAATCAACTCTTATTTCTGCACTAATGACCTTAAATCCAGACAGGGTATTCTTTTTCACCCAGAGGATGAGAACAATTTTTCTGCATAGAATGCAAAAATATCTAAGGGGAAACTAGTCCTTAAAATCCAGCATGACCCAGCTGCATTGGTTAAAAGATATCATTTTTATGAAATATAACCACAATGTCTTTTGAAGACATATTCAATAATTAGGTTGGTGTCCCTTATATGTTTCTTAGACCACAGTATATCAACATATTTATATCATATATACATACATACATATATATGTAAGAGACAGACAAAAAAACATCATTTAAAAATACTGAAAGCAGTTTCAACTTCCTAAAAGGTAAGGATTTTAGTTCAGCTTTGGGGCAGAATTATTTTGTTCTAAGAAAAACACTTGAGTGGGCTCTCTAGTTACAGAACTTTAAAGAGAGCATGGGCACATTGTTCTTGATAAAAACTATGAAGTGAACCCTGAGTTGGATGCAGATGTTCACTGAGAAATTATCTGTTCTATTTGATAATGAAGATTGGGTACAGATTTAGCAGAGCTTCCTCATGCATTGTAACTCTAAGGAAAATGTGTCTGTACTCTATAAGAGTTTAGAGTATCCTGAGCCTATATGGCTTTGCTTATTTTGTTTTATCCTTGCTCAAAACCTGGAAGTCTGAACTTTATCACAAACTGAAAGAAAGATATAGGAAAGAAAGATCTGGAATAAGATTGGCCCAGTTCAGCACTGTGGATACTGTGTGTGTGGATACTCTGCATGTGGAACTCAAGATTAATGAACCTAGATATCTATTTTGATTTTTGAATATTCCTGGAGCTAGGTAACTGCATCACTCTGCATCAAATGAGTCCCACTACCAAACATTTTTGGGAAAGGTCTACCTGGTATAAGAAATGAAGACTTGAGAGACAGACCTCAAACTGGAGTTAGGAGGAACTCTTCTTCTCTTTCTGGAACCTCAAAGGATTAGCGCTTGATCAATGGGAAGAGCAAGCCTGCTAGAGGGCATTTCCATTGGCCTTGCCATTTGGTGACGGTCTAGAAAATATGACCATTGTAAGGCTCTCTGTGCTGCATTTCCTTCCATTAGTTTTAAGCATTCAGAGAAGTCCACCTTGTTAAAGAGAACATCTTCCAGAGTTGGAACTAAGTACCAAAGGGGAGGGCAACAGGTCCTGCCGTAAACCCAGATGGACATCACAGCTCAGCATCTCTCAGAAGAGAGTTATCTCTGGAAGTTTTAGCAGAAGGAGTGGGGAGAAGGTGAAGAAATACAAGAGATGCACGACACCATTCACTTATTCACTAGCTGCCCCAGGAGTGCCTATTCTGTTTTACCTCCAACTGGTATACTGCTGTTCAGTTATGGCACTAGCCATCTGGAGTTAGCACAGACCCCACAGGTTAAGCATTCAATCCTCCACAAGACCTCCCCCGCTGCGAATTCCAGGACAAGTTCAGGGTTTCCTTAGTCCACCAATACTTGATTGACTGACTACAAATTCAAGGTTTCCCTCAACATCTTCAAGTTGGATAATGCACTAGAAAGACTCACAGAACTCAGCAAGGTACTGTAGTTAGGATGACAGTTTTATTATAAAGGATACAATTCGGGAATAGCCAAATGAAGAGACACATAGGGTGAGGTCTAGGAGGGTCCTGATCTCAGGACTTCCACACCTCCCTCTTGTGGAACCCGGGCATATCATCATCCTCTCAGCACATCAATTTGTTCACCAGTCAGGGAACTCCACTGAGCATGTGTCCAGTCTTTACTGGGGTTTCATTACATAAGCATGATTCATTAAATTAATGCCCATATAACTGAACTCAATTTCCAGCCTCCCTTCCTTCTCCAGAGTTTGGGTTGGGTCAAGATTCCCACCTTGTAACCAGAGGTTGGCATTTTGGGGGACCAGATCTCAATCTGAAGCTATGTAGGGATCCACTATGAGTAACCTCACTAGCAAAAACTCAGATGTGATCAAGAATAACAAAGCTCATGAATAAAAAAGGCGTTTCTATCACTCACATCATTCCAAGGGTTGTGGAAGTTCCATGGCAGGAACACAGGACAAAAACCAAGTTCTTTATTACGCAGCATACCTATTTTAGAAGCGGATAGGGATGCTTGCTGGGACTCTCTGTTAGCATTCAAAGAGAGTGGAAGCCAGAGCCATTCAGTTTGGAGAGACATATGACTGTGTTTGTAGTCCCTTTATTGGGAGACCTAGGCAAACTGTATAATACTTAGGAAATGGAAATTGTTTTTAAAGGTTCTTCTTTCTTGATTTTAACAATGGTATTATAAGAGGAGGCTTCTCAAGTCAAGTAGTCTCCAAATATGGGTACTAATCCAAGTGTGCTACTCATACAGATTTGGTAAGCCACCTGAGGACTTCGTGGTTCCATATATTTCTAATCTTCCTGAGCTGGTCTGATTTCCAGTGAGAGATCCTTACATTCCTCAAGTCTGTATTGCTCATGCCCTACAAGCAAGTAAAACTCTGTGCTGTGAGAAGGTCGGCACCAATGTAGAAAAGTCACAAGATGGGAGAGCTGCAGATCTTGTTTTAAATGTTTTTATAAACAAGATATAAAGTTCAAAGAATTGCAGTAGTACCATAATACATTCATTTGAAAAGCTATAATATGAAAAATTCTTGAGTAAGACATCTATGTTTTACCCTGTATTTATCCCTAAAGCATGTTTCAAAACACTCAACAAATTTTATCTACTACAAACCCTGCCTGACATTCCCCAGACGAGAATCAAATGCATCAGAGGGCCATTTTAACAAAGGAGAAAATGACTGCTCCTTAGAACTAAGAGAATGCAGAATGGTATTGGAGGAAAACCACATGCAGTACTGCGCGTTAGGCACCATTGGATGTACTGTTTGCTTAGTCTTTCTCTGGATGATGAATGATGTTCTACTTCGAGGAAACAAGACATATGGTACAGATGCTATCACTGCGCACAGGAAGCTGGCAAAAAGTAGTTAAGTGATTTTCTGAATTTACTCAGAAAGCCAGTAGCAGAGTTGGGTCAAAAGCCCCCATGTTTTATTATTATTACTGAAGCAGGAGCATCTATAAAAAGAGTTTGAAGGGTTAAGTACAAGGTCTTAAATTGATCATTTTTAACCTTTTGTTTAATTTTATGTCACTCTACCCTTTCTCAAGCTCCTTTGTAGATCACAAGTAGATTTATTAATGCCTAGGTGTTCTTATGCTTTTCAGAACTGGTTCACAATCTCCAATCTTTTACTTAAATTTAGTTTTCCCCTCAAAAAAAAAAAAAAATCCTTTCTGGATACTCAAGGATTGAGAGAGGAGGGAATTTTTTAAGTCCCCTGCCTCATGCCCATTGATTTTGTGGTGGAAGTAGTTAGCTAATCTAGGTGTGCTTCTGTTGTACATTTGGATCCCTGGATCTACTCTGTAGGGCTTTCTTTTTTCTTCTTCTTCCTTAACTTTCAAGAACAGTGAAAAATAATTGTTTTTTTCTAAGAAAAATTTAAAAATAATTTTGAAAAACAGAAGAAAAAGTTTCTGTATTTGCTTTGCTGGCTTTAGACTGTTACCTTTGCTTATTTTTCTCATTTCCACATAACAAATAGAATTAAATTTTGTTAAGTCTGAATTTGTTTTTCATCTAAAACACATTAAGTTCCTTAGATATTTAAGAGTGCATAATTACAAAGATATATCATTAAAGCAAAACTATATTAATTAATACAAAGCTGCCCTAGGGTCTAGTAGCTTTTGGAGGCCCCAGCAAAACTACTTAGAGACTTTTCTCCTTTGTCTAAACATGTTGATTTCTTTCTTCAATTTTAATTTTGTAACTTAACACAAAGTACATTTTGGAAATGTGCACAATTAGTTTAGAAGGTAAGTCAAGTTACTAAATAATAAATAATAATACAGTAAAAAAAATCACAATAGCTGTGGTTCTATCATTAAGGCATATTTTTTTCTAGTAGTATACATTATACAATACATACTTTAAGCCCAACTATTGGAATATTCATTTTCATTAAATGTTGTTTTTAAAAATAAGTCCACTCCTTCAAATTCAAACAAAATATTTGTGTGAATGGAAAAAACGTAATTATGCTTAGTCTAAGGAAGGAAAGACAAGTCTAAATGTGTGAGTTATATCACAATACAGATTTTTTTTTCATTCAATTTGCTCATTTTCAAGTATCTTTGGTTGTCGTGTTGGAGGTGATGTTATGGCAACATCTACTACACACTACCATAAGTATATACAACAAAGACTAGCAAATAGACACACTACGGGATTTTTATGGCATTAACTAACCTGGAGCAACAAGACTTCCTAGCGGAGGTTCTAGGGGGCCTACTTTAATGATTGGATAAATGTAGGTTGCAATAAGCATACTGACATAAGATAAATGGGTGCTTTTAGAGGTTTCTCAGCCTCAGCACTATTGACATGTTGGGGTGGATAATTCTTTGTTGTGGGTATTGTTCCGTGCTTTATAGGATGTTTCACAGCATCCTTGGCCTCTGCTCACTAGATACTAGTAACATCCCCCGACTCATTGTAAAAAACTAAGATGCCTCTGGCATTGTCAAATGTTCCCTGAGGGACAAAATCATCCCTGATTGAGAACCACTGGTTTAGAAGATGCTTGGAAATAGCTTTCATTCCACATTAAATATTTTAATGCCCCTCTATGTAGGATTTACTTTATTAATTGAATCAGTAAACACACTTCTTCCTAATACATATGAAGCCCACTTAGCCCTCAAATTCCAAATTGATATCGTCTAAATTAATTCACTTTATTGTATAAACCTAATCAACATTGCATTAACCAGAGGTTCATATAAGTTTATAATATTTTTCATCCTCTATCAAACAGCTCTTATGAGTATCTTAGTCTGAACAAAGCTTTGCAAACTATGTTATCATTTGTACAACAAAGGAATATGAGGCAAAATGTTGATTCTGTTGTGGTTCAGCATGTTTACCCACTGGTCAGTCTTGCCTATTATCAGATGTAGTAATTGGCTAGCTTGTGTAGTTGTACTTTTTCCAACAAAAACTAAAACAGTTATTGTTGAGGGAATATCTTTAATAACAGTATTCTGGGAGTTCAATGAAATATGTGTCATTTCTACTGAAATCATCCAAGTGGTTGGAAGAAATCATGAGAATGTGAATGAAATTGGGAAAGGAATTAGAAGAGTGTTGGGACTGGTCCTGTGAACCACAGAAATTGTTGCTTTTCTCAGCTTCCCTTCTTTTCTGATGTCCAAAACAAGAGCCTGAGCTCATCTCTTGATTTCCCAACTGTAATTACTTCATAGTATCCTGTGGGTATCTTCACCTTCTATTCTTCAAGTAACTCTACACTTTTGTCTTTGCTCTGGATGCCAACATAGGCTATCTGCCAAAAGATCCTTATCTGCCTGTACTATTTTTATAACCTGTTTACTGAGCCCCTTTTCTTATTTCCCCTCTTATTAGCCCTAACATTTGCAACATTCAAATTTCAAAAGCAAAGAGCTACTTGCTTATTTACCAGTTGATCTTTTTAACTTTATAACAATAACTAAAAATACTAGAAACCACTCATTTCTCAGCTCCAGTCTTTCATAATCATGGTGTAATGGGACTGGAATAGACCTTAGGGGTCAACTTTCCACAGATGGGAGCTTTAAGCAAAAGGCTCAAAGTCATAAAGACCCAAAATCAAATTCCACCTCCATTTTACATTATAGGAGTGACACTGAACAGGCTCTTAAATTTACTGAGTCTCAGCATAACTCTTAAATGGGTATAGGAGATCCTACCTTATAGGAACATAGGAGGTAATGTATTGAATTTTTCTGACACATAGCACATAATTAATAAATATTTATTTCCCTCTCATTATTCCCATGAGTAAACACTACAATAAATATCTGTAATTGGAATTCCTTATCCACATTATAGCAATTTTATTTTAATTAAAATTTTTGCTTAGGTAATGTACGCCCTGGTTAAAAATTCAACTACTACAGGACATAGTTGGTGAAAAGTAAACTTTTCCATGAACAACTACTATTATCAGTTTTGTGTGTGTGTGTGTGCGTAAGCAATTAGAGGTAGCCCATGTACACACAAATGCACTCACATGCACGCATTTCTCTTTGACAGAAGTTGTAGGATACTATGCATACCGTCCTATATCTTGAATTTAACATGAAACCTATTTAAGTATTTCAAGGTTCTTGTATTATTGCTGTGTTTATTTTTCTAAGCAATAAATACCTTCAGTTTCTTTAATATATATCTACATATGTATATATGTATATTTATACCTATCTATACCTATCTCTGTATCTATGTATCTATGTATTCTATCTTCATAGTAATAATAACATTGATGCAAACAATTAGCAATAATGCAACTGACAGCAGTATGCCTACACTCTTACACTAGGGCATGGCAGTCAGTTGAAATTCCTAGTGGTTTCATAGTTCTGGTATAGCTGAGATTCTAGATTTTAAAAGGGTCCCTTCTTAAAATTAGGTGCTCTTTATGGTACACTTAATAAGATTCTCCTTTGTAGAGGTGACAATGATTATGAAAACTTTCGTATGGGCCTTGGGGGCAGAAATGTCTTTTTGAGAATGTGTTTTCTTTTATATTAATTGACTTCATGTCTTAAATTATCTACAGTAATACAGACTAAGCTTTGCTGTTGCGTCAACTGACTTTGTCTATTTTATTTATTTTATTTTATTTTTTTTGAAGATATTGGGGGTAGGAGTTTATTAATTAATTAATTTATTTTTGCTGTGTTGGGTCTTCATTTCTGTGCGAGGGCTTTCTCTAGTTGTGGCAAGGGGGGGCCCACTCTTCATCGCGGTGTGCGGGCCTCTCACTATCGTGGCCTCTCTTGTTGCGGAGCACAGGCTCAGTAGTTGTGGCTCATGGACCTAGTTGCTCCGCGGCATGTGGGATCCTCCCAGACCAGGGCTCGAACCCGTGTCCCCTGCATTAGCAGGCAGACTCTCAACCACTGCGCCACCAGGGAAGCCCCGACTTTGTCTATTTTAAAATTAATTCTTATTCAACTCAAGGTGAGAAAAGAAAACTTCCCCAGATAAAGTGGAGAATGTCCTGTTTCTCAAATTTTAATCTAGAGCAAAGGTTTACAAAATGAGTTATGAGGGTTATTAAAGTAAACATCTGAGGGTTTTGTGAAATGTTACAATTGTACATGCAGACTTTTTTTTACAAAAGGGGCCCCAAAGCTCTCCACAATTCTCAGAGGGGGATACATGAAAAAAAAAAAAAAGTCACTGCTCTCAATCAAGAATCTTCTCTAGAGAAGAGAACTAAACAGAGAATGTGGTTCAAAGTTCTACCCATATTTCTGGGAGAGATTGAAAAGAAGATTTATTCAGAATGTCAACAAACTCTTAAGAATGCTGTGGAGAACAGCTGTTTTCTCCTTAGATGGAGATTTTGTGAAGGCTAGTTTTATGTGTCAACTTGACTAGGCTATGCTACCCAATGACTTAATCAAACACTAATCTAGGTGTTGCTATGAAAGTATTTTGTAGCTATGGTTACCATCTACCATCAGTTGACTTTAAATAAAGGAGATTATCCTCCATAAAATGGGTGGGCCTCATCCAATCAGCTGAAGGCTGTAATAGCAGAAAAATGAGGTTTACCAGAGAAGAAAACAATCTGTCTTAAGACTGCACCATCAACTCCTGCCTGAGTTTCAAGCCTCACAGCCTGCCTTATAGGTTTCAGACTTTCAAGCCCCTGTAATCATGAATCAATTTCTTAAAATAAATTGTAGATATAGAAATAGATATCAATATGGATATGGATATAGATATTTATTGATTTCAATCCTTGTTTCTCTGGAGAATTCTGACTAATCTGATATAGGGGACAACATTAGAAAAGAAAATAGTAATAGAAAGGATCATTATATCAAGTGAGAAATTTCTTCCAGAGTTCTAGCAGTGCTAGAGTCTTAAAGAAAATAAAAGAGGGGGGATTGCCTAGTGCAGAACTAAGAGGGCTCTCAAGAATAGGTGTTTAAAAATAGCTCCAAATCCGTGCTGGACTAAAAACAAAGGAAACACTAACTACCGAGAAGACATCAGAGGATCCCAGCTGAGAAAGTGTTCCAAACTGCAAAGTATCAGGCAGCAGGGGTAACAGTGAAACATGGCTTCGAGTTCCAGAGACCAGAGTATTCCTACTTCATCTCTCATAACCATGCTAGATTCATGGCTTTGCCCACCATTGTTCTCCAAGAACCATGGGACATTGCGATGTTCCTTATGGTACAATCAACACCGTACATGTAATAAAGTTTAATATACTAATATATTATTTTATTATAATTCTAAAATATCATATCAGAAACTCTGACAAGTCTGAAAGAGCATTTTCTCTTTTTATTTGTGTGGCAGAAAGTTGCCGATCAAGTTAAGTCTGGACAAGCTAAGGAGAGGAAAAGAGAAGCATTCAACTGTAAAACAAAAGAACTCACTACAGGGGCTTTCCTGGTGGCGCAGTGGTTGAGAGTCCGCCTGCCGATGCAGGGGACACGGGTTCGTGCCCTGGTCTGGGAGGATCCCACGTGCCGCGGAGCGGCTCGGCCCGTGAGCCGTGGCCGCTGAGCCTGCACATCCGGAGCCTGTGCTCCGCAACGGGAGAGGCCACAACAGTGAGAGGCCCGCATACCGCAAAACAAAAAAAAAATACTCACTACATCATGTATACAATTATTGCATGTTCTTGGTACCTGGTTCATAAGTGATGTCCTGGACAAGGAACACAGCTGAAAAAGGCCACAAAGCACATCTTGGAAAGATTCAATATATTTGCACCACATTTGTAGTTCCTTCTCTTCAAAGCTGCTTTATTTTGCAACTCTTTCCCTAATTAACAGTGTCCTGGCAGCCCTATAAGGAAGTCCAGTTGAAAAGATGCCAAAAAACTGCCATGACCATTTCTTAATGTCAAGCACAAGCCAAAAGTGAGATTCAACGTGTTACCTGAATTAGTTTTGTTTGATGTTTGGGATGTGATTTGATTTTATGCTTTAATTTTTATAAACTTTAATTTTGCTTCTTAAGTCAAAAAAGCAGAGGAAGGGGTACAAAGAGGTCACAACAGGGAAAGTTTTTTTCTAGCTGTCATTGGTGAGTTTTTGTTTATTCACCCCGGGAGGGCTTTAATAACTGCGCTGCTTTGTTGATCACATGACCGTGTTTGCACCGGTCTTGCTTCTGAATACCTAGGCAAGGGTCTTTCATCTGATTCACATGTCGCTCAACCTTGGATCAATGCCAGATTCCCCACCTTCATGAATGATCAACTCATGTAGCCTGTTGCTAATAATGTGTTCACTTTATGGCAGATGATGTTTATTTTGGACAGGGTGAATACGGACCTTGGATGTTTGAACAGGGAAGAGCAGTACATAGTGTGTGTGGGCGCACTTTCCAGGGTAAAGATCAGATACATATCCTCAGGTTGCCCCTTATCTCCCCTTTGCACTCTCATAGGAAGGGAGTTTTCAGTTCACTTTATCATTCACAAGTTACCTCCAACTTAGCCTTGTCATTGCGATTCGTCACACTTATACTCTATCCTTTTATGTGCTGTATCTCAACTGAAGTCTCCACACACCAGGCTAGTGCCCCAGGGTATATGCCTACAACAAAGATCTCAAACATAGTTTAAAAGGAAACACCATAAAAGAGAAAAATAATGGTCACAGTTGCTGCTAGAGGCTGGTTCCCACAAATCCGGCAGGTTTTCCAACTTCAACCAAAGCTGAATTACAAGGGTAGCTATCAACTCAGCAGCTCTAAGTATGGTTATGTGTTGTCGCACTATGGTGTTATCTTTTTCTTTCTTCTGCTTTTTCTTCTGTAGCAGGGCCCCCCAACTTAACCTTCTCAACTAAGAGATAGGGAGAACATAGTTTCTTTGTCTTCCCTTAGCTGACTGGAGAAATCTATGAGAAGCAGATGGAGCAGGCTGCTGGGCTTCCACAAGAAGCAATGATTCTGCCCTTGGCCATGTCGTGGGGCCATATTACCCGTCTAGCAGATTCCCATAACTCAGATGTCAATAACTCCATTCTCATCAAGTCTGGCCATACCCAAGCTGCAGGATTCTTGAGTGTGTGCTAGGCCACTGCCCAAGACTCACCTTGGGAACATGTTAGAAATTCACCTCCCCAGAAGCCCAAACCTGGAGACTCAGTCAGTAAGGTTGGTCTGGGTTGTGAGAGTCTGTAGTTAACAAGCTTCACAGATGACACAGATTCCCTGCCTGGCTTGGTGATATCTGGTTCACGTTATGGCATTTTTCTCAGGGTGTGTAACTCTGGAAATACACAGGTATGGTAATACCAAATAACAGACTCAGATGGACAGCAGAAGGGGAAGAAAGGAGAATGTCACGTATAGAGCACTAAAAATGTGCTAAGCGATGTGCTAGGTGGTTCATCTTTGAAATCACATTTCATTCTCATAAAATGCTTAGACTTAATTACTCTGTTTTAATGATGGGAAATTTTTTTCTGCTGTTGTTTCTTCTACATAAATTAAGGGTGAGATGAGTTTGTAAGGGCTTTCCCCTAATTTTTCTTGTTGCGGCCACTTAGCTATAAAATTTAGACGATAGGTTGCCATGGCATCTACAGTCCTCGTGTGTGTGATGTGTGTTATCTTTTGGAGAAGAAGGACATGTATATTTTGACATTCCTATCAATGACAAAACAAATTATGCACATTCAAGAGCTTAAAACAACACAGATTTATTTTCTCACAGTTCTGTAGGTCAGAAGTCTGGGTAGGCATGACTGATTCCTCTGCTTTGGGACTGCTGAGGCCGAAGATGAGGTGTCGGCCGACATGGGCTCTTGTCTGGAGGCCCTTGAAATAGGGATGGGGAGACGTGCTTATAAGCAGAGCCCAGATCCTGGTGGTTGGCAGCTGAGGTCCTCATTTTCTTGCTGATTGTCAGCCAGCATCCTCTCTTGACTCTTAAAACCATCAGCATTTCTTGTCATGTTGTCCTTTCCACCAAAGTCATATTCATGCTTTGAATCCTCCCCTTTTGTGTTTCTGCTCTCCTCTCCCCTCAAGTATGCAGTCTTCAGGGATAACCTTCCTTGCCTATATTGGGCTACTTAACTCACCCTAAAGTGCTTTCACTCAGTCTGATGAAAATTTGTGTGTCTGCTTCATGGCTGGCGTAGGTCTCTTCTGCCTGTGGCTGGGTGAACTTCACATTCACATGAATCACAACCTTTTTCATATTTGAGTGGCTGGTGTCATCATATCCTGAATTAGCTGTTTAGAACCACATCTCCATATATGATCAAATGTGCAATGGCCTGGGGGCAGTGGCTTGGATTTTATATCCAACTTAGAATTCATTTGTCAGAATAAATTGGGCTTGAAACTTGATGGTGAGACTTCAAGCAACTATTCAACCAATGGTCTCTCATTTTATTGATTTAGATAGTAAGCTCCTAAATTCAAGACCCATGAGGGGTTACGTTGCTTTGTTCTGCAACCATCAGAGATGAGGGCAAAGGTGAATGCTTAATAAAGGGATGTAATGATGATTATAAATATAGGGGTACCTATGAGCAGAAAGGTTACACAAAAATTTCTCTTATCCATGGTCTTTGCACATACGCAGAAAGATAATGATCATTTCGGGTCATCTACTCACAAGAGCATATATAGAATGCATATATTTTCCCTTATATTTTATTTTCAAAATAAATGAGAAGTAAAGTCCTCATAAACTGGAGTGGTAGTGGTGGGGAGATGTTTTTAATATATTGTTTTACTTTGAACATTTTATTTTTTCCAACCAGCCATACAAATCTACTGCATTTTCATTTCTTTAGTGGGGAAAGGCTTATTAGGAAAAAAGAAATGGATAATGGCAAAACTAAGGAAAGCAATTAGCTTTGTATAAAACACAGTGCACTGTAGTAGTGTATGCAAACTCTAAATAAGCCTTTTTAGTTCAGAGCAACCAAAACGCTTCTACTCACCTGAAAATGACTTTCTTCTCATTACTTCGAGCGCACAGTCAGCAACACCTAGAAGGACAAGAAAAAACAACCCATAAACGGTTTCGTAGATGTCCTGCAGAGAAGTTGAATTGTATGTTTTTAATTATACACATTGTCTCCAAGAAAACAGTGCCCAATAACAATGCTTTCTCAGAGGTAGTAATACTCCAAAATAAGCTCCAAAATGATCATTTAACTGTGTATTATATAGGAGGCCTTTGAAGCAGTGGAACATGTTCTAATTATCTGGCAAATACTTTTAGAATACATGCACACTTTGCTCCTGAATTTTGTTCTTCAGGATGGTGTACTTATATCTTCACCACATATATATGAGGTCTAACAAATTGGAAATATTCCAGCGTAATGTGTTATACTTAAATAAACACATTGGTTAAAGATCATTCTCGCACTTGCAGAATGAGCAAGGCCTACTTGTGATTTAAGTGCCACCTGTAGACCCCGTGTAAGACTGTAAGTAGTTCTCAAACCTGCTCCACCCACCTGCCTTCCAGAACATAATCCCTTAAAGTTCATTCCTCCAGAATAATTTTTTTTTTCTATACCCTAAATCCAGTAGCAGTTTAGAACAATCCTTTGAACTCTTACGCATCATTCTCATTCTAATGGAATACATCTGTGTATTATTTCCAAACTGAAAGTTGACTAATATGCCCTGATGTGGGTCATATTTTAGAGGGCAGGGGTAGTTGGGAAAGGTAAGCGCATGAGACACAGCAGACCTGGATGGTATACCACTGGTTTAGTCTGGCAAACCAAAAGGTGTACAAAGGCACTTGGTACCCATGGGGAAGGGAAGGAACTAGAAAAGGAAAGAGACTGTCAAAGAGGGAGAAGGAAAGTCTTTCAACTACTTCCAAATTTTACCTGTCACAGCCCCTCCCAGATCACTGAGAATCACTGCCTCACTTCCTGATAAGCTAGAGATATGATTTTTTTAAATATTATATTTCCTATTACTTTCTTAAGCACATTGCCACTCATTCTGCATACTCACCCACAAAGGAGCAAAGCTAGTCCTTCCTGAATGCATAGTAATAGGATACTCTTGATGGAGTATCTTATTTTGTAACAGAAACTATATTAATCCATTGGCATATTTGTTAGGATTAAAATTTACATGTCTCCATCCAAATGTGGAAAATCTCTAAACTTCATTATTTCCCTATCACGGAACTAAATTTCATAAAAGTCTCCTATTTCACTGATGAAAGCAAAATCTTTACATTTACTCATTCAAAGAATGCTATTTTCTTTGAATTTTTAATAGTCTCCCATCATGGGAGACTCAGTCTCTTCAAGCTCAGGGTTGCTTACTCTCATTCTCATTTTCAAGATGATGCACAGGTGCTGGACAAAATACGACAGTGGTCTGTATGTATATGGTTGGTCAGGCAAGATCATGAAAGAAAACACTCTGAAATGGGCAAAAATTATTATTGGGTATCTGTCCCGCCTAGCACACACTTCTGAGTTATATGATTCTATGACACTCTCCCACTCTGCCTTTGAGTTATTTTACAACTCTGTATATTGTAGTAAAGTGATAGCAGTGGGAATGGTTCCTGTCCATAGTACTGCCAATTAATTTTGTCTGGTGGAATGCAATTGATTACTGCCCTGATATTGCAGAGTTTGGCACTTATTGTAAATTGATTTCAGCATTCCTGATTACTTAAATAAATATGTGCTCTTTGAATTCTTCTTTCAAACATTTGTAAAATGTTCCTCACTCCTTCATTCATTAGTTAAATAAAATGTTTGACACGTGCATTTTATGTGCCTTTGAGAGCCGTGATTTTCACCCCAACAAGTCATTCTCCGATGACCTTCACTGACTTCTAGTTCAGGTGGAACTGCTCTTCCCTGGCCTCTGGTGTTGACCCTGTTCTTGATGCATTTACTGCTCAAATGCTCAGTGGTGTTGTAACTAGAGGTCTGTTTTCTTAACATGACTGGAGGGCAGGGATCCCCACTTTGCTGACTCTCACCTCCACTCTCAATGGTAATGAACTCTCCAGCTAGTCCCCGGCTTTGGTCTGTTAATTCAGCCCTTGCCATGAAGATCTCATGGAATACTGGGAAATCTGAAAATTACCTTTCACTCCCCTACTGGGGGCACACATGATTTGTTCAATGTCTACATCCAACAGGGAAGGAGAATCAGGGTACAACTTCTGATATTTTTTCTGCCTCAACTTATTTCACTGCCATTCTCACTCCATTCACCTATGGAGTTACTCTCTAAGATGATTTCATATTTGGGTTCCAAGTGGACTTGCAGAGAGGAGACTCTACTTTCTTCTGTAATTGTCCATTTTCCTTTTTTGTGTGTAATTTTTCCTCTTGGGGTCAATCTCTCCAAAGGACTCTAGCAGCATCTTCACTCAACTCTTACTTTTCCAAATCTTTCCTCACACAGAGCACAGTCCCCCAACTCCCGCCCTGAGCTCTGAAGGCTCTCTAGCCTCCTTCCTAATATGTAGAAACTTTCCTTTCCGAGTTTCTCAATTTTTGTGTTTAGGGTCCCATGCTTCTGATATGTAAAAAGTGCTTTTGGAATTTAGATGATATCCCCTCTCCTGACAAATACTTTAGAACCATCATTTCACTACAGGCTGAAAAACAGCCAGCTTTGAAAGTTAAAGTTGAAAGAAATGCCTTTATCTAAGGATGTACTGATCTTTTCCAAGCCTGGATGAAAGAAGTACTACACTGAAATAATCCAGCTTATTTTTAATGAACAATGTTTCAAGGAGTATCTTAAATATATAGTGCCTCTTTTAAGCCTAATAACATATCTATGGTAAAAGTATTACTTATTCCCATTTTTACATGTTAGAAAATAAACATATAGATGTTATGTAGCTTGTCTGAACTAATGAGGTTACAGAATTACTCAATGACAGTGCTGAAATTTGAATGCAGAGCTACTTAATTTTTCCACTACAGCTGCATTTCCTAGTTTAATAGAAAATATAATAAAATGATAATATCCATTTATGTTTCTCTATAAAACTCTACTGTGCTGTAGTAGTTAGAATAATGATCCCCTGCCTCATAACCTAATCCCTAGAACCTGTGACTATTTTACATGTTACATGGCAAAGTTGGGGGAGGTGCTTATAGTTTATATTGAATTGAGATTGGTAATCATCTAACCTTAAAATAAGAACATTATCCTGGATTATCCTATCGGGTTCAGTGTAATCACATGGGTCACTTAATATGTAAGAGTGATGCAGAAGTATCAGAACCAGAGAGATTGTATCATGAGGCTTGACCAGCCATTACAATGGGCTTTGAAGATGAAAGATGGCTATAAGCCAAGGAGTATGGGTTGCCTCTAGAAGAGGGAAAAGAAAAGAAAGAGATTCTCCTCGGAGTCTCCTGAAAAGAATACAGCTCTGCTGACACTTGAGTCCAGTGAGATCCATTTCTGATTTCTGACCTTAAGAACTGTAAGATAGTAAATTTGTGTTGCTTTAAGCCACCAATTTGTAGCAATTTGTTACAGGAGCAGTAGGAAGTAACATATGTGCAAAAACAGTATCTCTTTAGCCTTTTATGAATTTATATTTTCTAGATAATTGACTTCTAATTTATTTGGCAAATTCTTCTCACAAAAACCTGTCTGTTCCTCTCCCCTGATCCTGACACACAGTTAAATGCATTTCTTAGTCTCTGTGGATATGTATGATCAAGGTACTGAGTGTCAGCTAAGGGGATACTTTTAGAAGTCATGCATGTCACTTCCTGGCCAAGGATTTTAAAAAGCAAGTTTCCTTCTCCTTCCTTTCTCCACTTCCACAGACTGGATGCCACTTTGCTTCAAGCAGCCTGGGTCACTGGATCATCTTGTGGTAAAAAGCCACATGCAAACTATGAATACTGGATTGTTGCATGCACAAGAAATAATCTATTGTGCGAAACCACTGAAATGTGTGGGTATATTTGTTGCAGTAATTACTGCTATCCTAAGTAATTCTTTATAGATATTAAAGTTATTTTTACCTGGGATCAAGGGAACTAATTAGAAACCATAAGCAATGCAATCTCGACTACCACTTTCTTTAGGATGTCATCAATTCTCGCCACAGGAATTTACATCATGTAACTCAGGTCCCTGATTCCAGTCCCACCCTATTTCAACCCATTCTCTAAACTCTAAAGATGTCTTCCAGATACCAGCTTAACTGGGTGTAATCTCTACTACTCTCCATAGACACACTCATGCTTTAGCCACGTTGCATTCTCACCGTTTTCTGGCCATGCTTTTCAAACCTTCTTAATTTTACATATGCATTAGGATCCTTGAGTGAACAGGATTTGAAAAGAAAACCATCAGACTCTAATGTTTACAGGTGTGGCTGTGGACAAGTTACATGGACTCCCGAAGCCTCAGGAAAATAGGAAGAGAGGAAAATTCACTTAACTTTATAAAAAGCATCTATGAAATATTTAGAGCTAATATTGTACTTAATGGTAAGAGACTGAATACGTTCCCACTGGGTTAGGAATGAGGCAAGGATGTCTGCTCTTACCATTCTTTTCAATATAGTACAGCAATTCTACCCAGTATTATCAGGTAAGAAAAAGAAATAAAAGGCATACAAGATGAGAGAGAAAGAAATACAATATCCCTGTTCGCAGGTTACATGGATGCAAATTCCAGGGAATCTAACACCCCCCCACCCCCAAATTCCAGACTAAGAAGTGAGTTAGCAAGGCTCCAGGATACAAGATAAGCATACAAAAATCAATAGTATTTTTATAAACTAGCAAGAAGATGTAAACACTGAAATTAAAAATATAATACCACTTATGATAGCTCATAAGAATGAGAAATATTTAGAAGTATAAATCCAATAAAATACATTCAAGACTTTTATGCTAAAATCTACAAAATTCTGATAAAAGATATCAAAGAAGTTCTAAATAAAGGAGAGACACATTGTGTTCACGGCTTGGAAGATGTAACATACTAAAGTTATTAATTCTCCCCAAATAGAATTAATATAATTTCTATCAAAATCTCAGCAGAGATTTTTATAAAAATAGACAAAATTATTCTAAAATTCACATGGAAAGGGAAAGGAACTAGAATAGCTTAACACAACTTTGAAAAACAAAATAAAAGTGGGAAAAATCAGTATACTCAATTTCAAGATTTATTCATTTCTACATCAAAAAAGACTGTGTGGTATTGGTGAAGACATAAATGCATAGATTAATGGAAGAAAATAGCAAACTCATATAGGGCCACAGAAATATTTCCAACTGAGTTTTTACAAAGGTGCAAGATGTTACCATTGGGGCAACCTGGATAAAGAGTATAGGGATCTTTTTATATTATTTCTTACAACGGCATGTAAATCTACAATTAAAAATTTAATAAGACAAAATTATGATCAATGGAAGAGCAACATTAGCATTACCTAGCAGCATGCTTGAAATGCAGAATCTGAAGCCATATCCCAGACCTACTGAATCAGATATTGCATTTTTACAAAATCCTCCGGCAACTGATGTGCACATAAAGTTTTGAGAAGCACTGGTCTAGGCAATATCAAAAATTGGCATTTAAGTCATCCTAATATATTGCTGGTTTTGTGTCTCTGTTCTCTTTTCATTTTGTAAATTAAGTTTTCTTGTGCATGGCAGATATACATTCCATAAAATAAAACAAACCAGACCCTCAAATTTGAGCATTTTATATTTTGAGTTTTCTCCCCAAGCCCTTTGATTTCTTGATACATTTCTTTTTTTCCCTAACTTTACCACAAGAAATTCTAGTTATCCTTCTAATAATACTATTAGAATTGCTAAAGGATGCTTTTTAATCTTTTATTGAAAATTACTAACTTAACAGAACACAGCTTAGTATGTTTTGCAAAATTCATGCACCTAATCTGTTAGGATCCAGAGTTGTTTTTTCACTCTAGTACATTCCATAAAAACAACTGTGCTAATATTTTTATTGTAATAATTTTTCTGAAATACATTAAACTATGACAAAACACATGCCTTTTCTTATTCCTTAGACACTAAAGCTATTTCAAAGACTTACATCTAAGTATTAGTAATATTCTACAGTATTACCCGTCATGATTTCCAATTTCATTATTTTTTCTCTAGAGCTATGAGGCATGTGCCTCATTTAGTCTAAATTCCCATTGAGTGTGAAAGTTTTAACTAGGTTCCTTTGTGTTTCCACCTTGATCTTCCAAACACAAGGCTTTCTTTCTTCAGAATGCTCTATTCTTCAGCCTTGCAAAGTGAAATCCATGTTTCCCCAGGTCATGAGTGTCTGGAGGGTTTTAAGATCAAAATAACAACGTATCCCCACCTATCTTTGGGAGCTTTAGTCCATATAAAAATTCCTGCAAAGTCCAGGAAGTCCTGGGAGTCCAGGAAGATCAACTCTATTTTGTGCTCAGAGCTATATCCCTGTGGTTAGCATATTGCTTGGTACAAAGTAGGTACTAAATAAATATATTTTATCTGTCTGACTTGCTGACCATCAAATACACACACACACACACACACACACACACACACATTGTGTGTGTGTGTGTGTATGTGTATATCTTTTCACCTAATTGCCCCTATATCTAATTATATGACATGAATATCAGAAAGATGACTCAGGCCAATAACAATCTCTCTTAAGAGCATAACATAAAAAATACAGAATCTATAGCATTCATTAGTGAGAAAGAAATTGAAAGATCATGCTATAGAGGGGTAAGAAAGAGTCCAGTGAAGCACATTTAAGCATGATCATAGTTACAAAGTAATGAGAAAAATTAGTTTTAATTGATATTTATTGAGCACACACAACATACTCTGCCTCATTTGGGCCTCACAAAAAACCTATGAGGTCAGTGAAGTTATTATTCCATCTCCATAGAGATGAAGAAGTAGAAGCTCACAGAGGTGAAGTGATTAGACCAAAGTCAAAAACATGTACACGAGAGACCTAGGATTCAAACCCCAATTTGTCTGATGAGAAGACTGACCTCCCAACAAACTCTAAGTTTCTGTAACTATTTGGTGATGGGATAGAAATAAGAAGGCCTCCAGAACTGGGACACTAATTCAAACTGGGAAGCTCTTGAGTGAAGATGCCTGAGTTGAGGTCTTTAGAGTTTCCAAGGATCTCCTCCAACACTGGTCTCTGCAAAATCCTGCTAAAGCTTTTGCTTTTGGATATTCATGATATCTCACTCTTTTTCTCACAGCACACAATTCAAATTGTTGAAGGCTTTAGTGGATCTCAGACCCTTTACAGCATTGTTACTCCAAAATAGATCTAAGATTATCTTACTGTGCTAAGGAAGTAGTCTTCCCAGCTACTGCATGCATATATCACTTCCTTTCTCTCCTGATATGGATATATCAGTGATATCAGAACCACTGAAAGGTTCCCCATCCCCAAATGCCTACTATACTCTTAATCTTATCCCAAATCATCAATACTGCAATAAAATCTCCAAGACTCATCACAATGAAATACCATCTCCAATTTTTCTGCATTCCAATTGTCAGCTGATCCACTGCTCAGTCACTGTGACATTTTCATGCTCAATAGAAACCCTGAATAAAGAAAAGTACCCCACACTCTTCTACTTACCCCTCCTCCCCCTGCTTTGATCACACTAGGACAGAGGTTGCAAAGTACTATTGCCTTGGGCTTCCAAAATCTTTCAGCGATTCCAGTGAAAGAGTCCTTTCAGCTTCTAGTCAATCTTTGCAATCTTCCCCCACTTCCCTCGGAGGCAGGCATGAGGCCAACAGAACCAGAGGACAATCTGAGTGACCAATACCCAAAACCGTACTGGATTCAAAATTTCCCCTTTCGCCTAACACTGACTCATTGTCCTTGGAATACACTTGGGTGCCTCTTGGGAGTTAGTTTTTCTCTATATTAAATATGCCAGTTGAAAGATCAAGGAAGGACACTTAAGATTGAATTCTATGCTGTACTTTAGTTAATAAAAAGAATGTGGCTTAGGTGTGAGGTTAGGAGAATCTGTCTCTATCATGACAGATAGTTTCGGTGAAAGTTGGGGTCTCACAGGTGAAGAAAGTTCAGACCAGAATTAGAGGTTCTCAAACATAGTTGTAGTAGTGGAACCCAGTTTTTATTAGCAAATTACCACGAAGAACTTCAGAATATAAAACATTCAGAAGCAGAGTATGGCAATATCTTTTGTAGTTCAGCAATCTCTTCTTGCTCTCTAACCAACTAACATATTCCAATAGGGAGTACTCCAGTATAAAGTATTAGAATAAAGAAGAGAAAATAACATTTAATGGGGCATTATGATGCATTAAGAGTCACATACATTATCATATATAATTTTTATAGAGCCCCTCTTACATAGGAGAAAAGTGAGACAGAGGTAAAATAAAACTGAACACATTGCCTTGGTCTTGTCTTAAGCATTATATTCAATCTCCAGAGTTAACTACTCATAGGCCATGATAACTTTTTTCAATAACTATTTAGTATAAAACTAATTTCATTTTAGAAGACAATACTTATATATTTATATGGTATATGAGTCAAAATTTATCTCTAATAAAGCTAACAATAAAGGGGGCATGTCAAAATAACGTTCCTAGTTCACATTTCTAGTCCCCGATTTCTCAAATTCTTTACGTTTCACTAAATGTTTCAGTGGAACATGTGAGCTAAAATAAGTAGGCTAGAATGTAAGCATTTGGAATTGACTTGTTTCATGGTGTAATTCTATGCACATTTTACTATTAACCTCTAACTCTTCAACGTGAAACAGAAAGTTTCATGCTGTTGAGTCACAAAATGATCAACTCAGGTCATGCTTTCTCTTGGTCCAAAATTCTTTCGGTTTAAGTGACAGAAACTCAACTCCCGCCAGACCAGTTTAAGCCAAATAGAAATTCTTTTTATTTATTTTTTTTCTGGCCACACCATACGGCATGCAGAATCTTCATTCCAGACTAGGGATGGAATCCGCACACCCTGAAGTGGAAGCGCGGAGTCAGTCTTAACCGCTGGACCGCCAGGGAAGTCCCGAGAATTTTTTTTTTTTTTTTTTAAATATTGGGGGAGCTCACTGAATCAAAGGAAAAGCTAGGGGAACCAGAGGAAAACCTAAGAACCTCAGACACAGGAACCAGACTCAATGCTGCTAAAACTAGTTCTCTCTCAATATTTTTCTCTTCCTCAATCTTTCTCATTTTTCAATCTTGTTATTTTATTGCTTCATCTGTTTTCACCAACTTGTGTAGAAAATAAGTACTTATGGTCCTACATATATCCTTGTACTTTGGTGATGACAGATACAAGAGAGTCTTTTCCCCCCAGTTTTACTAAAATTAAACATTCTAGTAAGGGAATTGATTTATCTGGCTTGGGTAATGCAAACACCTTTGGAAGTTGCAGAGAAGTAGGGTAATATGATCACCCTCACATCTCACACCAACCCACCCTTAGGTCATAGTGTATCATTTTATAGATGGAGGAGATTAGAGGTTGACATTTTATAAATATCATAGTCTCATAATACAGAATCCATAAGTAACTTTATTATTGTTTTTTTCCTATCTTTGCTTCAACATTACTTCACTATTTTATATTCTTCTCAGTTAAATTCCAAATACGACAAGACTGTGGAACCAAATCTGCCTACCATTTAAGGCCTAAATATACAGTTTCTTTTGGGTACCATTTTAGCTACAGTTACCAGTTCTTTTCAGGAATCATCTGTCATTTTCTCTGTGTGCTTTGTTTATTACAACGTATATAGTCTTAGTATGAAAGATTTCAACAAATACTTTCATGCGAGGACTTACATCACAGAGAAACCTTGGTGGGCAATGTTCCTAAATTATTATTTAGCATTTTCAACCTTATGGTTTTTGTTGAATCTTTATCCATATGCCTAATTGTCATGACAAGTTATCGTTTTACTGGTTCACAGTATTTTTTCTCTTGAGATAATCTTCATCTAGCCTAGATTCCCTTTTTATGGATATTTCCTAAAAAAAACAAAACAGAAAAATGCCCTCAAGCAGCTGTAACAGGTGTACTTTTTCATACTTTTTTTTTTTTTTTTAACTGTCTCTGTTTCTTCACTTTTGTTCTTTAATAGGTACTAGGATGGTACAGGGTTGAGATTTCTGCCATATTGCCAAATGGATTGCTCTAGGTCCTTGACAGTCATTTCACTTCCTAGTCTTAATACCTAAATCTCTAAAATGGAGCCATTAATATCACTGAATTTTAGTGTTAAAATGTGTTACATTATTTAAAATTTGTTGTTTGATTTCTCTCTACTAAAAGCTGAAAAAAATGGGGTAAGAGGACTATTACACTTTAAAAGAACTCCCCCCCTAAATAATACTGCAAAGATGTGTTCCTTATGTCTTGAATCTCAAATATGTGGAGAAAGAGATCAAATAGAGAAAAGAGGGAAGAATTTTACTTTTGAACATTTGCACGTGCAAGATTATAGGCATAACTGGAAACTGCACAAAAGCCCTGCAATTATAGATTGATCTACCTGTATATTTTCAGAACCAAGTAATGTCTACCACTCCAAAGGGGGGATTTAAAAAAAATAAAAAAAGGCATAATAGTAGTTTTTTAGCTATATACAAATGATAAAAGCAAAGACATCAAAGTGGGTAGCCTTTCAACTCATACTCAATTAGAATAAAAGTTTGGTTGCTGTTTTAAACATTTATGACTAACTAACTGTGACAGGCTCTCAGCTTTGCAAACGGGATGATTTTCAGTTGACTTTTGATCTGACTGACAGTTCCTTATACATTTCAGTGTTAGTTTATAACACGTGAGCCCACATCTGAATACACATGTGACTAATTAGGGACTGTTTACGGACCATCCACATAAATTTAACACACTAGAGTGAAAGCATTTTAAACCAGAAGTCATGATTTTAATGAACTAGAGTTAATTAACAAAGGTGCTTGACCTAATTTTTGTATTTTTAAATTTTTTAAAAATGAACACAATCTAAAGTGTGTTTTGCATGTATATTTGATGAGGCATATTAGATCATTTTAAATGTTAATATGATTATGAAACAAAAATTATGAAGGATATTTTTAAAAGTTTGGTTGCAATATGATAAACTAACACTGTAGACAGGACCTTGGATCTTAATTTCTAAGAATCTTGTGTCTTGTCCCAAGAGGTATAATGTGCTGTGCACTAGAGGTTGCACTGCACCCTGATTCTTGGGTCTGAATTCCAGCTCTACCACTTATTACCTAGGAAATCTAGGTGGTTATTTAACCTCATTGTGCTTTAATTTCCATATCTGAAAAATGGGGATAATAGCACCTACCTCACAGGTGGACTATTTGGCCTCACCAGAAGCTGCCATTGTCCCACCCCAGGTACCTACTATGAGCCTCTGTTCTTTGTCACAAGATCTTTGATGATGTGAGGGCTTCACTAACCCAAACACAAATGTAGTTCATAAATAAAGAAGAATTAACATGTCTAGAAATGACCCTCAACCAATGCAAAGAGGAACAGATCCTGGAAAACAGATCAGTGTTCAGACTCCTGTCTTTCAGAGATATCCCCCTGCTTCCCACTAGCCTGAAGATATGAGACCACGAAGGAATGAAGGTCTACAATAAGGATCTTGATAATGGATCCTTACTCTGTGTTTTCCTGCTCCTTCACTTCCACTTCTTGGAATCACATCTTAAATAAACAAACTACCTGGACACAGTGTTTGTCCTTGTAAGATTTGCTTTTGCAGAGAACCCAAAATGAATCATTCCCCCAAATTTCCCTGGCATGAGATGTTGAGTTAGGAGTCTTTTTCTTCAGGACGAGGGCTTGCAGTGGGAGTTTATGTGAGAGAATTTCAAACCAGTTAAGTTTGAATAGACATCCCATTTCATAAATGTACTCAGCTCCTTCCATGCCTAGAAACTTTCAACAACAGGCAGTATTTCACTACAGGCTCTGGTCTTCCAGCAAGTTTCACGGCTTGCTCTCTTCACTCTAAAACTCTTCTTTTACTCTCTACCTTCAATCCCCTGATTCATTGTAACTTCACAAACTGAGCAGTTTACCTATTACTTCTTTCCCTGGTTCATAATAGTGTTTGTCTATGAAATGTTTCCTAACCAAAATGTTTCCTAATCAAAGTAATCTCTATTATGACAACAGAGAAAAATATCTGGGGCAAGAAGATGAAATAACAATGCTTCCCTCTACTATACAAGACTTCCTTACTTAATAGGGAAATTCTATTAGAATATCTAGTGAAAGGGACTAAATTTTCTTTTCAAGAGACAATGCCAAGAGACACTAAGCAACTACAGTTCATCTTATTGGAACAGCTATTTCTCAATTATTCCCTCAATGTTTAAATGACTCCCATTTCCCCAGAGGAGTAGGTAATAGGATCTTTTGTGTCTGGCATTTCTTGCCTCTACCAATCCTCTGTGTTATTCGAAAACAAATTTGTTATATTTGCATAGTGGTCCCTGAGCCTCTTGAGAGGCAATGAGAAAGACCTTAAGACATTCCTTTTTGAGAACCAATGATTGTTGAACTTCTCTGATTGACTCAAATATTACTTACTAGATTATGCTCTCCCAGAAAAATTACTACAATAAGTCCTTAGAGAAGAAATAATCATGAGGAAGCTTATATCTAGCTTATCTGGGCTCAAAAACCAGAATATGATGTTCCACATCGGGGATGATGCAGAAGGCCTTGAGACCTTAAGGTTTATGCTTATGGAGGAGTAACTAAACTTCTGAGCATAAATTAATATTAATTTTAATTTTACCTCTAGTAGCATTCACTGGAGTGTCATTTGAGGAGGGAACTGGGTTAGTGTGATAGTACCACTACCATTGTGGTTTCAAATCTAACAGGGATTTTGAAGCAACGATAGAAAGAACGATCTTAGTTTTCATCTCCTCTCTCTCTCCCTCTTGGTATTTGGAAGGACAAATAACAAGAAAAGCAATAACTGTAGTGCTTACTAAACATACATTAACTTAAGTTACTAACTTAAAAACAAAACAAAATGTGATCTTGTATCCCAAGCTAGTAGAGAATTCTCTGCCAAGGGTAATATCTGTATTTTGATATTTTCATTCTATTGTCCAAAATGTTGAGTTGATATTCAATACATGCTAAAAATGAATATATAAATAGAGCATAGAGATAGGTCAATTATTCTATCTTCTGCTAGGCTTATTCAAAAAAGCAGTGAGAAGCAGATGAATTAGCAAAGGAGAATATAATTCTTTTACATCTTTATTGGAGTATAATTGCTTTACAATGTTGTGTTAGTTTCTGCTGTGTAACAAAGTGAGTGAGCTATATGTATACATATATCCCCATATCCCCTCCCTCTTGTATCTCCCTCCTACCCTCCCTATCCCACCCCTCTAGGTGGTCACAAAGCACTGAGCTGATTTCCCTCTGCTATGAGGCTGCTTCCCACTAGCTATCTATTTTACACTTGATAGTGTATATATGTCAATGCTACTCTCACTTCATCCCAGCTTACCTTTCCCCCTCCCCATGTCCTCAAGTCCATTCTCTACGTCTGAGTCTTTATTCCTGTCCTGCCCCTAGGTTCATCAGAACCATTTTTTTCCCCTAGATTCCATATATACGTGTTAGCATATGGTATTTGCTTTTCTCTTTCTGACTTACTTCATTCTATATGACAGACTCTAGCTCCATCCACCTCACTACAAATAGTTCAATTTTGTTTCTTTTTATGGATGAGTAATATTCCATTGTATATATGTGCCACACCTTCTTTATCCATTTATCTGTCCATGGACACTTGGGTTACTTCCATGTCCTGGCTATTGTAAATAGTGCTGCAATGAACATTGTGGTACATGACTCTTTTTGAATTAAAACCATACCCCCTGGTTTTCTCAGGGTATATAGCCAGTAGTGGGATTGCTGGGTCGTATGGTAGTTCTATTTTCAGTTTTTTAAGGAACCTCCATACTGTTCTCCATAGTGGCTGTATTAATTTACATTCCCACCAACAGTGCAAGAGGGTTCCCTTTTCTCTACACCCTCTCCAGCATTTATTGTTTCCAGATTTTTGATGATGGCCATTCTGATGGGTGTGAGGTGATACCTCATTGTAGTTTTGATTTGCATTTCTCTAATGATTAGTGATGTTGAGCATCCTTTCTTGTGTTGGAAATCTGTATATCTTCTTTGGAGAAATGTCTATTTAGATATTCTGCCCATTTTTGGATTGGGTTTTTTTTTTTTTTTTTTTTTTTTTTTTTTTTGATATTGAGCTGCATGAGCTGCTTGTATATTTTGGAGATAAATCCTTTGACAGCTGCTTCACTGGCAAATATTTTCTCCCATTCTGAGGGTTGTCCTTTCATCTTTTTATGGTTTCCTTTGCTGTGCAAAAGCTTTTAAGTTTCATTAGGTCCCATTTGTTTATTTTTGTTTTTATTTCCACTTCTCTAGGAGGTGGGTCAAAAAGGATCTTGCTGTGATTTATGTCATAGAGTGTTTTGCTTATGTTTTCCTCTAAGACTTTTACAGTGTCCGGTCTTACATTTAGGTCTTTAATCCATTTGGAGTTTATTTTTGTATATGGTGGTAGGGAGTGTTCTAATTTCATTCTTTTACATGTAGCTGTCCAGTTTTCCAAGCACCACTTACTGAAGAGGCTGTCTTTTGTCCATTGTATATTCTTGCCTCCAATATCAAAGATAAGGTGACCAATAGGTGCGTGGGTTTATCTCTGGGCTTTCTATCCTGCTCCATTGATCTATATTTCTGTTTTTATGCTAGTACCATACTTGTTTACTGTAGCTTTGTAGTATAGTCTGAAGTCAGGGAGCCTGATTCCTCCAGCTCCGTTTTTCTTTCTCAAGTTTGCTTTGGCTATTCAGGGTCTTTTGTGTTTCCATACAAACTTTGAAATCATTTGTTGTAGTTCTGTGAAAAATGTCACTGGTAATTTGATAGGGATTGCACAGAATCTGTAGATTGCTTTGGGTAGTAGAGTCATTTTCACAATATTGATTCTTCCAAACCAAGAACATGATATATCTCTCCATCTGTTTGTATCGTCTTTAATTTTTTTCAACAGTGTCATAGTTTTTGGCATATAGGTCTTTTGTCTCCTTAGGTATGTTTATTCCTAGGTATTATATTCTTTTTGTTGCAATAGTAAATGGGAGTGTTTCCTTAATTTCTCTTTCAGATTTTTCATCATTAGTGCATGGGAATGCAAGAGATTTCTGTGCATTAATTTTGTATCCTGCTACTTTACCAAATTCATTGATTAGCTCCACTAGTTTTCTGGTAACATCTTTAGGATTCTCTATGTATAGTACCATGTCATCTGCAAACAGTGACAGCTTTACTTCTTCTTTTCCAACTTGGATTCCTTTTCTTTTTCTTCTCTGATTGCTGTGGCTAAAATTTCCAAAGCTATGCTGAATAACAGTGGTGAGAGTGGGCAACCTTGTCTTGTTCCTGATCTTAGAGGAAATGGTTTCAGTATTTCACCATTGAGAATGATGTTGGCTGTGGGTTTGTCATATATGGCCTTTATTATGTTGAGGTAAGCTCCCTCTATGCCTACTTTCTGGAGGGTTTTTATCATAAATGGGTGTTGAATTTTGTCAAAAGCTTTTCTGCAACTATTGAGATTATCATATGGTTTTTATCCTTCAATTTGTTAATATGGTGTATCACATTGATTGATTTGTGTATATTGAAGGATTCTTGCATTCCTGGGATAAACCCCACCTGATCATGGTGTATGATCCTTTTAATGTGCTGTTGGATTCTGTTTGCTAGTATTTTGTTGAGGATTTTTTGCATCTATGTTCATCAGAGATATTGGCCTGTAGTTTTCTTTCTTTGTGACATCTTTGTCTGGTTTTGGTATCAGGGTGATGGTGGCCTTGCAGAATAAGTTTGGGAGTGTTTGTCTCTCTGCTGTGTCTTGGAAACGTTTGAGAAGGATAGGTGTTAGCTCTTCTCTAAATGTTTGATAGAATTTACCTGTGAATCCTTCTGGTCCTGGGCTTTTGTTTGTTGGAAGATTTTTAATCACAGTTTCAATTTCAGTGCTTGTGATTGGTCTGTTTATATTTTCTATTTCTTCCTAGTTCAGTCTTGGAAGGTTGTGTTTTTCTAAGAATTTGTCCATTTCTTCCAGGTTGTCCATTTTATTGGCATATAGTTGCTTGTACTAATTTCTCATGATCCTTTGTATTTCTGCAGTGTCAGTTGTTACTTCTTTTTTATTTCTAATTCTGTTGAGTTGATTCTTATCCCTTTTTTTCTTGATGAGTCTGGCTAATGGTTTATCAATTTTGTTTATCTTCTCAACGAACCAGCTTTTAATTTTATTGATCTTTGCTATCGTTTCCTTCATTTCTTTTTCATTTTTTTCTGGTCTGATCTTTATGATTTCTTTCCTTCTGCTAACTTCGGGGGTTTTTTTTTATTCTTCTTTCTCTAATTGCTTTAGGTGCAAGGTTAGGTTGTTTATTTGAGATGTTTCTTGTTTCCTGAGGTAGGATTGCATTGCTATAAACTTCCCTGTTAGAACTGCTTTTGCTACATCCCATAGATTTTGGGTTGTCATGTTCTCATTGCCATTTGTTTCTAGGTATTTTTTTGATTTCCTCTTTGATATCTTCAGTGATCACTTGGTTATTTAGTAGTATAGTGTTTAGCCTCCATGTGTTTGTAGTTTTTACAGATATTTTTCTGTAATTGATATCTAGTCTCATAGTGTTGTGGTTGGAAAAGATACTTGATATGATTTCAATTGACTTAAATTTGCCAAGGCTTGATTTGTGACCCAAGATATGATCTATCCCAGAGAATGTTCCATGAGCACTTGAGAAGAAAGTGTAATCTGTTTTTGGATGGAATGTCCTATAAATATCAATTAAGTCCATCTTGTTTAATGTATCATTTAAAGCTTGTGCTTCCATATTTACTTTCATTTTGGATGATCTGTCCATTGGTGAAAGTGGGGTGTTAAAGTTCCCAACACTATTATTGTGTTACTGTCGATTTCCCCTTTTATGGCTGTTAGAATTTGCCTTCTGTACTGAGGTGCTCCTATGTTGGGCACATAAATATTTACAATTGTTATACCTTCTTCTTGGATTGATCCCTGATCATTATGTAGTGTCCTCTTTGTCTCTTGTAATAGTCTTTATTTTAAAGTCTATTTTGTCTGATATGAGAATTGCTACTCCAGCCTTCTTTTGATTTCCAGTTGCATGGAATATCTTTTTCCATCCCCTCACTTTCAGTCTGTATGTGTCCCCAGGTCTGAAGTGGGTCTCTTGTAGACAGCATATATATGGGTCTTGTTTTTGTATTCATTCAGCCAGTCTATGTCTTTTGGTTGGAGCATTTAATCCATTTACATTTAAGGTAATTTTCAATATGTATGTTCCTATTACCATTTTCTTAAATGTTTTGGGTTTGATTTTGTAGGTCTTTTCCTTCTCTTGTGTTTCCTGCCTAGAGAAGTTCCTTTGGCATTTGTTGTATAGCTGGTTTGGTGGTGCTGAATTGTCTTAGCTTTTGCTTGTCTGTAAAGGTTTTAATTTCTCCATCAAATCTGAATGAGATCCTTGCTAGGTAGAGGAATCTTGGTTTTAGGTTTTCCCCTTTTATCACTTTAAATATCACTGCCACTCCCTTCTGGCTTGCAGAGTTTCTGCTGAAATATCAGCTGTTTACCTTATGGGGATTCCCTTGTGTGTTATTTGTTGCTTTTCCCTTGCTGATTTTAGTATTTTTTCTTTGTATTTAATTGTTGACAGTTTGATTAAAATATGTCTTGGCGTGTTAGGAGAATGTAATTTTGAGAAAAGTATAAAGGAATTTGATGAGGTGAGCATCAGAAGATCAAGTGAAACAAGGATTTAAAATCGAGAGTGGTTGATGTCATATGCTGAAGAGAAATATAAAAAAGCCAACATAAGTCTTGATATCAGATTTGTATATCAAAAAAATTGCATGCAATGGCAAAAGCTATGGGTTCTGAAACCAGATCAAGCGTCTCTCAGGGTGACCACTTGACCTTTGACCTTTTATTGTCTCAGTTTCCTCATTTGTATTTAGTAGGCTTGGTAAGGTGATGATGTAAATGAGATAATCTGTGCGTTTAGCATAGGGCCTGGAATATAGCAAGTACTGTCAACAAGTGTATTTAATGAGCTTCAGCAGAAGAGTATTTTTTTGAAGATTAATCTGTATGTTAGCTATTAGTAGGAGTCAGAATGTACATGGAAAGTTGTTGAAGGATATGGGAGTGAGATACACCTCTGGATGCCTACTTGATTCAAGGACAACACATGTTATTGAGTAAGTCTGGGTGCATCTACTCAAACCACCCATGAACTCACCATTCCAAATAACTTAATTTGGCTTCATAATCATACACCAACGCACCAACGTGAGATCCACCAGATGTCCAGAGCCAAGATCAAAATTGCCAATCCAGTGGAAGCCTCTTCTGGTAGGCAGGTTACTATCAGGTTCTGCTGCCAGTATTAGTCTAACCCAATATTTAATCAATGTCAGGCTCTCCTCTGAGAATGGCATGGGGTGCAAGTAGAACAGTGTAGGTGTCCTCATGACTCTCTTCTGCTGTTTGATTGCTCAGGATCCAACTGTGTAACTTCTGGTCAGTGATTCCAGGTATTAAATAATTTGTAAGTTTTCAGTTTTTATACAACTTTATCATCCATTAAGAATTTAAAAATTACATTCTCTGTTCAGGTTTTAATGCTGGGATCCATATTTAGTTTCATAAGCTTTTTGCTGCTTTTAGTCTTATTTTGGGATTGGGGTTTATGAACTTTATTTCTGTTTGTAGATAAGGAATTTAAGAGTGAATGTTAATAAATTTCAGTTCAATTCTGTAATGTGAAGAATTTAAAAGTTAGAGAAATGGATTTGTTAAAATAAATAAATAAAATTCCTTGTCCTTGCACTTTTGATTAATTAATGGTTAAAAATGAAAGAAAGACCATGATGGAAAAGAAGAGCTACATAGCACAGAAGGGAAAAGTAACAGTTTTCAGTGATGAAGAGGATGAAAGACAAAATATTTCACTAGCGTCATTTCCTATCACATAGCAGTTGACATCAGACTTAATGTGGTAGAACTCTTGGTTTGTAATACAGAGTCATTGGAGGTGGTTGAAGATATCCTTAAGGAAATATTAGAACGTTTCAAAGGATGATCCATTTATTTGGGTTCACAATGAGATCACATGTCTTTGAGAAGGATGAGTACCATGGACAGTGTCTTCCCAGTTTTAGACATTTCTGTCCCACCTTTGTTTTTGCCACAGTTATGTACCACCTATACTAGTGTTTACCTGATAGTTTCCTTTAAATCAACTCTTTTTCAAAATCTTAAATATTTATATTACCTATATATTGCCTTTATTCCCAAACAATGATATCTAAGATTTTTAACACACTGACTCTTTTTCATATAATGCATGTTAAAGTAAATGTTAGCTACTTCTATTTTTAAATAATAAAATCTGTTCATGCATTCCCCCAACTCATCTTCTCAACTATCAATGATAAGCTTGCTATACCTTAGGAAACACTGTAATATGCAATAGAATAGGAGAAAAGGAGGAGTCCAAAATAGTAAGGTGAAGTTAAAGGTTATCTTGACTTATCTATGCCTAAATTTTTAGAAATCCAGGCTATCTGGGTAACACAAATTATTTGCTGGCTTGGGAAAGCTTTTCTCATTTTTAAGAGTGCATCAGGATCAGGAATGTGTTGCCCTACCAAGTTTATATAGTAAAATTCAAAGGTTGCTTAAGATGTGACTCTCCCAGTCTACAAATCTTTAACAAACATCTAAACATAACTGAGCATATACTTTTAGATTCCCTCCTTCCAAATTCCTTCACTACACTTTGGATTTTTAGATATTAGTGCCCCTTATTCAAAACTTCAGACTTTGCTGTAATCTTCTGATAGAAGCAAGTGAAATATAGGGAACCTTGATTATTCAGATCACTTCCTTAATTTTATATCTCAGGATATTTTTCATAGGTAATATTCTAGCACCACATACTATAGAGTATCTATGGAACTTTCTGAGAATCTGCAATGGGAAATGCTCGAATGTCTGAGGATCTAATAACATTTTCTTGATAAAATAATGCTTTCATGTCACATAAAATGAAACTGTCAACATTTTCTTTCATAGGTTTCTCTCAAGCTTCAGAGCAGGTCCTTGACAGTTCTAGTATTGCCTTTAAATATTTTATTGAAATGTAGATTAACACTGTAACATCTTATAATGGTTGGAAAACCTTTTCCTTTTAGCACTTGTAGATAAGCGAGTATTAATAATTATTAACGTTAGCCGCTATATTGTAGCATTTTTTCCTAAATGTTGTTTTTCCCCAGGACTTAATACTTAGATTTATTTTAAGACACAGTGGATTACCTAAGACTGTGGTGCAGATTTTGCAGATAAAAGGCCATGTAGATAGATATGCCACTACTTATTCTTTTTTTTTTTTTTTTTCGGTACGCGGGCCTCTCACTGTTGTGGCCTCTCCCGTTGCGGAGCACAGTCTCCAGACGCGCAGGCCCAGCGGCCATGGCTCACGGGCCCAGCCGCTCTGCGGCATGTGGGATCTTCCCGGACTGGGGCACGAACCCGTGTTCCCTGCATCGGCAGGCGGACTCTCAACCACTGCGCCACCAGGTAAGCCCCACTACTTATTCTTTATCAAGATCAGGTTAAGGATAAAAACAGTTTTTCCTTCAAATATCTGTAGGGTCAAAAGGATCTAAAATTGAGAAAAATAATATTATACCCCATATAATTTTAACTCAGTGCCTTAATTTAACAATACTCAATAAATATTTGTTTATAAATATAAAATTTTAATCAGGTCTGTGGTAACACAAGTAAAAATAAAACTCACAGTTTGGAGTTTCCGTGTTTTACCTGGAAGCTGCCGCCCTCCTCACTCATCCTTACCCGTGCAGCCCAAGTGGGTAGGGCAGGATGGAGTGACTGTCTTCTATTCCAAAATTCCCTGCAGTACCTGGCTTCAGGATTCTACTTCCTTTCACTTTTGAAGTCAGGAAGTTGACTACAGGAATAACTAACGGAATAATAGTAATCTCACTACTCCCGTTTTCAGTCAGGGTATATTGATCACATTTAATACCAAGTAAAGACCTGGCAAAATAGATCTTCTAAATAAATAATTCTTAATTTTTTTCCCTTAAAATTTGCTTTTAGTTTATCACCTCTAGCACTGTTAAATGAACTATATAATATTTGTTAATAATCAGTTGGGACTGCATAAATAAATGGAATAAATAATTGTGTAATTATTGAATATTTATTCATGTCCAGAACTGTGCTACAAATTGTGAGAGACGTAAGAGACATAAACATTGTCTTGCCTTTGTGGAAAATACAATCATATTGAAAAAGAGGGACAGGCTTCAATTCAATTAGGGGACTATAGAATAAACCAAATTATCTAACCCTTAAATATATAGTAGAATAAATGGGGACAGAAACAGAAGATATTAATGTTGGCTGCATTTAAGAGGAGGTAGGAATTAAATCATTCAGAATCAGGATTTGGGATCAAAATGTTTCTGGAAATCTTAGTGGTCTCAGTTTAAGTATAGAAGTCACCTACTGGGGACCCTAATAGAGAAATAACCCAAGTTTTATAAATTAATGAAGACATGCCACTACAGCTTCATATGTACCTTGAGGTTTGCAACCTCTAACTTTTCTAAGAGTAATTAATAAAACAAATATTTGATTACAACCTAGGACAGATGTTAATACATACACACACGGGGAGGGCAGTCGGCTAATGGAAATACTGGAGAGTAGAGTTACAGCTAGTGTTCCTTTCAAAGTTATATGCAGAAGATAAGATAATTTATTTAACAAATTTCTTTTTACACAATTATTTTCAGTAAATTAGGGATTCTACTTATATTCCCTTTTAAATTAGGGATTCTACTTATATTTCATATTTTAAGGAATAAAATAAAATGTATAGCCATTATTTATCTCGATCTATGCTTACACAAAAGTATCTTTACAGACATGTATATGTCCATGCATATAACATATTCCTTAATTATCACACAAGTTTATTGAAATAATTTCATCAAAAGTACTTAGAAATCATGAGACTTATTCATGCCCCCAAATGACAGAGTAGTTAACTAACTTATTATTATTTATCTATTAAAATAGTAGATTTTGAAATATGAGCCTTCTTTGGCAAAATTGGTGTTGGAGAATGTGTCGAGAAATGGAAATGCTTCAGCACTAGAACAGGCAGCTGCATATCAAATGTATATAAACATCTAAATACACATTAAAAAAATTGGGATTTCACATGAGATGAAAACAAGATATTAACAGAAAATTTATCAGAAATGAAATGAAAAAAGATCACAGCCAGGTACGTAGAACCTCCAGGGCCTCTGATCCAAGGAAAAAGCAAATTAACATTAAAATACTCAGTGAAATGACCTCATTCCTGTGGCAGTTCTTAAATATACAAAAATATTAAATGTTTAAATTGTAGAAAAGAATTTATTCCTCTATAGTATCAGATAATGAGAAGGAATTAAAGCACTTCCTTGGGAAATATTTCCTCTCCTCAAATGCAAGATTAGATGTGAATCCATAAAGTCATTCATGTCTGAGCTCTAAAAGAGAGAAATACTTGGTTGGTCTAATCAAGGTTAAACTTGATCTCTAAAAGAAAAAAAAAAACCAGGAAAAAAAAGACTTAGGCAGCCTTTAGCAAAGGAACACATTCCATGAACACATTTTGAGTTCTTAATTAACATGTAATAACTGAATTAAATAGGTAAGAATTAATTTTACTAATTATTCTCTTTATAATCTAGATCATTAGAAGATTGGTTATTTCAATAAGCATTTTTTTAAAAATCTAGAACATTAGAATCACCTGGGAAGCTTTAAATAATACAGGTCTACCTTCTGAAATCCATTAATTCATCCAACATTTATTTAGTACATGTTCTAGTCATACTGATAAGAGACTGAGAGATGAAAATAGGTGATGCCTGCCTTCTCAGAACTCAGTCTAGGAGGGAAAAAAGTAAAGAAAGTTAACCTTTATAATAAATGTTTCATAATTTTAAAACAAGGAATCTGGGAGTGTAAAGATAAAATATCTCTATCTTAAAATAGAGATATTTTAAGAAGAAAAAACTTGACACAGGTTTCATTGCAAGAAAAGAACTATGAGCTGTGTAGAAAATGAATTGAGGATAAGGGTGATGAGAGAGAAAGCAGGTAAACAAGTTAGTAGACCATTGCAATAGCTCAGGTAAGAAATGACAGAAGCTAGGAGAAAAATGGGGTGTGGACTATTTTGTTTGTTCTGTTCATGTCCTACGGCCCCCCAAATGCTGATAATCATAAATGACATCAAGGGGTTCTTTTGTCTTCTAAATTCCACTTTGGTTTAGCTAATGGGAGATACCTGCCTAAGACTGGAAGGTGACCTCAAAAACGAGGTTGGGTGTTTATTACCCCTGCTCCTTCCTTGTCGTGACTTCTCCTACTCTTCTGTCAAAGGCCACAGATTACCTCAGACAGCACTCATCACAGAGCTATCCTCTCTAGTTTCTGGTAACTGTTTCTTCCCCTTGTCTCTTCAGCCTACACTTGACAGCTTCCTGTTGCTCCCAGCCATGGGGTCTTACAATATTTCTGGTTGGTTTCCTCAAACCTTATCATACCTTTTAAATGTCTTTTAAATATGATTTTATTAAATTTTTTTTTACATTACCCACTTTGAGCAGATCACACTTTCCTGGCAGGACCCTGAATGATACATGTGGCAATTGTGGAGAAGAGATGTGGACATATTTACATACATTTAGTGCATAAAGATGACAGGACTTAGTGATGGCTTGGAATTGGGGAGTGAGGAAAAGAGAAATATCTAGGTGACTTCCAGGTTTCTGGCTTGGCCAGTAGGTGGATAAAATTATACTTTTAAGAGATGAGGACACTAGTGGAGAATCTAGGCGGGATGGGAGCAGGTCAAGATGCCTTTCTGGGCCATGCTGAGTAGAATTGTCAAGCAGAATTGGTCAAAAGTTAGAAGACTTGGATGTCAATCCATACTTTGTTGAGGTGACAGCATCAATGTTATTTTACTTGGGTGCAGAAATGAACACACAGCAAGGCCCAAGTCCTCAGGGAAGTTGTGGTCTACAGAGGAAGAAGACTTGAAAGAAGTAATAAACCACAATATTGGATTAATGCTACATACAAAAAGTACATGAAGATATAAGATAATGAGAAGAAAATCTGTTTTAGAGGTTGAGAGATATGACAGTTCAAATTTTGTCCCAATAGAGACAAGCTGAGTAGGTGAAAAAAAGGAGGAAGAATATTCTAGGTAGTTGGAACAGCATTTGTTTTAAATCCCTGTGGAAAAAAAGGAATTAGTTCATTTGAGAAACTGGAAAGTGGCCCGTGTGGCTGGAGATTAGTGAGTAAAGGAAGAAGGAGCATAAGATCAGGTTGCTGAGGCTGCAGGAGACCAGATTATTAGGTCATGTTAAAGATGAGTCTGTTACATATATACACTACCAAACGTAAAATAGATAGCTAGTGGGAAGCAGCGCATAGCACAGGGAGATCACCTCGGTGCTTTGTGACCACCTAGAGGCGTGGGATAGGGAGGGTGGGAGGGAGGGAGACGCCAAGAGGGAAGAGATACGGGAACATGTATATGTATAACTGATTCACGTTGTTATAAAGCAGAAACTAATACACCATTGTAAAGCAATTATACTCCAATAAAGATGTTAAAAAAAAAAAAGATGGGTCTGTTAAGTTCTGACTATTATACTATTTGCTACCTAGAGATAAAGCAGCTCAACATTAATGTAAATCTTAAAATGACCTCAGCTCTTATGAAAGTGCTTCTATTAGGTCTTACCCCATGCATATCAGATAAAATTGGGATATTCAATATTGTTCAAATAATTTTACAGTTGGGCCAGTTGACTCACCTATTTTCTAGGAAAGCACTATTAGGTAAGGACATTAGTGGAAAAGAGAGTATATTTGATAAATCACACAGAAAACAAACACATACGAGTCTAATATTTATGTATGTCCTTATACCTTGAATTGAACTTCATAAAGTGGAATTCATGTGCTTTTTTTCCTTTATGTACCTTTGCTCTTGTGTTAATTATTACATGTTCCTATTATATAGAAATCTTGGGAAATAAAACCCTGAATATTACTTAAGGCATATTTTGGAAATTTTCACTAGGACTTTAACACTAAAGTTAATTCTTTTCATCTCTTTGCAAAGGCTGGTGTTTTTACTAGTGTAGTGAAAAATGTTCACGTCTGAACCCCAGGTTGCTTGCAATCACTTATTCTGGTACACATAATAATCACACCATGAAAAACTTACAGCTCTACTCAAGGATCACACATTTATTCTTTAAATGAAGAAAAGAGGTTAATAATATTTCAAAAATAGCTAACTTTTTTTTTTTTGCGGTACGCAGGCCTCTCACTGTTGTGGCCTCTCCCGTTGCGGAGCACTGGCTCCAGACGCACAGGCTCAGCGGCCATGGCTCACAGGCCTAGCCACTCCGCGGCATGTGGGATCCTCCCGGACCGGGGCATGAACCCGTGTCCCCTGCATTGGCAGGCGGACGCTCAACCACTGCGCCACCAGGGAAGCCCAAAAGTAGCTAACTTTTACATAGTGCTGCTATATGCCAGGCACTGTTCTAAACTCTTCACATGTATTAAAACATTTAATCCTCATAACAGTCCTATGAGGCAGGTGCTCTTACTATCACCATTTCAGAGATGAGGAAACAATCACAGGTGGTTACTTAACTTATCTGAAGATGCACAGGCAGTAAGTTGTGGACTGGAATTTAAATGAGTCAGTCTTGATTTAGAACCCACAATCTCAGCTCTCACTTGTTGGTATTTTTCTTTAATGAAAGAAGATCCATTTAGAGACAGGTAAACTATCAATATTATATTACTGAGTGGGTCTTGAGTCAAATTCTTATCAGCAATCTTTTCTTGTGTGAAAACATCAGAGAATTTAAAACTTATGCATGTTATAGACATTCATGAAACTGGTCAGTATTTCATATAACTAGAAATATGTCATGACTCAGGTAAATTGATATTCATATGACATTTTCCTTTCAATTAAACACCTAAAGAAGAGAACTGAGTAATAATGTTGAAGCATTTGATTTGCTGGTTTGATCAAAATATTTTTAATGAAGTCAAATGTGGGTTTAACAATCTTTTAAATGATGGAGGGAAATCTGGAAAAGTAAAAAAGAAAAGCTTATCTATCTATCTATCTATCTATCTATATCTCTTCCATATATATTTCTTCAAATATTGGAATTAAATAAAATCCAAGTTTAATGAACATCTATGAATATTTGGCTATTTTATTTTTGAAAAATAAAATTCCAATAATTCTCTAGAGTTGTTTCTAAATTTTAAAATGCCTGTGAATATTAGAAGGCATGTAAACTTAATTTTGTAAGATTTTCATCCTAACTGTCAAGATAATTTTTTTGAGAAGCATCTGAGGGTCTCTAGGCCACCCACCATTTTAATAACTCTGATTGTTCTGTATATCATCAAGTCACTTTGTCCAGTTTGGACAATTTTATTTTACATAACTATAAATTTTACTCTCTGTCATTATTATAAATTTATCTCAGTAAGAAGATGCTCATCACTATTATAGGAATGAAAAAATAGGTCAACAAAGCATAGATTTCAAGCTTCCAACAATATAATCACATACTTCTAGGTATATACTTTTATGTATGATTCAAAATATCATTTTAGACCTTTATATTTTCCATTTTATTTTTCTGCTGTAAATATAAATATGATATCCACTGAGAAATATGTCTCAACTGTTGTTAAGGATTTTTTTGAAGGTTGTTGTCATTTGGAATTTCTTTTCTATGAGATATTTTGATGTTTAGGATTTAATTCTAGGATAAAGTGTCAAATATGAGGTTGCTGGCTACATAAATACTAACCTTCTACCCCCAATTCAATTTCAAAGAGCAATTCAGGTGAGAGTAAATAAATAAATAAAAGGTTTGGTTAATGTTGGACATTTGCTTGGTACCATGTCATTCAAAACTCCTTCCATTTAGAAACAAAATTTGCATTGACATCTGAATGATGTATAATGCAGTATAATTACTTACGGGGTCCTTGAAAAGAGAAGCCCCTTTTTTTCCAAGTGATTTAACTTTGAAAAGGAATTACTTCACATGACCAACAAATACTATTAAATAGCATTTTATGAAGTTTTTTTCTGCATATTCCTAAACATGGACAGACTACTGTGTGTTCTAAAACCTGTATTTACATGACACACTTTTATGGTCCAATGGGCAAACACTACTTAGTCCTAAAATAACATCACAGTAATGACTACAGTCAAGACAGCAAGAACACTCCACCGTTATTATCCATATCAGACTGCACCAGATGGGGTATCTGTGGTAGAGTGCTGACAATGGTGAACACTGAACAACTGTTTCTGGTATTTTTATGTACTCTTAGGCACAGCAATATTACATGCAAAATAAGTAGTGCATAAGTGCTTGCATTTTAAAGAAATATATTGCATTATATTTTTTTTTCTTCATCTGGATCTAGCAGAGAAAGAGATGACACAGAGAATTAAAGATAAATTATATTAAGTGGGATCTAGCCAAATTTCACTGGGTAGAAAGAAGGGTTTCTCAACTTCAGCACTATTGATCTTTTTGTGCTGGAACATTCTTTGTTGTGGGGACTCTCCTGTGCATTGTAGGATGTTTAGCAGTACTATTGTCCTCTACTGGCCAGAAGCCAGTACCCAACCCCCAGAGGATTGTGACAGTCAAAAATATTTCCCCACTTGAGAATCACTGATATAAAGGAAGGAGCTCTTGAACATACACAAACTCTTTAACCAACTAAATTGTATTGTGTGGCTTTGTCAATATCAGATTTTTATTAGTTTCTAGATACAAGGTATAAATTTTTTCTCAAAGTGTACTTCATTTATGTTTGTTCATTTGTTTTACTTTCTAATCATGGCTATAGTATGCAAGTATTTTCCATCTGCAATATGATTTCACACAATTTATACTGACAGCAAGAAAATAAAATGGGAAATATTGAATCAAATAATACAAGGGGGAATCTTTTAGAGGAAAGACTCAAGTGTCCATTGAGGAGGGAAATTGGCTCCTACAGGACCCCCTTGGGCCACACGCTCCTGGAGACCTGCAGCTCTGGGCTAATTCCTGCCCAGTGTTAAGAAAATATTTAGACTGAGGAATACTTCATGACAAAAGCTGCTCCTTCCTAAAATCAGTGGGATTTTCAGTTACTTTTCTCATCTCCTTATGCTTCTGGAATAAAGAGCCTGCTTCCAAGAAATTGGGTAGGTGAAAGAAAGAAAGAGGCAAGATTATTTACCAACATCTTTAATTATAATCATGATTTGAATTGTAACAATAAACAGGAAAAAGTCAGAATCCCTGCGTCTGCATCACTGTGAATGTCCACCAGTGGGTCTAATTGTTATGCTAGGACTGTCAGTTCTGTCATTAGGTGTAGTCAGGGATTCATTGTTTTAGTTAATCAAAAATTCTGCTTTGCAGAGAGTAACTATATATACATGAATTATCAATTTTCAAATTGTTACAATGTAAGAAAAGTCTACTTATTACAATATTGTTTTCTCATATTACTTCTTTCTACGATAATTTAAAAGGGATTTCAGGATATTTTGTTTGCTTTATGGTTATCACTATAAAGCTAAGTTGTCATTATTCTGTAGCTATGAAGAAGTGCCTTCTGATAAGGATTTCTGGCTGATATAATGCCAGGAAAAATATCTTTTAACATTCAGGACTGGCAATGGAATATTGATAAGCACTAAATGAATACAATGGCAAAAACAGTCTATATTATACACAGCATTGTATTCTGTAAAACGTGCAGTATCTAATTTTATAAACTTTCAATAAATATTGAAAAAGATCAAACTTTCACTCATCTGTAAGTTCCTAGTAACTTACTGCTATGTATTTAGTTTGCTAAATATTATATAGTATATATTATAGTAAATAGAGAAAATGAATGTGACTATTTATATTCAGGAAGCACATGTTTAACATTGTAATTGTCACTATGATATTGCCTTAATTTTCAGCATATATGCAAATATTCCTTAAACAAAAATATTTACTGTTCCAAGTACCTACTTGTCATTTAATAGTTCTCAAGACTTCAGTAATCCAAAATAATTTGACCTATTTATTTAAGATTATCAAGTCTTCTCTGAAACTATAAGTGTAAAAAATGCAAACCAAAGCCCCGATAGTTTAGGAAAGAGACTAAGATTTGTTTGGGTGAAACCTAATTCTGTAAATAAATATATATTCTAAAGAGATGGGAATAATGAATAGGCTTGATCAATTCTAAATTTACTTTCATTTTTAATGCCTTTTTCTTTTTAGTTCTCAAAACGTTTTCTTATACATAGAGAACAAAAGAAGAATCACCCCGAAGTTAATTTTGTAATTTCATCAGCTGGTAGCAGAGGACCAGTTGCTTTGTGGATAAAGTGTTGGCTTTATATTCTAAAGGACAACTTCAAATCCTGTTAAGGTTATATTTTTATTAAAATTTCCATTAATTTTTCCATCAATGTGATTATAGATTAATGTTAATTAATTCTTACCATTTTTTGAAGAAATAAATGGAGCCATATCTGATTCAAAGTTAAACAAGACACTATTCAGGCTTTCTCGGTAACTCTTTCCTGGGTTCAGAATTGGTTGGGGAGAAAGGGAATAAGAGATCTTTAATGGCATTTTATTGAACTTAGCAATTTAAATGGCCTACCCTGATTTTTGAAGATATCAAATTACCATATGGATGATGTCTTTCTCATCAAATCTGCTCTTATTGTTTACCAAGAAAATGACAAAGGTAATTTTTAATGTTGGATGTGGTACTCATGTGTATGGGTTGCTGATATTAATGAGAATTCTGGGATGAGGTCTCTCTGTGCTAAAAACTGCTACATCAACAAATAGATTAATATTATAGAAACTGACAACAGAAACCACTGGCATTGCTTTTCTGGAGTTTTAAGTTATTATTATAGCAAATGAAAAACGTATCCTAGGAAAGAGTATAATCTTTATGCTCCTTGGGGAATGCTGGGATTTAGGGTGGGCCATCAGGTAGCCTATTTGTATTAAGACATTCTGAACTCCTTTGAGAGATGGGAAGAGGTCTTTGAAACTGATGTGTACAGCTCTGGGTCTTTGGGAACAATCCTTTCCAGACAGATATGTGACAAAGGATTATAACAAGCTTCGGGGAGGGAATGTTATTCAAAGTGAAATGCAAACTTACCCTAACACTCTAAGTTTTAGTGATTAATATGAATGTCCCATTCTCTGAAGTACTGCAGACTGAATAATGTTCATGCTCACCTCAGCTTGGTCATTTAATAGTGATTGGAGGTTTGTAGTATTCTAGGATTGAGAGAGAGGATACAGAGCTTAAGTTTTGGAGCCTAGCACTGTGATATTAAAATTTAAAGGAGAAATCTCTATATCTTGTTTGCCTGTTTTTTTGTACTTATAATATCAAGAGAGGTTTTTAATCTCTTTAGAAAAAAGGATGTTGGAGAAATATATGAAAATATAATCCTAAATATGACAGATAAAGGAGAAAAGGCTGAAGCCCCCAAACACGAACACGCATGTGCTAAATATTTTGTTATATATCGAGATGCTTTTACAGCATTAGACTATTAGCTATTAGACTTTTTTTTTTACCAATAATATTAAGAGCTGACATTAATTGGACATTTTCTTTGTGCCAGGCACTGTCAAGAGTTTTAATCTCATGGACCTCTCACAGCCACCATATCAGGAAGGCATTATTATTTTTCCCATTATAAAAATAAGTAAACTGAGGTTTGGGGAAGTTAATCACAAAGACTGTTCAGCAAACAACACAATCAGGCGGTGACAACGTCAAAGTGTCTATGTAGAAATTCTTAAAAGTAACAGTTTTGGGGCTTTCCTGGTGGTGCAGTGGTTGAGAGTCCGCCTGCCGATACAGGGGACACGGGGTCGTGCCCCGGTCCGGGAGGATCCCACATGCCGCGGAGCAGCTGGGCCCGTGAGCCATGGCCGCTGAGCCTGCGCGTCCGGAGCCTGTGCTCCGCAACGGGAGAGGCCACATTAGTGAGAGGCCCGCGTACCGCAAAAAAAAAAAATAACAGTTTTGGTGGAAAGAGCACTGAAAGCAGTGTTTTCAGAAAGGAACAAAAAACTGAGAACATATTAACTGTCCGTGTCATAAATTGAGAGAGGAGGTGCAGATTAGCCTCTTGAAGTTGTCTGCAGCCAGGATTATAACATGACAAATAAAATGTTCTAGCAACCCATAGATTGACATCCCCAAGCAAAAGAGTGGAAAAAAAGATCACCATGCCCACATCTCCTCAAAAAACACGTGCATTCCATATGGGGTTGGGTGATCCAGAGCAGGGGTTTAACAGTTTTTCTTTAAGATTGGGTTTCATTCTGCTAACAGCATGTTGGCCGAGTGCCCACTAGTAAGCAATTAAGACTTTGTGCTTGCCTGCATTTTAGTATCTCTCCTCCTGAAACATGCAGCCACATGGGAACAGAAGCTTTGCCAGCATGGGTCACGGTCTGGGAGCAGCATCAGGAGAGCGTCTATACTTTAAGGACTCAGTCTTCTGGGAAGCTGAGGAGAGGATGGATGATTGATTGGCTGTGCCTGTGAGAGAAGATTCAGAAGGGATTCGTTAAGAAACGGGGAACTACAGGACGATATCAAAAGTGAAGTTAGGAGAAGAAAGCAAAATGCTACCAAGTAATCTAAAGGAAAAAGAGATAAATCAATGTCTGAAAATTAAGAAGCAATTGGGTTAAACAAAAAGGAGACAAAAACTAGATGGCTAGTGAGAGTTTCTTAACCATTAAACTTGGATGATTCCCTCATTAATTTGTTTTTATAAGAAACACACAAGTGCTGAGAACCTCATATGTGCCAGGAACAGGGCTGGAGACACGAAGATGAGTGAGACATCTTCGTGTAAGGGGGAGGGGAGAAGTCGAGCCTCCATGCGTGGTGTCATACTAAACAGCTGACGTACTATTCATACAGACTTATGGAAATGGCAACAGTGCAGCCAAACTAGTTTCCTCTCCCCAGTCTCACTTGATTTTGTGCCTGGAAAGAAAGCATCTTGACTCAGGTTGGCCGAAGGTGTGCCTAAAAGAATTAGAAAGTTTTATTCAAAGATGAACTAACCTCCTTAGGAAGGGCAAGCTTTTCACATCTGAAAATAAAATAGGTCAAATCAGTGGTTTCAAATCTGATTGATTACTGAATACCTCCTGGGCATGATTTCACAGTACAGAACAGAACTCCTGCTTCTGGAAATTCTGGTTCAATAGGTCTAACCAGATATATTCTCATGATGTAAACACTGCCCTGAACAATTGTGAAAAGAACTAAAATCACAAAAATAATATTTTTGTCCTCACAGTAGACCTTATTAGATTAAAATTAAAGGAAGAACTACTATGTTGCTGGCTACATCTGTGTATAATTTATAGAAAACCAAATGTACAGAAAACAATCCTTCAAATTATTAATATGGCCCCTGAAACAAACAATCTTACTGGTGTATATGAAAGCAAATTATACACATTATTTTCAGGGATAGATCTGTTGCATTAACTGAAGCACAAAAATATTCGAGTAGTTTATATTTTCTAGCTACAGTAAGTCCCCTCCATACAAACCTTCAAATTTCAAACTTTCAAAGATGCGAACATATTATAAATCTATTACTGTACGGTACTATATAGCTGATTGTGTTAGTTGGGTACCTAGGCTAACTTTGTTGAACTTACGAACAAGTTGGACTTACGAACGCACTATAGGAACAAAACTCGTTCGTATGGAGGGGACTTAATGTACTTGGAAATTTGAGCATAAACCAGGTTTACATGGAGCATTAGTCTCATCACTAACAAGGTGTTTTGACTTTATGGGCTTTTAGATGACAGGCAAAAATTATAATTTTATGAAAGTCATGGTCTGGATCAAAAAGAATTTTAAAATATAGTTAACATGCTCAAATATCCGACCCATAGAAATTCTTGGGTTTAAAACTTTATTTTTCAATAATGTCAATCTTTGCTTAAGTAAAATCAAAAGATAAGGTTGGTACAGCTTAGGGCAGAGCAGGTGTAGCTGTCCAGAGTCTCCTATTTGGCCACCATGTTGTCTACAGTAAGAGCTCTTAACTCCCTCTTCAGAATCCTGGAATGCCACAGAGCACAGACGGAATACAGAGGACCGTTTTAAATTTTATTTCCCAGTAAATCTCCACAACTTGAGCATTATAGTAGATTCCAACAGATATGTGAGGTTAACTGGGTATCCACTTGAGTTAAATCTCCCCAATGGCTCAAAGCAGACTAAGGAACTGTGCACATGTGGTTGGATCTGGCCCACTGGGTCACTCCAGTGGGCACACCAAGTGACATAGATAAACAACAGGGGCCTATCTGTCAAGCTTAAATTGATCTCTAATCTCCATTCGCCAGTTAAATTAACTTGAGCAAGTTGGTGAACCTTTTCCAGTCCTCTTCCCTTGGCCTGTAAAGTGGGGATAAAGTCTTCCTTTCACTCTGGTAGAGACTGATCTTTAGCAATAGGACAGGCTGTTGCTTTTCCTGCTTTCCTGTGATCAGGCCTGGTTCAGAATTTGGGAAGTTGCTCTAAATCCTTAAGGCCTATTCAGAGTGTATGCTTTTCATTTCTCTGCACTAAAAGTGACTCCTTTTGATACAGAAGAATTAATGACGGGCTTCCATGGGCAATCAATTGCTGCTACTTTTCCCACAGCACTAAGGAGAACATCTTATTAAATTCCAAGTTCTCAACTAAGTTGGTTACACTTAGCATATAATAATTATTTGCCATGGTCTTGAAACTATTTATCTATTAACAATCACATTAGGTAGATTTTGTTACAAATTACTGCATTTTCAATGTGCTCAGGCAGATACACACCTCTGGCTAGTCAGATAAATCTGAAGATTGACAAAGGGAAAACATAGAACTCTCTAGGTAAAGTATAGAGTACTGTGAGTATAAGTGAGAGTGTATATGCATGTGCATATACCCTGGGGACCACAGAAAAAAACAACAACTATGATAACAAAAATAACAACTGTGAATGCCCCAGAGATGGGAATTCCATCTCATTTTTGAGATTTATTTATTTATTTTTGTAATTTATCTTTATTCTACAGTGGAGTATAGCTGATTTACAATGCTGTGTTTCTTTCTGGTGTACATCCACTAGATTCACTTACAGAGAGACATCTATATATTCTTTTGCAGATTCTTGCCAGTCATATATTCTTTTCCAGTGATTACAGTGTGTTGAGTCAAGTTCTATGTGCTATACAGTAGGTCCTTATCGGTTATCTATTTTCTCTATGGAAGGGTATGCATGCTAATTTCAACCTCCTGATTTATGCCTCCCTCCCCCCACCTTTCCCCTTTGGTAGCCATAAGTTTGTTTTCTAAATCTGTGACTCTGTTTCTGTTTTGTAAGTTAGTTCACTTTTATCCATTTTTAATTACTCCTATAAGTGATATCATATGATAAGTCTCTTCCTCTGTGTGACTTATGTCACTTAGTACGATCATATCAAGTTCCATCTGAGTTGCTGCAACTGGCCTTATTTCATTCATTTCATGGCTGAGTAATATTCTATTGTACATAAGTACCACATCTTCTTTATCCATTTTTTCCTTCCAAGGACATTTAGGTTGTTTCCAAGTTGAGGCTCTTGTAAACAGGGCTGCACTAAATGTTGGGGTGCCTGAGATTTATTTTTAAACTGGTCCAGTCAAAAGAAAGGATTGCTTAGCTCACACAGCTTACTTCATGTTCTTTCCAAAGGAGGTAGTGTAGTAACACATGGAGCGTATATGGCTTTTGTATAATGATGAGATTTCTTTGAAACATAAGTGCAATAAAACTGTAAACTGGCTGCAATGGAAAGAATTATATTTCTTTCAGGTAAGACATCATCACCTGTTTAATCAAATAGTTCAATACTGAGAAGCAAACTCCCCTGAATTCTGCCCTATTCTTGCACTTTACAAGGATTTTGCAAGCACTCAGTGCAGAGAACCCAAACATTTTATTTTGGCAAGGGAAGCTTTACAGAAATATTTGCAATATTTTGTGCTAATCCCTTCACGAGTCACTTTGGTGTGGCAAATATTTGTTCTAGAAGACTTTTCGACAGTTACAGAGTACATCAATCTGTTGTTTTAACCTTTTGAAAATAACCCTTGTGTCTTCTTGAAGGAAATAAAGAGTCATTGATGAAACCTTTTAAGTTTTCAACTTCTTTGCAATAAGGTACCTGGAGGAGAAATCAGCACATTCCCTCAAGGGAATGGAGTACATCTCTGCTTACTTTCTTGGCTCATTGCTTTATGGGTATGAGGGACCTAAAAAGTAAATGGTGGTCAAAAAGAACAAACACATTTATTAGAGCAGTTAGAAAAGACTGTTTTGATATTTGCCAAGTTCCTTCTCAATAACATGTTTGGCAGCTACCAAATGACACAGCCTGCCCAGAGTTGATTTTGACGAAGCCTCTGGGATGTGTTAAAAAGTAAACCAGAGCAAATCACGTACTGGAAAGCATAACTCAATCAAGGAAAAATGTATGATTAAGGGTGACATGGGCAAGGAAAGCTTTGCCAGAGCTCAGGGTAAATATTTGTATCAGTGTGAAGAGAAACCTTCATGATGCTGATGTCAACCAGCTGGAATTTTCATTGTTTATAAACTTTTGTTGTTAGAGTTAAATTCTGGCAAAAAAGGTACCAAAGAAAGAGCAGTTTCCCAGCATGAAAGTTTGAATTCTGATAAGGCAGCCTGACCAGATATGAATGCAACGATGCAGAGTTTCAGGCACTTTTTCCTTCCAGGATTCTCTTGCCAAGAAACAACCTCTTGCCTTAATCCCACTTTGACAAAATCCATCAGGATTACCAAAAAGACAAAATGTTGTTTTGTTCTGTTATAAGGATTTACGGCTTCTTCTTTCTTAGTAGACTGATCAGAAAATGGGTAAGAATATAAATGGATTTTTTTGTTTCACTTTTTTTTTCCACAGAAGAACATTGTCACATGAATCAGATCTTTTTTTCTTTTTTAATTAATTAATTAATTAATTAACTTATTTTTGGCTGCGTTGGGTCTTCATCGCTACACACGGGCTTTCTCTAGTTGCGGCGAGAGGGGGCTGCTCTTCATTGCAGTGCACAGGCTTTTCATTGCAGTGGCTTCTCTTGTTGCAGAGCACGGGCTCTAGGTGTGTGGGCTTCAGTAGTTGTGGCACTCGGGCTTCAGTAGTTGTGGTGCACGGGCTTAATTGCTCCATGACATGTGGTATCTTCCCAGACCAGGGCTCGAACCCTTGTCCCCTGCATTGGTAGGCAGATTCTTAACCACTGCGCCACCAGGGAAGTCCCTGAATCAGATATTTTGATGATTGAAAATAAACAGTTTGGCATTGAATCCATGTTTTTGAGGAGTGTCCATTAACTTCATGATGCTAGGCAATTTACTTTTTGCCTCATTGTGGGTCATTTCATATTTTTAAACTGCATAGTTTAACAAGTTAAAGGATTTGGGCACTTTATTTAACTCACCAACTAAGGAATCTGTATTTTCTTACTAAACTATGCTCTGTTGTACTTTCTGAAATATTGGAGATAGCCAAAAGTTATAAATCAAACAAATTACAAGGACATGGGCTTGCATACGAATTTATAGTAGTTCAGAACAATTAACTCAACTTTCAGTCAGAAAAAGAGAAATTGGTGGAAACTGACTCATAACACATAGTCCTTCCTCTCTGGAAAATAAGCACACACACATGGTGCTCATACAGGAAAAGACGGACACACCGAGATTCCCCATTTTCAGACACTGACTTCTGCCAGAAAACTTCTCTGCAGCGTGGATATTCTGATAATTGTTCCTTGCTTTTCCATCAGGGTAGCCTGAAAGCTCCAATATGAACCACTTTCAGTGACGGATGTGTAGTGAGATTCACTGAACGGGAAATAAAGAAAACTCCAAATTCTTATCAAGTTATACTTTCTTTTAACAGCTGCATGTATTAAATATAGTTCAATCTGACAGGCCTAAAACATAGCACAATAAGACTTACATGGGTTGTCTTGTTTTTGAAAAGGTTCATTACATCCATTTAGGAAGAAGATCAAACTTGAGAGATCCTCCCCTGGCCTCCTCTATCCCACAACGAACTGAAAGTTGTCCCTGCCAATGCAGAAACAGGACACACCACAAACATAACCACATTACCTAGCTGCACTAAGAATAGAAACCAAGCCCCTGCTGGTGTAATTAAGAAATCTTCTCTTCCAGTCCCTGGGCTTTAGAGACCTGGATCACTAACTAATTCTAATTCAGAATGCGTTTTTGATCAGGGCCTTTGTAAACTAGGAATTGAGCTGAACATGAAAACTCTTCACGATAAGTTTCTGAACTACTGTGTCCCTCTTGTGAAGTAGACTTGCTGGTCACACTGCCCCAGAAATCAACCTTCAGAGTGTGGGTCTGTCTGGTGCGTTGAGATGGTGGTGTCTTTTCAGAAGCTGAAGAAGTGCCAAATCCTTCCACCTGAAGTTTGCACATTGCATTGCAGTGCATTAGTGCATTCAACAGCCCATGGAAGTCAAAAGAATGCAAAAAAATAAATAAATACCATACTTAAAGCTAGAAATCCTACCAGGTGGGAACCCTGGGCTAGGACACACTTAGATTTCAGTTACATTAAGGTACATATACAAATATAAAAGTGACCAACCCGTCACTGAGCAATTCCTTTCTCATCCCCTTCTTACCTCTCAATGACAGGACATTCTCTAGGTCATTCTGCCTTGTGGATTGGGACCCTCTGGCATTATATTTTAATTAAACTTTATTTAAGTTTATATAAAGATTATTAACGCGTGAAAATCAGTCACTGCAAATGTTGAGCTAACCATTTTTCATACATAATGTGTCCATATCATCATTATAACAGCCATATACTAAAGATTGACATGGTCACTTTTAAAGAAGAAGCCCTGATAAATATTTGAGTTAAAGATTCTTGGGATCATACTAAGGGGCTAAGAGGTCAGACCTCATTGCTGATTTTTTCCCCTGCTGTGTACTAATGGGAAACCACTCAGTCCCTCTGCTTGTGGGTCCATTCTAGAAGTTCAACAGAGGAAATAATTGTGTACTCGCATGCATTCAACATTTTGTTCAAAAGGGAAGGGATTCTGAAAAATTTTTTTAAACTATTCATGTAGCCTAATGCCACTGGTTTGCAAGCCTAATATATCTTCTTTATGGTATCCCTCCCCCTTATCTTTTGGGAATTTTCCTTCCCTTCACTTCAACCGTATGTTACTGTAGAAGGCACCAAGTTAATATAATTTTTACCTGTTGCCTAACCACATTTGATTGGTCCAATTTGAGGAAATCAGAATCTTGTCTATGAATCTGAGATAAAAATAAGAAATCCCATTTCAGTCTAGATGCTCTCTTGAATAGAGGAGATGAAAAAATCAAGCCTGTTGATATCCTTGTACCTCACTGTAGACTTGAGAATGAGAAAAAGCCAGACTGCAGCAAGAATGAAGACTAGCATAAGGTGTAGAGATCAGCAAAAGATGGAGAGGTGGTTTTTGAGTCTCTGCTGCCAGCTTACCCAGGCCTACCTATATCCCTTTCCAGGAGATACTCCAATGCTATGAAAAATACAAAAAGCCCTAATGCTTATGTTAGTTAAAATGGGTATCAGTTAGTTGCAGCAGCAGTTAGGGCTTAACTCCTAAACCCACTGCCCTCAAAGAAATAATAAAGGAATTTACTAAATACCTAGTGTGTACTAGGCTGTTCATAGGCATTATCTCATGTAATCCCTTTAGCAATCCTAGAACTTTAAATAACCTTATTTCCATTTTACCGAGGAAGAGACTGACGATCAGAGAAGTTAACTACTTCATCCCTGGTCACACTGTCCATCACACAGAGTGAGTCCAAACTCCATCCTCTTGTGTTGCTTGCACATGTCCTTAGAAATCTAGCTGAGGAAGAAAAATTCCCTTGCATTCAGTGAATAAAAAGTTAATAAATTTCAGAATATTGTTAGTGATGTATTATCACAGATAAAGAAATGTAAATGCAGGACGGAGTAGCAAGGACAAGCGTCTCGAGATAGAACTCTCTGTTACAAATGACAGAAAAGACAACCAAACTCACTGACTGATTCAGGAACTCAGAAGTGCAAAGGTCAGTCTTGCTTCACACACAGAGGATCTGGCACTACAAGGAACCCATCGGTCCTCTGTCTTTGTTCATAGACTCTGCTTTTCTCTTTGTTGCTTTCACCCTCAGAATACTTTCTGCAAATAGTGTCCTTAAGCATGTTTCAAACACTTGCAGGTCCTGAAAATTACACTTGTGGCTTGTGTAAAACGGGGGCCTCTGGCCTGAAGTCCTTTGCCCTTTCCCCAAAGATGGAGCCGAGGGAAAAGGCTATTATAATCCCTGAAAGTTGACAGATAGCTGTTTGGCAGAAAGTTCCAGGTTTTTGGTACCAAGAGCATGGTACAGAAGGAAAGGGGTGGGCTTCAGAAGGGCACATCCCCTTGGCCTCTCATGGAAGGGCACAGCCCAAGACCAAGAGTAGTCTCTGGATGGAGTCCCCAGTTATCCAGACCTATGAATGACACCAGGTGGCACCCAGCAACTTCAGACTTGCAACTACTTAATATAAGGTCCAAGGGAAGATAAAGGAAACAAACAAAAGTCCTAAAACACCTCTGAATTGAATCCTGTTGGCCAGACTCGGGTCTCATGCTCATCTTTGACTCAATGATTGTTGCCAAAGAATTGGAGTATGCTGATTAGCCGGTCCTGATTCTGAGTACGCATCTGGAATTGGGTGCTTGGGTCAGCACCACAGAACCATACAGATGGAGAGTGGCTGAGTGGTTATGCTGCTACCTGAAGCCAGGGGTTAGATGCTGAGAAGGCCAAAGAAAAACACGCAAACCACAGCCTGACTATATAAGACTTCTCAGGAGAATTACAACTTGAGATGTTAAGAACTACCATGATAATATGTAATACAACAATAATTATTATTGTAATTCTGAGCAGAATCATACAAGTAATAACTAACATTTATTGAGCATTTAGTGTGTGAGAACCATTTTGCTAATGGCCTAAAATATATCATTTCATTTACGTAACTGCCCTGATGTATAGATATGATCATCATCCTCATTTTATAAATGAGGAAACTAAGGGTTAAAGAATTTGAGCAACTTACTTTATGACAAAGCCGGAGTAGAACTCAGGATGGTGTAACACTGATGTCTTGCTATTCACCACTACGATATATGTGGAAATTTTCATTTCTCACACACTTAGCCATAAACATTTGATGTTATGAATAAAACATCTGATAAAAGACTTGCAGAACTGTAATTCTACATCTTGAATCCTATGGCAAGTCACAGGAGAATACAAAAGGGAAGATGGGTACAAGGACCTTTTCTCCTTGATCCTGTTCTTCCCTAAGATTACATCTTTAGCCCAAGGAAGTCTGTCTGAAGATGCAGGAGCTTGGAATCTCACCTTGCAGACTCAGAAGTTGTTTTTTGGTTATTTGGGGTTTTTTGTTTATTTGGTTTGGTTTCCTTTCTTCATGGTTTTGACTATAAACTGTGTAAGTAATTTTGTTTGCCTGGGGTGTGCTTTGGGTTGGATATAATAGCAAAGTTTAAAAGTTCTGCTATTCTTTGGAGGATATTGTTATACTCTTTCGAAATTGAAGGCTGAGAAAAATATTTTTATCTTATTATTTTTTTTCTGTTCTAGTTTTTTTTTAATTAATTAATTTTTTTTGGCTGCAGTGGGTCTTCGTTGTGCACGGGCTTTTCTCTAGTTGTGGCGAGCAGGGGCTACTCCTGGTTGCGGTGAGTGGGCTTCTCATTGCGTTGGCTTCTCTTGTTGTGGAGCATGGGCTCTAGGCACGCAAGCTTCAGTAGTTGTGGCATGCGGGCTCAGTAGTTGTGGCTCTCGGGCTCTAGAGCACAGCCTCAGTAGTTGTGGCGCACGGGCTTAGATGTTCCCTGGCATGTGGAATCTTCCCGGACCAGGGCTCGAAACTGTGTCCCCTGCATTGGCAGGCGGATTCTTAACCACTGCACCACCAGGGAAGCCCTCTGTTCTAGTTTTTATCATTATTAAAATAATGGTAACAATCTTGAAATCATTTTAAATGGTATGTCATTTGTGAATAGTTAATACTATGTCAATGGTTCAAAATCAAATCAATTAAAATTTACATATTAGGAAATCCTTTTTTCTACCCATGGCCTCTCTCTTCCCTATAGGTCATCATTTAATCACTTTTATGGGGTTTTTTTGTAGCTTTTCAATGTTACTAAATTTATTATGTAAAACTATTCCATCATAACTGTTACAACATTCAAGTGTTCAGGTTCCCATGTTCCTTACCAAAGTTTTCCATAGGGAAATTTGCAAAATCAGATATTTCAAACCAGAAGAATGAAAAAGAAATGGGTGGAGGAAACCTAAGCCATAGCTGCAGGTATTTCATACCACTTATCTTTTCCCCTTGAAATCTTGCAAAGTTGATCTCATTTACTCTTCAAAATATGGACGTGATAGTTTGGGTGCCAACAGTCACTGCAACTTGAGGTGCACAATTTTTTCTTTTAGGTTCAAAGTCCTACCACCATGAACATAGCTGACATTTCTGATGGATCCAGGTATTCATGGAACAGCCAACTCCTGTCAAGTTCTCGGAGCTGCAGGAGTTAAAGAAATAAGATCCCTGACGTGTGCGGTAAGTCATCTACTGTCCCCAAGAGCCAACATGTGAAAAAATATCACATGAGGACACGAGTGGGTGTTAATGGCATGTGGGTTTTGGTTCAACCTAGGAAAGATGGTAGTGGTCCAAGCTGATCAACATTTAACATCTTTGCAATTATTTGTTGATTCTTCTATAATTGTGTTGGGGAGAAAAAATAATTTTCTCTCTACCCTTCTGAGTTCTTGGCTAAGACCCATGTACTAGAAGACAGATGGACAAGAAAAAAAAACACACAAATATATTAACATGTATATTTCATGTAAACATTGGAGATATCTATGGGGATAAAAGTAACTCTGGAGATGGCTCAGGATTGAAGCTTAAATACGAGGCCTCTTATGGGAGCGTAAATGACTTTTACAAAGAATGAATGGGCCCTTAGAAGAACAGATGGGAGATGTGATAGTTTGTGACAAATTTGTCTGGGTGTGATGTCAAATTCTAGACTCACCTCCTGGGACAAGTGTTAATATTCTGTGGTTGATGAAACTCTTGGGGAGGGGATTTATGACAATTGAATTCCTTTTGAAAGATTCGTCTTTAGGTCCATAAGGGAAATTCAGAGAAAGTTTCTACCTGCATTTGCTGGGTTTCAAGTGCCTACTGCTCAAAATAATCAATATGACAAAGTGCCGTATTTGGAGGCTGCATATTCTGCTACCCTTCCCCTTGACTCCAGACTTTATAAAGGCAATTTTTCTCACTGCTGTAGCTCCATTTCCTGACTTGTCTGATATTAAATAAATATGGAACAGGCTGCTTCCGAGAGAAGGGACCCTCCTTTTCAGGAGGTATTCAAGGAGAACTCAGATCTTCATTTGGAGAGAAATCGGTGAAGAAGATGACCTTTAAGTCTCCATCTAACTCTTGGATTCTGTGATTCCCAGAATAATAAAATCAGTTACTGTTTGTATTCCCCTAAGAAAAGGCAGAAAATGGATGGCACACAAAGAACCACTGGCTCAGGCCCTGCAGGTGGTGTGGGAACTAGGGATGGTGCCAAGGGTTGGGAGGGACCCCCCCTGGGAAATCACTGTCACTGTCGGACTGCCTCCAGTGTCAGAAGTAGAGCTTGGTGGGGAACAGGATCTGCGTGGAGGAGTAAATAAAATAAATAAAACTCCTTACATCAGCCACAGGGGTTTTCTAAATTCTCGGCAAAAACGTAGAAGATGATGTTTCTTAAAAAAAATAAAATGAAAGAGTAAAAGCGAGTAAATAGTCTTGGAAGCATGATGAACAAAAAAACAAATAAAATAAAAACAAAAAACAACACTACCAAGACGAATAAAAGTAGACACGAAAGTAGTAAATGAGAAACAAATGGTATAAGCAGGCTGTGTTTTCCGTCGCCCTCTTTAACTGAACTCTCTAGTTAAAACTTCTCATGCAGTATCTGAGCAATGTGGTAAGCACCTATAATTGGCTTCTTACTAAAAAATCAATGCTGTTAAAAACCCACTTGTCTGAAAAGGAAATCTAAATATAAGTCTGATATAAATGGGTCTTTATGTGATTGTAATTTCTTAATTGGTTATAAATACGTGATTCTTTCTTAGGGGTGGGCTTCACCTCCACATCAGGAAGGGAAGCAGTCCCCCTGGAGAGACGGAGCAGCCCTGGGCCCAGGGACGGATGCAAATCTGTAAGTCGCTTCAGCTCCTCCCTGCAGCAGCCTGGTCCCCACCAGGCGGCCAGCTCCTCCCTTTAACTGCACTGAGCTCTGCAGCCAGTCGACTACACAGCGAAGAGGAAAGAGACGGGGACTCTGGCTGAAGGGGGCCCCGGAGACTGCAAACGTATTGTATTGTCCTTGAAACTCCACAGTCTCCACTCCTCTCTGCACCCTCTTGCAGCAAGCATTTCTCCTCTTACAAAACAAAGAAACAAAGTAGCAATTACTTTTTCATACCCTCTATTAATGTAACCCCAAGAAATAGCCCTCTTTTCCCCCAGACTTCAGTAAGCACAGATTTGGGATCCAGCAAGCATTATCTTAAAAGGGCCATCTTAATTTGGCTCTAGAAATTGAAACAAACAAACAAAAGTAATCCCAATTCAGATCTTTTAAATCAGCTTTCTCCAAACATTCACATTTGGAGTACTTGAAAACCTGGCGCTCTGTAGCCGTGAACCTCACCTGAGGGACTGAGGATCCAATGTCTAGGAGTCTTAGGGTGCGTGGGATAGATGAACCAGGGCACAGAATCATCAGAAAGGCAAAAGAGCTTTATCACTCTCTCTGTCTCTCTCATTCTGTATTATCCCCTGAAGAGGCAGCCCAGACAGAGCGTGGCCACTATTTCTGCACATGGCTGAGGCGGTCTGCCTCACATTTAGGCCTAAGTTCTAACAGCCAACTTGTCAATGAATGCCATTAGAGCAGATATGCCACAGGCACTCGGGGACTGAGCGGCGGGCAACCTCAGATCACTGTGGGAAGAGCAGACATCGAGTGGTAACAACTTTCAGTCGTTACTGACCTGGGCTGTATTCAAACCAGTGACCTAGAAATGAAGGACTCCAAATCCCATTACTAATTCCCCGAGCCATCAAGTCTCCCCTATGGCCTGGATCTTGTCCTGAAACTCAGGTCTCCTGTTGAAATAGCATCAGACAGCAGCCACTGCACTGGCAGGCAAGGGTTTTAAAATACGGGGGGGTGGGGGGGTGGGAGAGGAAAACATGCACTTACAGAGTTGGCTTTAATTATTACTTTAAAGTTTTTCAGCTCCTTTAAACCTAAAAACCTGAACCTTCTTTAAAGTCAAAAGCTTGCCAGGAAGTACAAGAAGGGTGTTCAAACAAACACAGCCTTCTATTTTGCTTGAATAGGGAAAATACACATGCCCCCTCCCAAACCCAAGAATAATGAGAGGAAACCAAATGAGAGGAAGTTGTTGAAAAGGAAAGAAAGAGATTAAATGAGTATTGCAAGGACGAGAAGAATATTTACTGCCAAAGTAAGAAAAAGGAGCTAAATGAAAGCCCCCTTGAACAGCTTTCTCCTCTCACTTGTTATCTCTAGGCTGTGCTCTCAGTTCCTCTCATCAAAGAGGGACAATTATTTTTCAGTAAAAAGGAGGGTTTTTGTGAGTTAGGTAAAGCCCGTGCTGGGTGAGCTGGATTAAAATGGCATGCAAAGTTCTGTCTTGCCTTTTCAGGCAAAAGCTCCAGCTTTGCGAACAGTCCTGTAGATGGAGCTGCACTCTGCGATTCTAAGATCGCGGCCCCAACAATGAAGCAATTGTTTCCTGTCTCCACTTAGCAATTCCTCCCTCTCTTTCGGTTCTTTCTGGTTGCATGTTCTATTTATTTTAATGTATACCTTTGTGTAAAGCCTGTCTCTGAGTGGTTAGATATCCCGTTGATATGTGGCCTTCAAGGGGGAAAAGGGAGTGCAGCCTATTCCCATGACATGCTAGGGCTTTGTAGAGCCAAAAAATCCTTCTCAGGAACACCTAATCCTTGGGCTCCGGCCAAGTACCACAATCCTTCTGTACAACTGACATGGGCCACTTGGGACACTTGAGAGCTTTAGGTGTGTCTTTCTGAAGTCAGCCCCGGCCAAGCATGAGGCAAATGTGCCCGACCAAAGAAAATAAATTATGTGGACTCCAATTTTCAGCAGTTATGAAGTATTAAATTACACACGCAAAGAATTCACTTTGGGATTAACTCTTTGGAATGGAAACACAATCTTGTCACAGCACTTGTAAAAGGAGCATGCTCTGTGGAAGGCCTTCCTTTCCAGAGACCCAGAGGTGGCTGACCAGGAGGCAGAGATGCTAAAAGAAATAGACTGTAATTAAATACAAATATGGTAGGCTGCTACCTGGGCACGGGAGAGGGTGTGTGGTTTGGGGGTTTCTGTCCTGTCTCTGAGGATATGCTGCTCCCTGTGTACTGAATATCTTGATGATACTGCAAAGTTTTGTAAATTCACAGCAAATGCCACTTTCAGCTCTTAATCAGAATGCATTTCATCCTAATTCACACAGTCCTGGTGTCTGCTTCTTCATTCGGATTTAGAGAAGTGGTTGAGAACCACTGGAACTTGAGTGAAATCACAACTACAGAACTCCTGAAAAGGCATTTGTCTTCTGTGACTCAGTGAGTGATGGCAGAGGACATCCTGCCCTGCCCCTTTTAAGAATTCCTGGTTCCCTATAACCATCTGAAGCTCTAAGTTTTTAGTACACGACGTGGCTGAAATTTAACATATAAATTCGGCAGAAGAAAATCAAAGCACGGCTGTTTGCTTCCTCCTTAAAGCCATTTATTTACCAAATGACCATAGAAAGCAAGTCTTCAACAATAACAGGAAGAAATCCATCTCGAAGAGCTTAAAAAAGATTTTTTAAACAAAGTTAACTTTTCATGGGGTGTGCATTTTAAGTATGCAAAGCCAGTTTTGCCGAAACATGCAGCCTCACGGCTCCTCCCCTCAGTTCATTAGCGGAGAATGTGTGGTCAGCCGGAAGAACACTGTGCCTGGGGGCCGGCTCTGAGTCCCCAGACAAATCCCTCCCTGACCTCACATGTGTCCCTGGAAAATCTAACTACAGAGCCACATGTCTGAGACACTGCGGGACTCATTCACTTGCCTCCTTTTAACCAAGGAGGAAACTGAGGCTGGCAGAGAAATCATGAATTGCTAAAAGCCACACAGCTAGGACTGTGAGTTTTCTAACTTCCTGTGTAATTTGCTTCTAAAACAACACATTTCTGATTAGAAAAATATCTCCATTTCCCTGTGCCTCAGCTGCTCCCATCCATACAGAGAATATCTTTTCAGACATTTGCTATTTATAGTCATATGGAATATTTTGGGACACATTTAAAGATTCACTAAAATAATTCAAAGGATAATAAATGGATGTTTGTTGTGTTTGTATGTGTAAAAAAGAGAGCCTGAGAGAGAAAAAGAATGAGAGGGAGAGATCAAGACAGTGGAAGAGATGAAGTTCCTGACATCATAGGGTTGTTGGGTGGAGTAACTAATAAAAGTAATTGCTAAGCACTGTGAAATTAGACTGCTGTGTAAAGCTAAACCAGGATGAACCCGAATTTGCAAATGTCATGGGACTTTTATTTTCAACAGGTGGCATTTGAGAATGCAAACTATAAGTGTCCAAATGAGAGCTCAGTGTAAAAGGGAGGAAATAAGGGGATTTACACACTTCTGAAATCAGGGTGACTGAAAAACATTGCTTCATGTTTGCAATCTTCTACAATGCACGTATGGAGAGGAATGGCTGATGGAAGATGCGCTTAGAAAATGCTTCTCTTATTTTTATTGGTTAATATAGAAGAAGAAAAAAAGGTAAAAAAAATCTGCTACACAAGGAAAAAGCCACAGACACTGCTTGTGGACAAATGAGGGTGAGCGAAAAACCCCAAATGAGGAAGGCAATAAAACAATACAAAAAGCCCACCCATTGCACCCGTCATGATATTCTACCCAAATTGCTTTGCCTGTATCAGATCCACCCTCATATATTTACTCAGATAAGAAAGAACTTTTTGCTGGCAAGCACCCCGCGTGAGTTTGATTTATCACTCACAATACGAAAAGGCTGCCAAACAAGCCTTTATAATTCCCAGTTCTTAAAATTATTATCATCATTGGGCGTGGTAATAAGGCTCGAGGTCGTAGGTGTGTACACACTATTCCTGGCAAGAAGTTAGTTTGTTGAGGCTGGTTTTCTCTGCCAAAAATGTGTCACAAAAGGGGTGCCTCATCCATGTCAGACCTAAAGAAATATTTTCTCCAAGCTTGCATATAGCAAGGGATCTGTATTGTGTGACAGATGCCATAAAGGAGAAACTATTTCTGCTTAATGAGGGATGCAGACTAAAGCATCCTAATGATTATAATGGTGACCTGAATTACCTGGTAAAGAAATAAAAACTCTCATCCCCAGGATTAATCTAAGTTTATGACAGTCTGAATTCTTCCCCACGTGTTGGATAACTGATTTGATCAATTGCTAACTTTGAATATTCGTGGCCTAAGAGGCATTAGAGTTTGCCCACAGTGTCAAGTTAGATGTGACCCTTACCTTATTCCTCCAACCCTACCCTTTGCAAGAAATGTATACCTTATAACTGGAGGTGTTTAAAGGATGCACAACTGAGGCCAGATTTAAATGAGTGACGCAAGAAACTTAGTGGAAATCAAAGATAGGTTGGTAAAAATCCTAACTTCCCAGCCCTTACTTCACTGTATTATAAAAGAGGCCTGATGTAAGGATCTCCGAACTTAAGTCTTGATGGCATTCATTTGAAAAATAATTTGATTTCAAGTGGCAGAGAGCCTCCCTCAGACATGTACACAACTCCTGTGCATGTGTAATTCTGAGGTGAGGTTTTGGCCTGTTATCATTAAAAATAATCTTTAGTTTCTCTTCTTGTCTCCTTTGTTTGTTTGAACATACAGTGAAAAATAGCTGTCAGAACTTTTCAGTAGAGTGCACATATGACTTTTTTTTTTTTTGGAACAAAGGCATTTTGACCAATGTGTATTATGAAAGCAGATTTTATATAAATATATATGTATAAAATAAGCTCATCTGCACATGGCTCAAGGGAAGTCAAACTCACTGTAGAAATTTTCCTAATGTTTACTTCAGCCTAGTTTTCAGATTTCAATATGTGTAGAGAAAATAAAGGCAAGTGGATAATTGTATAGGAAAGAGGGCTATGGACTGTAACTTGCATCTGTTTTACTATAATGCACGCAATAGACTGGCCAGCGGTGAGTTTCTTTACCAGAGACCCAGACCTGCTGGTATTCTGCTGCAAAACACCACCGAAGAGTACAGTTCCTGCAAAATGCCACTGAAATTTATGATTCTTGATGTGTTTAAATCTATCTATCTATCTATCTACCTATCTGTCCTCTACTATCTATAAATATATTATTGTTTTATTTTTGTTCCAGAGAGGAGGTAATATAACTTACATAAATATGTAAACTCACAATGTAATAAAGTAAAATTAAAGAATACATGGTTCAGGGAATAGAACGGAGGTAAAACAGCAGGAGGAAAGATAAGATGAAGGCAGAAGTGAGATCCGTACATACAATGTCCTCCCTCAGGGACTTTACATTTGCTGGAGTGTTTAGTGAACATTCTCAGAAGCAAGTGGAAAAGGGGTGTTTCAAGCTATTTTGTGATTCACAACATCCATAATAATACTGATAATAATTTCTCAGGAGAAATACAACCAGGCATGGTTCTCGGACCAGAAAGAACTTTCCATCACAGGGCTTCAAAAACAATATGGGAACTTCAACCAGTGCTCACCAGTAGCTTAATACTAAAGCTCAACTTATGGAGAATAACTCTACATAATATCAACAGGCTTCTTATAAAGCCACTCTTTTTCTGACTGCTTTGCTGGATCTTCCTCGAAGGATTTGGCCGGTGAAACTCCCCCTTTCCCTGACTACTGTCACTCCCTTGGTAACCTCATCCAGCCTGGTGACTTTAAATATCATCTTTATATGGACCACCCTAAAATGTTTCTATCACTGGCTTCTCTCTTCAGCTCCAGACTCAACATTGAAACTGATAGGCTCAATAAGCACCTCAAATTTAACATGCCAAAGAAGAAAAATTGGTTTGACCCCCATATCTGCTCATTCCCTAAGATCACCTACTTGGGAAAAAGTCAGTCTATTATTTAATATGTTAAGGCCAATAACCTGAGAGTTACCTTTAATTCCTCTCTTTCTTTTATATTTCACGCTAATAATTTCTATTATGCTTTCTTTCAAGATGCCTTTAATTGTTTCATTTCTCACTTCTTTTTTCTTTTTTTTTTTTGTGGTACGCGGGCCTCTCACTGTTGTGGCCTCTCCCGTTAGGGAGCACAGGCTCCGGACACGCAGGCTCAGCGGCCATGGCTCACGGGCCCAGCCGCTCCGCGGCATGTGGGATCTTCCCGGACCGGGGCACAAACCCATGTCCCCTGAATTGGCAGGCGGACTCTCAACCACTGCACCACCAGGGAAGCCCCATTTCTCACTTCTTTATTGCCATAAGCCTGGACCAAGCCATTGTGATCTCTTTTCAAGAACACTTCCACCTTTTTTCTTTTTATGTTTATTCTCTAGTTAGTAGTCAAGGTGACCACTTAATAAATGACTCAGATCATGTCACTACCTTGCTTCAAACTATCCACTGGCTTCCGTCAAATTTTAAGCAGAATCCAGGTTTCTTCCCATGGCCTGTATAGCCCTACCTGATAGAATCTCTGTTATTATCTCAACCTTTCCTCCAAGCTCACTTCTTCTCAGCCATGCTGACTACTCTGCTATTTTTTGAATATGCCATGCATGGTCCCACCTCAGGGCCTTTGCACTTACTGTTCTCTCTACTTGATATGTTCTTCCCCTAGTAAACTGCATGACTTCCATTCAGGTTTCTGATCAAAAGCCACATTTTCAGAAAGGCTTTGCCTTTCTGTACACACCTCCCCTGACCCTCACACTCTCTTCTCTTACTCTGTTTTATTGCTTTTCAGAATACTTAACATTAACAGATGTGGCTTTTTAGCATATTTGTTTATTTTCTAGATTGTACATTCCCAAAGGTCAGGGATTTGTGTGTTTGGTCCACTGGACAAATTTGGTCCGTTTGGACAAAGCTCAATGACAAAAACAGTTTTTGGCCTCAATGTAGGTGCTCAATAGAAAACAAACTTGAATTAATTATTGAATGAATCAAGGAATAGATTTTTGGATTATCTAGAAGAATGGATAGTTTGCCTATCCTTTAACTAATTTTTGACAAATAATGATTCCCTCACTTAATTTCTTATGAGTATTGATGAGCAGGGAATTTGAGGTCATTCTCCCTCAGAGGTTACTTGGAGCGTAGCTTTTAAATTAAGCTATATGTCAAGGACAGGTCCACATGTTTTACCAATAAGCCACACTAGAAGTTGATTTGGCATCAGTGCGAGAATGCACAAGACCTAATGATGACATATACCTGCACAGAAGGACAACTGGTCTCCACTTGGAGATGCACCAAGGGAGTTTGGGGTACAGAGATAAGATTCTCCTTCAAAGACGTAAATAGAGTAGAATGAGCATTTATATCACCAAATCTCAAGTCACAGAGCATGACCACGGTGATTTTAACTTAGAACATTTTCAAACACATGTAACCAAATACCTGCCTTAGACATTTGAAAACAACACACAATAATAGCAGAATTTTAAAAACAAAACTTCTGTAAATGCAAGTTAAAGTAATTGGAAAAGATACACTAAGGCATTTGATGGAGTTAATTTGTGGTAAAGAATCATTGATTATAACTCACCAAAATATGTATGGTCAGGTATGCATTTTTTGACACCATATTAAATTACTATGAACGTAACACCTTAAAACAGCACCTGTTTATTAATAGAAGTTGATTGGACTCTTCTAGGTTCTATGCTTCCAGTCCTACAAAGCCAAAGTCAAGGTATCGGCAATACTTCATTCCTTTCTGGAGGCTCAAAGGGAGAATCCATTTCCAGGCTCATTCAGGTTTTTGGCAGAATCCAGTCCCATGCTATTGTAGAACTGAAATCCCTGTTTCCTTGCTGCATATACAGAGTTCTTTCTCAGCTTTTAGAGTCTATGCACATTCCTTGGCCTGTGTCCTCAGTAATTTTAAAGTTAGCAGTAATAGGTTGAGTCCTTTCATGCTTCCAATCTTTCCTATCCTTGAGTCACATATCTTTTGCCTCTTTTTACTTCAGGGGGAAAACCTCACCGCTCTTAAAGGTTCATGGTATTCTTACCCAAATAACATAGGAAAATCTCTCTACCTTAATTTTTATAAACTTAATTTCACCTGCAAAGTCGATTTTGCCATATAATGTAACATTTTCACAGGTGAAACACCAGGGGACAATGATCATGGGGTCACAATCCTGCCCACCATTGGCCATTTCAAAAAGACAATTTTAATTTTAGAACAGTTGACTGATAGCTGTTGTTTTTGAAGACAAATTGCAATTACTATTCTAATTTGACCAGGACACTTCCAGCTTATGGGAAGACCATGGTATCACCATGTTGTCTACACATGACCTAATGTCCATTTCTATATTCTCAGTACTATGGAGGAGTCTCCATGACCTTCCTTGTGACCTTAGTAAAATCAAAGGGGGAGGGGATAGTCAAGTTTATTCACTAAGTCATTTCAGGGCAAAAGCTGTGGCTCCTTTGTGCACATTGCAGTGTGTATATCACACATCCTTTCTAGGAATCCAGGAAGGAGACAGGGCCAGCCATGCCTGCTGATACTACTAAATTTGCCTATTCAAAACTTGCCTAATAAAGGAGATCTATTTGAATAAGGAAACATCTTTACTAAAAATCTATACTCTTTGACCTAAAAAAAATTATCTGAAATTTTTGTTTAGGAGCTAAGAGATTAAACTTAAAAATTGGAATTATTGGGATTCAGAACATATTGTGACATGCACCTGACTTATAACTATATTAATTTCTCTTTTCTTTAAGAATTTACTTGACTTTCCTGACGCACTTCATTTACTTTCATACTCAAGGCTCTACTTCACCTCTGTCAGCTTCACAAAAAAGGAAGAGGAAAACCAAGTTTTAGGCATTTATGTGTATCAAAGATATTGAAAGAGTAACTATGTAGCATTTCACAATGTCCTTCTTTCTTTCCTTCCTTCCTTCCTTCTTTCCTCCTTTCCTTCCTTCCTAGCTGCCTGCCTTCTTTTCTTCTCACTTTTCTTCCTTCATCAAATATTGATTAAACACATTATATAAGAATTGTACTGGTTTCTAAAAGTACCCATATGAAGAAGACATAGTTCTTGTCCTCAAAGTGTTCATAGTCTAGAGGCAATGTCAGGTGTAACTCTGGAGCACAACAGCAAGAACACCCAAGTGTATCAGGAGATGACAAGAGGAGGAAGAAATGTTTGAACAGTATTTCAAAAATGAATGGAGGCAATGGAATGGGTAGTCCAACAAAACAACATCATGGGAAAGCAGTGTGTTCAGGAAAATTCTTGAGTTATGAGTGGACCTTTGGGGACTGAAAAGAGTGGTACTGGTTGAGTCTGGACAGGTAGGCATGGGTCCAATTATTAAAGATGAGTGAGAATATCAAATCACAATTATTACACAATTGGGGTTTATATTAATAATATATTAAGAAATAAAAATGGATACAATGAGCCATCAGAGAGCATGGGAAACCTTCTCAACCAGATGTATATCAGGACTCACAAGAAAAACAACTTTTAAGATGTGAGAGCTGACTTGATAGCCTACTACGCTTCTAGGATTCAGCTTCTCTTTGCCTTTGTATTTTGAATTCTAGCAAGCAACTGCTGACTGGTTCTCCTTCCTGCTAATAACTTCCCTTTACTCAAGATATACTCCCTTCGATTTTATGGCTTCTGCTAAATGCATTCCATGTAGGTCTTTGGATTTCAATGGTACTCACTTGTTTCCATCTCTCTCTGTGTTTCCCATGTTAAAAATCATCAGGAAAAAAGAATTGGTTAGGATTCTGTCCATGACATAAAATGCTCCTAGAGAGCAGAATATCTCAGGCCATCTGCCACTGAAGTCACGTGCCTGCCAGCAGACAACAGTGTTCATCAGAGTCCATAGCATAGATAGGAGAAGCTGCAGTATGGGACCACCTGCAGCAATGTTTCTCAGAAAAGCCAGCCATTGAAGGATTCAGGGCACCATTGAATAAATAGGATTAATAGGATTAGAAGTATTTGATATTTATTCTGTAGGTGATAGGCATTCATAAAAGGACATTAAGAAGGAGAGTGAATGTTTATATTCATATTTTGTAAAGATAATGCAACACAGAGGGTGTCTTAATCTGCAAACAGGTAGAAACAGTGATAGAAGAGGAACAAGTTGGGAAACTATTGCAATAAGCAAGGAAAAAATAATGTACAATGGCCTGACTGAAGTGGCAGCATTGTGAGGTGGAGGAGGAGGGAAGAGACAGTAAGTGAAGTATTTACAACAATGTGTGCTCTGGGGCTTCCCTGGTGGTGCAGTGGTTGAGAGTCCGCCTGCCGATGCAGGGGACGCGGGCTCGTGCCCCGGTCCGGGAAGATCCCACATGCCGCGGAGCGGCTGGGCCCGTGAGCCATGGCCGCTGAGCCTGTGTGTCCGGAGCCTGTGCTCCGCAACGGGAGAGGCCACAGCAGTGAGAGGCCTGCGTACTGCAAAAAAAAAAAAAGAATGTGTGCTCTGGAATCACACAGGCCTGTGTTTGAAACTATGATACTTAGTAGCCTGTGACTATTGTCATTCCACCTCTATCAGCCTCTGTGTCTGCATGAGTAAAATAAGGATAATGCTAGCAAATACTTTGTTAGACTATGGTAATAATTCTCTGAGGTTACATTGGAATATTCATGTAAAGTATTTAGCAAAGAGCCTGGTATTCAGTAAGCATTCCATAATGCCAACTTATGTGTTAGAATGTTACTCTCAGACTTCATGACTTTTCTGGATGGGGATAATAATTCTCGAGGTGAGGAAGCATTCCCTCCTAGAATCCTGAGTCCCTGGCTGGAAAGTCTAAATTCAGATCATATGCTCTCATCATTTCTCCATATTGCTGGGGGAGATAATAAATCCACAGCAAAGGCAGGTGTAAACACATAATGGTTTGGAGTTTCATATGATTCTCTTTTTGGAAGAAGGCACTAGTTAAAAACATGGCTGAACTTCCAAAAAAAAAGATATTTGAAATGTCCAGATATTTTAGAGGGTTATCAATTAGGGTGTCAACATTCTTCAATGTAAAACATAATTCAAGAGCACCTCATCACAACTACAGCAATATTTTAGAGGAAAAAAGTGAATATAGACTAACTCAGCAATGAAGAGACTTTCCAAATAAGCATCACACAGCGGTATGATTTTAGGAAACTTTATCATACCTTGCCCTTATCATGACAATCCTCACCTTGCATTCTGTTGATAATGGTTCTAAGCAGGTTACTAAAGCAGAAATCTTGGGATAACAGAGGAGACAGCTATGAGGAAGAGAGACTCATGTTAACGCTGATTCCTCTTGGTTGACACATTTTCTTTTCTTTCATGACTCTAAAGAGAACTAGAATCTCAAAAATTCTTGCTTCTCTTTTCTCTCCACGAACTTCTTTAAAGCTAAATCTTTATCTGTTTATTCAATAACAATTTACATCTGATCCTCCCTAGCACTAGGCTAGGCACAAGACTATCCGGAAATCATTATTTCTCTCCATAATTTAAAAAGTCCAATAACAACTGATTTTAGAATCTGAATCAGGTTAATAATGTAACATAAACACTAATTAAAAGAAGCATTCTGCTGAAGGTGTCAGGGATGTTCTTCCACAGTCCTGAATTCTTCTAAAGAAAGAGAAGTGGTAGTTTTCAATTTTGTAGCCCTTTACTACTTAGGATTTCTCTTTCTTTTCCTTTCTTAAAAATGTTCAGTGCCAAGTGAAACCTATATAGCTCTTTTCCTAGATACCTGTTGATGGTGCTGCCTGAAAAGGCAAAAGAACTGCAGTAAATGATTATTTGGCTGAACAGTTTGAGTTTGTCACACACATAAAAGGTAGCCTCGAAGGAAGTATAGAGGCAGCAGTCAGGAAGGAAACGAAGAGGAACTGAAAGAAAGTGTCCTCTCATGGAAATAACTTCTCCATTGAGTCAGATTATTGGGTCCCTTTTGTCATTTGTCCTCATTACATTTACGTCAAAGTTGTGCTACATTAGAAATTAATTATGGTGGGTTGAAACAGTGAGAGCTACTTCTGTCAGGCTGAGTTTCAATTGGACTATAAAAAATAACTAGGCATTATACTGTAGGAGGAAAATAAATTATTTTGCAAGGGGCTTTGAATATATACATAGGTTTTTTCCTATGTCTAATTACTGCTTTTAGGTTTAACTCTAAATTCAAAAGTATCATTACTTTTCGCAGTAGAAAATATCACCACGGCTACACATTTACTTAGTAATCATTTCTATGGCATGTTCTGCATTGTCCCAGGCACCAGAGTAGACTGGAAATGCAGAAGTGAAAAATATATAGCCCCTGCCCCCAAGGATCTCACTGATTGATTATGATCAATAAGAACTAATCTATCTTTTACATGTATTTATTTTGGACTTTGAATCTAAATAATTGTATGAAATTATCCTGCAGTCAGATAATTAATAGCCTCAAGTCATTGTTGTGATGAAATAATAAATTGAAAGCCTATCAAATTATCTCTAGTAATTTCTATTCCTGAAAGGAAGAAACACAAAACTTTTCCAATAGTAGGACTATTCCTCATGTTACTATAATGTAGGACAGATTTTTTTCATAGTGCATCATATTGCACTGATTTATTCAATGAAGTTAAAGAATATAATTGTGAAGGAAAATAATACAGACAAAATGAAGTAATGAAATTGTCTCTGTATAATTAAAATTAGCAACTTACTGTTAAAGTGAAGTCTGGGCTGATATTCCGAATTGACTCATACTTAGGCTGTTTTCTTTCCCCCTCTTTCTTGGAAGAGGTCAATTAAAATGGCAGTGTCAGCCCAGGTTTTTGTAGTTTTAAGGAAACAGGTTGTTGAAACATTTTTATTTTCCCTGATTATGGCTGTAATGATTCAAATATTAAGGTTGGATTTTTCATGTCCACACTGAATCTCATTTTAGGCTGTGCCTTCAAATTAAGCTGGTATAGTATTCTAAGCCAGATGTTTGTGGGAAAACTTTGTCCCAATTATGGATATGTTTCAAGCAAAAAGTTTTCTTTGGGCCTGCATTGTTGAGCTAAGAGCCTCAATTCTCCCCAACCTTTGTACATGTTTCAGCACTGCCATGAGCCAGAATGTGTAGCCATTCAGAATTTTTTTTACTATTTACTACGAGTAGCTGTTCTTAAGCTGCATCTATCTAATAACTATTTATAAACAGCTCAGTTCTCATTCCCTCCTCCTAACAGCAGATCTTCCTGTGAAGAACGTCTGCTAAATTCAAGTCTCCTTACAGACAGAAGAGGGAATTCAAAACATACATTTGTAAGTCATACATTTCAGTCAGCTTGGCAAACATTTAACAAAACTACTGCAAGTGCAATTATTTTTTATAATGACTACTCCTTTCCTTCTTTCTTTTTAGTCACAAGTTGATTGTGATTCTATAATAATATTTTAAACAGCAGTGTAGTTCTTTTGAGAAAAAGAAAGGGGTAAGTGAACACTTTTTAGTGGATATATAAACAAGAACTTAACCTGTAAAAACCAGAGATAAACAAGCTTCAGAATATGTGAAGCATTACCTGGGGCCTGTTTGAAAGATTAAAAAATGTGGTAGAACTACCCAAATCCAGAACAACAGGGTGCTTCAACAATCAATAAGAGGGATCCAGCAGTGGAAAAAATGAACATGAAAAAAGTATTGGAAAATTAAGACCATGAAGAAAGAAACTGACGTTGCTTAACCTAGAAAAGAAATGGTTTGAGGGAAACAATAGAAATTTCATCATATGAAGACTTATTTTATAGATGATGGGGTCCAGATGTTTCCCTGTCTCCTTAGCTAATATGGTGTTATGTGACAACAGAAATTTTAGGTTAATTATTGTGACTATACAGGCTGAGAAACTCTGAAATTGTTTATCAAGAGATGTGTATAGGAAGATTTATTCAGCCATGCAAATTGACATGGGGCCAGGTACCCACAGGGCCTTATTAAAATTAACCTTCAAACAAGAAGCTGAAGTTTTGATGGCCTCAAGCATCACAGACATGTGCATATATGTAAAATAAACAAATTAAAAAATGAAATTTGATATCTGTCTCTTTGAGATTGTTCAGGATACTCGTCTTACCTTAACTATGTCTGAAAAGGGTCACTTTTCTTATGCATGTATTTTTATGTTTTGCAGTGGTTTCAATTGAACACATCCATAACCTAGATATCTAGGAACAGATTTCCATTTGGTATATCTAAGTAGAGACATTTTCATAGTAAAAGTAGGAAATGAACTCTTATTACATTTAGAGTAGTAAGACTTTCTCAAGAATGCATGATCACTGAAATATACAGGATAAACTCACTATTGCTAACTTAAAGTGAAAGCTAGAGATTTTGAGGCACTCATCACTTCCTTTTTCATGGAATGGCTCCTTTAATATTAAAAGAGAAAATTAAAATGAAACAAGATAGTAATCCACAAGAAGCAACTTGGACAGGATTGATGATTTAAGTTGTTAATTTTTTCACCTGAATGAGACGATGAATATAATTATTTTATTCTCTAATATTTAGAGAGAGATATAACATTGAAAATCACAATATAACATGCACAATCAGAAGTAAATATTATAGGTACTAATTGTTTATATCAAAAGTAACATTGAAGAGATCCATTTTTGGCTTCATAGAGTAAGTCCACTGTAGCCATCTATTCCATCAAAAGAAACCTTTAGACAAATTATTTTAAAAAACTAACAACAGCTACCTGAAGATACCAAATAAGTAAACAACAAAGTGAAACTTTTGGGTGGGGTACAAAATTTAAAGAAGCAAATGAGTCTCCCCCTATTTTCTTTTTACTCATGACTAAAACTAAAGAAACCAAGGACAACATAAGCAGGATAAAGGGCCCCTGTGGACCAAAAGTTATAGGTGAATCCCTAAGGTATAAGATTCAGAGAAGAGGATATGTGAATTCTGGTATGACCACGAACAACTCTCAACTTAACCCATGAGCTATGAATCATAAAGGTTTTGAAAACTGAACTGAGATTTGAGTCATCCACACAAGGCTCAGAAGGACCCTGAACTATGAATGCATGGATAGGACCCAAATCAGCATAGCAAAGACTTAGAGAATGAAATTGAGATTTGAACTGCAATAGCTCAAAGGAGAAGGGACACAATTTCAGTCTGAACTAAATCAGGCTGATTTAGTATTGATTAATGGGTAAAATAAAAATATCTACAATCCCCAGAGGATTATAACAAGACTCAGAGTCTGTACAACATAGCATTTGTGATGTCCAGAATATAATCCAATATTACCTGCCATGCAAGGTATAAGAAAAGATAACTCAGAAACTAGAGTTATGAGGCAGAGTTTTTACAACAGCTATTATAATTATATGTCATGAGATAAAGGAAAAGCAAATAAGTGAACAGATAGGCATATTTAGCACAAACATAAAAACTATAAAAACAAATCAAATGGAAATTTTAAAATTGAAAAATAAAATATTTTAAACTAAACCTCAGTACAGAATGGAGATGGTAGGTAAATGAGGAAACTGAAGATAGAGTAGTAAAAATGATCACACCTGAAAAGCAGAGAGAGAGAAAAAAAATTTAGTTGAACATAGCCTCAAGAACCTGTGGGACAATATCAAAAGGTCTAAAAAATATATCTGTGGAGTCCCAGAAGGAACTCTGAGAAGAGTAAGTTTGAAGCAGAAAATACATTTGAAGAAAAAAATGGAAGAAATATCCTAAGTTTTATGAAAGGCATACATTTATAAATTTAAAAAGCTCAAAAAATTCTCAACATGATAAACTCAAAGAAAACCATGCCTGCACGCATGTAATAAGCTGCTGAAGACCAAAAGCGGTGGAAACATTGTGAAAAGAGTTGGAGACAAACGGCACATTACATACAGGACAGTGATTCAAATGACACTGGATTTGTCATCAGAAACAATGGAGGTCAGACTATAGTAGGAAAACATCTTAAAACTGTAAGTAAAAGTATTGTCAATACACATTTCATTCCCATAAAAAAATACTTCAAGAATAAAACAAAATGAAGACATCTTGAGATAATGGGAAGCTAAGAAAGTGTGGCCATTAGACATGTTGTAGAAGAAATGCTAAAGGAAGTTCTTCAAGCTGAAGGGAAGTAATATTAGAGGAAACGCTGAATCTTCAGGAACGAAGAGGAACAACAAAGTGGTAAACGGTTGGGTAAATATAAAATACTAATTTTTAACCTCTTAAGTTCTTTAAAAATATGTATGACTGTTTAAAGCAAAAATAACATTTTCTGATGAGGTTTTCAGTTTATGTAAATGTTGTATATTTGACAACAATAACATAAGGATCAATGGGAAGGGAGGTAGAGGTTCCCATATGGTTTCAGGGTTCTATAATTTATGGGAGTTTGTATAATATGGGCTCTACAAGTACTCTATAAAATGTGTTATGTATGTACATTTCAATCCTTGGAGCAATCTCTCTCTCTTTCTCTCAAATGCACATACACACACACACAAACTAGAAGGAGATACAGCCAAAATGCCGATATTTAAATTAAATTGAAATGTTAAAAATATTCTTTCTAAAAGAAAGAAGGAGATAAGAGAGGAACAATAAACAGATGGAAAAAGTAAAACAAATAAAATTGTAAACATATTTCAAACATGTCATTAATTACATTAAGTGTTATGATCTAAGTACTCCAGTTAAGACACAGGGATAAATAGATTGTAGAAAGAGCAAGACGCTACTATATGCTGTCTACAGGAGACATATTTTAAATATAAAGATAATAGGTTGAGATTATATAGACGGAGAAAGTATACAATGCAAACAAACAGTAAGCATAAGAAAAGTCAATATTTTAATATCAGATAAAATAGCTTTTGGACAAACAGTACTAAAAAAGGTAAACAGAACATTTCATACTCAATAAGACATAAAATTATGACTAATTATGCACCTGAAAATGGAGACTCAAGCAAAGATTGAGATAACTAAGTGGAGAAATAGTTAAAATTGCACAATTGTAGATGACAATTTTAACACCCATGTAATGAGGAATCTGACACCAGTTTTTGGTGTGTGCTGACAGCCTTTAAGCTTCACCTCTCCCTCTTCCCCTTGTGCCCCACATTTGGGCAAGATCCTAAGAAAGCTTGAATACTCCCTCCTTTGACACGGGGAGGAGATTCAAATCACTCAAGTTCCTGCTCATCTGTAAAAACACTTACCTCAGTCCACCTCTTAACCATAATAAAAACCTAGACCTTTTCCTTGCTCCCTCAAAACATTTTTGGGTCTGCTTGAGACACCTGTTCTGATCTCCCCCAGAGACCTCAATTATATAAACAATAAACTGTTTTATACCCTTTCAGTGTGTGTGTGGCGTCATCAGTGTTGACATTGAAATTTTGGGTGGGGGGGTTCCATGTGCCTCTGGAGGTGGTCATTACAACTCATCTCTCACCAACTGATATAACAAGAAGGCCAAAAGTCAGATAATTCATTTAAACTACATCTTTCCTGATTTTTTGCCATTGGCTTTACAAATTAATAAAAATTTGCTCTTCAAAGACACTATTAAGAAAACAAAAAGGCAAGTCACCAGCTCAGAGAAAATATTTGTAACACATTTGTCAAACAAAGGACTTGTGTCTATAAAATACAAAGAAACTAGAGCCTAATTTTAAGAAGACAAACAACTGAATAAGAAAATGGGAAAATTTTTTTGAATGGATACTGTAAAAAGGAAGATTTATCAATAGGCAGTATGAACAAGAAAAGATGTTCTGCCATTAACAGTCATTGAGGAAATACAAATATCAATCAAAATGGGATACTAAACATACCCATTAGATAGCTAAAGTTAAATATTGTCACTATACCTACTAGTGGTGAGAATATGAAGCAATCAGAATTTTTGTACACTGCTGTGGTATATAAAATGTTACAACCCTTTTGGAAAACAATTTGGAAGTTTCATAAAAAGTTAAACATGCATGTACCATATTGCCTGACCATTCCACTTCTCAGCAATTGTCCAAGAGAATCAAAAACAAAAACATATGTCAACACAAAGTTTTGTACTTTAATGTTTACAGTAGCTTTCTTGCAATAACCAAAGGCTGAAAACAACTGTAATATCCATCAACTGGTAAATGGATAAACTAATTATATGTGTCCAGTGGAATACTACTCTGCAATAAAGAGGAAAAAAATCTATTGATACACATTACTCATTGAATAATTTCAAAAGCATTATGTTGTATGTAGGAAACCATGCAAAAAAAGTTATTTAATGTATATTTCCACCTATGTAAAGATTATGAACATGAAAATTAATCTACAGTGACAGAAAGCAGGATTGTAGGAAAGGATGGATTGCGTTGAAGAGGAAAGCATTTTCCTTTACCCTTCTAGGTAAGTTCTTCTGGTTGGGCCAAGAATTAAGCTGATATGAGACAGATTGACAGGAGAAAATCAAACAAAATTTTAATAACATGTACACATGGTCTTTCAGGACCCAGACCCAGGAAGACTGAGTAACTCACCAAAATGACAGAAATCATCATCTTCAGCTACAAAACAAAACAGGACATTGGGGTAGTGGTTTGGTACTTCAAAGGGGAGTAAGGCAATTCACAAGGAGATGGAAAAGCAAATGTTTGGTAAACAAATGTTTGCTGGGCCCTGCAGAGACAATGGGATACAGGGTGGACTCTGATCTCAAGACCCTCTTGAGTTTCCCCGACCATATCTAGCCCACATTCTTTGCAGCATCTTGGGGGATAGCTTTATTCCGGAAAAAAGGCCCTTTATCTAAATTCTTTTAGGCAATTAAGGGGGAGGTGAGGAAACTTCAGCAGTCTTCTCTTTCTTAAAACTATAAACAGTCAAATTAATCCTCATGCTAAAGAGACACATTTTGGTGCGGCAAATTTCACCCCCATACAATTGCAAAGAGCCTTGAGGAAACTTCCAGGAGTGATGGAAATACTCATTATCTTGCTTGTTGTGATGGTTTCATGGCTGTATACATACGTCAAAATGTATCAAATGACATTTTTATATACGTGCAATTTATATTTATGCCTCAATATCAATTTTTTAAAAGTAACATTGGTTTGATGAAATAACTTGATGATTAGGCTTCAAGTTTGATTGAGCAGTAATGATTATCAGAATACCAACTGAGCAATATTTGGGCTAAAATAAATTATTAAAATAATTCACGAAATCAATATTGATTTAAGTGAGATTTTTTTCAACTACTTACAGGGTACTAGCTTTTGGAATAGCTAAACAAATGAAAAATTACCCTTATATGTTGTTTGCTGCTTCTGAGACACCTATTATGTATGGACAAATACTATATACCTAATAGGAATATTAAGTCACGGTGTAACACAATATTGTTTAGGTATAAGTTTTGGTCAGAGGATGAACTCTAGAATAGGTTAGAGGTAACTGTAGTTCAGTGGAAAGATAAAATAAAAAGTAGGGTTTTGAATTCTGGCTCTACAAGGGACCAATTAGGAATAATTTTGTGACTATTTTGGTCTTACATTTCTCATCTGTACTACTGGGAGAATCTTATCTCACAGGTTTATTGGAAAGACATATAATTATTGCAATGTCCATGATACCATCTGAAGAGTGATATAGATTTTTATCTCTCCATCATTTGAGTTTCCTTGGGCTCAGAAATCACTAGCTATTCAAGTGCCACATCTCCTCCTTTAACATATCTCACCAAATCTATAGTTCAGAGACATTATTACATCAGATAAAAAAGATTCTGTGGCAGTCAGGACTGCATTAGAGCATCTGGAATTTAGGATGGAAGAGGTGCCCATCAGAAAAAATGAGGTGCATTAGAACAGAGGATGCTGTAATGATGGGAACTACTTAAAATGAGCTTCACCTTCCTTTTGATTTGGGTACTTTCACATCCAGCTTCTTTTAGTCACCTTGGTCTTGCTAATACTATGTTCAACAGTACAGATAGAAATGGGAAAAGTCAGCTAAACAATCAGATTCTTTATATTCAAGTTACTAAGGGTTTAAATAAATGCATGGAAATTTATAAATCCTTAGTAACTGAACCCAGGGAATAAACTGTTGCTATCGTTGTGATTACATTTTATTTTGGAAGGTTGACATCAGATAGAAAAAAACCTTGAAATAACTACTTGACACCTCTACATTAGGTATAATTATATTATATATATTCTAGATAGAGGGATAAATACATACATAATACACACATACATACATACATAGATGAGAGTGATTTCTCCTCCAATATTTACTGAGCACAGTCTATATGCTTAAAATATGCTTACACTAAGATTAAAATTGTAAAGAATAATGACCAGGAGTTTTGTTGATTTGCCTTATAAACCAAACTGTCATTTTTTTAAAATTGCCTATAAATAGATATTTGGAGCTTAGTTGTTAGTTTAGTCAATATTGTTTACAAAAGATCTGTCACTTATTATTTGGTAAAATTTCAGTATCCTTTCTAGTGACAAGAGAAAACGAATGAAGGCAGTCTATAAGATGGCTCCTAAGGTATTTTACATCTAAAGAATTCTGTGCTTCTACAAAATCAATTTCTTTCCAATCCCTGGCATAAAATACTAGAGTACAAGAGAATTTTTAATATCAAAGTCTACAATTAAGGTAACTATCAGGTGAAGAACAACAAATAGAGCTGAACTACGTGTTACTGCTACCTTCTTATCTGGGCAGTATGGCATGCATCAGGACTACCTGGTTCCTGCAGTACCGCTCACTCTACATACCAAGTGGCTTGCTTAGAGATACACTGGCCACATTCTCTTTCCAACACCATCAAAGAATTGCAACCCCAGTGGTGAATACTTAATGCAGTGCCTACAAACCCTGTGGCAATGGCAGATCCAGCAAAAAAGCAGGAGTAGAGTCTCAGATGACACTGAGTGTCTGACAACTGACATTTACAACAATGTTAATGATTCACAGTTTTCAGATCTACACAATCATGAGAGCCTCCAGTGATGCTGCCACCTGCATGATTCATATGCTCTCTTCCCCAGCACTATACGGGGAGAATGGAGCTTCACATTGCTGGAGAATTAGGGGCCACTTCACTCCACCAAACTCCTGTGACTGACAGTTGTTGATAAGAAATTGGGTAGCAATAACTCATTTGCAGAACTTCCACTTTGTATCTTAAATTAGAATGCAATAGAAGGCAAATTTTGTTTTGTTTTAAGAAATAGAGTACAGAAAGTAATAGAAATCAACGCAATAACCTCTGGGATGTCTGACATTTCAGTAATGTTATTCTCATAGGAAACTATTGCTCAGTGTTGACAACAGTTCTTGGATTTTGCTTGACCCTCCAATTCTTGCTTCTAGTCAGAGGCAACACTAGCATATTATCAAGACTTATCTTTGTCTCTGAGATTTTAGTGAGGGCAACTTGCAGTGATCTCAACAGGCCCTAGTTTAATAATCATATTAAAATTCTTGGATTTTGTACATTGCAGGTATGTTCCAATTATAAAATTAAGATTCCTAAGTGATAATTTTACTAAATGTATTATTCATGTGATTTATGTCTATTTCGGACTAACATGAATATTTAAAAATTAAAAGTAAAACCACTAACAACATAAGCTTCACTGTATTTTCATGATGCCAATAGAATATTGGTAAATATGCAGTCTTAATAATAAAAGTAACAATAAGCACCATTTAGAAAATTACTATTATATGTTACGCAGTTTGCATGTCTTTTCTCTAATTTTTGCAATGACCTTTTAAGATAAGTGCTATCATCCTTATTTTACAGATGAAGAAATTAAAGCTGAGAAAAGCTAAGTAACTTGCTAAGTCCATATAGCTAGATGGCTGTGAAATCAGGACTCATATCTAGTTTTATTTCATTCCAAGTCCATCCTTTGTGAATTATGCTACATCCTGTGTTTCCCTCTTAAATATATAGAGAATATAAGGTGTAATATTAGTAGCACATTATATGTTTATATATGTAACATATATAATATAGAAAAGCATGTTTTCACATGTAAGATCTGTTCTGTTTAGCATGTAATATGGATACATTGCAAATTAAAACGTGACAAGGGTGCTTATTGAAATTTAAACCTAAACATTGTCATTTTTATGTATACATAATAGAAAGTGTAATACTTACAAATCTATCACGTAATATATGCTAACTTTGCATGGAGATTAACTAATAACCATGTTAACACATAAGCTACCTGCATGATTCATATGCACCTTTATTAACTGCTTGTTTGACATTTATGCCTTGGAGACACCCAGAATCAAAGTCACTTATAATTTCATTTGGCTTACTTTTTTTTTTTATAGCTTTTTTTTTTAAAATTTAATTTAATTAATTAATTTATTTTTGTCTGCGTTGGGTCTTTGTTGCTGCATGCAGGCTTTCTCTAGTTGCGGTGAGACGGGGCTACTCTTCGTTCCAGTGCGCGGGCTTCTCACTGTGGTGGCTTCTCTTGTTGAGGAGCGTGAGCTCTACGCATGCAGGCTTCAGTAGTTGTGGCACGTGGGCTCAGCAGTTGTGGCTCACGGGCTCTAGAGCACAGGCTCAGTAGTTGTGGCGCAGGGGCTTAGTTGCTCTGTGGTATGTGGGATCTTCCCAGACCAGGGCTCGAAGCTGTGCCCTGGTTCGAGGTTCTTAACCACTGCACCACCAGGGAAGTCCTATTTGGCTTACTTTTGATATAAATAGGAATGATAGCATTCAGATAAGAGTTATATTTCTATTACAATAAAATGTTTGAGAACTCCCAAATATTCATTAAGGTTAAACCAGATGTTACGCTTGTATCAGTTTCTTGGTCAAATGAACACAACTTTTAGTATTTCAACATCTAAGTTCTGTTTCACAGAACACAACCAGGTCATTTGTGCTTTGTGTGAAGGTTGATCAAAATTTGAAACCACTAAGTAGTACTCAGATTATTTTGACACTGTGCATATGCTGTTCCTTGTTGGATGAAGTAGTGAGAAATACATTTCTATTCTATAGGTCCAATTTCCCCTCCAAGAAGAATGCACATGGTACCAGGATTCCTAAATCAGTAGGCCCCCTTTTCTTACACTTTATTAGTGAGTAAAAAATTATACCATTTTTTATTTTGCATTATATATGAACCATGATTTTATTGCTTTCTTACATATATTTTTCCTTTAAAATTTCTATTTATTTCCTAATGGGATGACAATAACCTTTATCATAATTTTGTCTTTAGCTTTTATATTATCTTTGTGAATTTCTAACTTATCAATTATTCTATAGTTTGTATATTCTCTTTATATCTGGAATCTTTTCCCACTAATTTTTCGGTTTTCTTGTTTCAATCTGAACTCTTTTTTTTTTTTTCCTCTCTAGGCCTGCAACACACTTGACATGGTGGAAATGTACTATTTCCTAGGCCACATATCTTCCTATGTTTCCATATGTCTTTCCTTTTTGATGAAGTTCAGTTTCAACAAACTTTTCAAATTACTTGAAAAGAAAGTCTTTGTATGTCTAAAAATGTCCTGATTGTCATTTTACAAAAATATGATATTTTGCTGGGTATCAAATGCTATGTTCAAATTCATTTTACTTTAAAATTTTATAAAACTTGCTTCACAGTCCTTTACAACCCAAAGCTGTGATTGAAAAGCTCATGCTGGGGCTTCCCTCGTGGTGCAGTGGTTGAGAGTCCGCCTGCCGATGCAGGGGATACGGGTTCGTGCTCCGGTCGGGGAAGATCCCACATGCCGCGGAGCGGCTGGGCCCGTGAGCCATGGCCGCTGAGCCTGCGCGTCCGGAGCCTGTGCTCCACAACGGAAGTAGGCCACAACAGTGAGAGGCCCGAGTACTGCAAAAAAAAAAAAAAAAAAAAAAAAGCTCATGCTGTTTGATTGTTTTTTTCTTGAAATTAATGTCTCCTCTCTTCAATAAGACAATAACTCCAAGTATGGATCTTTTCTGTTATATTTTGGTGGGCACATGGTAGACCTTTCCAAATTGGAGCTGTGTCCGTTAGCTCTTGGAAAAGGCTCCTTCTGTTCGATCATTCCTTTTTATGATATTCTTTTTGCTCTATGGATATGAGAACCTCTAAAACTGCCTTCATATAGTCACACAAGTTATTTTTAAAGTTCTTTTCTATTTTCTGTTTTCAGAATAAACTTTTATTCTTCAAAGTTCACTTTTTCTGCTTATTCATAGAAATATATATCTGGAAATTCTTGGCAGTTCATTTGTATTTAAGGTTTAAGGACTGGGTAGCTCATGTGAGTTTCCTCTACTATTCTGTAAGTAAATAAATTCTGTAATATTCATCTCCCATGAGTGGGAAGTATGCCTGGAATGGAGTATCAGCCTCAGGCTTTGCTTGGATTTGAGTAAGCAAGGAACTGGCTTTCAGATCGGAACACCTATATTTCAATTTGAAGAAGGCTTTGCACTTGGGGAAACAGCACCTATACTAAAATGATAAATTTACTTATATATTTACTGTTTTATGATCTACCTGGAGGCTGACGCCAACCTGCTTCCTCTGTGCATAGAGATAAGAAAGTAGGAACGTACTAATTCATCCATATGTAGATCTTAAACCGTTCCCCTTTTCAGCTCCACTTTTCATTCCTGTTCTTCATCATATCTACAAGCTCAGTGCTTGAAGCCCCTCTGGGGTTCTGACAGAAATGTAAACTTGTCAGAGTACATTCTGGATTGTGGTTTCTTATGATCTCCAACTTTTAACTTGTCTAAGAATAAATTGGAAGCTATCATCTACCTATAAATACCTCTTACAGGTTCTATTTACAGTTATGGGGGTATCTTATTTTTGCACTTTAGTACCTGCATTTCATTGGGGTGGTCTGAAGGATGAGAAGCAAACATTTCTGTTCAGTCATTTTGAATTAGAAGGTGTTGTTTTACAATGTCAAGTGATACATTTAAACAATTTTTGAAATTGTAGATGCCATCTCCCAAATTACCCAACGTGTCAAATGAGGAATTTCACATCCCTAAGCTTTGTTGTAGCTCTCTTCTCCCTCCTTTATCTCAACTTCCCTGAGTTGTTTCATAATGTTTACATCGCCAAATGTATAACTTCTATATTCCTAAATTTTTTGCATGTTTTTACTATTTTGTGCTTGGTATATAAAATGATTCCAAAAGATGAAAACCAGAAAATGGTGTTTATAAATTGTATAATGCAAATCTTGATATTCAAGGAATTCTCTAAGACAAATATGAAATGACGATGATAAATTATCTCTTATTTTCTCAAGTAGTCTTCATTATTTTTTTTAACATCTTTATTGGAGTATAATTGCTTTACAATGGTGTGTTAGTTTCTGCTTTATAACAAAGTGAATCAGCTATACGTATACATATATCCCCATATCCCCTCCCTCTTGCATCTCCCTCCCTCCCACCCTCCCTATCCCACCCCTCTAGGTGGTCACAGAGCACCGAGCTGATCTCCCTGTGTTATGCGGCTGCTTCCCACTAGCTATCTATTTTACATTTGGTAGTGTATATATGTCCATGACATGGGGAGGGGGAAGGGTAAGCTGGGAGGAAGTGACAGAGTCTTCATTACTTTAATGAAAATGAGAAGTTGGTGTTATATGAGGAAGTTAATCAATATTATAAATTTTGCATTGTTATTGGTCAAGTTCCATTGCTAATACCCACACATAGAGACTTCTTTTCTGACACTTTTCTCCTCAAACATCCTGCATGAAATTCCTCCATGGCTTTGACAGCTTTGTCTTCTCCTGATTATTACTACATGACCTTCTGGTTGCTTATCTCTCAGCCTTATTTCTCTTCCTTAGCACACACGTTTTATGTATTAATAACTCAAATTCTATACTTGGAACGCTTTTGTGTGTTTTTCTCTCCCACTGGTTTGACATCTAAGAGCCAAATCTGTATTTTGAAACTTGAGAACTCTTATCTCTTGAGCTTCTGATTTGTACTTCTTATTGCCAGTTGAACATTTTTACATACATGTTCAATGGACAACCGAATAGGATTAATTGTCACTTTCATTCCTACCTCCACACTGACAGCCCTTCTCTCTTGGGTGTCTCCTATTTCATTTATTACATCACCTTTTACCATCTTCCAGGACAGAAACTTACCCTTCCTACTCACTTCTCATTACAATCGCCTAGTTTGCCATAGTGTTTCGTTGATCCATCTCTTCTTGTCCATTTTTTTTTTTACTGGATATCCACATTTAGCCCACATAATCTTTTGCCTATTAATGCAACAACCTCCAAACTGTTTTTTCTAGCTTCTGTCACAGTCTCTCCCAATGTGTTCTTCACACTACCATCAGAGTTAGCTTTTCAGACCAGAGCATATCACTACTCTTTGTTCCAAAATATTCAAGTGTCCCTCATGCCCTCAGAATGAAGTCCAACAATTTTACCTTAGCGCATAAGAATTCCCACGATCCTACAGGTTTCATTTCTACATCTGCAACTTTCTCATGCAGCTAGTTTTCTAGTCATTGGCTTGTCTGTTTGAAGTATCTTCTTACATACTGTCTGCCTTTCAAAGTCCCAGCTCAACCTGGTCTCATCCCATAAAGCTTTCCCTGATACATCTTGATTAAGATTTATCTGGCCCTTTTTCATTTCATGTTTAATTTTGTATCTCTAAGGCACTAATTCTCAACTAGAAATAATATTGCTCCCCCATAGAATATTTGTTAATGTCTGGAGATATTTTTTGATTGTCATGATTCAGAGAGAAGTGGAAAGAGGAATACTTCTGGTAATCAGAGGGTAAAGATCAGGGATACTGCTAAACATCCCACCAGGCATGGGTCAGCTCCCCACAATAAAATGTAAATAACAGTGAAGCTGAGGAACATTATTTACTATAACACTTGTTATATTCTTTTTCAACTATAATTACTTATGGCATATTTAAATCTTTTACTAAAATATAAGCAACATTTATAACAAGGACTGAGTCATACTCTCTTTAACTTCCCTTATTGCTTAAGCATAATGATTTTTTTAAAAAAAATGGAACTTAAATGCTTGTTGAATTGAAATGTGGACCTCTAAAAACTGCTCCAACCTCTCCCATCTTCATATAGTTTTCTGATTAGGTATATCTCTCTTCCTTCTCACACGATCTTTGCTTATTTTATATTTTCATTTTCCATTTACTCAATTAATTTTGTTTTATACTGCAAGCTCCTTATGGACCAGGGCAATATGCCTTCAACAGGGTAACTACAGAGCCTAGGACAGTGCCTGGAGGAGGTGCTTGATAAATGATGCAAAATAATTTAATAGAACAATTGTGGAAAATAGTTTTAAGAAAAGGTAGGAAGCAATTTCTATTGTACACGGATTTTTCTCTGTGAGGAAGGTTACAAACTTAGACATCAACTTAAGCTGCTGCATATATTTAATAGCATCAGAGAAAGCACACATCCCATCAGGTGGAACCAGGTATTCTGGAACTAGGTATTAGTGATTATAGTTATTAGGTTTGTCAGCAATCTGACAAGGAATGTCTTACTTCAGTGTTTCTCAAACTGTACTTGGTGGACTACCTGTGTCAGAATAATCAAAGGTTGTTATATGAAAAATAACAACTTAAAAACTCTGGCACTAAAGGCCAGAAATCAGTATTTTTAATAATCTCTTTGCTGATGCTTATGCACACTAATACTTACAAACCTTGACTTTCTTATATTTTCTACTTGACATAAACAAGATGTTCCTTTCTCTTCTCACTTATGTCATTTTCATAACAATGTCAATATTAACTAATATGTAGTGAACACTTATTATATACCAAATATTGCATTAAGCACATAATCTGTTTTATACCACTTTATCCTTATAAAGATATAGATATAGATTCAATTATGATATAGATTCAATTATTATATCTATTTCAAAGATATAGGAATCCAGGTACAGAGAGGTTACTTTATCAGCCTAATGTCACATATAGAGTAAGTTCCTGATCTTGCTTCAAAACTCACGTTCTTAAACACAATCCTTTCTTGCCTCTGTATCTTTTGAAGATAACATTTTTTTTTAGTTCATCATGAAGTGTTCCCCAGTCTGAGACTTCCATTTAGTTTCAGACACTCAAATATATTCAGAGTGGCTTTATTATTTGAGAATAAAAAGTTTAGTGGATTTTCCAAAAGACATTCCATCTAGAGGGCTGGGTTAAGCTCTTATGTTTCAATATCCTTAATTGATGAAGATTTTCAAAGTGTATTCCTTTCAACACATGCTGGAATCATTAGTAAATATAGATTTAGGACTGCTGTGAAAAGTTAGGCTAAATTGCCAATCACAGTTAGCAGTTTGAAGAAAACCTGAAAAATAAAAGCCTTTTAGACCTTACTACCAGGGTGACATGAACTGGCAAGGCTGTTATCACCTAATAATGCATTTCTAGGTGAGCCAAGTTTTCCAAAGGCCATTGTGTCCTGTGGTGATGATGGCTTATAGTTGCACAGCCCACTGGGCAGCCTTGAGAGGAACTGTCCTAGAGCATGTATAAAGCAACACAATTAATGTGCTTGTTCCTGGGAAAAGCAGGGGAAATACAACCTTTGATGGTCTCATTTAAGAAATATTTTTTCCCTTGGCTAAATACTCCCTCTAAAGCCTCTTTCACCGCTTATAAAATGCAAGAGCTACTTCTCTGACAAATACCTGGCCCTGCAGTAAAGCAGGAGGCTCTTGGTTGAAGGGAGGGGAAGAGAGCAGACACAGATGATGTCACCCTCTATCCCTACCACCTGTTTATTGACTTGGAAACACAAGCTTGTTTGTCTTTCTCACTGCCCAAACTGTTCTTCATCTAGTATTTTTCTTGGCTGCCTCATTCTACTATCTCCTCACTGCATAGTGTATGACTGTAACTGGAATTCCGATGGCTCTCGTTTTACGTCCAAACAGTTCTAGTTTCCCCTTACCATATGGTCATCCTGATGTTACCATTTGCCTCAATCATCCTTTTTGTAGCTGCTTGAACATCTTAATTGATCTCATGAGCTATGTTAGGGATTTATAACAGACATCAGTATAATTCATCTCACACACACAGACCAGATCTTTTTTCTGATTGGATATGTGTTACATATACCTAGATATTTACAATTCTCCAAAACCTAGGTTTCACCTTAGTGATAACATAAATTAGTTTTCAAGGGCTACAGCTCACCAGAGGAAACAATTACCTGTGTAGGCTTGTCTGATATGGTATTTTCCATTTCCCTGAATTGTTTGGTATATTACAACATACTTAAGCTCTTTCTTCCTGTTTAAACAAAGTAGTAAATATACTCAGTTTTCAAAGTTTTCTGGAATAAACTGTGAATTCTTATTTTACTAGGTACCTATGTTGTTCTTCCTACTTTCTCATTCATTCATTTTTATTATCACTAAGACACTCAGAATCAATATATGTTTATGAATTTTTTGAATCCTCAGGACACAAAAATTTGCATTTAATCTCTCCACATTTATCAATGATTTCACATCTCTTCTAAAGCCTGCCCTTCGTTCAATTACCCCTCTTCTATCAAAGTAAATTCTCCAAGGAGGTTTCCTATAACTACGTAAACACATCCCCCATCCTGCCACACATACGCCCCCTTATAAACCTGGTAGGGTGAAAGCTAATACTACAGACTGAAAGGATAATCTACAAAATTTCCTGTCTGGTGTCTTTTAGGCCCTGACAAGTGGGTGTCAATATAAGTCACTTTTTCAGAAGAAAGGTGATTTACTAAGTTTATTTTTAGTACCTTGGTATTGGGCCTATTTTCAGAAAAATTATCAAGTGAACAGGTTCAATCTTTCATACTGTTAGCTCCTCCTCTATGCCTCCTAATTCTCTACCCTACGTTAAAGCAGGGATTAATCCTGTGTTTCAACTTTCTTAAGTAGTACGCCACACACATAATCCAGATCATGAACCTTATCCAGATGCATTTACTTTTGAAAATTGACTTATAATTGTGCAACAAGAGTATTTAGGCAGAATTGTGAAGAAATTCTGATGATTTTTTCTGGTGGCCCCACTGGGTGATGATCTGGTCTCTTAAAATCACATTTCTAAAGTTACATCTCTTGTGTATAATGCTTTGCAGAGTATCAGACAGACTTCTCAACTCTGCGTAGGAGGAGAGCTGCTGGGTCTTTTACAATCTGAAGCCAGATCCCTCCAAGGAGAAAAGACAACATTGAATGTCCTAAATAAATAATATCAAAATGAATCTGAGGCAGCATGAGGCCCAGAGTTTTTGTTCATGGTGTTAGTCCATTGGGGAATTGCAGTGAATACATCCCTTTCAATAGGCAATAGTCCAGAGAAGCCTATTTAATATACCTGTGAAATTTTACTCAGAAAATCCAGGGAACCAAAAAATCACACCTTTTGCATGCCATGATTTACTTATATATGTGACTTGACGTATTTCATTTAGGTGGCTTAACTTGAATAAATGAGTATAAGAACATCCTGGGGCGTATACTTGACTGTATGACTTTGCATGCAGGTTACTTAGCCTATCTGTGCCTCAGTTTCCTAACTTGTGAAATAGGAATATTTACAATTCCCTTATAACGGTGTTCTGAGATGGATGGAAGGCACCCATTAAAACTAGGCTTACATCCAGACTGTAGTTTCACAGAGGGCCACCAGATCAGTTCTTTTATTTTGGGGGAGCAGAACTGTTTAGGCAACATGTCTCAAATTCTAATTTTACCACTTACTAATTCTGTATTTATGGGAAAACCACTTAACTTCTCAGTTTCCACTTCTTTAAAATGGGATTAATTATATCAATTTTGGAAGGTTTTCACAACTAAACGGCATAATAAATGTGCATAGCACAGTGATGGGTAAAGTGGGCTTTTATCAGGTGCCGCTTTCTTTTCTGATATGGATGTGTGTGGCAAGAATGAATCTTTCTCCAAACTCACATTAAATCCACAGACGGTTACAGAATGCCCAAGGATAATGATACTGCTATGGGCACAATTCTTATAAAATAAAAACAACTGAATTGAAAATTACAGAACTGAATAAATGGCCTAGAATTAAGACAAATTAAATATAAGCAGAGGTTTGAATGAGAAACTTACAGTAGAACATTTGAGAAATCAGTGTGAAAGATGCCAAGGGCAAAGAATGAGAAAAAGGGTGCATTAAAATATGCATAGAGAGATAAAAATAAGGAAAAGATATGTGCTGTTAGATGGTGAGGGAGGTGTTTCATGCTAAATTTAAGGTCCTGTAAAAAATCTTTTGAAGACTACAAAGAAGGTTTAGACATAGATCCTATTTATAATAATCTTAAAGGCAGTAGTTCGAGAGTAGGATTGGGAATTATTCCAAATGGTGGGCTTGTTTTAAAGGCTGGATTAACTAAGTGGTGAATGTTATTAAATGATGTGACACTGGGCAATGAAGACACATAAGATGATCTTGAGTCAGGATAGAGATAAAAACTGTGACTTGGGCTTCCCTGGTGGTGCAGTGGTTGGGAGTCCGCCTGCTGATGCAGGGGACATGGGTTCGTGCCCCGGTCCGGGAAGATCCCAGATGCCGCGGAGCAGCTGGGCCCGTGAGCCATGGCCGCTGAGCCTGCGTGTCGGGAGCCTGTGCTCCGCAACGGGAGAGGCCGCAACAGTGAGAGGCCCGCATACCACAAAAAAAACACAAAAACAAAACAACAACAACAACAAAACCTGTGACTTGACGAACAATGTCCTCAAGGAGACCCAGAAGGCATGTTGATGACAAAAACAAAAAGATGGAGACAGTGGCATGACTGGAGGGGGTGATCTTTAAAAGAACTCAAGATTTTAAATAAATACAAAGGAAACATGATTGCGTAGCAGCAGTAGTCATTCCCACAGAGGTGATAATTGAAGCTGGGCCTGGATTAGATTGCCAAGGGCTAGAATAGAGAAGAGGACTTCAAGGATAAAATCCTCGTGTGTAGGCCAGTGCAGACTGCAGAAATAGAGTCGTTTTTGTTCTGTGAAGCAGATGGAGATGGCCACTGAGCCTGGGTTTTATCTGTGGCTGCTGCTTTAGCACAGGTATTTGTTGGTGGTCAGTTAGAAACCTATTTGCCTAATAACCCTACACCTTCCTGCGATGTAAGAGAAGAAAATACAATTCCTAAGATGGTTCAGGGTATTGTGCAGTTAGCATTTTCCTTTTTGTAGTTACCTGATTCATAAGGCCTTATCCTTCAGTGAAAGAGCCTTTGACTTGGACCCACTATCATTTATCAGTAAAGAACAGGTTCTTCTGCTAGGACGGAGATCTAGATGAGGAAACTTGTCAAGATGGGGTTAGATTCTCCCCCTTAATCCTTATTATACACATTTTTAACATGACACCCCATCCAAAGTCTATTCAAATATATTTTGAGTTTAAAGTATTTATTAATTACTACATTTCCTCATATTGATGCTTAAACACTAAACTTACTACTTCTATCATAATTCAGCTACAGATAAATGTTCTCAAATATCAGAGTTGGTATTTTGGGGGACTTATATTAGTTATCTAACATTTTCTTAAGTTAGTGCAGAAGTGGACCACTAGTTTGTTCAGAACCATTTCCTGGAGGGAAACCATGCTGCTCAAGATTTCATCATAGTTGAAGAAATTCTACATGTTTTTTTTAAAACCTTTTTCTTTAGCTTGAGTTATTGCTTAAAAAGAAGAATAATAATTTATTTGATGCTTAGAAAACACTGGATATTGTGCTAAAGGCTTATCTGCATTGTCACAGATAAAAGCAATTCTGTGAGTTGTTTTATTGCTGTTATAAGATGACCATAACGAGAACAGTTTGGAGAATGAAAGAGCAAAGTTATTAACAATTATGCTGGCATGTATGGTCACCTAATTATATCCTCATCTAATTATGTAGAAACCAAAGCCCAGAGTTTGCAAAAATTGTCATAACCAGTGTAACGGACAAGATAATGTTACCCAGTCTATGCTCTGACTGCTTGCCACATGACAGGCCAATAATCGAGAGATGAGTTGCTGGAGCAAGGAATGACGACTTTATTCAGAAAGCCAACAAACTGAGAAGATGGTGGGCTCGTTCCCCAAAGGACCATCTTGCCTGAGTTAGAATTCAGGTTCCTTTTATACTAAAAGGGGAGGGATTAAAGTCAAACACTTCCTGGTTCCCATCAGCCTCCAGAGGGATGCATTAATTTCTTCCTCCCTGTAGTCATTCATGAGTGAGCCTGGTCAGGATGTTTCCTGTGAGCTAAACAAAGGTATTTTAGCTTAATGCTCATTCCTGGGAAGTAGGGTTTCCAGAAATGGGCTGTTATGTATAATTTAAGCTTACATTCAACATCCCTTTAGTGATTAACTTGTAATAGAATACAAAGGTTCTTCCCTATAACAATAATTTCATGTTTTTAGCAGTCTACAAAATTCAGGTATAAAGCATCTAAACAGATTTATTTTTTCTATGGCATTTATCTTTGTTTTTTAGAACTAGTTGTAACGAAAACTTAATTCTGGAACTGAGTCATTTCCAGTTTAAAACTGGGTAATGCCCACTCCATTGAGGATTTCCTGTCTTTGCCATCTGTTTTTTCTCCTTTTTCTACCCAAGTTCCAGGAAGATGGAGGTAGCACTCTGGCACTGTGAAAGGGTAACTCGTTAGGCCCCCATTGGATGTGCTGGTTCTTACATTCTTTGAGCCTAAGCTTCTGTCTCTAGCACGGCTGCTGAGTGTAGCCCCGCATCCCTCCAGGTCCCACAGAGTCCTCTGTGCCTGAACTGTGAGGACTACTGTAGGAATCCTCTCCTGCTCTGTCTGGGTCTCCTTCCTGACTCTCTAGGAAGGCACTCCCTGACACTCATTTTTTGTTACTTTAATAAAAATGTAGCAGATGAAGTCATGTGGCATAAAGAAGGTAAAATTCCCACATCACTAATTTGCATTTCCCTCAGATCCAAATCCTTTGTATCTCATAGTATTTCTCTTCAGTTGCATTAAGAAGACTGATAGCATATGGCTTTTTGGATGTAAAGACAGGGTTAGGGTTTAATTTTTACCCATCCTGGTGTGCTCGTCTTTTATTCGGTACAAAATCAGCATCAGAAACTGTGCTTTCATCACACGACATTACAGTATGTGGGACCCTGATAGGCTGCTCTCAGGGGTCACAGACCCAGAGATCTCTTCGCCCCCCCCCCACCCCATTATTGTGCCTTTACGAGGCATTACAATTCCTAGCATTTAACCTGAGAAGTCAGCACATACTCCTGCTTCTCTACAAACCCACCTGGGATTCCTGGCCTGTACATCTGGGATGGGACTTGGCCCAGAAGGGTGAGAGTTGTGCTCCTTCTCAGACACTCAGCCTCTGTTCATTCCTACGTGAACCTTCTCCAATTTTTTCCCTGCCATCTGGTCAATTTTTCATTTCCTTCTACAGTCTCCAGAAATATTCTCTTATATACTTATGTATTTGCCTTTTCCTCTATGGCTTGTAGTTTAAACTCTAGTTCCCAAATTTTAATACAAAACTAAAAATTTTATAATGCTAAAATAAATCTTTTCATTCTCCCATTTTTAGCCTAGCTCTTTCAAGCCAAAGTGCTTTTGTTTTGGTCCTATTCCGTGTTATACATTAACAGATGTCTTCAAAGGAACTTAAAATAAGAATCTGACAGATTTCCCTGTATTCATTTTTTTCTTCCATGTTTATTGAGATATAATTGACATATAGCACTGTGTAAGTTTAAGGTGTACACCATAATGATTTGACTTACATACATCATGAAATGATTACAGTAATTTTAGTGAATGTCCATCATCTCACTTAGATACAAAATTTTTAAAAAGTAGAAAGTATGTTTTCCGTGTAATAAGAACTCTTAGGATTTACTGTCTTAACAACTTTTATATATAACATAATGCAGTGTTAATTATATTAATCATGTTGTACATTATATCTTTAGTATGTATTTAGCTTTTAACTAGAAGTTTATACCTTTTGACCACCTTCATCCAATTCATCCTATCCCCGCCCCCTGCCTCTGGTAACCACAAATCCGATTTCCTTTTCTATGAGTCTGTTTGTTTGTTGAAATATAATTGACCTACAACATATGTTAGTTCCTGGTGAAAAGCATTGTGATTCGATATATCTGTACAGTACAAAATAATCATCACAATAAGTCTAGTTACCATCTACCACAGTACAAAGATATTACATTATAATTAACTATATTCCCCATGCTGTACATTTCATCCCCGTGACACATCTGTTTTGCAACTGTAAGTCTGCACCTCTTAACTTCCCTATCCTTACATCTCCCTCCCCTCTGACAACCACCTGTTTGTTCTCTGCAACTGTGAGCCTGTTTCTGTTTTGTTACATTTGTTTATTTGCTTTGTTTTTCAGATTCCACATATAAGTGAAATCATATAGTACTTGTCTTTCTCTGTTTGACTTATTTCACTTAACATAATAATACCCTCTAGGTCCATTTATGTTGTCACAAATGGCAATATTTCATTATTTTAATGGCTGTGTGATATTCCATTGTATATATATATTGCTTGCAAATATTTTCTCCCATTCAGTAGGTGACCTTTTAATTTTGTTGATAGTTTCCTTTGCTGTGCAAAAGGTTTTTGGTTTTGGGTAGGCCCATTTGTTCATCTTCACTTTTGTTTCCCTTGCCTGAGGAGAAAGATCTAAAAAAATATTTCTAAGACCAATGTCAAAGAGCGTACTGTCTATGTATTCTCCTAGGAGTTTTATGGCTCCAAGTCTTATGTTTACGTCTTCAATCCATTTTGAGTTTATTTTTATATATGGTGTGAAAAAGTAGTCCAGTCTGATTCTTCTAAATGTAGCTGTTCAGTTTTCCCAACATCATTTATTAAAGAGGTTGACCATATGAGTTTAGGTTCATTCCTGGGCTCTCTATCCTGTTCCATGGATCTGTGTCTGTTTTTGCATCAATAACATATGGTTTTCATTACTGTAGCTTTGTAGTATTACTTTAAATCAGGGTGTGAGGTACTTCCATCTTCCCTCTTTCTTCTCAACATTGTTTCGGCTATTAGGGTCTTTTCTGTTTCCATACAAATTTTAAAATTATTTGCCTTAGTTCTGTGAAAAAATGACATTGGTATTTTGAAAGGGATTGCATTGAATCTGTAGATTGCCTTGGGTATTATGGTTATTTTAACAATATTAATTTTTCCAATCCATAAGCACAGTGTATCTTTCCATTTGTCTGTGTTGTCTTCAATTTTTTTCCTCTGTGTCTTATAGTTTCCTGAGTACAGGTCTTTTACCTTCTAAGTTAGGTGTATTCCTAGGTATTTTATTTTTTTGTTCTTGCAGTTGTAGATAGGATTGATTTCTTAATTTCTTTTTTGGTGTTCATTATTAGTGTATAGAAATGCAACAGATTTCTGTATACTGATTTTGTATATTACAACTTTACTGAATTCATTTGTTTTAATAGTTTTTTGGTGGTGCCTTTAGGATTTTCTATATACAGTATCATGTCACCTGCAAACAATGACAGATTTACTTCTTCCTTTCCAATTTGACTTACTTTTATTTCTTTTTCTTGTCTGATTGCTATGGCTGGGACTTCCAGTACTATGTTGAATAAAAATCGTTAGAGTGAGCATCCCTGTCTTGTTCCTGATCTTAGAGAAAATGCTTTCAGTTTTTCTCCATTGAGTATAATGTTGGCTGTGGGTTTGTCATATATGGCCTTTATTATGCTGAGGTATATTCCATCTATACTCACTTTGTTGAGAGTTTTTATCATAAATAGATGTTGAATTTTGTCAAAAGATTTTTCTGCATCTATTGAGATGATCATATGACTTTTTTTATTCGTCAGTTAATTGATCAACTTATGGATATTAAATCATCCTTGCATCCCTGGGATAAATCCCACTTGATTATGGTGCATGATCCTTTAAATGTATTGTTGAATTTAGTTTGCTAATATTTTGTTGAGGATTTTTGCATCTATGTTCACTTGTGTTATGAGCTTGTAATTTTCTTTTTTGGTGATGTGTTTGTCTGGTTTTGGTATTTGGGTGATGCTGTCTTGTACATTAAGTTCAGAAGTGTTCCTTACTCTTTAATTTTTGAAATAATTTAAGAAGTACAGGTGATGACTCTTCTTTATATGTTTGGTAGAATTCACCTGTGAAGCCATCTGGTCCTAGACTTTTGTTTGTTGTGAGTCTTTTTGTTTTTTTTAATTACTGATTCAATTTCCTTACTGGCAATTGGTCTGTTCATATTTTCTATTTCTTCTGACTCAGTTTTGGGAGACTGTACATTTCTAGGAATTTGTCCATTTCTTCTAGGCTGTCTATTGTATTGATATATAATTGTTCATAGTAATCTCTTTTGATCCTTTGTGTTTCTGTGATGTTGGTTGTAACTGCTCCTCTTTCATTTCTGATTTTATTTATTTGGGCTCTCTCTTTTTTTTGATGAGTCTGGCTAGAGGTTTTTAAAATTTTGTTTTTCTTTTCAAAAAACCATATCTTAGTATTATTGATCTTTCCTATTGCATTTTTAGTCTCTATTCTACTTATTTTCACTCATCTTTTTTTCCTTCTTCCCAAACAAAACTTTAGTTCCTTTAGGTGTAAGGTCCTTTAGGTGTAAGGTTAGGTTATTCATTTGAGATTTTTCTTGTTTCCTGAGGTAGGCTTGTACTGCTACAAACTTCCCTCTTAGAACTTTTTTTTTCTATGTCCCATAGGTTTTAGATTGTTGTGTTTCCATTTTCATTTATCTACAGGTATTTTTTTGATTTCCTCTTTGATTTCTTCCATGACTCACTGGTTGTTTAGTAGCATATTGCTTAGCCTCCAGGTATTTGTGGGGTTTTTTTGCCATTTTTTTTTCTTGTATTTCATTTCTAGTCTCATACTGTTGTGGTCAGAAAAGACACCTTCTATGATTTCAATCTTCTTAAATTTGTTGAGACTTGTTTTTCAATTCATTTAGCTACCTTACAGTCTTTCAATTGGATCATTTAGTCCATTTACATTTAAAATAATTACTGCTAGGTATGTACTTATTGCCATTTTTCAAATTTTCTGATTGTTTTTGTAGTTCCTGAGGGTGAAGCTCCAGGCTAAGTAAATAGGTCTTTTTCATAGGAGAACTGGCATTGTGTTTCTGTTTGTTGTCAGTGTAGTGCCCTGGGGGTTGTGGCCTGCCAAGAACTGTCTTTATAATTGTTATAGTCCCATGGAACTCAGAAATGCCAGACCTCTTGGCCACTTGGCCCAGGAGATCAAGGGGTGTGCTCTGTATAGATTACATGTGGCTGGCTTTACCTAGGTAGCTGTAGAGTGTAGGGAGTGATGCTTGGTCTCATGCTTCAGGAAGGCAGCAGGAAAATGACTTGACTATAGGCACTCATGGGCTTCAGCAGTGCAGCCTGAAAGTGCCTTGTCTGTGTAACCAATAGCTTTAGGCCTGGAGTCAGAGAACACCCTGACTGCTTGCATTCATCAGCCCCAGCCAGGGGGCGGGGGAGTGTCAGAGCCATCAGCACTTGTGTACTTTAGCTAGGGAGTAGGAGAGTGCTGTAGCCGTTAGCACCCACCCACTCCAGCCAGGGAGAAAGGGAGTACTGCAGCCACCAGAGTTCTCTGGCTTCAGCAATGCTGCAGGGTAGTGCCCTGCTTGCTCACTGCCAAGTCTGAGCTCACCTGCCTGTGTAACAAGTGGGGAGTGCAACAATGGTGTCTGCTGGCACCTCTGTCTCTGGGGGAGCATTTCCACCTCCCCCTTCCCCTCCATCTGATGCCTTTAGATTTGCAAATGACTCTCCTTCACTTATAGTCTTAGTACTTGGCACTTATCAAACAAAAAGGCTGCTATTTTCCTGAGTATAGTGGTGAGTGAGATTGCACAAGAGCCTTTTAAGAAGAGAGTCTCAGTTTCCTGTAGCATTTTGGGACCCTTGAACAACGGCCCCCTTGATTTTTCTAAGCCAAGCATTTTGGAGGCTCATCTCTCTAGAGTAGATCCCAGGGGCTGGGGTGCCAGATGTGGGGTGTCAATCCTTTGCTCCTCCAGGATAAGCACCCATCTGGTGAGATTCCTCCTTGCTGTGTGTCACCACGCCAGGGGTGCATTTTTGGTAAGAGCATCGCTCTGCCTCTGTTATCTGTCTTGTTGTTCTTTTAATTCTTTTTTGTGGAGCAGGCGTTCAGCTAGTTCTTAGATTCCTTTTAGAGGGAACTGGTTCGTGCGTAGGTGTATATTTGCTGTGCTCATTGGAGGAGGTAACTTAAGGCTCTTCCTATGACTCCTTGAACTGCCTCCCAATAATTATCTGTTATATTTACTGTATGACAGGTACAGTGTTGAGTCAGGTGATATAGAAATTTTTAAAAATATAGTCCCTATCTTCAGAGAGCTTACAGAATAGTGGATAAAAATAGATTCAGAAATGAAACATTATAATACTCTAGGAAATAAAGTTCTCCTGAGATGATGTAGTGTCTTCCAATTGTATGGTTTACCTGTTATAGACTGTGAGAGACCAGCTGACTTGAATTTATTGGAAAGATTCAAGTGGACTAAATATTTCATAAACACTTTAAAAGCTATGTTGATCACTTAAAAGTATGTTTTGTTGTGTAACCAACGCAAAAATTGAACTATTAACCTTATGTTCAAAGACAGTGCCCACAAAATATATACTAACATAAAAACAAAAGTGAAGGTGAGGAAACTGCCACAGGGGGAAAAAATAAAACAACAGGATCTGATTCCACAATTATTTAGACCCCTCTGTTAGAACATAACATTAAGAAATATATTAACGAGAAGAGATTTCTTTAGAGAGCCCTTGCCATTCTGTGAGTGTCTATATTCCTTCCCAAATGGGCACTTGAGTCTTACATGACCACAAATCTAGGAAGGAAGGTTTGTGAGACCACCAGAAACCATGTTTCCCTGGTGTTGGATGACACAGAGTACTGGCTTATACCTAAGCCAGCAAAAGCAACCTTTGACAAAAGGAGAGAGATGACTACTTTGGAATTTGCTTGGATTCCATAGTTTATTGGGGCAAGAGATATGTTCATATTTCTGGTCAACTACATGTATGCCATGTAGAGAGATTGCTGTACTAGAGTCATTTTAAGTTCTGCTAAAGAATGTCATGGGACTCCAAGAGCAAGGGTCTGTGTGAAATAAGCATAACGAGAGTCAGGAACAGAGATGCACCCAGGGAGGCTGGGCAATCTCTGAAGAACCCATGAATATGCCCACTAGAAAAAAGGGTCCACTGTCAGATTCCAGGCTCTGAAATAATAAAGCTTGCTTACAACAGTATTCATCATCAGCTAAATAAGAACCTTCCCTGGTTTATCCCTTTATGTCTGCTCCTGGTACCTGCTTAGAACCCAAGATTTCTAAAATAACAGCTAGAAGTCAGGAAGGAAGTAAACAACAAGGGAAAGAACAAGTCAATCAACCCCCCAACTCCCAGTCTCCACTAGGTCAAATTTAATGATAGTTTCATTTCAAGGGAAATTAAGTATGTTTTCAAATGGCGATCATGTTAAAAGAAAAAAAAAAAAAAGAAGAAAACATACCTCCTTTAGTTTTTAACTAGAGGAAAAAGGACAAGTGCCAAAGAGTACATTAAAGGAACAGTGGAAAATCAAATTAAATCAACAAACATTGTGGTTTGATTGCATCAGAAGTCATGCTTCTTATGCTTATTGGTTACATTTCGTGACAATGGAAGGCCTTGGTATCAAGGACACTTTAAGACTGATATAAAGAGAAACCCTAGACTCTGGTATCTATCAACAACCCTCACTTGAAACTGATATAGGAAGACTTCCATTTTAATCCTATATGACAATTATTTTCAGAAATTTTCATGAAATTTCTTCTGACCAAGGCACAGATATCTCTCTGAAAGTGGGTTTGTAATATAAATATGATCCTTTGAATTATTTTATTGAGATGCATGTTCAAATTGTAGAAAACTCTAGTAAGTACAAACAATTAGCAGAGAGCTTGCTATCCTCACTCAGGGCCCATTTTCATATGCATTAAGGGTCCCAAAAGCTTGGCTTGTAGAGTGGAGCACATACTCTCCATGTCTGTGAAACCATGATTCCATGGAAGAAAAGCACAGGTTATTTCTGCTCCTTAATATATACAAAAAGAATAGGTAATACACACACATGCACACATCTCCTATTTGCATGCATATATGCAGTTAGAGCATTCTAAGAGCAGTTGCTAATATAATTTACAATGTCTGACTCCCTTTTGAAATGTTTAGTACAAAAATAAATGCCAGATAAAATTTCAAGTCCTAGAATTAATATTATAAGCAGTGTGACCTTGGTAAGATTTCTTAATTTTTCTGAACTTTAAATTTTCTTCAGTAAAACTGATACAATTAAATAACACCGCTCAAGTCAAAGAGTTGTTGTAGTAATTAAATTAATTGAAAGAGAAAAGTCTCTGGAATATAGCAGGCTTCGAATGGATACTAGTATTATTTCTTACCTTTTTAGAACAGAAGGAAAAACTTGGAACAAAAATGCATGAACTAGAAAAACAGAACCTTCATTTCCATACTACCTCCTGCCCCAACATTTCCCCTATATGGACATTTCTTTCTCATATTCCATGGGTAATATATTGAAGGCTCTACTTTGATTACAAAAAAAGCAAGCTGTATAGTTTCTTTCTGGAGTAAAACGTAAGTAGGCACAGTGGCTAGTGATGTCACATTATAATTATATCAATAATATAATCATTATTCAAGGCATGAGAATTAACACAGGCAAGTTTCTTCTCTTTCTTTCCTTCCTTCCCATTTTATTTATTTATTTTTTTGGAAAACACCTTTTGCATTTGTAACTCACCTTAATATTAACCAAAACTGTGTTTTCCAATAAATGTGTGCAAATGGGTTAATCAATATTCTTTCAGTTCCTTTGATTAATATTTATTTTATGTAAAATGTATTGGTCTGGCAAGGCATACGAAAAGAGCAATGTGAATGAGAAAAAGTGAATTTTTAGGATGACCAATAAAATGGAAGATCTGAAATACTGCAGTATAAAACTTATTACCTCATTCATTTTATTAAGGGGACCCTTTGCTCCAAGTAGTGTGTCGATAGAGGACAAAATAGAAGCCCAGCAATCATTGGGCAAAATGAATCCTGGCATTAAGTGTAGAAATTTGAAACAGCTGTTTTGAGTGGGGACAAACTCATTTTTTATCTCTATTGATTTTATTGGGTCCTTATCGATTGACAGCACCTATTGGGACTGTTGTGCCCTAAGTGCTAAGAAAGCACTAAAGGAATGGCAAGCTTTCTAAGGTTTTATACTCACAATATTTGCTCAGTCAATAATTATTTTTAGCTCAGTGCACCTAAAGAACTTTCAGACAGAATTTCAATGACTCATTTGAAACATATACCCCAAATGTTGTGCAGAAAGTAGAAGGAAGTTGTATCTTAGAATCAAGAGCATGGGATTGGAAGATGGACAGACCTAAGTTTGCAACTACCTCTTTAGACAATTGTTTAATCAATCTGAGTCTCAGTCTTCTCATGTATAAAATGAGAGTCTTATCTCCTTGGCTGAATTACTGAGTAAAATAAATGCAATATTGTTTGAAGAGTGTCCAACATAAAGCCTGACAAAGAGTTCTGTTTAATTGAAAGAAAGCCTATCTCAAAAAAGTCATATCATCTAATATAAATAGCTACTAGTGTTGAAAAGGAATATTTTTTAGGCTTGTTACACTAGATCTTCAAGAACTTCTTAAGATCAAGGGCAAAATCTGATCACCACGATGCCTGGGGTGTCCTGTGACAGTAGAAAGAGAACAGGCACATTTGCTTCCTCCTAACTCAAATGTGTGATATGGGAAAATGACATTCTAACTCTGATTCCCAGTTTTCTCATCTGTAAAATGAAAATAAAATCCTTCTCACAGAATTGATGTTACAATCACATAAAGGGATGATTAGCGTAAAAGTCAGATGAGAAAGTACTTCATAACAGGTGATAGTTATTATCAGGAAGAGTGGTGTGCTCGCAATACAAATTGATTTCTGATCATAGCATTAACATAAATCAGACCTTATTTTTAAAATATTCCTTCACACAGAGTACTCACTTTATTCATACAGCAACTTCAAGAGTTGGCATGAAAGGAATCATCCTTTATTTTATAGATGAGAAATCTGAGATTCTGAGAGACTTACGTTTCCTCATATTACACAGCACAGTAGCTGCAGAACTAGACCCAAAGTCAGGTGTCTAACTCTCCACACTTGGATGCTTCCTAGGACAACATATTGCCTTCCAATTTCAGAATTACTAACTCCCAGGTTTTGGTTCATTTAAAGACTTTAAGGCCACAACTCCCCAGCATTAAAAAGAAAGGAAAATCATAGGAGTCTTTTAGCTACTTTCCCTCAAATCTTGGTATAGTATTGTAATTAAAAATGATTTCTAAATGTCATTAATGACTTTGACTATGAATGTGACTATGACTTTGTTTTTACTTAATGAATAAAATGACTTTTAAGATAGCTTACTATGAGTTTCAAAGTGTATTCTGTGTTCTTACAATAAAAACTTGAATGTTCCTGTATTTTTCCACTGCAGGTGAATTTGATATTCAAAAGGATGAGAAGACTAATGGTTCTGATTAGAGTGAAGCAGAAAGTGAGGAGAATGTGAGAACTTCCTCACACAGACATTTAGCCAGATAATTTCAGCTTGGGTGTCTGGTACTTTATTTTATTTAAAACAAAATTGGCTCTATTTCTGGAAATCCATGACTTAATTATGTACTTCAATCTTTACCTGAACTAATGTAATTTTCATATACCTAAGATCAAATGAGTAAGGTAGGGCACACATAAAGCACGCATTTTTCACTACACTGTGCTCTTTAATCTTTAACATTTTCTGATCCTTAGAGATACCTCCATATTAATGTTTGTATCTATGTAAATAAACATTTTTATGGCACTGTTTGCACGTATTTAGTTTACCATTTTTCAAATGTTATCCATATAACAAGTTTTATGTGAAAACAAAATATTTGGTGATCAAAGATATTTGCATGATGCTGGGGTACATTAAGTCTCTAAGCAGAGTACAAGGTTATTAAAGATTGTCAGCTTTATTTGACCAGGGATCACTCTTTCATAAAACTTTCCTTCTATGTATTTTTCCATGAGACATACTTTGGTAGATCTTATGTGAACTTGTATAGTGAGGATTTTATTTAATAGTTCTCTACCTCAACTTTCCCATTTTGTTTTGTCAAATAATTGTAGGTGATCACTTTTGAATTCATTCAGGACTTTTCCAGTTTTAGCACTGAAAGTTCTGCATCCCAAGAAACCCCTGCATTCCAGACATACTGGGTTAGTTGGTTACCCTCTGGTCAAGCTTGATGCCTATTATATAATTTGATCTTTAAAAATGTGATTATTATTAAAACATGACTATAAGTGCTTGATACTTCTCTTATCAAGAGGTAGAGTCTGAGTCCCCTACTCTTGCATATGGTCTGGCTTTAGTGCCTTGATGCATGATTTCCAAAGTTAGGAAATAAGAGACAATGCAGCTCCCTTCTACCTGGTTTTTTGTTGGGACATAAGAATTTGGAGTCTCGAGACACCACGTAAGAAGTCTGGCTCCCTTATACTTCCACGCTGGAGAGACACATAGATAGAAGTACCTTCAGAGCCCCATCTATTCCCATCTCAAAATCTTTAAGTCTCCCCAGCCCAGGTTCCAGAACTTGAGTGTACAAATCTACGAGATAACTCCAGCCTCAGCCACCACTGACTGAAAACCCGCAAAACTCTCAGCAAGAACAGCCTAGCTGAGCACAGCTGACCTCTAATACTGTGAGAAAGATGAATAATGGATGATAATTGTTCCTTTTCACCAGTAAGCTTATTACATAGCATAGGTAACTGGAACAATACCAGAAATGTTAGTCAGTTCTGTCACACTGAGAACCTATTTCCCAGGTTAATCAGTGATCATTAGGATCACTAAACAAGTTTTTAACTAATATTTACTGAAGGAATACCACTTTATAAACTGCAAGCTATGAACTCACACAAAAATATTTAACATAATGGTCAATCAATATTTATTAGAGCCTATTATTTTTGTGTATTTGTTATTTATGTGTATTATTTATATTGTGTGTGCCTATGTATATACACATTTAAAATGTATATCAATTAATTTAATTAAGAATAATTAAACTTAAATGTGTTGCTTTAGGGTTTTTGTTTGTATTACTACATGATAAAAAGGAGTAAACAGTTACATAGAAAATAAAGAAAGATGAAACGAAGTTGAAAATGAATAAAGGGAAGGAAGGAAAGAAAGGAGAGAGGGAGGGAAATACACAGGAATTCCACTCTCATAGCCAGTTCTCAAGGGAACCTGAAAAAATATGCAGAAGGAGCCTTATGAGAAGAATAAAACTTATAGAACCATTCTTACAGTTTTCTAGAAGTTGGTTTGGATGTGAATTAGGTTAGGTCATTTTCCTTGAGCATTTGGATTCTCTGCCATCAGTTTAAATCATCCATGTGTCAGTACTTCTGCTTCTGCCACTACCAACGGTCTGCTATTTTTTTCTTATTGCTCTAGCTCCTGCTTACCTATTGCTTCTGTTTACTAAGCTTTCGTTTACTAAAGGCTCATGATCTCTTGGGCCTCTGAGTGTATCCTTTTAGGTTCTTTCTATATGTAACTTGGATTCAAATTCCCCTGAAAGAAAATCTGATTAGTCCAATTAATGACCCACATTTGTACAGATTCTTCAAGTCAAACCACCTCACACATAATCACAGCCACATCTAGAGAGAGTCTGCCATTGGGTTAGATGCCTACTTGGTTCCATCAGCTCTAGTCAGAGAGACTGGCATCATCTCCACATCACATGGCTGCTTAGGGCTGCTCTTTCCACAGTGAGCTGTTGTTTGGATGGTTTTACAGAAGGGGCTATAGAAACGGCAGAGTCCAGGATCAGCCTTCCCAGAACACATGAAAGCATAAACATCACATTCCTATTTGGCACGTCTTTCCTGCTATCACTATTTGGGTCATCATCACACTGTGTGACGTTAAAAGAACTGTGTCCTGAAAGCTCTCCTTGATTCTAACCTCATCTGTTTATGCTCTATTTTGCATAGTGCTCTAAGGATTAAAAGTCTAATATACTACACTGATATTGTTCTCCTGCTTCAATCTTCCATCATTGAAGAACCATGTTCCTTAACACAGTTTAAAGCATCCTTCAACATAGAACCCTTAACTATTCCTCAAGCTTTATCCCCCAAATTCCCTTTTAGGAATTCTTGCTCCTTCTATACCAAACTGCTTACCAGTTGCTAGTAACATCCTGGGCCATGATACCCTTGCTCACAAATTTCCTTTTGAAATACCTCATTCCTCCTCTCTCCTCTCTCCCCTCACCCAGAACCAAAGAATTCTTCAAGGCCCGTATCAAATGCCACTTCCTTTATGAAAACACCCTGGATGATCACATTTGGAAATGATCTTCACCTCTCTAACATCACATATTAAGAAGGAGCTATATTTTTACAATAATATATCAGTTTACTAGAATATAAGTTTTTTAAGGTCAGTCAATTTTTTTTTACAAGATTATCTGACTCCTCTCCTCTTTTGCCAAGGCATTAAAAACAGTGCCATGAACATAATAAACACAATTTTCTATGTTAATGTACAATTTAGCAAGCTCAACAGAAAAGGCCAGTCCCAGAGAACAAGATTTGGGAGTCAAATAATAAAATTATATTAAAAGGTTTACAAAATTGAGAGGACAAAATGATAGATGAAAGTAGTTTAAGTTAACATGTTAAGGATTTGTGTTTGGAGAAAATGAACTTAGAGAATTTAGAATAATATTCAAAATTAATTAATTCATTCTTTATTTCAAAATATTTATCATCTAATTACTCTGTGTCAAGCACTGTTGGAAATGTGGGCATACAGTAAGAAACAAGACAGTAAAGGTCCCTGTCTTTAAGGAACTTACATTCTGGCAAGGAAAACTAAAATTAACCCAGCAAAACAAGCATATAATGTAGTTTCCAGTACTGATAAATTTTATAAAAGAAATTAACTGGAAAAAAGTGGCCTATTTTTGACAGGCAAAGAAAGTTTTTTTTATTATTATTAAGCAGATGGACATCTGGGCAGTGTCTAACAAAATTGAGAAAGCTAGCTCTGCAAAAATTCTGTGAGCAGAGATTTCTAAGCAGAAGAGAGAAGAAAAGCAAAGGTCTTGAGGTAAGAAGGGCACAGAGGCCAGTGTGGTTAGAGAAAAGTGAAGGATCAGGAGAGCAGGAAAAATGTTGGAGACGCGGGCAGGGCACAGAGCCTGCAGACCTCATAAACCATACATAGGAAAGGCTTTGGATTTTTGTCTACACTTGATGGGGAGACACTGAAGAGTTGTGATCAGTGAAGAGCCATGAATTAATTTATACTTTAAAAGATAACTCTGATATCTGCATAAAGAATATTTTACAAGGAATAAGAGAGGAAACAGGGAAGAGGTATTTCAGTAGTCCAGAGGAGTTGATGGGGCTTGAATGACAGTAGCAATGGTAAGAAGAGTCAGGATTCATTTTTAAGGAGACTCCATGACATAATAATAGATTGATTATAGAGTATGAGCTTATAGAGCCTTCAATTTTCCTTACCAGTATACTTCTAAGTATAGTAAAATACAGTAAAGTGAATATTCTAGTATATTCTGATTTTTAAAAAATTAACAAAGCATTAACACATTAGATGAATATAAATTGATCTTACAAGTCACTTACAAAAACATTTTGAAGAATGGAGACTTCTATCAGGTTATAACTGATTTTTCATGATAAAATTCTGTTTATAGTGAGGTAAAGTATATTATAATAATGTTTTATATTTAAAATGGATATTTTATGTCGTTTGGAAAATACATTGCTAAAAATTGTCTACATTTTAGAAATCTCTAATAAATCAACTAAATTAATAATCGTTACATACAAAAAAAGCAAAAAGCACTATAATTTTTCTAGTTGCCTCACACTGTTTGGATTTAAGAGCATTCACTTCTTCAGACAAAATGGATGTGGATTTTTCTTTAACCAGGAAAATGAATTAAGTGTTACCACAATCTGCTATATTTTATTTCTTCATGGTATCTGGAAGAATTTTCCTAAAGCATGTTCCTAATCCCATGTCTATAAACTCATTGGATTGTTCTCTCCTTTCCTTCAAACATGCTCCAATACAAAAGAAACTGGTAATGAACTATTTTTATTACTCATCTTTTCATAAATATGAATCCTAGTCAACAGATCACATTTAAATATGGAAGACAGCACTATTTTTCATAAAGACATGATTTTCTGTCATACATAGATTCGTTTCCAATATTTTTATCATTTTTAAGATAGTTTTAACCCTTTTCCTTTTGCTATCTAACAGTTTCTCAACTTAGTTTTATGACATTTTTATACCGATTAGCTGATCTTTTTATCTTTTAATATTTTCCCACAGTTTTTGTTTATAGTTTTATTTTACTCTTCAGTGCTCTGTCTGTAAGTTTCTTCTTGCCAGTTTTAATGGTCTATAATTTCCAATGGAAAGTCAGCTGCCAGAACCTTCCTTCCTCTAGTGTTAATGGCTTCTCTTGAGAACCTGCCCTGCCCTCCATCATCTAATTTGAGTCAATGAGGGGGCAGACAAAACAGATGGTTGGCACAAGATGGGATGATTCACTGTTTGAAATCATGGTGAAGAAAATTGGTGAGGGAGAGGGAAGCCTGACATTTGACAGAGCCGTGTAGAAATTGCAGTATCCAGACAAAGTTCAGTTTAATTTTGACTGTTACTTTCCAGATGTACTGATCATATGATTACAATTTTAAGATTATATCGAGAATATACCTTTTCCCAAATGCACTGTAATCATTCCAGCAAAATGAGTTTATCAGTGAGTGTCAATGCCAGGATTATTCTCGAAGTTACCTAGTTGCCCTAAGTTATTTTATTGTGCTTTTCATGACATTGAATACCTACTCTACTTCTACTTATGTGAAGCTTACTTTTTTGCATAATCTGTCTTCATGTCATTTCACTGATTTCTTTGCAATTTATAGCTACAGATGAAACCTCAAACAACTTTGTAAGGGAAGAAGTAAACTATATATATTTTATTTGATTTCTCTTTATATTCTATTGCCACAAATTTATGGCATGAGACTATATAACTAAATCATTGTGACAATATAAAGAGAATGATACAACAACAAAATTTAGAATACACATATTTAGAATTTAAAATATCTCTTTAATTTGTATACAAGGGTTTCTTAATTGAAATGAAATAGAATAAAAGATATAGTAAAGCCATGATGATAAGTTAATATTACAGACCATGAATTCTAGACAGGGAAACTGTCATTCCCCTGGGGGAAAAAATTGGATCTTGGGGAATAAAAACCTGAGATATTACAATGCTTTGTAACCCTCCAAAGGACCATGTTACATAAACACATATATAGTATTTTGTGATATTAACATTTTATGGGATGACGGATTAGGAAAAATATTTTTAAAGGTTCCTCAGGGGGATGTAATTTTTAAAAAGCTTGAAAAATACTCTTAAAGACAAGTCTTTCTTTGTCCCAATGCAATGACAAATGATGGTTTTGTGATCAACCTTCCATGTATCTACAATTATAAATGCTTATTATATAGTGGGTCAACCTGATACATTGAAAATCAAATAAAAAAGCTGTGAGCTTACTTGCACAATCTTCTTATAAGGGAAATGTTTAAAGTTAAAATATACTAAAAAGTTATAGAAGAAAGGGTGTAATAGTCATAAGAAAGCATCTAATAGGCAATGTTTAAACATACACACATATCCAGTGTTTCACATATAGGAAGTTTTCTAAACACCATTCCACACAAATGAAGACATTTCTTAGCAATGAAAGTAGTTGTGAAAGAGAGGTATGCCTTCTACACTTTCTTCACTGCCAATAGTAACAGGATAGCAAAATTAATTAAACAGCATATGTGTGTGCACAAAATGCAAATGAATACCTGACTATATTGTTTGAATATTTTTATTTTATGCACTACAGGTATTTTAATCATAAACCAATATAGTTTTAGAGGCTATGGAAGTAATTCAAATACAAGGAAAAGATGATGAAAATCAAATCATTGAGTATTTTAAATGCAAAAGTGAAGTTAGGATAAAAAGAAATCTAAACACATTGGGTTTTTAGAGAGAGATCATTGGTAACTTACTGAAAAACTGTTTTACCAGAGCAATTGGGCCAAAGCCTGATTATAAGAGAGGAGGCATGCATACTCAGCCACACTTAATGTGGTCTTATCCATAGCAACCAAATTTTGTTGATTTTTGTACATTTCCAGATTGTAAACAGCATGATGGCAGAACTGTATTGTCCTGTGATCACTATAGTGCCTACAACTATGTCTAGAAAGTGTATGTGTGTGTGTGTGTATGTATTTATGTGTGTGTGTTTTATGCTAAACAGATATTTTTGAAATGTAAAGAAGTTGCATAGGAATGAAGGACTAAATGCAGCTTACTCTTAATTTTAATAAATTAGTGATATGGAAAGAACAGGATAGATGTTTGAGGAAATAGTTGGAGGTAGAGAAGTTAATTTTAAGATTCCCAGTACCTGGAAACTCTCCACAAAGTATTAGGTTCAATATAAACTAGGCTTTATTCAACTTGCCTCACATAGCCTTGGAATTTATTGTACACTTCAAAGAATTATAGGGAATTAGTGACATAGTCAGGGTTAAAACTCTAATTTACTGCTCAGCCAGCTAAACTAGAGTCCAAGTAAATGCTCATCGTTTCTTTGTTGAACACGATTTCTATTGTATCATGTATTATATTCTTTGCATTTCTTATCTATTTTTCTTGAGTGCTATTTTTAGGCATACTATGGATTCTTAAATTTGGTTAAAACACAATGGATACTACTCTGCTTAAGCACTTTATAAATTTAATTTTTAAGCTTTGCGTACTATGTTTATAAATGGTCATGTAGTTATCTTCCCAAATTATATTAATCATAAGGTATTATCAAGTTAATTTACAATAACTATTATTAATATACTAAGGGATCTAAGAGAAAGTTGGACAAGTGCAAAATCAGATGAAATGAAAACTGTGAGAGAGAATTAGTTGGAAATGCTATAAATAAAAACATATTAACAGAGATGTACAATGTCTTTGATGAGCTAATAAAATAAAAACAGCCCAAACAGCCAAGGTAAGAATCAGTGAACTTGGAAGATAGGTCGATAGAAATTACTCAAACTGAAAACAAAAAGAGAAAAAATAGTAAAAAAGAAAAGAGAAAAGAATAGAAAAAAGAAAATCAGAGCAAAAGTATTTATTATTTTTTCAAATGTGAAGTAATAAATACTTTCACAGATGAAACTGAAGGAGTTCATTGCCAGCAAAAATTACCCTACAAACACTTTTTTTTTTTTTTTCACACATACCTTTTTTTTTTTTTTTTTTTTTTTGTGGTACGCGGGCCTCTCACTGTTGTGGCCTCTCCCGTTGCGGAGCACAGGCTCCGGAAGCGCAGGCTCAGCGGCCATGGCTCACGGGCCCAGCCGCTCTGCGGCATGTGGGATCCTCCCAGACCGGGGCACGAACCCGTGTCCCCTGCATCGGCAGGCGGACTCTCAACCACTGCGCCACCAGGGAAGCCCCTACAAACACTTTTTAAGAAAATTTTTCAGGCAAAAAAATTATGAGGCTGAAAACATGGATCTACATAAGAAAATAAAAAACACTGAAAATAGAATAAATGAAGGTAAAATTAAATTTATTTTTTCTCATTTTTAGTTGCTCTAAAGTAATATCTGACTGTGTAAAGGAAAAATAGTAGGAATTCATTGATGTTTATAGCATAATTAATACAGAAGTTATAACAAAAATAGCACAAAGGATGGGAGGGTGGAGGAGGAATATATGATTGTGAGAACTTTACACCATATATATAAAGTGGATACTATTTTTTGAAGGTAGACTTTGATTAATTAAAGGTGTATACTATACATCTTTAGGGAAACCACTAAAAAATGTCCAAAAAAGTCAATAAAACAAATTAAATGAAATCATAAAAATTCTTAAATTAACACAAAAGAAGGCAGAAAAGGAGGTAAGGACACAAAGAAAAGATGAATACATGTAAAACAGGTAACAAGACGGTATATTTCAATTTAACTATACCCATAATCTTATTAAATATGAATGACTTTAATACACAAGATAATTGAGGATTGTTAGTTTGAGGAAAAGCAAGACCCAACTCTAGACTGTCTATAAGAAACCTACTTTAAATAGAAAGACGTAGTAGATAGGTTAAAAATAAAAGGATGTAAACAGATACACCATACAAACTTTAAACACAAGACAGTTCAGATAACCATATTACTTTTAGATATAACTTCAAAACAGGGAAGACCATCAGGTAGAGGGAGTAACATCACACAATGAAAAAAGGGGAAATTCTCCAAGACCTACCATCCTAAATGTTAATGCTCCTACCAACAGAACTTCACAATACGTAAAGCAAAAACTGATGGAACTGAAGAGAGAAATAGACAACTTCACAATTATAGTTGAATACTTCAACACTCCTTATCAATAATTAATATAATAAGCAGTAAATGATGGTACAAAAAATCAGTAAAGGTATAGGAGAACTAAACAATGCCATCAAATAGCTAGTCTCAATAGATGTTTATTGAAAACTCCACTCAATAACAGGAAAATACACTTTCTTTTCAAATGCAGAAGAAATATTTTCCAAGGTAGATGATATTCTGTGCCATAAAACAAACCTGAATACACATAAAAGAGTGTAAGTCATATGAAGTATACTCTCAGACTATGATGGAATTAACTCAGAATTCAATAACAGAACTATATCTAGACAGTATTTAAAATTTAGAAATTAACATATTTCTGAATAACTCACATATCAAAGAAGCCTCAAATAAGTTTAAAATATTTTGAACAGGATGAAAATGAAATGCTATGTATCAAAATTTGAAGAGTGTAGTTAAAGTTTATAGAAAGTACATACTATTAAATATTATTATTGGAAACAGGAAAGGTCAATATCAATAACCTGAGACTCAACATTAAGTAACTAGAAAAAGAGAAACTTGAACTCAAAGGAAGCAGAAGGAAGGAAATAAAAGTATTAGAGTAGGATTCAATGGAATTGAAAACAGAAAAACAATAATCAATAAATGTAAAAGATTGTTCCTTGAAAAGATCTATGAACTTGATAAATATCAGAAAACACTGATTAAAAAAACATAAGGAATTGCCAATATTGGGAATGAAAAAGGAGGTATCAATACTGAATCAAAATATTAAAAGTGCAATAAGGAAATACTATGAAAAATTTCATGCCCATAAATCCAACAATTTAGGTGAAATAGATCAGTTCCCTGAAAGATACAAACTGCTGAAACTCATTCAAGGAACAGATAACATGAAAAGTCTATATCTAGTCAATATTTTAAAAATTGAATTACAGTTAAAAATCTTCCAAAAAATAAAGCTTCAGACCCATATGGTTTTATTGGTAAATTCTACCATTTAATGATGAAATAATACCAATTCTACACAACCCTTTGGAGAAAATAGAAAAACAATGTAATACTTCTCAGCTCCTTTTATGAGTCCAGCAATACCTTGATACCAAAACCATTAGACAGTGAAAGTGTCTCATCAGAGAGTGAAAGTGAAAAATATTAATTTTGCAATGGAGAAACCTAAAGACACTACCTTAACCAAATGATCTAATATAATGTCACTATTAATACGCCATATTGATATTATGTAGCACCTGTTATGATGAAATTCTTCCCTAATGGACCTAACCTCAGCCTAATCATGAGAATCAGACAGTCCAAGTTTAAGGTACAGTCTACTAAAATACTTAACAATTACTCTTTAAAATGATAAGATTGTGAAAGACAAAGAAAAGCTAACAAACTTTCACAAACTGGAGAAGACTAAGGAGACATGACAACTAAATGTGATGTAATACCTTGGTTTGGACACTGGAAGAGAAAAGTATACTGAGCAAAAACTGTAGAAACCTGAATAGAGTCTGTAATTTAGTTAATAGTGTCGAACCAATGTTAATGTCTAAGTTTTGGGAAATGTACCCTGGTTATGTAAGATGTTAATACTAGAGGAAGCAGAGTGATAGATATACAACAACTCTCTTACTATTTTTGCAACTCTTCTTTAAATCTAAAATTATTAAAAATATTGATTTAAATTTATATCATGTCTTTTTATAAGGCCCCTTTAGTCAAAAACATTCCGTTCTGTTCATGTGCTGCCTGGCATGCAAATTTGTCCTATTATTCTGCTATTAGAGTATTAACTATGGTTTAATAACAAAATAATTTTATAAGAGAATATTAAGGATTGAATTTTAAAGAGTAAATTTTACCAAAAAATATTTCATCATTTAAGTATTTTAAAATATAAAATGTCACTTGTGTCAGTATACGTATTTAGAATTCATTCTTTTTTTTTTTTTTTTTTGCAGTACGCAGGCCTCTCACTGCTGTGGCCTCTCCTGTTGCGGAGTACAAGCTCCGGACCCACAGCCACTCTGCGGCATGTGGGGCCTTCCCGGACCGGGGCACGAACCCGTGTCCCCTGCATCGGCAGGCGGACTCCCAACCACTGTGCCACCAGGGAAGCCCTAGAATTCATTCTTAATTAACACTAATAAAAGACCCTTCCTAATTGGCTAGGTTACTTCTTGATTTTCATTATAAATATTTTAACAATTACTTAAAGAAACGTTTGATAAATAAATAAGATAAACTCATGTAAAATATGTCATCAGAAATAATTTAGTGGTAATAACTGTAATGATTATCATAAATTTTTAACTGATTAATTCTATCACAGTGATCAACACCCATTTTTTTTTAATAAATTTATTTAACTTACTTTTGGCTGCGTTGGGTCTTCATTGCTGTGCGTGGGCTTTCTCTAGTTGCAGGGCTCAAACCCAGGTCCCCTGCATTGGCAGGCAGATTCTTAACCACTGCTCCACCAGTGAAGCCCAACACCCATTTTTATTATATCCAAAATGTCAGTTTCATTTAATAGCCCTAGATAAAAATTTCTCTTGAATAAGTAACTCTAAAGCTGGTTATAGTATATGCACAGATTGAGTTATTTCTACATAAGCTAGAAAATTTGGAAATGCCCTTCTAATTCAATAATATATTTTTTAAAAATAGGTGAAAATAATGAGGTATATAAAGGTTAAGTGACTAAATGTCACATTATTATCAAGAAAGTCAGGAGAAAAACCCAGTCCCTGACTCCAGAACAAGTGTTTTATTCATGCCATACCATGGAATGTCAAAGAAAAATGAATCAGCTGGAATCAAACAAAAGAAAGCAAAACAAGCAAGCAGATAAATCCAGAAGGTAGAATATTGTGGGAAAGCTGGTCTAGTCTCATGAACAGGGAGTTTTATTAGATTGCATGTTATTTGAGGGAATGACAATCAGAAGCAGAGCCTGGTCTGGGACTGTATTTCAGGAAATGTTAACATATTAGATGAAATGACTTACTGAAATGAAAAGAAAGAGGTTAATGATTGAAAAATCAACATCGTATAGCAGATATAGTATCTTTGCAACTTTTCTGTGATCTATAACTATTTTAAAATAAAATGTCTGTTAAAAATCAAATAGTCATATATGTTTGTTGTGTCTCTGTGGGGTTTGCTCATGAATATATACAAAAAATATACACTAAAATATCAGAAGACACAATTTTTGAGTAGTGAGAATGTTTTGTCATACTTTATTTTTGCTTGTCTAAATGTCATTAATTTATACAATATTTATGACTTCTATAATAACAAAATGTTATTTTTAAAAATAAAAGAAAATTCCTTGCATTACTCTAAAAGAGAACAATGAAAAGCATCAAAAATAACTTGAGTGCTTTGTTTATGGCTGATACAACCAATCAAGAAAGAAAAATACTTCAGATTCTTTATGTATATATGGCTCAAATTTACTAATTATTTACATTTAAAAACAATTTTAGATGACATTTTCAATTTTCACACTAAACTCCTACTTATATGAACCAAATCATAACAAAACACCTTAGCAAAAATCAAAAGTTATAGATATCAGTAATAAAAATTCAGTTCAAATGGTCTCAGAATTCAGCTGAATTACTCAGTTATTTTATGTAAACTGATTACTCTGCCCTAAATATATTTGTTCAATAGACATATTTAATAATACCAATCAATTAGTTTTAAAATTATCAGAATAGATTTTAGAAACACTAAGAAAAATATTGGATTTCTTATTCTCCCAAAAGTTAATGTTAGTAATTCAACCAAAGATGAGAAGTATATCCTTTATATATCAGTTATTAATAATTGGGACATATGTGTTTTTAAGCTTTCTCTTAACTTTGTATATTCTGTAGAAGAGTCTCAACTGGTAATACACTATACAGAAGTACTTTGTAATTATACCAAAATTGACATGAAAATAAGGATAGAAAAAGATAATTGCAACCTTTGAAAATTTGTATTTTATTTTTCTGACACAAACTCAGAGTCTCCATGTAGCTCTTAACTATTTTAAAAAGTATGCTGGATTTTGCAATGTATTTCTCTAAATGTGTAGATTAAAAAAAGTTCCAGAACAATTTCAATTTGTAAAAAGAAAATACAGTAAACATCTGTTTTCTTTTTACCAGCAGTTCAAAACTTCAAAGCCTAGATAATACTTAAAAAACAAGTTAATGATTTTATAACACGATCAACTGATCAATTCATAGAGTCTTTCTTATATGATCTTATTGACAATGAAAAATGAAAGAATTGTGTGCCTCCTGTACCACTGCCACTTAAAGCATGCTGTGGAAAAAGCTGTCCCACATTCCCACACTTAATAGAATTTATTTTTAAGTCAATTAGAATGGAAAGGAGAAAGAAAAGTAAGAGCCTAGAAGTGAAAGAAGATGATTCCAAATGCAATTACATTTAACAACATTTAATTTGAAGTTGTAAACGAGGCTACTATTTGTAAATTTGATGCATTTATGGGTATCTATATGTAGTTTCCAACAAATCAGCAAAGAGAATACTTGCCAATAGGAAAAAGAGCAAACAATAATTTGAATTAGCTGGAGACTAATTTCAGAAGATAAAAATATTTATTTCATGTTTATATCAGCTCTTAAGTAGGATATGAAGATTATGATTGGCTTGAATAAATATTTCATCAGTAGTCTGTTTCCAGAGCTTTTCAGTTTTGCCATGTAAAGACATTTTGTATCAAAGTTCTTTCTTATTGATGAAAATAATAAATCTAATTCATTCTCATCACTATATTTTGTGTACCACCATTTTAGATCATGTTGAAATATAATTTATATTTTGTCATTTAGATTACTGATGTCTCCTATTTATGTTGGAGTAAAAACTATTAATTTCTTCATATTAAACTGAGCTTCATATTAAACACCTGTTATTGAGTCCTGAATTTCTATTTCCTGCAATATGGCAAACTAGATGTCTACAGAAACCTGTATCATACAGCCCCAATAAATCTGCAGATTAAAAATATTGTGTGATTGTGTATATATATATATATGTATACATATATATGTGTATATAAATAAATATACCAGTAGAAAATTAAGGGTATTTGTTATAGGCCAAAGGTAATTAAGACAGTACATATACTTAGCAAAAAAAAAAAAAAATTGCCATGGGAACATATGACAGTACTTGATGGTTTGGAGCAAGAGGATGTTGGATCACAAGTTTAAATAATAATGGAAAACAAAGAGAAGTTTTAAAACACCTCTAACCAGAGTTCCAGAGGAGTTAGGAGACAACTGGAGAGAGTCATTATCCAAAACAATATTTGGTGAGAATTTTCCTGAATTAATACAATTTAACCGTTCTTGGGCTCAGGAAGCCAATCCAATCCTGAGTTGAAGAAAACATGGAGAGATTTATATCTGTACAGATCATTGGCGAACTGAAGGAAAATAATAGAAAAATAATCTGAAATGGAGCCATAGGAAAAAAAATGCAGACTAGAAACTAGAAATGAAGGACAAGAAAAACAACAGTTGACTTTTTAAACAGCAACAGCAGAAACAAGAAAGTAGTGGATTTTATCTTCAAAGTTTGGTGAAAAACAATTGTTCATCAGAATTCTCTATTTGGTGTTATGAGCTTAATTGTGCCCCCACCCCCCAAAATAGATGTTAAAGTCCTATCACCCATTACCTCAGAATGTGACCTTATTTGCAAATAGGGTCCTTGGCGATATAATTACTAAAGTTAAGATGAGGTCATACTGGTGTTAGGTGGGTCTTTAATCCAATGTGATTGGTGTTTTTCTAAAGAGTGGGGAAGAAACAAGGACATGCAAGAAAGAAGCTCATGGACGATGTTGGTAGAGATTCAAGTCTGGTGGCTGCAAGATAAGGAAGGCCATGGATTGCAGGTAAACCATCAAGAGCTAGAAAGAAGAAAAGATGGATTCCTTCTTACAGATTTTGGAAAGAGCATGACTCCGCTGACATCTTTATTTCAGATTTTTAGACATCCAAATTGTGAAACAATAAATTTCTGTTGTTTCAAGCCACCTAGTTTGTGGTACTTTGTTAAGTAGTCCTGAGGAAATCATATACCCAGAAAACTTACATGTTAGGAATTAATGGACAAACTAACACTGAGAGGTTTTATGACAAAATACACTTAAAAAATCAAGAAAGAAAATGACTTTTGAAAGAAAGTGAGAGAAGTAGCAAGCCAAGAGCCAAAAATATGGTAAATTTTATGTCTCTAAACAGACATTGACTATATAAAGCAACATCAATGTTTTCTTCTTCCTACAGATAGAAAGATAAAAATACTGGATCACAATGATATAAAAGCCACTAAGGGTGTGTTTGAATTAAAGAATAGTTCTAAAGTAACTTCATTATTTGAGATGAGGGTAAAAGTATTAACTTTAGAATTTGTTTAGTTGAAGTCACATGTTGAGCTTTTCTGGAAAAAGAAAAATATAATTTCCAAAACAATAGGGTGGAAAAGGAGAATGAGAAAGTTGTGGGAGGAATATCAACCAATCCAAAAGAGGATAAAAGTAAAATACAATAAACCTAGCAAAATGTAAAACTGTAGAAAGGTCTAAATTAAAGATAAACCTAAATATTTTGTTACCATGTCAACTCTCTTTCTATTTTTTTCTTGCAATTTTATATATTTACTTGATTGACATACAGCATTGTATAAGTTTAAGGTGTACAGCACAATGATTTGGTTTACATGTACTGTGAAATGATTACCAGAGTAAGTTTAGTGAACTTCCATCATTTCATATAGATAAAACATAAAAGAAAAAAAAATTTCCTATAATGAGAGCTCTTAAGATTTACTCTCTTAACAACTTTCATATGTAACATAGAGCCGTGTTCATTATATTAATCATGTACATTATATCCTTAGTACTTAATGTACCTTATAACTGGAAGTTGGAACCTTTTGACCAGTTTCATTCAATTCCCCCTTCCCCTAACCCCACCTCTGATAACCACAAATCTGCTATCTTTTCCTAATAGTTTGTTTGCTTGTTTGTTTTGTGAAGTGTAATTGACCTACAACACTATGTTAGTTACTGGTGTACAATAAAGTGATCCAATATTTCTATACATTACAAAATTATCACCACAATAAGCCTAGTTACCATGTCACCATACAACAATATTACATTATTATTGATTATATTTCCCATGCTGTACATAACATTCCTGTGACTCATTTATTTATTTTGTAACTGGGAGTTTGTATGTATGTACCTCTTAATTTTCCTCACCTATTTCACTCATCATTCCCCACCTCCAGCAATCACCTGTTTGTTCTCTGTATCTATGACTCTGTTTCTGTTTTATGTTCATTTGTTTTGTTTTTCAGGTTCCACATATAAGTAGGATCATACAATATGTGCCTTCCTCTGTCTGACTTATTTCACTTAGCATAATACCCTCTAGGTCCATCCATGTTGTCACAATTGGCAAGATTTCATTCCTTTTTATGGCTGAGTAGTATTCCATTGTATATAAATACCACATCTTCCTTAACTATTCATCTATTGATGGTCTCTTAGGTTGCTTCCTATCTTGGCTCTTATGAATAATGATTCCAATTAACACAGGAGTGTATATTTTTTAATTAATATTTTTGTTTTCTTTGGAAAACTACCCAGAAGTAGAATTGCTCTATCATATGGTAGTTCTATTTTTAATTTTTTGAGGAACCTCCATACTGTTTTCCATAGTGGCTGCACCAGCTTACTTTCCCACCAACAGTGCAGGAGGGTTACCTTTTCTCTACATTCTCATAACCACAACAATTTTAAAAGACAAATTTTATCAGATGGAATTTTTTAAAAAACACTTTATGCAATTTGTATTAAAGTAAAAGCACAAAAAGACTAAAAGTATAGCAAATAATGTCCCTGTGCAACATTGGCAACAACAAAAAACTGTTATAGCTGTATTAGTACCAGATTAAACTCACCAGGAAGTGAACATGCATATATCTAAAACCAAATTTCAAAAATGGACATAATTACAAGGAAAATGGACAATTTTACTATTATGTTAGAAAATTTAAACACATCTCTCTCAGACATATCACTAATATATCCAAAAGATAATAAAACAAGTAAGAATTTTAACATCATTCCACTCTTAACTGGTTGGTCATATATCAAACATTGCATCAAAGACACATTCTCATCAAACCTACAGGAAAAATTTTGAAAATTAAAAAAAAATTGAAAATTGAAGATGCTTTAAAAATAATCAAATATTTAAAGAAAAAATAATAATGTATCATGGGGTCCATTAAATATGTAGAAATAAAATGTATAAAAACAAGCAAACAACTAAGGAGGGATGCATATATATGCTTAAAATATTCTTCTATGTGAAGTGTCATAATATTGTTCACAGATGGAGTGTGATAGGTTTAAGATGTATTCTGTATCTCTAGAGCAATTACTAGGGAACTAAAAGAAAGAAGTAAAGCTTATAAGCCAACAGTGTAGATAAAATGGAATCATAATGAATACCTAGTTAATCCAAAATAAGGGAGAAATAAGAAAATTAGAATAAGTATAGATTGGTCAACTAGAAAACAAGTAGCAGGATGATACATTTGAACCTAAGCATATCAATAATTGCATTAAATGTAATGATCTAAACACTGCAATTAAAGAGAGAGATTATAACACTGGAAAAAATCAAGAACCAGTTACATGATATTAACAATACATATAATTTAATCATTAAAACACTTATAGGTTAAATGAAAAAAGTTATGCTACTCAACCTCTAACTATATGAAAGGTCAAGTGACCATATTAATATCAGGTAGAGTAGATTTCAGGACAAGAACTGTACCAAAGATAAAAAAAATTGATCATATCTATGTACCTATTAACAGAACTTCAAAATAAATGACACAACAACTGATATAAATGAAAGAATAAATAGAATCAATTATGTTTGGAAATTTCTACACTCCTGCCTCAGAAATTAGTAGTTTAAGTAGAAAAAAAAATAGTAAGAATAAAGAAGACATGAATAATATTAAAAACCAACTTGACTTAATTGACATTTACAGAACACCACCAATCCTACCATCATCACCAGAATGCATATTCTTTTTGGGTGCACTTGGAATATTCACCAAGATAGCCTATATTGTAGGCCATGAAACAATTTATTTAATAGGATTTGTGTTATACAGATTAAGAGTATAGAGAGACTACAAGCATACTTTGTTTATGCATTTTGCTTTATTGTGCTTCACAAATATTATGTTTTTTGCAAATTGAAGATTTGTGGCAACCCTGTGTCAAGCAAGACTATTAGCTCCATTTTTCCAACAGCATTTACTCACTTCCTGTCTCTGTGTCACATTTTGATAATTCTAACAATATTTCAAACTTTTTCATTATTATTATATTTGTTATGGCAATCTGTGATCAGTGATCTTTGATGTTACTATTATAATTGTTTTGGGGCACCAGGAACCATGCCCATATAAGATGGCAAACTTAATTGATAAACGTTGTGTGTGTTTTGACTGCTCCATCCACTGGCCATTCTCCCATGTCTCTCCCTCTCCTTGGCCCTCCCTCTTCTCTGAAACACAACAATATTGTAATTAGGCGAATTCATAACCCACACAATGGCCTCTAAGTGTTCAAGTAATAGGAAGTGTCACATGTATCTCACTTTAAATCAAAGGCTAGAAATGATTAAGCTTAATGAGAAAGGTTTGTCAAAAGCTGAGGCAGGCTGAAAGCTAAGCCTCTTGCACCAAACAGTTAGCCAAGTTGTGAATGTGATGAGAAAGCTCTTGAAGGAAGTTGAAAGTGCTACTCTAGTAAACACAGCAATGATAAGAAAGCTAAATAGGGCTTCCCTGGTGGCGCAGTGGTTGAGAGTCCGCCTGATGATGCAGGGGACGCGGATTCGTGCCCCAGTCCGGGAAGATCCCACATACCATGGAGCGGCTGGGCCTGTAAGCCATGGCCGCTGAGCCTGTGCGTCCGGAGCCTGTGCTCCACAACGGGAGAGGCCACAACGGTGAGAGGCCCGCATGCCGCAAAAAAAAAAAAAAAAAAAAAAAAAGAAAGCTAAATAATGTCATTGCTAACGTGGAGAAAGCTTTAGTGGTCTGGATAGAAAATCCAACCAACCACAACATTTCCTTAAGCCAAAGCCTAATCCAGAGCAAGGACCTAAGTCTTTTCAATTCTATGAAGGCTGAGAATGATAAGGAAGCTGCAGAAGAAAAGTTTGAAGCTAGAAGAGGTTGGTTCATGAGGTTTGAGAAAAGAAGCCATCTTCATAACATAAAAGTACAAAGTGAGGCACCAAGTGCTGATGTAGAAGCTGCAGCAAGCCGTCCAAAAGATCTAGCTAAGATAATTAAGAAAGCTGGCTATGCTAAACAATAGATTGTTCATTAGACAAACAGCCTTCTATTGGAAGAAGACTTTCATAGCCAGAGAGGAGAAGTCAATGCCTGGCTTCAAAGCTTTAAAAGATCGGCTGACTGTTGTGTAAGGAGCTAATGCAGCTGGTGACTTTAAGATGAAGTCAGTGCTCAATTACCATTCTGAAAATCCTAGGGCCCTTAGGAATTATGTCAATTCTACACTGCCTGTGCTCTATAAATGCAATAACAAAGCCTGTATGACAGCACATCTGTTGATAACATGGTTTACTGAATACTTTAAGCCCATTGTTGAGGGTTACTGTTCAGAAAAAAGATTTCTTTTGAAATACTATTGCTTATTGACAATGCACCTGTCACCCAAGAGCACTGATGGAGATGTACAACAAGACTTGTGTTGTTTTCATGCCTACAAACACCACATTCAATCTGAAGGCTATAGGTTAAGGAGTAATTTTGACTTTCAAGTCTTTTTATTTAAGAAATATATTTCAGGGCTTCCCTGGTGGCGCAGTGGTTGAGAGTCCGCCTGCCGATGCAGGGGACACGGGTTCGTGCCCAGGTCCGGGAAGATCCCATATGCCGCGGAGCGGCTAGGCCCATGAGCCATGGCCGCTGAGCCTGCGCGTCAGGAGCCTGTGCTCCGCAACGGGAGAGGCCACAACAGTGAGAGGCCCGCGTACCGCAAAAAAAAAAAGAAATATATTTCCTAAAGCTACAGCTGCCTTAGGTAGTGATTCCTCTGATGGATCTGGACAAAGTAAATTGAAAACCTTCTGGAAATGATTCACTCTTCTAGATGCCAGTAAGAATATTTGAGATTCATGGGAAGAGGTCAAAATATCAACATTAACAGGAGTGTGGAAGCAGTTGATCCTAACCCTCAAGGGTGACTTCGAGGGGTTCAAGACTTCAGTGAAGGAAGTACCTGAAGGTGAGATGGAAATAGGAAGAGACGTAGGATTAGAAGTGGAGCCTGAAGATGAAACTGAATTGCTGCAATCTCAGATAAAATTTGTACAGATGAGGATTTCTTTCTTATGGATGAGCAAAGAAAATAATTTATTGAGATGGAAACTACTGCTGGTGAAGATACTATGAAGATGTTGAAATGATAACAAAGGATGTATAATATTAGCAGGGGCAGGGTTTGAGTGAATTGACTTCAATTTTGAAAGCAGGCTACTGTGGTTAAAATTCTATCAGGCAGCATTGCATGCTACAGAGAAAGTATTCATGAAATGGGGAGTCAATAGAGGCAGCAAACTTCATTGTTTCTTATTTTAAGAAACTGCTGCAGCCACTCCAACTTCTGTAATCACCACCCTGATCAGTCAACAGTCATCAACATCAAGGCAAGACCCTTCAGGAGCAAAAAAGATTATGACTTGCTGAAGGCTCAGATGACTGTTCACATTTTTTAACACTAAAGTATTTTTAATTACGGTATGTACATTTTTAGACATAATTTTATTGCATACTTAATAGACTAGAGTATAGTATAAATATAACTTTCATATGCACTGGGAAACCAAAAAAAAATGTGTGACTTATTTTTGATATTTACTTTATTGCTGTGATCTGGAACTGAACCCACGATATCACCAAGGAATGACTGTGTATAATTTCTTTCAAGACTGAAATAAGGCAAGAATGCTTCCTCTTAGTACTTGTATAGATTATCATACTGGAAGCCTCAGCCTGTGCATTAAGACAAGAAAAATAAATAAAAGACTTAAATATTGGAACAGAAGAAATAATATTGTATTTATTTGGAGAACACATATTCTTATGCATACAAAATTCTAGAAATCTACAGAAATACCAGTAGAACTAATAACTTACTGAGTTCTTGGGATGTAATGTCAATATGCAAAAAAATCAATTGTGTTTCTATAATCCTCAATGAATAGTTGGAAAAATAAATTTTAAAAACAGTAATTAATGTGCCATAAATATGGAAACGTTAGTGATAAATTTTTTAAAAATGTGAAAAACCTATACCCCAAACTTATTAAATAAATAAATGTTCCATGCATTGAAAGAATAAATTTTGTTAAGATGTTAACTCACCCAATTTACTCTATTAATTCAATGCAACACAAAGAAAAATCCCAACAATCATTGTGTGTGTGTGTGTGTGTGTGTGTAAATTAAAAAGCTGGTTCTGAAAGCAAAGAATATATCAATAGGTTATTCAAAACAATTTAGAAAAGAAAAACAATTCTGGGAGACATATACAACCTACTTTAATAGCATCCTATAAAGCTAATATAATCAAGATTGTATGATGTTGCTAATAGACATTGATCAATCTAACAGAATATCTGTAGGTCATTTAATTTCTGACAATGGTGCCAAAGCAATTCAATGGAGAAAACATAGCCTTTTCAAAATATGGTGCTGGAAAATTGTATATCTAAGTGAAAAAAAAAATAAACGTCAACTTTTCTCTTCATCCATATACAAAAATTAACCCCAAATGGATCAAAGAACTAAATATAAAAGCTAAAATAATAAAACTCTGGTAGAAAAGAGGAGAGAAAAGAAGCTTCAAAACCTTAGGGTAAGCAAATATTTACTCAAAAGAAAAACTCATTAATCATTAGAGAAAATGATAAATTGAACTTAGCAAAATTAAAATATTCTGCTCTTCAAAAAACACTGTTGGGCTTCCCTGGTGGCACAGTGGTTGAGAGTCCACCTGCTGATGCAGGGGACACGGGTTAGTGTCCCGGTCTGGGAAGATCCCACATGCTGTGGAACAGCTGGGCCCATGAGCCACGGCCGCTGAGCCCGCACGTCTGGAGCCTGTGCTCCGTAACAGGAGAGGCCACAACAGTGAGAGATCCGCGTACCGCAAAAAAAAAAAAACAAAACATTGTTAAGAAAATGAAAAGGAAAGCCAGTGCCTGGGAAAAAATATTCACAATATGTATATCTAACAAAATGTTGTATGTAGAATATATTAAAAAAAAAGACAAAGGACCCTATTAAGGACAAATTAAGAGAAATAACAATTCAAAAAGGAAGCAATACAAATGGCCAGTAAGCACATAGAAATATGCTCAACATCATCAGTCATCAAATTAAAACCAAATGAGAAAACACTGCATCCTTAAAAGAATGCCAAAGACAAACAAGCAAATAAAACAGAACAAAAAATGAAATCCTGACAATCAAGTAATAGTGAAGATGTGGAGCAACTGGAAATCTCATGCATTTCTGATTGAAAAATGGATGTACCAAAAGCTCATTCATTTTGGAGAGCTGTTTGCTCATTTCTTATACAATTAAATCTATAGGGAAGGAGCTTCAAGATGGTGGAAGAGTAAGACGTGGAGATCACCTTCCTCCCCACAGATACATCAGAAATACATCTACATGTGGAACAACTCCGACAGAACACCTACTGAACGCTGGCAGAAGACCTCAGACCTCCCAAAAGGCAAGAAACTCCCAACGTACCTGGGTAGGGTAAAAGAAATGAGAAAAAGCAGAGACAAAAGAATAGGGATGGGACCTGCACCAGTGGGAGGGAGCTGTGACTGAGGAAAGGTTTCCCACACACTAGGAAGCCCCTTTGCGGGCGGAGACTGCGGGTGGCAGAGGGGGAAAGCTTCAGAGCCATGGAGGAGAGCACAGCAACCGGGGTGCGGGGGGCAAAGCGGAGAGATTCCCGCACAGAGGATCGGTGCGGACCAGCACTCACCAGCCCGAGAGGCTTGTCTGCTCACCCACTGGAGTGGGTGGGGGCTGGGAGCTGAGGCTCGGGCTTCCGAGGTCTGATCCCAAGGAGAGGACTGGGGTTGGCTGCGTGAACACAGCCTGAAGGGACTAGTGCACCACAGCTAGCCGGGAGGGAGTCCTGGAAAAAGTCTGGAGCTGCCGAAGAGGCAAGAGACTTTGTCCTGCCTCTTTGTGTCCTGGAGCGCGAGGACAGGGGATTCAGAGCACGGTATAAATGAGCTCCAGAGACGGGCGTGAGCCGCGGCTATCAGCACGGACCCCAGAGACAGGCATGAGATGCTAAAGCTGCTGCTGCAGCCACCAAGAAGCCTGTGTGCGAGCACAGGTCACTATCCACACCTCCCCTCCCGGGAGCCTGTGCAGCCCACCACTTCCTGGGTCCCATGATCCAGGGACAACTTCCCCAGGAGAACACAGGGTGCGCCACAGGCTGTTGCAACATCATGCCAGTCTAAGCCGCTGCAGCCTCGCCCCGCATTCCGTGCCCTCCTGCCCCGTGCACCCTGAGTGAGCCAGAGCTCCCTAAGGAGCTGCTCCTTTAACCCCGTCCTGTGTGAGTGAAGAACAGATGCCCTCAGGCTACCTACTTGCAGGGGCAGGGCCAAATCCAAAGCTGAACCCCAGGAGCTGTGTGAACAAAGAAGAGAGAGAGAAATTTCTCCCAGCAGCCTCAGGAGCAGTGGATTAAATCTCCACAATCAACTCGATGTACCCTGCATTTGTGGAATACCTGAATATACAATGAATCATCCCAAACTGAGGAGGTGGACTTAAGGAGCAACGATAAATATATATATTTCCCTTCTTCTCTTTTTGTGAGCGTGTATGTGTATGCTTCTGTGTGTGATTTGTCTGTATAGCTTTGCTTTTACCATTTGTCCTCGGGTTCTGTCTGTCCTTTCTTTTTTTTTTTTTTGGTATAGTTTAGCACTTATTATCATTGGTGGATTTGTTTTTTGGTTTGGTTGCTCTCTTTCTTTCTTTCTATTTTTTCTTTATTACTTTAAAAAGTTTTTTAATATTTTTTATTTTAATAACTATTTTATCTTATTTTATTTCATTTTATTTATTTTATCTTCTTTCTTTCTTTCTTTCTCCATTTTATTCTGAGCCATGTGGATGACAGGCTCTTGGTGCTCCAGGCAGGTGTCACGGCTGTGCCTCTGAGGTGGGAGAGCCAAGTTCAGGACATTGGTCCACCAGAGACCTCCCAGCTCCACGTAATACCAAACGGCGAAAATCTCCCAGAGATCTCCATCTCAATGCCAAGACCCAGCTCCACTCAACGACCAGCAAGCTACAGTGTTGGACACCCTATGCCAAAAACCAGCAAGACAGGAACACAGCCACACCCATTAGCAGAGAGGCTGCCTAAAATCAAAATAAGGTCACAGACACCCCAAAACACACCACCAGATGTGGACCTGCCCACCAGAAACACAAGATCCAGCCTCATCCACCTGAACAAAGGCACTAGTCCCCTCCACCAGGAAGCCTACACAGCCCACTGAACCAACCTTAGCCACTGGCAGCACACACCAAAAACAATGGGAACTATGAGGGCTTCCCTGGTGGCGCAGTGCTTGAGAGTCCACCTGCCGATGCAGGGGATGCAGGTTTCTGCTCTGGTCCAGGAAGATCCCACATGCCGCAGAGCGGCTAGGCCTGTGAGCCATGGCCGCTCAGCCTGCGAGTCCAGAGTCTGTGCTCCACAATGGGAGAGGCCACAACAGTGAGAGGCCCGCATACCGCAAAACAAAAACAAAAACAAAAACAATGGGAACTATGAACCTGCAGCTGGCGAAAAGGAGACCCCAAACACAGTAAGTTAAGCAAAATGCGAAGACAGAGAAACACACAGCAGATGAAAGAGCAAGGTAAAAACCCACCACACCTAACAAATAATGAGGAAATAGGCAGTCTACCTGAAAAAGAATTCAGAATAATGATAGTAAAGATCCAAAATCTTGGAAATGGAATGGAGAAAATACAAGAAACGTTTAACAAGGACCTAGAAAAACTAAAGAGCAAACAAACAGTGATGAAAAACACAATAAATGAAATTAAAAATTCTCTAGAACGGATCAATAGCAGAATAATTGAGGCAGAAGAACAGATAAGTGACCTGGAAGATAAAATAGTGGAAAGAACTACTGCACAGCAGAATAAAGAAAAAAGAATGAAAAGAACTGTGGACAGACTCAGAGACCTCTGGAACAACATTAAATGCACCAACATTCGAATTATAGGAGTCCCAGAAGAAGAGGAGAAAAAAAAGGGACTGAGGAAATATCTGAAGAGATTATAGTTGAAAAATTCCCTAATATGGGAAAGGAAATAGTTAATCAAGTCCAAGAGCACAGAGAGTCCCGTACAGGATAAATCCAAGGAGAAACACACCAAGACACATATTAATCCAACTATCAAAAATTAAATACAGGGCTTCCCCAGTGGCACAGTGGTTGAGAGTCCGCCTGCTGATGCAGGGGACACGGGTTCGTTCCCCGGTCCGGGAAGATCTCACATGCCACGAAGAGGCTAGGCCCATGAGCCATGGCTGCTGAGCCTGCACGTCCGGAGCCTGTGCTCCGCAATGGGAGAGGCCACAACAGTAGGAGGCCCATGTACTGCAAAAATAAATAAATAAATAAATAAATAAATAAAATTAAATACAAAGAAAAAGTACTAAAAGCAGCAAGGGAAAAACAACAAATAACATGAAAGGGAACTCCCATAAGGTTAACAACTGATCTTTCAGCAGAAACTCTGCAAGTCAGAAGGGAGTGGCAGGACATCTTGAAAGTGATGAAAGGGAAAAACCTACAACCAAGATTACTCTACTCAGTAAGGATCTCATTCAGATTTAACGGAGAAAGCAAAAGCTGAGAGAATTCAGCACCACCAAACCAGCTTTACAACAAATGCTAAAGGAACTTCTCTAGGCCGGAGAGACAAGAGAAGGAAAAGACCTACAATATCCAACACAAAACCATTAAGAAACTGGCAATCAGAACATACATATAATTACCTTAAAAGTAAATGGATTAAATGCTTCCACCAAAAGACATAGACTGGCTGAATGGATACAAAAACAAGACCCATATATATGCTGTCTAAAAGAGACCCACTTCAGACCTAGGGACACATACAGACTGAAAGTGAGGGGATGGAAAAAGATATTCCATACAAATGGAAATCAAAAGAAAGCTGGAGTAGCAATTCTCATATCAGACAAAATAGACTTTAAAACAAAGACTATTACAAGAGACAAAGAAGGACACTACATAATGATAAAGGGATCAATCCAATAAGAAGATATAACAATTGTAAATATTTATGCACCCAAGATAGGAGCACCTCAATACATAAGGCAAATACTAACAGCCATAAAAGGGGAAATCGACAGTAACACAATCATAGTAGGGTACTTTAACATGTCACTTTGACCAATGGACAGATCATCCAAAATGAAAATAAATAAGGAAATACAAGCTTTAAATGATACATTAAACAAGATGGACTTAATTGATATTTATAGGACATTCCATCCAAAAACAACAGAACACACTTTCTTCTCAAGTGCTCATGGAACATTTTCCAGGATAGAGCATATCTTGGGTCACAAATCAAGCCTTGGTAAATTTAAGAAAACTGAAATTGTATCAAGTATCTTTTCTGACCACAACGTTATGAGATTATATATCAATTACAGGAAAAAATCTAAAAAATACAAACACATGGAGGCTAAACAATACATTACCTAATAACCAAGAGATCACTGAAGAAATCAAAGAGGAAATCAAAAAATACCTAGAAACAAATGACAAAACACGACGACCCAAAACCTATGAGATGCAGCAAAAGCAGTTCTAAGAGGGAAGTTTATAGCAATACAATCCTACCTTAAGAAACAAGAAACATCTCAAAGAAGCAACCTAACCTTACACCTAAAGCAATTAGACAAAGAAGAACAGAAAACCCCCAAAGTTAGCAGAAGGAAAGAAATCATAAAGATCAGATCAGAAATAAGTGAAAAAGAAGTGAAGGAAACAATAGCAAAGATCAATAAAACTAAAAGCTGGTTCTTTGAGAAGATAAACAAAATTGATAAACCGTTAGCCAGACTCATCAAGAAAAAAAGGGATAAGAATCAAATCAACAGAATTAGAAATAAAAAAGGAGAAGTAACAACTGACACTGCAGAAATACAAAGGATCATGAGAGATTACTACAAGCAACTATATGTCAATAAAATGGACAACCTGGAAGAAATGGACAAATTCTTAGAAATGCACAACCTGCCAAGACTGAATCTGGAGGAAACAGAAAATATGAACAGACCAATCACAAGCACTGAAATTGAAACTGTGATTAAAAATCTTCCAACAAACAAAAGCCCAGGACCAGATGGCTTCACAGGCAAATTCTATCAAACATTTAGAGAAGAGCTAACACCTATCCTTCTCAAACTCTTGCAAAATATAGCAGAGGGAGGAAGACTCCCAAATTCATTCTATGAGGCCACCATCACCCTGATACCAAAACCAGACAAAGATGTCACAAAGAAAGAAAACTTCTGGCCAATATCACTGATGAACATAGATGCAAAAATACTCAAGAAAATACTAGCAAACAGAATCCAACAGCACATTAAAAGGATCATACACCATGGTCAAGTGGGGTTTATCCCAGGAATGCAAAGATTCTTCAATATACGCAAACCAATCAATGTGATACACCATATTAATAAACTGAAGGAGAAAAACCATATGATCATCTCAATAGATGCAGAGAAAGCTTTCAACAAAATTCACACCCAATTATTATAAAAACCCTCCAGAAAGTAGGCATAGAGGGAACTTACCTCAACATGATAAAGGCCATATACGACAAATCACAGCCAACATCATTCTCAATGGTGAAAAACTGAAAGCATTTCCTCTACGATCAGAAACAAGACAAGGTTGCCCCCTCTCACCGCTATTATTCAATATAGTTTTGGAAGTCTTAGCCACAGCAATCAGAGAAGAAAAAGAAATAAAAGGAATCCAAATTGGAAACGTAGAAGTAAAGCTGTCACTGCTTGCAGATGACATGATACTATACATAGAGAATCCTAAATATGCTACTAGAAAACTACTAGAGCTAATCAATGAATCTGGTAAAGTAGCAGGATACAAAATTAATGCATAGAAATCCCTTGCATTCCTGTACACTAATGATGAAAAATCTGAAAGTGAAATTAAGAGAACATTCCCTTTTACCATTGCAACAAAAAGAATAAAATACCTAGGAATAAACCTGCCTAAGGAGACAAAAGACCTGTATGCAGAAAATTATAAGACACTGATGAAAGAAATTAAAGATGATACAAATAGATGAAGAGATATATCATGTTCTTGGATTGGAAGAATCAACAGTGTGAAAATGAAAATGACCATACTACCCAAAGCAATCTATAGATTCAATGCAATCCCTATCAAATTACCAATGGCATTTTTCACAGAACTAGAACAAAAAATTTCACAATTTACATGGAAACACAAAAGACCCTGAATAGTCAAAGCAATCTTGAGAAAGTAAAACGGAGCTGAAGGAATTAGGCTCCCTGACTTCAGACTGTACTACAAAGCTACAGTAATCAAGAAAGCATGGTACTGGCACAAAAACAGAAATATAGTTCAATGGAACAGGATAGAAAGCCCAGAGATAAACCCACACACATATGGTCACCTTATCTTTGATAAAGGAGGCAAGAATATACAATGGAGAAAAGGCAGCCTCTTCAATAAGTGGTGCTGGGAGAACTGGACAGCTACATGCAAAACAATGAAATTAGAACACTCCCTAACACCATACACACATAAAAAACCTAAAAATGGATTAAAGACGGTAATGTAAGGCCAGACACTATCAAACTCTTAGAGGAAAACATAGGCAGAACACTCTATGACATAAATCACAGCAAGATCCTTTTTGACCCACCTCCTATAGAAATGGAAATAAAAACAAAAATAAACAAATGGGACCTAGTGAAACTTAAAAGCTTTTGCACAGCAAAGGAAACCATAAACAAGATGAAAAGACAACCCTGAGGATGGGAGAAAATATTTGCAAATGAAGCAACTGACAAAGGATTAATCTCCAAAATTTACACACAGCTCATGCAGCTCAATATCAAGAAAACAAACAGCCTAATCCAAAAATGGGAAGAAGACCTAAATAGACATTTCTCCAAAGAAGTTATACAGATTGCCAACAAACACATGAAAGAGTGCTCAACATCATTAATCATTAGAGAAATGCAAATCAAAACTACAATGAGGTATCATCTCACACTGGTCAGAATGGCCATCATCAAAGGCCACCCCTAGAGGGGTGGGATAGGGAGGGTGGGAGGGAGGGAGACACAAGAGGGAAGAGATATGGGGTTTTATGTATAACTGATTCACTTTGTTATAAAGCAGAAACTAACACACCATTGTAAAGCAATTATACTCCAAAAAAGATGTAAAAAAAAAAAAAAAAGAGAGAGAAGAAAAACCCTGTACTTTTCATATGACTTAGCAATTCCACTTCTGGGTATTTACCTAGCACAAATGAAAACATATGTCCACGCACACCGTAAAAACCTTGTAAGGAAATAAAGAAGCTTTATTCATAACAGTTGAAAACTGGGTACAATCCAAATGTCTATCAGCAGATGAGTGGATAAACAAATTGTGGTAAACTTATACAATGGAATACAATGGAATTTATTGAAAGGAAAAGGAAAAGAAAGGGAGAACCACTGATACATGATACAACATGGATGAATCTCAAAACCACTATACTTAGTTAAATTAGCCAGACACTAAAAAGTATAAATTGTATGATGCTACCAGTGCAGAATTATAGATGAAGCAATGTACACGGCTACAGAAAGAACAGATCAGTGGTTTCTTGGGGTTGATTGGCAGAAGGAGGTTGACTAGTTTGGGACACAAAGAAACTTTCTGAGTTGATGAAAAGCTTCTATATTAATTGTGGTGGTGGTTATCTATGTGCCTCACTATTGTGACCTCTCCCGTTGCGGAGCACAGGCTCCGGACGCGCAGGCTCAGCGGCCATGGCTCATGGGCCCAGCCACTCCGCAGCATGTGGGATATTCCTGGACCGGGGCATGAACCCGTGTCCCCTGCATCGGCAGGCGGACTCTCAACCACTGCGCCACCAGGGAAGCCCTATGCACATCTTTTTAATATGCTTAAAATGGGTGCATTTTATTGAATGTATATTATGCTTCAACATAGCTGATTTTAAAAATTAAACATACTTACACAAAGACACTCGTTACAAATCACTAAGACTGGTATCATTCTGTTTGTCCTAAACAGTTTAACAATTGCCCTGAGCCTTAGTTTTCTAAGTTCTTGCCCATTTCTTTAAGATAAAATGCAACAATATACAGCACATTTAACAGGAACACAATATAGGTTGATTCACTTTTTTCATTTACTCTTCCACTAGCTTATAGAAATATTCTAATCATAGAAATTGTGGTTTCTGTCCTTTTGTGACAATTTTCTAATAAATTTTATAAGTCATTTATCACAACTCTTCCCCTAGGCCATTAGACCACAGTCTGTTATCACCATTAAAAATAGAGTAATTTTTTTTTAATTCAGGGAGTATATATATATATATATAATCTGTAGATTCTGTTAGCTAAATAATATTTTATAGAAGTAGCAAGTATTTGTTGAATTGATTTAAATTTTGATAGTTATATTCTACGAAGTCTGAGTCTAGTCATTTACTGATTTAAACATTTTCCATTCAAAATATGCTACACAGTGAAAAATTTCTTATCGTAATATAAAGATGAAAAAAAAATGATTACGCCATTATGTAGCTAACATTTCCAAAAAAAACCTACTGAAGACATGATTAAGAGAATTGAACAGGAGAATTTTCATGAATAGGATGATCATTTGAATGTTTCCTGGATGGCAGTTAATTTATCATCTAGTTACTCTGAATTTTTCTATGCTTTTGATTTAGTAAAAGCAGTCATCAATTTATTGGAGGGAAAATCAGCTTAATTTCTTTTTGTCTGTTTCATAAAGAACAAGCAACAAGTGTAGATTGGTCCCCTGTAAGTCTAGTATTTACATGTATAGCTATAGTTTTTTTTTTTCCAAAACATACAGAAAAACTTAAAGTAAAATCTTGTATAACTTGAATATATTACTAATTTTCTAAATTCTTACAGATCCAAGTAAGTCCTCCTTTGTTCTACTCAGAGCAGACACTATTTCTAAAACTAACAATGTCAGAACTCGTGGCCTCAGTATGAAATCTCTTCTCTGTAACTCATTCAAATTTGTCAAATATAGTTAAGCAGAGTCTTCTCAAATTACTTGGAGAAAATCTGTTCACCAAAAAGTAGGCTTCTGCTTATACTAGACACTAATCATCCCAACTACTATTCATTAAGAAAATACATAACCAACAACAATAAAAGGATCCATGACTGTAAAAGACATTCCTTTTACAAATATTTAGATTTCTAGTTTTTACCTTTGTGAATTTCAACCTTTTAAAAAGTGATTTGCTTTACCACATTTCAAAAATAAATCAACGTTTCTGTAATGTAAATGTTAAAACCTGTGATTTCTCAGATGAGTCCATGTTTACCAGCAGGACTCACCCAGGAAGGCCAGCTGAACATCCAGTGTACTTTCCCCTCACTGTGGTCAGTGAATCAGCAAGTGTTATAGGAGTTCAGGGTGAAATGCCAGGTGCTATTTCAACAGTCCTTCTTTCACAACATTTAGGGTGGGATCACTCTGTTAGGCTCTGATAAGGTTACTGGAACTCAGTTCCTAGGGTGGTCAAGTTAACATCCTCTACTCTCATGCTCTCTGAATGCAGAAGGTAGTCACAGAAACCTGCTTCCCTTTTTTGGGCAAAAGGCTACTCAACCACAAGCTGCTTATTAAATTCTGTCTGGAAAATATTATTCACTGAAATTATGTCTCAATAGCATAAAGTTTAACTTTGTAATTAACCAAACCATGTCATTGCAAGGCTCTCTTAAGGCCATGCAAGCGGAAGAACTTTTACTTGCAGAACCTTACATAGTGAGTGGTGCCTTTTGTAATGAGTGACGGTGAGAAGGAAATGGCATGAATTTTAAATGATGGCCACAAATAGATACTCAACTTTCTTCTCCCTTTGATAACTTACCTAATTCAGAATAAACTAATTTCCTAAAGAAAATAAATACCCTCTATCTTTCAGTAAATTATTGCCCTTTCCATAAATTGTTTAGCTCTCTACTTTATAAAATAAAATTCATCTGGATGCTGTGGTAGCAAAAGATTGTCCATATGTATTTTCACTGTGTGTAAGAAAAATAGCAACATTTCCTTGAAAACTTAGGGATAATTACTAAGCAAACAATAATTAGTATTAATCAGTTATGTAATTTATTCTTCCTTTTAGATTCCAGGGTTTTCTGTCTTGATGCATTGAGCATTCATAGACATTTAGAACAAATGTGTAAATGCAGACACATCAAGGAATCAGATAGCTTGAAGGGATAAAACACTGAAAAGACCTGAATCAGGTCTGCACTAGGTTTGGATCTTTAATGACTATTTAGTCACATATCTGGATGTGGCACCAACCAAACTCTGAACCAAAAGCTCAAATTGGATCTTAAGGAAATTTTTAACGTTGGTGGTTTTATTTTTAGATGTATATTGAAAAAAAAAAAAACAGAAAGAAATTAGAATTTAAAAAAATTATATTGTACATCTATATCTTTACAATTGTAATATATCTACCCCAAATTGTGAAGTCACATAGAGGAAAATTAATTCAGTTTACACAACTCTTTCCACATCTTAGCAGTTTATATCATTAAATTTTGATACTATTGATACATTGTCCATAAGAAAGAAGGAAGGAAGGGTGAAGGGAGGGAAGGAAGGAGGGAGGAAAAGAGAAAATAAATTGTTCTATTGAATAGATGCCAGAAAGGTAATGGTAATCTACACATACTGACTGTTAGGGTTTTCTACAATACCTTGGTCCAACTGGTATTTAAAGTTTTAATTAATACCCAAATAGATGCTTTCATTGACAAGTAGGAGATTTGGTCCTAGATTACCTATAACATCTTAAACTTAATATTATAATGCTACTTCTGGAGATCTTTTATTACAGTGATGAGGATGGACAGATCATGTAGTCACAGACCCTGAAAAAAACTGGTTTGTATGGGTTAACTATTTTCCAATGAGATCAGTCTAGCACTGCCACCTGCATTCCAAATGATTGGTCCCGAGAGAGTGATGATGTCATTATGCCAACACCATCACATCTCAGTGTTGTTATACTGAGTCAGCCAAATGCAGCCAAATGTGGTCCCATATTGGTCTGGTTTCTGTTCTGGCTGAAATCCACAGTCTGGAAATGGTATTCTTTTTGAAACGATTAATGCCTTCAGTTATAATTATTTTAGTTATCAATTAGTCTCTGACAATGTTACCTAGATATTCACTGAAAATTATATGACTTGATCTCAAACAGAACACTTTAGGTTTTATCTTCTTAAATAAGTATCATAGCTAAAATTCCACTTATGACTTTTTCAGTATGTAATCTATAAGTAAACTTTATTTGTACAGTTAATCTGTTGCTAGAAAATAATTGCCAGTAAAGTCAGAGAGAGAAAAGAAACACAATAATTGGTCCAAAATTTCGAACTATTTTAACCACTGAAAGAAAAGAAAAACCCAACTAGTTAATTCCAGATTGTGAAGATTTGTACCACGAGTATTTTACAAACCTCACTGAAGATAAATGGAGGAAAGAGCCCACCAAGATTAAAATAATAATCGGACTTCTAAATTTTTAATTATACACCCATATTTATTTTTATTAGAACATAGCTATTGAAGAAAATACTAAATGCATTTTTCATGCCATGTTTTTAGTCTTGAAAATTTTTTAGTGGAAATCTATTTGCCTTTTTGAAGTATATCTGTAATGGTACACCTTAAGTTCATAACTTAATTTTAAGTAGCAAATAAAGATCTTTTGAATTTGAGCTAAGCTGTCAAACTCTTTACCTTTAAAGATCACTAGATGATTTTCTTAAAAAAAAATAAAGCAACAAAAAGACAGGAGATAATCAATCCCACTCAGTACTAAAACTTATACACACATAGCCCACATTAAAATTAAAAGAAGTTATTTAATATCTTAAAGGTACATAAATTTAAGACTTTCATTAGTAATAATTACAATAAAAAGTAGCAACCAATAATAATGAGGAAAATTTCTGCCTATTATTGGTTATCTAGGAGAACTATTTTAAAGAAAAGATCTTTCCCAACTCCCCTCTGCCCCTATTAGAACTAATCCTCAGTAAAAAAAAATAAGATGAACAAGGTAGTAATCCATTATGAACTTAGATCAATTATTATCCTGACAGAGGACCTATTATAAGAAAGAAAAATGTCCACATCTTTTAAATGCTTCTAATTCTATTACTATTCAACATTGCAAAATTGTCCACATTAAGCAATTATTCCCTTATTTTCTAAACTATATTTTAAAATCCTGTAAATAAAGTCACAAGTCTGATAAGGGTAAAGAAACTATCCATTTGCACTGGAGTAAATACATCTATGGAAGAAAGCAAAGACAATGAATTATACAGGGAAAATAAAATTATTGTTCAAATATATCTCTTTTTATTATTGAGCTATTTATGCCATAATTATCAGCAGCTCTTATATTTGTAAAATTAGTAAAGATTGGGGTGGTTATATGCTATTGAGCCATCTAGTTTGGGAATTTACTAGTAACAAGTCACTGGAGTTCAACCCCTTTGCTCTACCTCCACACATATTTTCAAGTAGTTATAATCAGAGCAAAAAATACATTTTATAGAGTTTTGCGCTCCTTCAAGATTCAAATATCACTAATAACCCAGGTCCAAAATAACATATTATTTTTCTTAATGTTTTTCAATTCATCTGATTTCTAGAAATACAATATTCTATCAAAAATGGATAGAAGATAAGTCAAAATATGTTTACCAGCATTTTCAGGTTATTCAAACCAATTATGAATGCTTCCCTTCAAAAACCACCAATGGGTTTATTTTTGAATACACTGAGAATAAAGGTATTATCATATTGGGTTTCTAGGACATTGGCTTTGGTACAAGTTATCAACAATAAAAATGATTGTTTGTCTCAGGATTTTAACATCCTATTATTTTTGCCATTGGTTAATTTCTTCAAGAAACTCTTAAGGAATTTTCTAATACTCAATTATTTTTGCTTAATTAAAAAAAATTATCTTTAACAGAGCACAAAACATGAGTTGTGTAGTTTCAGAAAATAAATAACAATGGAAATGAACTTAATAATTTAATATTTAATGAGACAGAAATAATAAATATTTAAACATTCTACATTCATGGATAATAAACGTTTGCTTTAAAATTAAGAAAATTTGTCATAATTAAAATAATTGTGAGAATTAAAATGGTTAATTTTCTGTTTGTTGTAGATAATTCATATTCAACTGATTTGAATGTATTTTTTAAATTATACTTTCAGAGATTTTAAAAGTTATACATTTTGTTCGAAATAGTTCTTGTTTCTGAAACCCTCCTTACTGGAAAAGAGGCTAAAGGGAGACTAAAGGTAGACACAGACTATTTTACGCAGACCAGTTGTGAGAGTCTTTCCTCCGAAGAATTTTTCGATGATTTTAAACAACCTACTTCTATAAGGTATATTACTGAATAGGGCTAAATTTATTCTTTCCATCTGATGTTTTGGTGTCACATAGACTGAACCATGACAGTTTACATATTAGTAAGAAAAGCCAATGTAGTATAATAAAATATGTGGAGTGGGCCGTGTTCTCTCTAAACAGTTTTTGACTTTGTTTTTGTTTTTTGATATCCTGGAGCCAGGACTTTGAAATGTTAAACCATCTATCTTATTTTATGAAACTGGGTCAATCTGCATTGATAACATTTCATTATAGACTCCATCTCAAAAACAGTATTGTATATTTCCCCAGAGAGATTACTCTATTGATGCCTTATGTATCAGACATTGATGACTTTATGTGTCAGCAACTGTCAATATGAGAAGCAATGTGTGTTACTGCAGTCACACATGCTGTATACATACTGCAGTCAACTAAAATCTGTCTCAGTTTACTCATCAATTAAATGGGTGATACTTAATTTCATTGGGATCTGTGAGTGGGAAATATACTAGCTTTATGTGTTGTTCTTACAAAATAGGCAGAAATAGATATAGAAAAAGCAAATATGTATGTTAATTCTATTATTTCTCTCATTTCTCTCATACCAGCGACTCATAAGAAAAGTAGCTGAGAAGTAGAATTCTAATTTGACTGCATAAATCAAGGTTGGTTTGCACTCAGGTGGTAAATTCTAATTCTAACAACTCCACCCGGTTTGCAAATATGGCTAAGAAACTTCTTTTTTTTTTTTTTTTTTACTTGTTCTGTTCTGTTCTTTCCATCCTCCCCCGGTACCACCTTCCCCAAATTAACACCTCCTACCCCCAACCCCAAACATTCTGGCTCCTCTTGATAGCTTATAAGCCCTGTATCAAACACCTGTGTGTGTAATTTGTTCCAACAGAAAACACGATTTCTCTTCAGAAGCAAGTAAAGCATATGGCATTTGATTCTCTAAGCACACTCTCAAATATTTTAAGCGACTTCTTGATTTTCATAATTCCGGCTCTGAAGTGCTTCCTTTTTTTTACCTCAATTTCAAAATTACTAGGTATCATATGATCATTGTAAAGCTGTGCATTTTGCAAATCAACCTCAATTATTATTAGCCTTTGCTTTTTCAGCAGGAGAAATAAATTCCCCACAGTGGCCATTCATTTGCCTCTCAGCATGATCGTGTCCCTAAAGAAACTTGAATCTGAATCTACTTCCTCTTTTCTGGTTGGAAAACAAATGTGTGACTTGGGGTGAGTGCATATGTGAGTTTTACATACACACATAGAGGTAATAGCCTGTCCGCAGCACCACCTTATCCTTTAGAGCAATTGCAAATTCCCAGGAATGGGACTTGTTTCACAGGAAAGCAAAGCACTGGGGATTAATAGGTAAGCAATTTGGAGAACTTAGGAAATGCAAGTATTCCCTGTAACTTGCTGCACTCTGCCCTCATTCCTTCCCTCAAGCTAGAAAGACTTGGAGGAATGTTGCCAACCCATTAGCATTTCCAGAATTGAACATATTTTCTTGGAAATATTCTCTTCCCAAGATAGTACTATTGGAATTGTAACAAGAAATATTGAGCCCAACTTTACTGGCTCTCTCCAGGGTTGTGGGGAATAGGGTAGTTTCATAGATCAGCTTTGGAGTCACCTATGACAAAGATCTGAAAGGTTAAACATCAGTAGTCTATGATTTTTTTTTCTCTCCTTGGCTTTCTCCTGCCAAGAAATCTTTGTGCAGGGACTGGTGAAAACATGATGACAGCCCTTACATCCTTCAAGTCACAGTATTCTGAAGGTCTCCTCTTTCTCAGCATATTTTAAGTGTTATGTCTCCTCCATTTCTCAGAGGACTAAGGTGGTTATGAACCTTAACCATAAAGAAGGAAAGAAAACATAAAGAGAAGTGTATAAGAACATGATATTTAATTGAAAGTGCAGGGGCCAGTTATATAAGCAATAAAAAAAAAGACTTCCCTGCCAGGGAGAAAGAAAGATTATATACTTAAATAAGATAGTTAATAAGATAGCTTAAAAAGATCTTTTGTTTTTCTTTCCATTAACAACTTCCATTCACCTTATTCCCCCTATAAAGATATTATGACTTTTAGTGGGACCTGCCTTAAATAAGCCATCCTAAAGTACTATGTGATCAATCTATGTTTAAAATCCTGCAAAGGGACATGATTGCACAATAGATGTGTGCATATGATGCAATAGTAAATTCTTTTATTTTTTAGATAAAATACAGTGTAAGTGTATTTCTTATTTTTAATAGATAACACAATGCAAATAGTGTCCCTCTGGAGCTGTACAGTGTTGTGGCCCCAAACTTTCGTTTATTATTTTTGTTGATCACTTCTGACAACACTATTTCAACTATTCAATCACACAGGCATAATTTGGGGTAAGGAATGCGTTCCATTTCAAAACCCCCTCAATAAAAGAAAGCTAAAGAATGTCAAACAAATGAGGAATGTTAGATTCTAATACATGTATTAGTAATATTTTTCCCACAGTATAGGATGATCACCCTGTCTCCTCATAGCTATTTTGCGATCTTCTAGAATCATTCAACATGAATTTGTGCCACAAGCCTGTTAGTACCACCTAATCTACTCAAATCTAATTTAAGTCAAATGCAAGGTAGACCGCTGCCCCAGATTCTTAACCCAGAATTTTTGGTGTCACATTTAATTTTGGTTCTCTCTCTGTCCTACTGCATTTCTAACTAAGGACCGTTTGAATATACTATTGTTTCTGTTTGTAACTGTCTGGTAGCAGTTATACTAATTCAAATTGATCAGCAGCCATTTATATTATATGTGAACCCATGGTGTAAGATGATGTAGCAAATCATTTAAAGAGCTTTCCCTGTGTTTTGTAATATCATCATGACATGATATAAAACGCCATGGGACAGGTCAGATTGCCTTGGTGTCACTACATCTTGTGTCCAAAACCTGGAACCTCTTGTCAGTTGGCGAATTAGCTTATGTCTCCAGAGATTCTCTGCTACCTGATGGTGTAATTCACAATTCAGATGCAAACTGACATACCCATTTCTCTGTTCAGAAAACATTCCCACACACAAGTCTGTCATCCTCTTCTTCATCAGTTTATTGAGATTCTGCAGCTTATTTTACTCAAAAAACTAGTAAGTAAAGGCAGTAGAGAAAAGCACCCTGAATCTGAGGCAAATAAATAGAAGACAGAAAATAACACTTTGCAATTGGACTTCGAAAGGTCATTTAAAGTTGAAGACTATTCACTATTTCTTAAGTTGTATTTTGGTAAGTTCACAGATAAAACGAAAATGACTCAAGTTTCAACCAAAACTATTTTTACAGGCTACCTTCCTTCTAGGTAGTACTCATTTCCAAAATCTTATCTTGGTTACTCTAGTCAATGGTGTGACTGGAAATGACTCATTAATAGCCGCTCATGCCATTTTCTTCTGGGAATTATCTTTAATAAGGCAAGAGATAAATACAGCAAAATACTTCATGAGCTGAAGCTATTATCGTTATATCAAACAAAGGCCTAGACATAAACACATAGATTCATGTCTGGCCAGATGATAGGTTTGCTGAGATTGAGGACATGTTCTGTATCACAGTATTTTTAATATATTTTTCTAATTTCCCCATTACATACTAAAGAAAATTTTCAACCAGAGTGAGAGATACACACTAAGAATCTTGACTCAAGAAGGTCAAGAACTTGAAATAACCACCACCAACAAAAACAAAAATATTAGAAATTTCAAGAAAAATGGTTTCCCTTAAGAGATCATGCTATGGGCTTCCCTGGTGGCGCAGTGGTTGGGAGTCCGCCTGCCGATGCAGGGGACACGGGTTCGTGCCCCGGTCTGGGAGGATCCCACATGCCGCGGAGCGGCTGGGCCCGTGAGCCGTGGCCGCTGAGACTGCGTGTCTGGAGCCTGTGCTCTGCAGTGGGAGAGGCCAAGGCCCGTGTACCACAAAAAAAAAAAAAAAAAAAAAAAGATCATGCTATAATCCTACAGGTCATATTTGCAGACAGTTTTCTTTGGAAAAATTCCTTCTTAATGGTTGTAAAACTACTGATTCAACTTGGTACGTGACTTAAATACATGATAATTTGTTTAGAGAACTTTTTTTTTCTGTGCCAAGTTTTTGGTCATAATTAATGTGGTGACTTTAGAATTAAGTGCAATAATGGGAAGATCAAATGACAGGATATGCCTTTTGTGGCATACTGACTGTGGTATCTATGGCCAATTGTAGTTATTTTATTAATGGTCTCTTAGTTGTATGGTGTGTTTCTTTTGTCTAATAAGATACATTATCAGGTTTATTTAAAAAGTATTTTAGAAACATTTATTGAATATTTACTATATTTTAATCATATTCATGTACACTGATTCTATTATACTTCATAATACAGCAAAGAGTACAAAACATTTGCTCATGAACGTTTAGAGACTAATCATTCAATGACAGACACAATTAGAAAAGTATACAACCAGAATTTAAACTCGGCTGGTACTGACTGTCAGGCCAGTGTTCTCCCCATCACATAAAGAGGAACTTAATGAAAATCACAGGCATTATCTTAAGACGCAGCCCTCCTTGGCTCCTATAAAGTTTAAGGTTTATAAATTATTTTTTTAAAGGTATCTCATTATCTGTTACAGACTAAAGGTTTACTCCCCCTCCTCAAATTCATATGTTGAAGCTCTAACCCTTAATGTGATGACATTAGGAGAAAGGGCTTTAGGAAATAATTAGGGTTAGATGAGGTCATCAGAGTGAGGCCCTTATAATGGGATTAGTGCCATTATAAGAATAGATACCAGAGAGCTTGTTCTCTGTCCCCATGTGCCCACAAAGAAAAGGTCATACAAGCAAACAGGGAGACGTTGGCTGCCTACAAACCAGAAGAAGAGACTTCAGAATAAAATCTACCTTGCTGGCACCTTGATCTTGGACTTCTCAGCTTCCAGAACTGTGAGAAGTCAATTTCTGTTGTTTTAGCCACCTAGTCTATGGTATTTTGTTATAATAGCCTGAGCTAAGACACCATCTTATCTGAACCAAATTGACTACAATCTCATTTTAAGAATTAATATGGGGCTTCCCTGGTGGCGCAATGGTTGAGAGTCCGCCTGCCGATGCAGGGGACACGGGTTCGTGCCCCGGTCCAGGAAGATCCCACATGCCGCGGAGTGGCTAGGCCCGTGAGCCAGGGCCGCTGCGCCTGCGTGTCCGGAGCCTGTGCTCTGCAACGGGAGAGGCCACAACACTGAGAGGCCCACGTACCACAAAAAAAAAAACAACAAACAAACAAAAAAAAGAATTAATATGGAGGAGACGAGGCTGGTGGAGGGGAAGATCCATTTCCCTCTGTCTCAAGGAAGACATATATATATATATATATATATATATATATTTTTTTTTTTAGTGAATTCAGAGGCACTAATATTTGCTCTATGTACTATTCTCCCAACCACCATCTTAAGTCTATGGTTTTTTATTTATTTTTAATAAATTTATTTATCCATTTCTGGCTGTGTTGGGTCTTTGGCGCTGTGCACGGGCTTTCTCTAGTTGTGGAGAGCGGGGGCTACTCTTCCTTATGGTGCACGGGCTTCTCATTGCAGTGGCTTTTCTTGTTGTGGAGCACGGGCTCTAAGCTCGCAGGCTTCAGTAGTTGTGGCTCGCAGGTTCTAGCGCACAAGCTCAGTAGTTGTGGCACATGGGCTTAGTTGCTCCGCGACATGTGGGATGCTCCCGGACCAGGGATAGAACTCGTGTCCCCTGCATTGGCAGGCGGACCCTTAACCAGTGCACCACCAGGGAAGTCCCTATGGTTTATTTTTATGGTGTCCACATGTCCCAAAAAATATTCAGGCAATGACATTCTTACATATTCTTAAATATTCAAAAATATTAAATCAATGATATTTCTATATTTCTTTGTCTTATTCTAGATTTGTAAACAAATATCAAACTCGTGTGTCAAAATAATTCCTGAGGTTTTTGGTTGGATATTATCTTTTCTCAGATTTTCTCTCTGGTGTCTATCAATTTGAGGAAAGAAAAACTCACCCACAAAAGACATTGATGAAAATTTAGCAAAAGTATGAGCTCTCTTCAGACTATGAGAGACAATTTGCATGTAACAATTTTAGTCATATGATTTTAACTTTCAAAATATAGACTTCAACATTCAGAAAAATTGTAGGAAAAAAGTGACAATTTTTTTAAGGTAGACTCAGCTCTTTGCGGTCACAGGAGTTGAAAAAAATAATAAACATTTGAAATTCAGCAAATAGAGCCTATAATTAATCAATATCATCCTTAAAATTATTACTTACATTTGATAACAAATTTGCTTTATTTGCAACCTCATAATATAACTATCTCAAGGCAACCTATCACAAATTCAATAAAGTCAATATTATATATCTCTAGAAGTAAATTTGAAACAAAATCAAAGCAAAAATAGAAATGAGCTGAGAACTAAATTCTCAAATAACAGCATGTTAAATGAAGGAGGTTGGGTACACTTTGATAACAATACTGTTCTCATCAGAACAAATAAGGCTGTAAAAAGCTATGCTACTGAAATGACAGGAAAACCTTTGCTGAGACAGGAGGTAAAACTCACAACTGTGATATTGCTCAATGGTTTCTCAAGTCCCACTTCCACTTCTCTTTCTCAAAGTTATTTAAAGGTTTTGAAGTAAAGGACGGTCAATCCACTGATTTTTTTCCAATTTAGCTAGCAGCTCACTAGAAATAGACAACTGGTAGCACTTTCAATTAAGTGTGCTTAGCTCCTAAATATGCATTGAATTTATATTTAAAGGATCTCTTACTGCATGGTAATTACATGGAGCAGTGAGAGGGCACATTCCAGTTTCCCTAAACACAATTGTATACTGTCAAGGGAAACTGGAAAGGCTTGATCGAGTTCTTCCTAATGACACATCCTTCAGGCATCTTCTAACCAAAATAATCTTCTCTAACAACAAAAGAAGTATGTTCTTACTATAGCAAACATGGAAAGTCAAGAAAAATATAAAAATGAGAAAAATTACATTCATTTTATATATTAATTTTTGTTAATTTTGAATATTGTTTTTGTTAGTAAAGCTAATAAACGATAGGGGTTCTATATCTAAACCTCTCTTCATATCATGATGTTATGCATATATAACATCACTAAATGATCTAGTAATATAAAACTAGCATGGATGATTCTTCTTTATCATAAATTCAGGATAAATTAAAGAGAAGATATTCGCTTTTTTTCTTTTTTGATGTGGATCATTTTTAAAGTCTTCAATGAATCTGCCACAATGCCACTTCTGCTTCATGTTCTGGTTTTTTTTATCCATGAGGCACGTGGGATCCCATCTCCCTGACCAGGGATCAAACCCACACCCCCTTCATTGGAAGGCAAAGTCTCAACCACTGGACTGCCAGGCAAGTCCTGATATTCACTTTTTATAAACATTATTCAATGTATTAGTTTGAATATTCTATTGCCTGGACTGGAGAGCAAAACAATAAATAAATTCCATACTTTACAATTGTTTCAAAATAAAGTATTCAAAGATTCTGGAAGAGGCAAGGTCTTTGTCAAAGAAGAGATAACTTTGCTGAATTGATCCCACAAACTAATCATTTGTCACTATGATTTTTTTTTTAAATCAGAAATATAAATAATTGTAGTTAATCATATTGGGATAATATTGACTTACTCTATACGGACTGTTCCAGCTTATACTGAAAGCTTCTTAATGAATGTGCCTGAAGATACTCATGTGCCCCAAATGAGATGCAGATGTATGGAAGTAAGCCCACCTCCCAATCCCCTAGGGAAGCTGTGTAGGACAGGGTCTGCTGAAGTCCCTGGGTCCAGATGCCTTGGGCCACTGGAAGTCATCCCTTTTACCCTAATCTGTCACACTAATTTTTTTCTTTTTTTCTGTGAAAAGCATCGGGAAACTGTGTTTTTTGTTTTAAAAATTATTTAGTCCATGTTCTTGTGTACATGAAGCATATGACCAAAAAGTCATCCTGACCAGATTAACCTTAGTGGGAGGAAAATATCACACTCAAATATTTAGATGTCCACATTATCCCGGGTTAGCCACAAGATAAAATGCAAATTGCAAAAAATGTGCCTTTAAAACTTATGAACTTACTTTTCTATTTACCTAACCTCTGACAAACCCACATGATCTACCAAATTTCATTTAGGCATCAACCTGGGTGCGGACTTCTTCATCTCTGTTCTCTCTCATACACACTCACTTATATCAAGTTCCTTTCTATCAAGTCAGTGTCCTGCTGGGTGACTGACTAGTAATTGGACAAACCATTTGTGGTTAAGTGGTTTGATGTGCTAGCCTATTTAGATAACATTTGCATTTTAACAGAGACTATCAATTCTGCTGGAAGGTAAGGAATTTATCTGATGTTTGTTTGCATTACCACTGGACAAAATCCTTGGTTCATAGCTAATGCTCAGTTTTGTTTATTTGTTTGATTTTTAATGAATTAATAGATGCACTCTAGTAGCAAAAGCTAATTGCAACAGAAACTGTAAGATCATAGATTCATAATAACTTAGATTCATAACTGGCTGTGTAATTGTCCCAGCTACAGGGTCATCAGTACTGGTTTAGAATAAGAAAACTTTCATGGCAGAAGGAAAGAGAATTTATACATGTTTGAGAAGTGAAGATGAGTAGTTCTTAAACTATCATGTCTAGACTGGACAGTGTGAGGAAAATATGTCTTTGACATGTCTCCCTAAATGATTCATATTCACAAAAATAAAAAATGTGTTAAACTTTTTATTGAGTATTTTTGAAGGGTTTGTACTATGTACATAACCAGTAAAAGTAAGACATGTCAATGGATGATAACATAAAGTATCTTTCCACTTTTGTTTCTTTGCTATTGTAACACATTTTATTTTGAAATTAAACTTCTCACATTTGGATGGGAACAGAGCATGTTCTTTAAATCCTGGTAAGGAAAACATGCAGAATGGCTTTGGATTAGAGGACATAAGGTATTTCTCTCAATAGCAACCCAGTTTTCATGAGAGGGTGGTGTGCTCACGGCCCCCATCTGCATGGTTGTGAACAGACCTTCTACCAAGTGTCCACCCCAAGCACACACAGATGTAGAACAAGGAGAACGTGTCCCCAGTGGAGAAGAGGGATGGCCCTATGATCAAGTACACAGACAGGTGCTCCAGATGCAAATTTCACCAAATTAATGGGAGAGGGAAAGCAAATAACACCATGACTCATTATACACAAAGCATCTCTCAACTATAGGCAGGATTTCAAGTAAAATGGATTAATTAAGTTCATAACTATTAAATATCATAGTCATTATATTTAGCAATAAGGGGTACATCAAGAAGTATAAGGCATAATTTCTGCCTTCAAGAGTGAGCAATCTAGTTAGGGATAAATATGCCCTAACATGAAAAAGAGAGGGAACAATTAGCTTCAGTAAGCATTTAAGATAAGATTCAATAGGTGGTGCCATATAATTGTACGTAGACATTTCTTCTTAGGTGGTAGGAATTACTAAATGCTCTTTTGAAGGAATGTGAAGCAATAGATGGATAACAACAGAATGAACAGCTGAGCGACAGTGGATAGTGGAGTGTGGTGGTGAAGAACACAGGTCCTGAATTTAGACTTTGAGTACAAGTCCTGAATCTACCACTTATAGAAAGAGGAAACATTATATGATGAGTAAAAGAAGCAAGGGGAGTCAATGCAGGGTCTGGGAGTGGTAATAAATGAACCTAAAAAAGTAGGCAATATTTGGGGCATAGCCTTAGGTTTGAATGTCATCTAAAGATGTTTTTCCAGTAGACAGTGGAGAGCCATTAATGGGAGAAGTTGTCTACAAGGGCAGGTGAAATCCTTAGACCTGGACGTGAGGAGCTCCACACTTCAGATAACTTCACATATCAGAAACACAAAGCAAATAAATGTGTTCAGTTACAGATGAGTGCCTCTGGCTCTCAGCAGTGGCACAGTAAGAACCATAATCCTGAAGGTCCACTTGGTGGCTCATACCATTCTGGTCTCAAGGAAGTGCTCTTCCACATCTTTACCTTATGTCCTTGAAATAAAAGAAAATTGCATCTGAATGTCTTAGAGATGTGAACGGTTTGTTCCTGCTGATACCAAAGATGGACAGTGCTTCAGAGAGTAGAGAATGTGAGCAGTAGAAGAATTTGGTGAGCGGAAAGACAAATTAATTAACTTGTCAAATTCTTCCTTTCAGAGTATGTGCATGCGATACATTTTTATACAAAGTATCATTCCCTAGGAATGTCAAACATCCATTTTGGGGATTTTTTTCATGTTCTAATTTGAAGTTCTGGAGAGATTCATGACTGAATCTTTATAACAGTTACAGTGATGGTGTAACAGCACCATCATTATAACAGTCAATGTTTTAACAGTTTACAGTTAACGTCTTTTTATATGTAGGTCTAGATGTAATATGGTATCACTTCTTTACATCTAAGTTAGGTGAGCACAGGAGAACTGTAATACTTTTATTTTCATAAAAGTGTTTAATATGATTTAATAAAACTTCCAAAATTAAAAATTTTTCATTTTATTTAAATAATTGAACCTATATTTAGTAATTATAATTTATATTTGATTTAATTTCAATAGGTGATTTTGACTATTTCAGAATATATTTTTGAAAACAGAAAATATAACTTTTCATTTTTTTATTTCCTTTTTAAGAATTTTATAAAATTATACACAAACTTAGTACATGGTGAATGTGATGGCATTTTATTTTTTATTCTTTACTTAAGTATTGTCATTAGAATTAAAATTATATAAAAATCATGACAATTATAACATTAATTTAGCTGAAATTAAGAAATAAAAATAACTTGTATTGAATAAAAATATATTAATTCATGTGTCCTTATTTTATTAACCACACAAACTTTACCAGTCCACCACAGAACAATCAGAAATTCAAAACAATAATGAAATTCTATCTTTGATATTTTACTTATTTTCAGTCATTTAAAAATAGAACTTTATGTTTTCAGTTCTGTCCTTATGAATGTATATTTGACAAAGATTGGGGAATTTTTATTTAACAGCTTTTAGCTGGATTTAAAGTTTTAAACAATTTAGCCATAACTGTGGGGCTGTATATGCATTCTTGCCTTACTCTCTGTGAATGTAGAGGTGGGCTGACAAGACCAGAAGTAGTCAAGAAATATTTCAATTAAGTACATTTTAGATACTAGGACACATCTTCCAAAGAAAAGTTCAAAACTCTTGCCCTCCCAATGCTCCTTTTTCTAGGCTCAAGAATAATTTTCTTCACTAATTTGGTTTCTTGATTGCTCTGATAAAAGGGCTGTTCCTGGGAGTAAACTTGAGTGTTCTAGCCCCAAGAAAAGAATTAGCTCATGTTGTAAATGAACAAATTTGGAGTCTGATTTGTATACTACTTGGATAAGGTTAGTTAGCCAGTCCAATGAAGTCAATTACCTCAAGTTTCGAAGCCTACCCCACCAAGCACAACATCCTCAAATATATTGACCTCACCTATAAGAACTTGCCCCAAAGTGAGCCAGCTCCCTCTCCGATGGCCCTGCAGTGCCTTCCTCAAGCTGCAGCCACAGCAGGGCTGGGCAGGCAGGACTCCCAGCTTCCTCAGACAGCAGAACCTTGGCATTCATTTCATATGTGCTAACGTTCTCTTACAATCAGAGCATTAAAATTATCTTTTGTAACTAAGTGATTTCTAAATAAAAAATCAAAAATAATTTTAGAAAAATTCTCTTTAAAAGAGTCTGAAATATTACTCTCCACAATTCAGAAGGGAACCGTTCTCAGTATGTGGGAATAAAAGATAGCTAATTTGTAGTCTGTGATCCTTCTGAATTACCAAAATTAGTCAAGGTCACATTTTTTAAGCAAATGGCTCTGGAAAAAAGAGAATAATATCCAATTTGACAATTTATGGCTTAAATGCTGCTGCAGGTTGACAGCTACTTTCAAATTGTTTTCTACTTAAACTTTACATAAAAATGACATAGTAACCATAGAACTATGGCTTATTAAATAGTTGATAAATCTGAATAAATATTGAAAATTTAATTTGTTTTCAATTAAAAGCAATAAATATATTTGAATACAATTAAATCTTTACTTGTGACAATATGCAACTGAAAATCTTTATTATTTTTTTGTTTTTTTGGTTTATTTTGCCAAGAGTCCATGCAGAAACACCAAAAATGTATAAATAGATACAATTAGAAACTTAAAGGTAAAACATAATAAGATACTAATATAGAAAGATGAGTTGGCATGAAAATTTTATATATATATGAAAAACAGTGGTTTTTTTCCCCAAGATATTGATTGTTGATTCAGATAATTTAAGGTGTGTTCTTTTTCCTGGAAACATCTATTTTTGGAAAGCTGTATTTCAAAATTTCACTATGGTCATATAAAAACACTTCTGTTAGCAGTTCTTAGCCTTTTGAGAACAAAATTAAATCATGTCTAAACTTTAAATTGTATAAGGTAAAAGGGAAACGATATCAGAGATAACAAATTGAACTATATCAGGACTTAAAAACAAGTTTCCAAATGATTAAAGTAATTGAATACTCAAAAGAAGGAAAATAAGGACTTGGAGTGGAAGCAACTCCAGTAAGGACTTTGAGTGGACATGGATTACTAAATTTACAACCCAAAGCGAACTCAAAATTGCTAACAAATAAACTGTAAAGGAATCTGAGTCAACAGAATGTGAACAAAGAAAGGGTCACTACTCTTTAACGTTATTTCATAGAAATCGATTAAAAACAAGGCAAGGATAGAATTAACCAAAACCTAATAGAATGTCAGACACACAAAGTGAAAGTGAGAATTGAATCAACTGTCCAAATACTTCTACTTCCCTAAATACCGCTGTATAAAAATCAAGAAAACTGAAGAAAAATTGTTCTAGTTTGAATCCTGAATATTTTCCATATTCTCCATGTCATATTCTGTCTAAATCTACATTTCCATGAGATATAATATTTTAAATCTGCTTTGATAAACCCTGAAACATTAGTAATAGTAGCAGCATTACCTAAACTTTTCCAATATGCAAATACACTGTGCTACACATTACCGATGTATCATATCAACTAATTTACAGGACCACACTGGAGAAGCAGAGGCAAAACGAGGATAAGTGATTTGGTCACCAGTTAGAGAATGCAGTAAGTGGTGGAGCTGCAGATGCCACCATGTCTGTCTGACTCAGAAGAACGGGGACACATCTAGTGTTCTTCACTGCACTAGATATATGTGAAGAGCTGATCCCACAGAAGATTTTTAAGGGGAAATTATGTCATCTGCCCATCAGCAACATTTAGAACTTCCAATGAAAGTAACAAATTGAGTTGAATAGGGCTAAAACTAATATGGAAAATATTAGAGTCCAGCAGAGGACATTAAGATAGTTCAGTAATATTTCATGGTTAGCAGAGTTAAAGGCAGCTGAGATACCTAATAAGATGAGTACAGTCAAAGACCCTATTTCAGAGTTAATAGGCAGATCATTACAAGCTTTGACCAAAGCAGTCCCCACACTGACCTAATCAAAATCCAGAATGAAAATTATCATAAAGTGCATGATGAACCAATTAGCCTGGAGCTGGGTTGCTTCTATCTGCTCAAGTATCTCAGCTGGGAATGGTAAATTAAAAACTAAAAGGAAATGAGGAGGAAAAAAGCACTAGAAGGCAGGAGAATTAGTTTAAATTCGGGGCCCTTATGAGAAAGTTTCAGAGAGATCCCTTTTGCTTTGTTTACAGAAAAACAAACACCACATACATAGATCTCTGGCAAACAGCAGGTAACCCTATGTGGGCCTCCACCAATCTCAGGGGGGCATGGGTAGTACTTGTATGCCACTTAGGTAAGAAAGAAGTGTTTTCGTTCACTATCTTAATGGAAAATATTAAAAAACAGCATGGAGGTGGAGTTTTAGAGCTTCAAGTGAAGACTGTGAAAACAAGCAAGTAGCTCATTTGAACCAAAGATAAAAATTTAACTAGAACTCTAGAAATGATAGCTTTATTACTTACCGATTTTCCTGTGTATTCTCTATTTTGTGCCTTTTTCTGTATCAAATCTGGAAGAGAAATGTAAAAGAATTTGTGTGAAAAAGAAAAGAATACCAAAAAAATTACAAGATTGACATGATACTTTCTCCAAAGGCCTTCTTAGCTTTGAAGAAGCCCAAGAAATGAGGTGAGACTGAATCATGTAGAAGAAAGAAAACAAGATGTATCATTTGGGAAACTACATTTAACTATGCCATTAACTAACCATGTTGCCATTATCAATTTCCTTTCCATAACTTAGAGTCATTTAAAAAATTTACTTGCTTATCTTTATTTATTTATTTTTTAATTCAGTGAGTAGGTTAAACTCACAATGTTCTAAAGAATTTCTAGTTCAAAAATGTTCTCATTTTAAAATTTTATTTGGACATTGGTAGGAAAATATTAATAATAAAAAAGAGGAATTATCTCAAACATGCTTTGACTTCCTTTCAAATACAATCAGAGAATGTTCGTTTGTTCATTTTCTAGTCTTCTGGTAAACCTGAATTACCTTCCCTTCCTTTCCTTTTGCATTACCCTTTTCAAAGTAGTCACTTCAGAAAACTGTACTGACTCCAAACATAATTCCATTGTCCTAAACTTTTTGGAATTGCCTTCATGAAATTTAAACAGCAGAGAAACATTATTACTTAGAAGTCACAAGTCATGTTCAAAACTATAACTCAATTTGATCACCTTACTGAATCTCAAATTATATTATTAGAAAAATTTTAACAAATAAGTTTCAATATTGAACATGTGCTATCTAAAACTATTTTACAGAAAGTACCACATCCATAAAGAAATTTTAAAAAATATAGACGATGAAAGAGAGAGAGAGAGAAGAGAGAGAGGGAGAGGTTCTAAATCAGGGGTCCCCAACCCCCGGGCCGAGAACCGGTACCGGCCCATGGCCTGTTAGGAACTGGACAGCACAGCAGGAGGTGAGTGGTGGGCCAGTGAGTGAAACTTCATCTGCCGCTCCCCACCGCTCGCATTACTGCCTGAACCACCCCCAACCCTATCCCAGGGAAAAATTGCCTTCCACGAAAGCAGTCAGTCCCTGGTGCCAAAAAGTTGGGGGCCCCTGTTCTAAATGATTTGCAACAAGCAAATAATTACTTTTCCCTAAACATTACTGGCCAGGAGAGAACTGTCCTGCTGCATGAATAGTTTATCTTCTTGGGAAGATACTCATATGTGTCTCTGAATCTGGGACTGGTAATCAATATAACCAGTCATGTTTCATAGCTGGGTCCTTTAATTTATCTCCAGATGGTAAATTTGAGCCAAAGTTAGTATAATAAAGTGGTATGGGCATTAGAGTCAGACACACTTAAGCTGAAAACCCAGCTTCACCACTTGCTAATTATGTGATTTCAGACCAGTTACTGAGCCTCGGTCTGTCAACTTATGGGAATATTACCTAATCATGGGGCTATTTTAAGAATCAAAAAAAAAAAAAAAAAGTGAAAACTCTTAGCGCAAAGCCTGGAACAGAGAGGCTGCTTGAATGTGGTGGAAGCTGCATCGCAGTTCCGTATCACCTCCTTGTGCGTCATAGAGAACTGCTCAGATGCAACTCAGTGAAAAGACTCCACACACTGGATAGATGGTGGCAATTTCAGCAAACAGATAAAACTGGAAATTTTCAACAATGAAATAGAAGGACTGATTAGGAAGAAGCTAGGTTAAAAATGGGCATCTTTGTACCTAATAATACTGGAAAACGGGGACTAAAAAGAGGCCAGAGTTCCTGCAAAAGTGACAGGTGCCCTACCTAGAACCCTGACTCTTACAAGAAGATGTGAAAGGTTTCAATTTAATATTTGATTTAAAGGAGAGACCCTTTTTCATCAGAGTGACAGCTAGTTTAGGACCCATGGAGGGAATTACAATACATCTGGTAATTATATACTTTGTGTGGGCTTGATGGGTGGGGACGTTTGGCACTTAAGCATCTCTACAAACCCAGGGGGCATTACCTTTGCAGAGACTGCACCAAAATTGAAGCCTGGGAGAGAATTCCAGTCATGCTGGAATTCAATACAGCTTCCTTTTGAACAACCTTGTGGATCTGGTTACTCTCAAACAATTTGTGTGCTCCCACACATAGACTCAAAGATGAAGCCATTTTGGGAGCAAAGTAATTGACAGATAAATATTATTGATTGCATTTAACCAAATACCTTGAGAACATCAAGAGTGTTGGCTGGACTGAGTGCATGGACATGTATGCCTCTGCTATTGACATGCAGTTCTTCCCTCTCTTGCAGAGATCTGCATAAAGTTTTTCTTTCTTTTTTTTTTTGTCAGAAAAAATTATGAAAGTGTCACTTTCCCTTTGCAGTTAATTCAGGAGAGATCCTCAATTCGAGCAGGGCACATTTTCATGCAAATACAGCAGCACAGTTTCCAGCCCCCTAATAGCTTCTTACAAATGATGTGCCATTACAACGAGGTTTATTTAAACAAATTTAATACATCTTTAATCAAGCTGGAGAGCATTTTCAAAGGTCACGCTCCAAATCAGGATCACTGTACTGAGCTTATCAAAGTATTAGCTTAAGGGGGAGGGAGAATTATTTCTTGGACAAGTAATTTTAGGCAAATCTTTATTTACATTTTTATTCAGTTATTAAATTTTATTCCTTTCCCTCCTCCTTCTAGTCTCCATTTATGAACCTATAAGAAAGTCTGCAAATGGAGCTATAAGCATATCACTGTAGTCAGTCCTTCTAGAGGCAACGCCTTTGAAGACAGAGGGTCTAAAAGGCAAGGACAAGAGACCAGGCGTTTTCAATGTCAGAGATAATCTTTTAGTGCCTCTAAAGCATCCTTCCCAAAGGTCTCACATTAGGCTCTGTATACAGTGCTGAAATTCTAATGCACTGTTTCCTCAGTGGATAAATGAAATAGACTTTGAGAGTTGCCCTAACCAAGACCCTCATTCTTTCTCCCTCTCTGTCTCTCTGTCTCTGTGTCTCTGTCTCTATCTCTCCCTTTCTCTCACTACGTGTATAACATATATGCAAGCAAATATTTATTGCCTTCCATTAATTATTCCCACAAGCACTTAATGTTATTATTCGAGGTTCTTCCTGACTCCTGAATCCTTTACATGAATATTTACCAGACAAAAAAGATCAGCTTGATTCACCTAGGAAAAATAAGTTTATCTTTGATACTAGATCTTTGGACAAATGTCAGTAACAGCAACCACCATATGCAGTCATGATGACAGAGGAAATGTCAGTGTTTTCAGAGTGTGAGCTTCCATTCTGTACATTCAACCCTTTATCCAAGTATAAAAGTAACTAATGAGGCCCCAAGATTAAAGGGGAAGTGAACTCTGCAAGAACACAGAAATAGCTGATGGGAAGAGAAGAGTTACTCCCGAGGATTTTAATGCTCATTAGACTCAGGAGCTTTCAAACTTCTCAACAACATAGAAATGAAACAGAGCATCTGAAAAGACAACACTGAGATAATGAAAAGATCACGCAGCACTGCTATTGAATCTATTTGGGGGTCTTAGCTCACTACCAGAAATTGCCTCTAGGGTGAAGAAAACTGGGGAATGGGACAAAACAAGAGAATCACAGATAATCGTTTTTGCAGGCCAACAGGGGACAAAGCACCACCCCTCCAGGTAAAAGACATGTCGGTAGTACCCACCAAATGTGGTGCCTTGTAGGTCAGGGCAAAAGAAACAGTGAGTATGTAGAAAATAGGAGAAAGAAAATGAAATTGTTTGTGGCTTAGAATACAAGGGAATTCATATGTAATCAATAACAGCAGAACGAGGATTAGTAAACAGTGATTTGGAATTTGGGTTGATTCACAGAGAAATTACTGAATGTCTTAATATTAGGTATTTGGTGGTAAAACTTACAAACAAAATAAAAACATAAACAAAATAAAAACATAAACAAACAAAAAACCCTGCTGCACACAGTGAAATACAAGTATATATTTGAAGATATACTCTCTATTTACAGATTGATTTTTTCCCTTTTATTTCTAAATATGATTATCCTACTATTCTAAAGGCACAGATTTGTCATTTTCAAGGGATGCGTGGCAAAAGTTAAAAAATGAAGGTGAGTTTTGAATGATTTTATATCCCTGGCTTATTCAAATTATGTGCCCTTTCAAAAAAGTGATGGGTTTGTTGGGGGAATGTGAGAAGTTACCTTAGTTGGAATAAATGGCAGCCATTATTTTCTGTAATCTCTGGGCAAATTTTTATTTGTCTTGATGTGTCTGTATCCTAATATCAGCAACTCTACAGTAGCCTGGCTTATTCTCTTGTCTTACAATATCCCTGACTTCCTTGCAAAGGCTAAATGGCCACACACTGCTTCCCCCTGGCAAGCTTGGTGGTTTGAGTCTCGTTTCTTTTCTACAGCATTCCTTCCTCACCTCCCCACTCTGGCCCCACTCCCCTCACTCTCCTTTTCCTGAACCAGAATATGAACTCTAAGAACATTGGCACAAGGCTTTCTGTGTCTGTGGTGTCAGCAACTGCGTTTCTGCACGTGTGTGTGGACATGATGTGGCACAATTAAGAGTCATTCTCCACACCCCACCAGCACTATTCACCTGTGCAGCCTTAGAAACGTGTACATCCTGGTGTGCCACTCAGAAACTCTGATACATTGGATCTTGCCTGAGGCATGGTATCTGTATTTTGAAAAAGTTTCCTGGGTGATTTCTGTAGGAAGAATAGTGGAATCCTGAAACAGCCATGTCATCTTCCTAACTAATTCATTTTCTCGCTATGTTATACAGTCACTTATCCTCTTAAGCCTCAGTTTGAAAGATGGAGAACCATTCATTTATCCCTTCATTCTTTCAGAAAGTATGTATTATGAATCTACCGTGTGCTTTGCATAAATGAATATTTTTCCAGGAAATTTCAGTCTAGTGGAGTAGACTGATTTAAATTTGATAGGTATGTATAAAGACCTTGGCGAGTTGAAGCTACCAGTTCTCTCGAGGGATGTCAAGGTTGGGAAGACTTCACAGATCAAATGATATTAGCTAGGTTTTAAATGATAAATATACTTTTACTAGGAGGAAGAGGAAGGGGATTTTAGCAAGAAGGGGGAGCATATTTAAGACAGAAACATGAAACGTGGTTTATTAAGGCTGTGGTCTGAGAAATAAAATAATCAATGAGGTAATATTGGGAAGTGTGACTAGGAAGATAGGTTAAGACTGAACTTTGAAGGTTCTGAAAAAACATGCTGAGGAATTTGGATTTTTTTCTTGTGGAAAATGAGTTACCAGTTTTTTCTTTGCCTGTTTTTAACATGGAAATCACTCATACACATATGCACACAGAGACATAATTCCAGAGGTAAATTTAGTATCAGATGAAAGAGAGTGGGACAGGAAAACTGATAAGAAAGAGAAAGAGGGAAAGATTTGAGAGTCACTCTCAGGTGAATCAACAGACTGTAATGACTAACTCTGAGTGATAAGAAAACAATAGTCATTTCTACTTAACTGGTTTGAAGACAAAATGAAATTAAATCAAAATATTTTGAAAACGCAAAAAAACTTGCAGTGAGGAAAGTCAATGTAGAAATCTCTAAAAAGACAAACGATCCAATTATTCAAGTTAATAGCTTAAAGGATATTATCACTTGGATATAGACAGTGTACATACGTTATTTAATGAAATTGAAAGAAGGATGTCTTGGTTTGGTAAAATGATATGACTTTTTTTACATAATTTGAAATATATGGAATTCTAAAGACTCAGTTTTTCTCCAGTTCTAATTTTCCATTTTAGCCTATACAGGCTTAAATACTTTTTTTGTTGTCACCATAGTTCCTTTAACAGTAAAACAATGGTTAAATTATTCATCAGCATCCCATAGACTATGGCCCAATGAATTACTGGATAAAAGGTGAATTATTTGACATTATTCTACATGTCTATGAGTTTAGTTCAAAGAAATGACAAATCCATATGCTCAACTTTTATTTTTTAACATCTTTATTGGAGTATAATTGCTTTACAATGGTGTTAGTTTCTGCTTTATAACAAAGTGAATCAGCTATACATAAACATACAGCCCCATATCTCCTCCCTCTTTTGTCTCCCTCCCACCCTCCCTATCCCACCCCTCTAGGTGGTCACAAAGCACCAAGCTGACCTCCCGGTGCTATGTGGCTGCTTCCCACTAGTTATCTATTTTACATTTGGTAGTGTATATATTTCCATGCCACTCTCTCACTTCGTCCCAGCTTACCCTTCCCCCTCCCCGTGTCCTCAAGTCCATTCTCTATGTCTGCGTCTTTATTCCTATCCTGCCCCTAGGTTCATCAGAACCTTTTTTTTTTTTAGATTCCATATATATGTGTTAGCATACGGTATTTGTTTTTCTCTGACTCACTTCACTCTGTATGAGTCTCTAGATCCATCTACCTCACTACAAATAACTCAATTTCGTTTCTTTTTATGGCTAATATTCCATTGTATATATGTGCCACATCTTCTTTACCCATTCATCTGTCGATGGTCACTTAGGTTACTTCCATGCCCTGGCTATTGTAAATAGAGATGCTCAACTCTTGAATAAGGGAGTGATGTGGTGGGGAATGGGGTGAGGTGGGGCGATCACTATGCAAAGGCGAACATGACTTCTCTATGATGCTTCCCTGTACTTACTATGTTCTGGTGTACAGAAGGGTGGGAATAGAACTGAAAACCCTGACTACAAATATACTTTTTGTTGTTGTTTATATAGACTTTATTTTTCAGAAGTTTTAGGTTCATAGCAAAATTGAGAAGATACAGAGATTTCCCCTATACTTCCTGCCCCAACACATGCAGTCTCTCCTACAATCAACGTCTCACATCAGAAAGGTAAATTTGTTACAATTGGTGACTCTACATTTATACATCAAATCCATTATATTATGGTTCACTCTCGCTGTTGTACATTCTACTGGATTTGACAAAGGTATAAATGATGTGTATCCAACACTACAGTATAATAAATAGCTTCTGTGCTCCACCCATTCATCCCTCTGTCCCCTCTAACCCCTGGAGATCACAGATCTTTCCACTGTCTCCTAGTGTTGCCTTTTCAAGAACTTCATATAGTTGGAATCATAGAGTATGTTGCCTTTTCAAATTGGCTTCTTTCATTTAAATATTCATTTTAAAAAAGTTTTTCCATGTCTTTTCACAGCTCAATAGCTCATTTCTTTTTAGCACTGAATAATATCCCATTGTCTGGATGTGCCACAGTTTATTTATCCATGTATTTACTCAAGGACAACTTGGTTGCTTCCAAGTTTTGACAATTATAAGTAAAGCTGATATAAACATCCGTGTACACGTTTTTGTGTGGACATAAGTTTTCAATGCATTTGGGTAAACACCAAAGAGTGCAATTGTTAGATTTTATGGTAAGAGTATGTTGTTTTCTAAGAAAATGCCAAACCCTTTTCTAAAGTGGTTATATCATTTTGTGCTTCCACAAGCAATGAATGTGATTTTCTGTTGTTCTACATTCTTGCCAGCATTTGGTGTTATCAGTGTTTTAGATTTTGGCCAGTCTAATAGGTGTGTAGTGATATCTCCCTGTCATTTCCCTAACTAATGACATATGATGTTGGACATCTTCTCATATGCTTATTTGCCATCTGTATATCTTCTTTGGTGAGATGTCTGTCCAGGTCTTTTCTCATTTTTAACCAGGTTGTTTTCTTATTGTTGTATTTTAAGAGTTCTTTGTATATTTTGGACAACACTCCTTCATCAGACATGTCTTTTGAAAATGAAGACATGTCTGTGGTTTGCCTTCTTATTCTCTTGTCAGTGTCTTTTTCAGAGCAGAAGTTTTTAATTTTTGTGAGGTCCAGCTTCAGTCCCGAAATCAATGATTTCTTTCATAGATATTACTTTTGGTGTTGTATCTAAAAGTCATCCTTATACCTAAGTTCATCTAGATTTTCTTCTGTATTGTCTTCCAGTAGTTTCATATTTTTGCATTTTATATTTAGGTCCCTTTTGAGATAGTTTTTGTATAAAAAGGTATAAAGTCTGTGCCTAGATTCATTTTTCTTTTATGCACAGATGGCCAGTTTGAATTTACTTTTGCTCAAAGAAAATAATTTAATCAGGGATGGACATTATGTTGTTTAGGAAAGGGTTGTTATGAACCCCATTTCTTATGTATGGTAGGCTCTTGGGTCCTGCCTGGAAACTGAAAGATCAGAAAAGGAGAACTAACACCATTCTGGAAAAGAGTACAGAGCCATAACTCTGAAAGACAAGTAGTCTTGTCAATGTCTTACCTTTAAGAAATTGTTGATATACAACAGAAATTTGTATTTTCTTATCTTGGATAAGCATTTTTTGCCTTGGGAGATGTGTGTGTTCTGTCTGAAAAACTCCCCATGAGAGTCCAGAAGTTAGCAAATACAAAGAGGGGCCGTATTCTGGACTAAATAAATCAGTCATTCAGAAATATACTGCTGAGAATTATTGTGTACTGCATAACACCCTGGTACAGGAGGGGGCCAGATTCTTTTGGAACACCATCCTTGAGAGCAGGGAGTTGCATTTGTCTAAGGAAAATTGAAAGGGGTGCTCCTTTAGGAGAGATTAAAAGGAGGTAAGCCTCAAGAAGTACAACAAGGTCAGGAACAGGGGTCTGCTAATAAAGAGACTATTCAGTCAAGTTCCTGGCTTGCAGTTGAACCAGGTTTAATAAACGTATTATTTTTAAAGTAGTGGGTGGGGACTAAGGGAAAAAGAAAAACAAACAAACAAAAACAGATGATGCATTTACCCAAGACTAACAAGAACAGAAGGTATTACCACCCCATAAGCTGAAGGGGCAAGTGATGCGATTGTTAAGGGGTACTCAGAGGAGTGGGCCACTTAAGATCTTTGTCCTTTGGGAGATGGATGACCAGTAGTGGGAGCCACTGGAATATGTCTTCATGTCATTTTGCTTCCACTTTCCAAACATATCCCTTTATCTCTCATTGGCTAAACTGCAGAAGCCAAAGGAAAAGGATCTTGTAGAGTCAGTTCTGACAACCCAGTTTCCCAGAGCACAAAGCAGAATGGGATGTACAAAGGTAGAGAATAGATCTGGAAGGGTAGAACATATGCAACACAGCCACCACCTGTTTTTGAGTGTGTGTGTGTGTGTGTGTGTGTGTGTGTGTGTGTGTGTGCTTGAGAGAGACAGACAGAGAAAGAGAGAAGAGAGAGGTGTTTTTCCTTTAGTCTTTGAGTCTAACAGGAAGGCTTCAATATTGTTATTTCCTCTACTTTCTCCTAATTGTCCAATAAAGTATTTTTCCAGTCTTGTACTACCACCAAAATGAAAGAAGGATTCAGTATGAAAAGGGTAGCCTTACCTGCAGGATGCTTCTGCTAAGGCCGGCATAGTAAGGACTGCCATGAACCAAAGAATACTATGAATCTGGGAGTCTTAGAAAGCAACAATGACTTAAGACCAAGATATAGTAAGAAGAAGCAACCAAGACTTGAAGGCACTGTAGTATATAAGTGGACTCGGAAGTGGATTTGAGACCACCCTCTTTAGATTTTGTTTTCAAAATACACAAAAAAGATGACACATGATACAATTCATGGATAATTTATTATATCACATTATTTTGAAAACATCTATAGTCACTAACTAGTAAAAAGAGTCATCTTTACTTATTTCTAGATTGCTCTGCATGGGTCTTGAGGAGGAGATTCCAAATTTATTTTGACTTTTTGATTATTTAGAGCCATTCATCAAGAATATTTTGCAGCTTTCAACCTTTCTTCAGAAACATTCATTTGAATGAGAGAGAGTATTCTGCAAATTGACTCCCAGGCTGATTTCTTACTATCATTCAGAATGGATTTGGGCCAACTCCTTCAGCCATTAGCTACATGATACAATTTGATTTTAATAATGCATTCCCAAATACAAATAGAAATGACTATTGTGTGAGTATATGTTTTGAACTATCTGTTCATCATTGTTAAGACAGATAAGTGAAAATTTATCCCATTTCTAATTTCTGTTATTTAGTAATTAGATCCCTTTGATTTTTTGGTTCCATTTAGACAGTAATTAATAAAAAGACTAACCCTTTTTCTTGGAAGAAAAATATAGTGAATGCCTCTTGAGAAAAATATATCATGTGCAGAAAGTCACAAGTTTGTCAGGAAGAGGTAATTTATTTCATATATAATGGCAACTAATATAAAAATGAGTGGAAGAATCTTTTAGGAAAGTCATTTGGCATCCTCTGAATATTAAATGGATATATATTTACTTCTAAGAGAGTGTTTTTTTTACCTTTTTGTGTGCTGGCACTAAATCCACGGTAGTCTCAGTAGTTTGAATAATGGCATTCTAATTAAAAATTTTTACTAATAATCACCCATCTTAGCTATATAATCTCTCTCTGTATCACACACATATAGCATAATTTCTAGCTCTTATGCGTCAATCATAACTAGGGATTTCAGTGGAACCTCTACAAACATCTCATATCAATACACACAGATACTTTATACTTCAAAATCCATTGTATTGACAATTACATATCCAAGATTCATGCTCTAGATGCTCTAAGTATGGGAATTTTTTCTCAGATTTCATGGAATTTTCACTAACACAGTATCTGGATGTTAACTAATGTAATTGCCCTGTACTTTTAAGAAAGCATTCTTACTTTTTAAAACAACCATTAGTATAGCCCAAAGAAAAAATTGCTAATAAATATTCTAAAATTGTTTTTTGATATTCATTCATAATATATCATTAAAGCTCAAATTTTATTTGAATTCATCTCTATTAAAATATAGAAAAATCTGTATATATTAGTCATTATTGTCTGTTTTAAAATAAAAATATTTTCAATTAGTCAAATATAACATGTTTTGATTACCAACTATTGCACTCGATATTCATATGCAAAATGTAATTCAAACTTTACTGGGAGAATTCTACTAGGCTAAAACACTTTGGTGTAGAACACTTAAATAAACAACATTTGTTATTCAATATTATTTATGCTTTAGGCAGCACTCTACATTTTTCTGTTTTTGGTTTGGAATATGTAATATATTGTACACACACACTCACACATACCCACCCCAAAGTGACAGTTCTTGATTTCAGCCATTGGTTATGGCCAATTTTTATTTTGTTAAAATATTCCACTCTCTTTTCATGTTTAATGTGCTCTCCCTTGAACAGATATTAAAGAAATATTTTCCATTTTTTTACACATGGATATGAAGAATAAAAATAATTTAGTGAAAACACTTTCTCAACTCAAATTTTAAATAATCAAGATAAATCCAAGATCTTAACGTGAATTGATTTACTTAGTTCAAATCATTTTCTTGAGTGCTCAGAAAGGGTATATGTGAACGGACACTGCCATAATTAGAGTACTGAAGAGATAGTGACAGTTTATGGCCCAGAGCCCCTGAGCAAATAATCCACTTTACAAAATATAGGGGAATCAGACCCTTTGCCTTACTTTTGCCTTGAGGCACATGTTCTATCCTCCCACTAAAAGACCGCGTGTAACGAAATATCATAACTCTTCTTTCAATGTTCTTTTCTTTGCTTAAAATGTCTCCAAGTCAAGAAGTGAAGAGTTACTATTTTTTATTTCTTTACAGCATATTCAATTTCAAAAATTTTGGAACAGGACTCACCATGGAAAATGTTCAAACTTTATCCTCTTGATAGATACTAGATAGATACTTCAGAATGAGATCAATATGTCCTCACATTTAAATAGAACATCCCATTACATAGAGGCAGGCTGTCAAGATTGGATTGCATGTATAATCTCCTTTAAAAGAATTAAAGCTTCCAAATGAATATGATGAAATAGAGTAGAAAATAATACTCTCATTGCCAATCTATCATTTTAAAGTAATACCTAGGCAGTCCATCAGCACCAAAAAGATAGGGACATCTGCTACACATTTCTGAGACAGCCTCATTTACATATTTGTAAATATTAAATACAAATTTAGAAATTGATATTTTCTTTTTCTTCATAAGCGGTCATAAATCATTGATGGAATCTGAATATGCTCGAGATGAATTGATTCTTCCTCTGGTCCTCTTAGAGGAATAGCTACTTTTTTTGTCCATATTCATAACATTCTGCACTATGATAGGGTATTCGTAAAAAATAAAGATGTCTATACTTTTCTACTTCCTCCCCTCTCTTTAGTTACTAAATATATCTACATGTAATGTTTTGTCTAGTTTTCTGTCTAATTACATCACTGATTCATATTCAGGTATCTAGTAGATAGCTGTTTTTATTCCTTTTTACTGTATTTTCTCAGTTTCAGGTTTATATGAGATGTGCCAGTGCAATAGAACATACTCATAAATTTAGTTAATTTTCTAAATTCTAAGCTAGGGCTGAAAAAAATAAATATTTTCTGGCCTTTGCTCATTGAGAATACTTTTCAACCAATATTTAATCTATGTGAGAAATTCTTTTTACAGTATATTCTCTGGTTCTTGTTTTCTTATTCCTTATTGACTCTTTAATCTAATGGTACTTTAAAAATGTACTTGTTAAGTAAATGGCAAGTAAGATATAATGAAATATGAAGGTCAATTTACAAATGAGTATATTCCAAATGCTCATTTGCAGATCGGCTGTTTGTAACTAGTAACATATTTTTCTATAGAATATATCTGTTAGGTTCCCAGGCTAGCCTATATATAAATCATACTATTTAATCAATGCCAATTATACTAGCCTTGGTTCTTGACAGCAGGAACCCTGCTACTTCAGGGAAGAGAAGAATGAGGAGGATAATGAAGATAATTACTCTCCCATCCTCCGTTTTTTTCTTGGATTCAAAACTGTCTCAATACCTTTTTGGAATATTCAATTTTTTAAAAAATTACACCTTTAAGCCTTCCTTTCTGCATCTATCTCCAATTTAAAATAATCCATTCTACTGATTCCTAACCACTTCAATATACTTTCCATAGCTAACATTTTTTACGCTCTTACTATATGCCAAGAGTAATTATAAATGCTTTATGGTTATTAAGTTATTTCATTGTAACCACAATTCTGTGATGTGGGTACTAAAATTATCACCATTTTACAGATGTGGAAATGGAAGAAGAATGGGATTCAGAGATTTTTCACACAATGAGAAAGTGACATGTCTGGTCTGAAGCACACTCATTCCATCCCAAACCCCATCCCATTGTGGCCCTCAAACCAAGGTCTACCCAGTGCTAGCCTCCTCCCTGCCTTGTTACACGCTGCCATCAAACTACCCATTTGTTCACACAGCTGATCTAAGCCAGGTTTTAGGAATGAAGCAATATTTTTTAATCTAAATTGTCTCTTCTAAATCTTCTCAGAGGAATTTAAAAAGACAATGTTTCTGAATTCAGATAAATATCTTATGGGGATAATTTCCATTGAAAAGAAAAGTGAAGGAAAGATAATGCCCTGTTCAGGTGAGAGAGGTACTCTTGGTTATAAGCCCACTTGGGTTTCCTCCTCCTTCTAATAGGGGTTTCCCTCCTTCCACATTTCTTTTAAAAAATATTCTTCCTGTTATAGAAATATCATCTAGTATCTAGGAATTCCATAATTTTTAGAATATAAAAAGCATAGAAAGATTTAAAAAAAGAAATCTTAAATCCTATTCAACAGAGAATTTAAATGTTAAATTTTTCTATACTTTTATTCAATACCTCATCTCCTGTAGTTTGTAAATAGAGACCCGGTTGAGAAGACTAATAGCAGATTTCTTTCTTTTTTAAACTTAGTATATGACATTGGCATTCTCCTCAAGTTTTTACCAAATTTTTACAGATGTGATGTAAAATGCAAAATGAATCATATCTTATCATGTACTCTGAGTAGAAAGCATGGACACACAGGTCTTAGATCTACTGGCCATTTGTAAACAGGAGTTTGTAATTCAGGGACTGGCTTGAAAACATCTTTACCTCTTTGTCCTATAAAGGCTGGATTTTGTAATGCAGTTATATGTGTTTGGAAAACATGTGAGAAAGTTTACATCTCGAGATAAACAAAATCGATTCAATTGTACAGGCCACAACTTGATGGACTTAATGACAGGCAGTGTGGATTGCTGAAATAAATGAAGCCCAAATGGTTTGCTTTCAAACTCTAAAAGTAAGACTTTGTGTTTTTTCCCTCATCTTGAACATTTTGAGAAATTAAGAGCAGTTTTTGAAAGCACAGTACCTTTATTTTTCATATATATATATGGCAGGAAGCCGTTTAGTCCTTGTCACCTTTTATAAATGTCAGTATGAAAACAGGCCAATGGTGGGCTGATTCTATAAAAAAAGATATGAAAAAAGAGTAACTTACCTTCTATCACTCACTATCCAGTCAGTCAATTTCTATCACTCACTAGCCAATCGATTTTCTTTCTTATTGAATTAGAGCTAACAATATTCAACGATAAAATATTTTAATGATCAGTTTTCCAGAATAATTTAGACTTTGATAATTCACATGGTTGTCCTCCCCCTATACTTTAAAGTCTCAACATATAGGGCTTTAATACTGAAATAAAAATTACTCTGTGTGTGCACTGTAATAGATACAGAACCTTAGGTGGTAAGCACACTTTGGTAACTGAGGTTGACTAAATGTTTTGGCTTCAGGTCTGATTGGCTTACAGTGACCTGTTCAATTACCAGGCCTTGCCTTCACCTATCTGAACAATGGCAGTACTGAATCCATCGTTCAGATGCAACTTCAGGACTACGATGCAGGAATTTTCTGCTTTAACTCTATAGAAAATTACTCTCAGTTTTTAAAAGATAATTGAAACTATCAAATCAGCTAGCTTTCAGCTCTGCACAGTCTATCAGTATTAGAAGTTGTAACACCAAATTCGGGAAACATTTTTAACAACCAAATATAACAGAAAAAACTGTACAGATAGAAAAATCCAGGTTTTGAGTCTTTAAAATTCATTTCTGAGAAAGTCTATAGCAAAGATGAAGACTCCAAATGCTTTCACTCTCTATTCATTTCTTTTGTGATATGAAAAAGTGGACAGTCATTTTTACAAGACCCTAGCTATAATTTGAACTGACATCCTTATAGCCAAGTGCATTAAAATTTAGAAGAAATTCCCAAGAGTAACACTCATAAGGGGTAATATATATGTATATTTCTGTGTATACATATATGTATAAAGGAAAGTGGTAGGTCAGCAAATACAGGGAAATATATTCATAATAATTAAATGCTTTCTTCTCTCACTAACCCCTGTTCTTTTATAGCCAAAGCGTTTGCTTAAGAAAGCTGATTCAAAAAGGACTAAATGAATCTTGTTCTTTTGGTAGTTGGACCATTTTATCTTATCTTGGTTAGAACTAGTAAATAATTCGCAGCAGTGTGAAGAAAATCCAGCTCAGTTGCTTGCATTCTAAATCAATCTCAGGTTTAAGAGAAGGTGCAGGCTTAAAAGTTATTACAACTCCACTGTTTTCTCTGATAAATTACATGAATAACATTTGAGACAATGCATTGTTAAATATTTATGTCTAGTACTATAGAACCAAGAAAAGCACAAGAACCCCTAGAAGAATAAATATATTTACCTAAATAAATTACTAAGACAAATATACTCCTATGTGCTCTGTACCAATAAACAGTAGGTATTCACTAAATTGTAGAATATAAATGGTTCATTTCCTCTAAATGTACACTGAAAGATCTATAACATGTTACACATTTCCTGTGCTTTGCATATATATTTCAATATTCATCATGAAAAGCCTTGCTTATGTGTCAATATACATTACTTTGCATATATTAAGAGGGTTTTTTTTTTAATTTTAGCATTACAGATGCTATTTATATGGGGGAAGGCTCAGGTCCTATTTCATGATTAACCCTTTCACAGCTCATCCTTTTTTCTCTACATGACATTTGCACAAAATGAATTGCTTGCTTAGACACAGCTAACTAAATAAAAGCAGGCCAGAGCTGATAGTATGAAAAATGGATTTTCATTACTGTTTCATTGATTCTTGTAAATAAGGGCCTGAGGCCTGCTCCGAAAAGGCTGCAAACAGTAATAATTTAATCTGAGGTGACATAGACCAAAATGTATGTGGACAAAAATCATCCTTGAATATTAAACAACAGCCTCAAGACAGAGAAAAGTGTTGCAGGCGAATTTAAATGTATGCAGATCGGTGGGTAACATATTTAAAAACAGAAATTAAAGATTCCTGTCATAAATCACATTTGCTGCCATGGATATGCCTTGTTATGCTGGCGTTTAAGAAAACCTGAAAGGTTAAGGCAGTTGGTGCATTAAATCGTACAAGGATAATTAATACTTTTCTTGTGGCTATTTATAAGAAATGGAAAATATAGTCAGATCAGCTGTGGCACTGTAGTAATTTGAGGGGGAAGCAATGAAAGCATGAGTCAATAGTTTTAACTGGACAAATGTCAAATGCTTAATGATGCAGTATCCCAATTTGGAAGCTGTTTGAAAGTTGTATATTTTTTAAATGAGATAAAATAGTTCATTCTCATACTACAAATATAATTTATTTGCCGCTCATCTTTTTCGTATTGCCCAAGGAAAAAAAAAATTCACATGGAATTTTTTCTTTTTGGTAGTTATTATACCTCGGTCACCTATGCTATAGATATATGAAAATAAATACCATTTCTGGCATCAAGTATCATAAATTCAGCCTTTCACTATGTCTCAAAATATAATAATGACACTATTTTTTTAAATGACTAATTTGCTTGTCTCATCAGGAATCAGATTAGTAACATCAGAGGACACTCTCACTGCCTCCCCAGAGGAAAATCTGCATTTGTCACTCAATGAATTTAGGTCTATGATTATTCTCTTTTTAAAAATCCTTTTATGATATCTTATTGATTTTCTCTACTCTGAAAATCAGTGCTTTTTATTGATATTAGTATCATGAACTATGTAAATGTTCCCTCATAGACAGAAGGCATATAGCACCAAATCCTCAGCATACGAAAGAGCCATTTATTTTGCAGGGCATTACTACTTGTATAATATTCCTTTGAGCTAAGAGAAAGGATTGGCTGGCCTTTAGAAAGAAAACTATTTTTTTATGGATAAAATAGTCTCACAATTATAGGTGTATTATTTGTGCAAGATATAATCTAGTTTACAGGGTATTTTGCTTTTTAAATTGGTTTTAAAATAACAGTGGGGTTTGAATCTATCACAATTCTTGCCCTATCATATTTTAGTACAAAAGCAGTATGAGATAAATAAACATATTTTCTCTAAAAAAATACTTGTATAGATTGTATGCAGAGACTTTTCTGGCTACAAATCCATTAATACTTTCATGACTGAAACCAGTCTAGATACCTTAACAAAAAGAGCTCAAGTTAGCATTTATTACGACGGCCTTTTACATATCTTTTATATACACAAGTCACATAAAGTGAGTTCTGAGGTTTTGCTAGATTATGCCATCACTGAATGTTCCCTGTGGCCTGAGAAACCAAACAATCCATTGAGACTCTCATGGTCCTTTAAATAGGGTGAGTTAGGAAGCCTTGTTTACCCTCCATTGATAGATAACACTAAATCGAGGTGATAAAACCATTTTCACATTAACACTCCCACTCAGTATTGAGGTCATTGGGTAGAGCAATAGTTATGTAGACCATCTTTCAATACACTTACACAACTGAGGACTCTCCTATAACTTTATCTTTGCTGGTATTAAGCCTCATAAGAAAATGCTCTATAGTGATTCTGAATTGTGAAATTACTCTAGTAGAAGTTATGAGATTTGTTTTAAAACGGTAGAAAGTTTGTTCAGGAAAAAAAAATTCTCATGCAAAAGAAAAAAAAAAGGAGAATAGACTGAGTGAAGGAGACCTTCCTTGTTAATATCTGCAGGTTTGTAATTGCTTAAGTTTTTCACCCCTCCCCTGTGACTCAATATCCAGAGACATTGCCTCATAGGTAGACGATGAACACCAATACATCTAGCCTGACAAATATTCTGTGAGTAATGCCCCCATTGGCCAACAGTCCTTCCAATTTGAGCAAAAATGGCGTGGCTTCTGGGGAATGAAGCTGGTTTAATATCACAACAAACTTCCTAAGCATGTAAATTCAGAGCACATGATCTGGCAAGTTTGAAGCCCTTTCAGCAGAATGAAACTGACAAGGTCACAGGAAGAATGGAACTCCTGTCTTCACACACTAGCCTCAGACACTGTGGATTAAATACAATCTCTACTTAAAGCAAATTGATCCTGGATCAGAAGCTTCCTGATATAAAGAAAGAAATGCTAGGGATTAAGTTGTGATTGAAACAAAAATGGTTATCTTTGGTTATCTTTTCTGTAGACCAGACCTTAACTCATTATAATCTTTGTTAATGATTAATGTCATGATTGCCAATTTGGTGATCAATTTAAAAAATATTTGTCAGATTGCTTTAAACTTAAGTGTAAGGCTATTTTCAGTTTTCAAAGTTCTTTTTAGCTATTGGTATTAAACACACATAACACATTTCCCTGGAAGCAGATATAACCCAGCTGTTAGGAATAAGATAGGAAAAACAGACTAAACATGAGTTGCGAGTTGAGAATTTTTTTGAAGAGAAAGCCTCTGTAAGTTATACTGCAAGGTGTTGGATCTAGGGAATAACATTTTATGCCTCAGTGTCACTTACTATAGCAGAACAGCCCAAACCTTTGCAAGATGTGAAATATTTCCTATGTAATAGTAGACTATTGTCTAGACTACTGTCAAGGGTGAATTAGCAAGAATAGGGACACAACTTCAAAGTCAAACAGCAATACCAGCAGTCCTAGAAATAGATTTGATTTATAGGCCAATAAAGTATTTTCTAAAATCTACAACCTAAAGGTATAACTAATTTTTCCATTTGGATGTACCAAAATGGATACAATATGAACGGAGAATTTAAAAAAAAATGGAGCTCACTAGCTAAATACAGTAAGAAGAAGATAGGACAAAATGGGAGTGATCACAGACACTAATCTCTTAAGAGCCGTAATGGCTCCTGTGGGTCTGTTATTGCCTGAGTAATAAATATATCTACTGTGTATGAGCATTAACCTCTGCAAAATATCATGAGGACGTGTAGCACATGGACCTGTAAACATTAGTGGCAGCTGCACTGATATATAAGTGTACAATGAAATGACTCCAAAGTAGCCATAATGTCTTATCACAGCAAGCTTGGTGAATGCCAATGCATTTACATGATCAAAGAGACAAATGAATTGGCTTTAAATATATCATTAGTTGGAAACTTCACGATCCATCATAATTGACACTGCCTTTCAATGTCATGCAGAATAAAGTACATTAAAGCTGTGGAGAAAGCTATGGCTTCAAGGTTTCCACATAGATCTGAGCATTGGGTGTGAAGAAACAGTACTATTTTAGAGAATGGCAAACATGCTTTAGATCTGTACTCAAAGTAAACTTTAGGGAACATGTATCATTTGACCAGATAAAATCTCGACGGTATTTCTTAAGCAATCATTGGTTGTAAGGCACACCTCATAAACAGAAAACAATACTACAGAAGAGGAAAGTAGTGGAAATGTTCCATTTAGCTTAGGTTCCAGAATGTGATTTCCCAGTGGTAACCCTGGTAAATAACCAAGTGATCTTAAACATCCCTTAGGCATATTTTTAATCAAGTAATTCTACCTTCTAAGACCACATGATTCTTATATCATGTATAAAGATCACCTGAGTTATTTGTAATGAGAAAAATTACAACCTATATTATATCCAACAACAGGGGAATGGATAAACATTTAAAATATTATCAGCTCTAGTCCTTTGAATTTTCAAAGAATATTTAATAACTTGCCGGTATACTTTTAAAAAAGCAATTAAACAAGAATAAGATAAAACTGTATAGCTAATTTTGTAGAAAAATATTTGTATCCATATTAGAAGTATTGGAAGGAAATACACAAAAATATTAACAATGCCTTCACTTAAATATCTGAGATAATTTTTTCTATTAACTTTTCAATATTTTCCAAATTTTATAAAATTATCATAAAGAATTTAATTGATCATAAATATTTTATAAATAAGAAAAAATTTGAAGAAATCATCCAATGAAGTTATCATATAAAGTCCTTTCAAGGAGACTAGGATCTCTTTTCTGTCTATCTTCAGATCAATTACATTGATTTTCTTTCTTTTAAAGCATAGTTTTGTTAAGGATGTCATTTCTACGTAGTGATGATGAGAGTAAAGGAGAGAATATCCAATATGGAATTATCACTAAAATACATTTTAGAATGCAGGAATCTTCTCTCTTATTAAATCATCCCAATAAATATTCATTCATATCCCCATTACTCCATGTGGCCTTGTCAGCTAGATAAACATATAAACATTACATGAGTCACGTTTCTTGATCTTAACTTTGTTTCAGGTCAACCCAGGACTATTGAGTAGACCAGGAAGAGATTCCTTTTTGCCTTTTAAGGCACACTGTTAGGCGAATACATGGACAATACATGCAGACTTGACCTCTGAATGTTAATACCCAAATGCCTACTCATTATCTCCATTTTGAAATCCACTACATGCTGCAAACTCAAAATCGACAAAACTTTTTTCAGGAGTCCCTTCAAATGCTGTCAGCCACTCAGTAGCGTAATTATAAACTGGAATATTATTTGTGACTTTTCCTCTCTACCTTCACAAATAACAGTCTCCCAGTCCTATAGATTTACTACCTCTATAGGTCCTTAATCCATTCACTGCTCTAAATCATTTCTTCTGTTATCCTAGTCCAGGCTACCATTATCTGCAACCTCCAACAGCCTCCCAATAGTTCTTCCAATACTCAGGGTGAACAGACTCGTTTTTGCCAATCCATTCTCACCCTGCAGACAGAGTCACGTTTCTAAAACCCTAATCTTTTCATGGCATCTACCTACATGACACCCACAGCCTTTAAGATAAACACAAAGGCCTTAGCACAACCTTGAAGTTGTTTCATGATCTGTCGCTGCTCCACTCTCTGATCTCGTCCTTCTCTGTAGTCTTCTGTCCCTTCACAGGCTCACACTGCTTCATTTACTGTTAAGATTCTACCATGCTTCTTCTTACCACCTAGCCTTGGCACATGATTTTCCTTCTGCAGGAATTCTCTTCTCCTTCCTGTCCAGCCCCCAAATCCACTTCTTCAACTAAATAAACACCCGGTAATTCCTACTTAACACTAAGGTCTTGTCTTAGAGTCACTGATTCCTCTAGATTTAGATAGGTACCCTGCTTCCTTCCTTCCATTTCATCCTTCTCTACCTCGAATATGAGACTTATTTATTGTATTGTGACTGTAGAATAATTACTTGTTTTCTCCACTAAAGGACTTGTTCTGTGAGGTCTGGAAGGGTATCTGTCATATTTAATGTTATATATGCAGTTCCTAGCTATGCTTCATAAAGAATAAGTACTTAATATTTTAATGTATGAATAAATGAAAGTATTATCACTTTTAAAATTTAATGTCAAACATTAAAAGTAATCCTTAGTATTTATTTCTGCAATGTAAGACCATTCTCATCAATTAGATATTCTTCATGTTGAATCATAATTATGGTGATGATTATGGCTAAGACTTCATGGTATTTATTATGAATCTTGTTTTGTTCTGAGTACTTAATGTATATTACTTAATTTAATCCTTTCAACAACCCCAAAAGGAGGTGTCATTATGTCCATTTTACACATAAGGATGCAGAGGCACTGAAAGTTTAATTTTTCTCAAGGTCACACAGCTAGTAAGTGGTTATACTAGGGTTCTATGTCTACAGTAATATACAAACCCAACATTTTGAAGTATATATATGTAATATCCCACCGCAGTGCCAGTCAGGGGTGAGTTGGGGTTGGGGAAACTCTTTTCCATGCAGTCATTCATGGAACCAGGCTGATAAATTTCTGCCAAACCTAAATACATGTTTTTCAACATCATCTTAAAAGATGACATCCAGACAATGAAAGGAGAAGGCTCTGTGGGACAGAACTAGATAATGCACATCACTTCTACTCACATTTAATTGTCAAAAACTCATTTCAAATGACCGTGTTAAGGCACATGATCATCCTAACATCAAGGGATGGTGAAAAATATGTTCGGGGGAAAAGGAAATAGACATTTTTGGTGAATGATTTTCAGTTTCTACCATAGGGGCTGAGGCTGGATTTGAAACCAGACAGCATGACTCCAGTGCCCAATACTGAAGACTTTACTAAACCTCTAACAGGAATTTGCCACACTTATTTAATTCATATCCTAATTAAATGCATTTAGTATGTCTTAATGCTATATGCTTCCTGCTAAAACAACATAGATTGTATGTATTTTTCAGTGTTTGGACTCAATTTGACAGCTTTTTGTCCCTCATATGTTTATATAGCAAGTAGCTGGCATAATTTGTTCTGAATATCTAATGGAAAGGATTGGTAATGTCATTACCAAACCTTTATCTGCACCCTGCGTAACTATATATTTGTGATTATGTAATAATAATTATATAGTTAACTATAGACAAAGCATTTTCCACTCCTCTAAGGATATTTGGCTAAAGCCAAGAAGAAAACTGGTTGGCCAAATTTAATAACATTATTATTTAACACTTACAAATGATGGTTTAAGAGACAAACCTGTGGGACAATTTTATAAGTTACATAAAAGTTAACCAATTTTAGCTGAATAAAATCTGAGGGACATTTTCCCTAGGGTACTACAAATGGCAAAGGTTGTCAGAAAGAGGGGGCAAAAAAAAGCACAGCTGACAGATGTTCAACATATAAAGTGGAATATCAAAGGAGTTATCAGAAAAAGAAGTTAACTTTAGGTCAGTTACAAGCAACTTGAAACTTGAAAAAATGTCAACCCAAAATATTCCTCTGAGATTGCTTTGCTGTTTGGGATATACAGATAATTTGAGAAATTAATGACATAATTTTTTTTTATCAGAGAGGCTGTGGAATTATGGTTAATTTGTATTAGGTAATATACCAGTGAAGTGAATGATCCCCAAACTTAGTGTTTAAAACAATGATTTATTTTGGGTCATCATTTTGTACATAACAGTCAGGAATTTGAGAGGTAGTAACTGGGCAACTCTTGCTTGGATCACTTACATAGTTGTAAGTGTTGTCTCTCATATCAATATTTTACATAAGAAGCGAGCAAAGGTCAGGTTTTACTGTTGAATATTATTCTATGGTGTTCAGGTAAAATGGACACTTGCAGCATACCATGAAAAACAAAGATAATTTAATGTATGGTGAAAACCGATAATATCATTTGAATATCAAGAACTCAAGTGAGTCGTTTTGAGATGATACTGGTAGCCAATATAAAGAAGCAGAGTTTATTATAAACCACAGCAATAATATCCTCACTCCCTCAAAGTATATTTTGTGATTGACAGATAATTTTCAACATTTATTTGATTGATACAAAATTATTCCATCCAGTTTGTTTTCTTAATACCCTTATGAATATCAGCTATAAATGTAGCTATGAAGATTCTTATAAATGTAGCTAAATCAACTGGAGGTTTGCATGAGAGTCTCTTAGCAGATAGAAATCTATTAGAGGATGCTGAAATGTTAACAGGAAATGTTCTTTGAGGGCATTACTGATGGTCCAATCACTTATGAACACCTTCTTGAATAACGTTTTGTTTAAGTGCTACCAAGATCTTCTATAAAGACCATGAAGTAGTCTTTCAATCGAAAAATGAGCCAATTCTTGGAGTAGATTTAAAATTGATTCCTTATGAGAATGCCAATCCTGCTGACATTGTCAATGAGTATTAACTGACTGCATACTATAAACCAGAAGCTGTTCAAGAATAGACCTGTATCACTGCATACACATAAACAGTTAAGTATGTAATAAGTCAGGTGGTCTTATGAAGAAAAATAAAACGGCAAAAAGTATAGAGCAGTATAACAGAAGGGGTGAAGTATGCTGTTTTAGGTAGAATGATCAGGGAATATCTCAGTCTCTTAGTGACCAAATACAGTGAGAGAAACATGTGGACAATTTTAGAAGAGAATTCCAGACCAAGAGTCTGGTTCTGCTGAGACAGAATTTTTCAAAAATCTCCTCAATGCTTGCTAGTTTCCAAGTCCCACCTGTTCTTCCTGCTCTCTTCTCCCAAAGTCAATGTTCCAGCCCTCAGATGAAAGTTTCTTCTCTTTTCTGCTGTAAGAAAAGATACCTGACCCTGTAACTTATATGGTCAGAAGAATCCTCTCAAGACGGCTGCTTTCCTTGGCACAAAAAGCCTCTTTTAAGGAACCTAATTATTTTGTAAAAGATCTTAATTTTTCAGGCATTTAGTTTTTATTGGCAGCTATTGCTCCCCCAAATCAAATAGGATTTTGCTACTGTAATCCAACTTCTCACCACTATACGATGTTTTTATATGAATGGACTTTTTCAGTGTCCAACAAATTAATTTAGTTCCATGGTTCTCTACCCGATCAGCTTTTAAAATCCTGATGTCCAGATCTTACCCCTAGACCATTTAGATTAGAATCCTGGGATGAAAAGCAGGAATTAGTATTTTAAAAAACAAAACAAAACCTTGCCACATTATTCCAATGTTAGTCAAGGTTGAGAAGTACTGTCATAATCCATAAACCATCAGCAAATTATAAACGCAAAGAATATTAACACACCTTGACCAGTTCCAACTGTTGTTCAGGGGAGAAAACTGAAGCCCAGAGAAGGGAAAAAGCATGGCCAAGGATACAGAACCAACAACTACAGCAGCCTTGTCTGAAAAAAATAAGAACTGAAGAATGCCCGTATCCTTTTCAGAATGGTGGTGGTGTGAAAAAATGGCACAGAATAGGGAGAGAGATGTGAGGAGGTTTTGAATAGCATCATCCGCGCAAGACCTAGTCCTTGGCCTCAGATCCCATACCCTTGAGAGACGGCTGGGTGAAGATGAGAAAGCGTTGCCTTTGGAAATCATTATGATCCAGCTCCATGAAGAGAGGACCTGACCTTCCTTTTGGGGAGAAATATTAGTTAAGCTCTTAAATTGCCTTGTTTCTCTTCACTCTCTTCTCTCCTTTTACTTTCTTAGGAATTTTCATTTTATTATCTTTTCATAACATTTTCAGTGTGAAGGTTTGGGAAATTACATAAAATTTGAAAGAAGCAAATTTCCAATAAATCTATTTCAGTATAGAATGCCTGCCACTTACATTCAACATGATTTTTGAATGATAGAATAGTGAAATTGTCTTGAAATTCACCATAATTTTTATTTCCTCATTCTTGGCTCAAATAATTCTAAGGTTTGATGATAAAATCTGTTTTTGATCTAGGTGATAATTGTTGAATTATTATTCACAATATTTAATTTATTCACTCTAACTTAATCATTGCCTTATAGTTTACTTACTCTGACTGCTAGTAAAATTTTTTTTAAAAAATCATTAAGATTGAACATTTTCATCAAAATATATTTAGGTAACAAACTCTTCAAGTTTCTTGTTCTTGATATTTGTTGAGATGTATCAATCTGTAACTCTGGATTTTTTGCCATCCCCCCAAATTTTTTTTCTTGAAAAAATAATTTATTTGATTATTGCTGCTGATTTGTGTTCTTGTTTGGGCTTTTGCATTATATTTTATTTCCTTTAACTGTATTTTATCTTTCTCATTTTTCTTTTTGACTGTTTTCATCTGAGTCTTGGTTGAATTCCTTGAATTTGACTTCTATAAATCAGTTATCTATTGTATCTTATCTGTTATTTTTGAAACCCATCACAGTTTCAATTAAGCAATCATATTTTTTCTTCCTCATGTAATGTTTTCTGATTTCTGGTTGTTCCTATTTTACATTTCTTTCCTCCATGTAAATAGATAAAATAGTCTCTCAAATCTTAAGGAGATCATAAATCAGAAAGCTCTGAATATTGTGTTGGGTTTTTTAAATTCTGTTGTGTGGTTTTTATATTGTTTCATTTTGTTTTTACAGTATATCTACTTCATTTAATCAATTCCTCTAAGTATTCAGGAATGTCCCCTTGTTTTGACATAATGCATCTTTTTATAGAACTTGTAGAAGTTTTTTCTGATACTCAGTTAGAAGCTTTCTGTTTGTTCTGGCTGCCAATGAAGGACGAGATCCTGCCATATTGAGTTTCTAAAACATTCATTGAGACCACATCCTGTCCTTTTCCCTCATACAGGCTGTGAACGGAGTTCTCTCAGCATTTTATCCACTCAGATCCTGGCCGCATAGCTCCTTGGGGAAATTTTGGTGGTAGAAGAAGGTCAGAAATCTGACCCCAATTCCCTCTTGTGTAACAGCGGTGAGGAAGATGGGGCAGAGGTGAGCTGCTAAATAACACTCGTTGAGTGCTTACCAAGGACTAGGCGCCAGACTGAGCACTTAACCTGTTATTTAAATTTCATAGCAACTCTACGAGGTAGATAACAAATACGACCCCTTTCCACTTTGTATATGAGAAAATCAAGTGATTGGAATTTTTTATATTTTTTCCTAAGATCATGGAACTATTGAGTGAAGAGTCTGGACTGAAGCCACGTTCCTACTCAATTCACCATTTCCCCCGTTTATCATTTAGTTAAAATCTTTTTGACCTTTAAATTAGATATTTTAACTAAAACTATAATGTGTGAAAATATACAAAAGAAGCGATTTGATAATTATGTTGAAGATGTCCATGAAATTTTCCATATTCTATATACCTATATATACTCCATGGATTAAATGATGGACATAAAATTAGTGAATAATCACTAAGTACCTTTCATTAAACATATATTTCTTATTACAAAAGAATTTCATTGATATATTAATTACAAAATTAAGGCTTTCTTCTATTGCACAGGGGCCAAACATACTGTAACTGTCCCCTCTCCCCTCAAAACACCTCATTTACCAGTGGAGTATCAGTGATGCGTTAGGAGGGTTCAATAAATACATTGCTTTTTTTCTTTTGCCATTTTTAATAACCTTAATGTTAAGTATTAGAGAAAGGGTTTTAGAGTCTGATGGCCTGGTTTCAATTCTCTGGCTGCTGTCTAGCAGTGTAATCTTAAGGAATTCATTCAAGTTCTCTAAATCTGAATTTTCTCTTCTGTATATGAAATCATATATAGAAGAGGCAAGCCAGAAAGTGTTACCTAAGTGTTGATGAAGGTGTAGCTTTATCAGTTATTTTCAGAATTGTCAGAATTTTAACAATTTCTAATCTTATATTTGATATGACAAAGTACATATGTTAAATTGAATGAGACTTGGGGTCCAGATGGCCTCTTGTCCATCTCTGTCTCCTCCTACACCAAAAAGTGCATCTCAGTTCAATAATATTGGGTTATTGAATGCATTTTAAATGCCAAGCAACATGGTAGACTCTGGAGATGAACAATAAGCAGCATTTTCCTCCTAGTACCTGTAGTCTAGTAGAAGAGGGACACATAAAAAGTTAACATAATATATAATAAATGTGGGCTTCCCTGGTGGCGCAGTGGTTGAGAGTCCGCCTGCCGATGCAGGGTACACGGGTTCGTGCCCCAGTCTGGGAGGATCCCACATGCCGCGGAGCGGCTGGGCCCGTGGGCCATGGCCGCTGGGCCTGCGCGTCCGGAGCCTGTGCTCCGCAACGGGAGAGGCCACAGCAGTGAGAGGCCCGCGTACAGCAAAAAAAAAAAAAAATATATATATATATATATATATATATATAAAATAAATGCTAAGATAGTCTCATGCATAGTATGTCAGACAGGTAGGGTAGGGTGGCATTTTACTTATCCTATGATTTGACAGTCTTTCTAAAAGTGACAATTGTGTTGAATCGTCAACTAATAATTAGAGTTATGGTGAACTAATTATATTTCAATGGTGTGTAGGAAGGGTTTTTCCAGGTAGCTGGTACAGTAAGAACACAGGCAAAGAAGTGTGGCTAACCATGCAGTAGAAATGAATATAGAAGCAGTTCTTTACTATGTGAAAACAAATGAGAAAAAGAGACTAGTTAAAATGAGGCTGGAAAGGAAGAGGGCTTCTAAGTCAAGCTTCTGAGCTTACCTTTTGTCCTCTGCAAGTAAAAGCATAATCTACTGCGGCTAGAGTGGTAGGTAGATCCCTGAATTAGCTGGTGCAAAATACATAAAAATGGACAGAATTATATAATTATCTCAAAACTAGGCAAAAAGAAAAAAAAAGATCAACTTTGATTTTTGTGTTGTCCACTGGGTTAAATGGTTGTGTTGGCATTTGGAAGATTTGGCACACCTGTGTTTATTGCAATTAGCCTAAGATTTAAAAGGTGGAGAAAACAGAGTTTAAAAAAGGATATTTAAACTCTATATGATACACTTAAGATATGCACTAAATTAATAGGACTAGAGAAAATCTTATGATCACTGGGTCAAATCCTTTCTTCTTAGTTATGAAAGACAAAGTAACTCACAATAGGAAACTGCCATAGGAACTGAAGCACTGCTGATATAAGGAAGAAGCTCTCCAAACACACCAGCAGGGTATTTTCCTCTAAATTCACTGTACTTTCAGTTGTGGAGCAGATCATTGCACTTTTTAAAACTACATTAATTTAAATAGTCCCTATATTCTTGGTTCTTATTGCCCTCACTTTTTTCAAAAATCGAATACTAAACAAATTGGCTATGTGTGTTCTTCATATAGTGAAGCACAGTAATTCATTAAAAAAAAAAATTAAGGGTTTCCCTGGTGGCGCAGTGGTTGAGAGTCCGCCTGCCGATGCAGGGGACACGGGTTCATGCTCCGGTCCGGGAAGATCCCACGTGCTGCAGAGCGGCTGGGCCCGTGAGCCATGGCCGCTGAGCCTGCATGTCCAGAGCCTGTGCTCCGCAACGGGAGAGGCCACAACAGTGAGAGGACCGCGTAACGCAAAAAAAAAAAAAATTAAGTGCCTGCAATTTTAAAGTACCAGTAAGTATAAAGAGATAGCCTTCCTTCCCATTGCCTATAAAATCGGATTGGGACAATATTCCTCATGGTGAACTTTTAAAAGGCAAAAACTATGTCTAATAACCTTTGCATTTGTCTCTATCAGATGTTGGCAATATTAGGTACTCAATAAAGATTTGACAAATTAATAATTTGAATTAATGGGGAAAGTGTTATCAGAGAAGACAAGAAAGAGTTCCAAATAGGGAGACTGTGAATAGTTTTTCTAAAGAAATGGCCTATTAGCTGAGAGTTAACTGATGAGGAATCCAGCAGGGGAACTGCATGGAGAGAGAACACATCAGACTAGCACAAGCAAAGACATCCAAGTGAGATTAAACATGTCAGAACGTTCAGGTATTGGTAGCACGAAGGAGATATATGGAAGAAATCTATGGAAGAGGAACCTGGTAATGTAGGCAGTGATCAAATTGTGCTTGGTCTTTAAAAAACAGGCTAAAGAACAGGCTAAAAAACAGGCTAAAAGTCACGTTTTGAAGAGGAGCAGGGCCCGATCTGTTCTGTACTTTCAGATGACTTCCCTCGGAATAACTTACAGATCCTATATAGAAACAAGGAGCCAAGTGGACAGCTGTGCAACAGAAAGTTATATATATACACACACACACACCCCTACATTACCAGATAAAATAAAGTGGTTCTGAAGTAAATAAACTGAATAGCATAGAATTGAATTTATGAGTTTGAAAACCTAAACCAACACTGGTGAAACAACATGCTTTCTTTCCAGAGTATTAAGGCAGTGCTCAACTTTCACCTTTTTTTTTTTTTTTTTAAACCACAGAACAAAAGCTTGTGGGTGATGTTGTCCTAGGAAGGATTTTCCCATGGGTGGGTTATGCACAGTTTCCGATGTACTTATTGTAATAAAGCCACAACTCATTCCCATTCTATGAAATACATTAGAAGGCAAGTAAATTAGAGGATATTAATATCAAGACAGACTTGCACTGTCTCTAGATTTTTATTTTGTTTATTTTTAATGTAAACAAATGTTTGTATAAGTATTAGCAGGAAAAATATTCTTTGCACTTCATAGCTGATTGGGCAATACCATCGTCCCTTGCCTGAGAACTATTGCCTTATGGTACTAAAATAAAAAAGCAATTATTTTAGGGGAAACCCAACTTCTCTTTTTATTTGATCAATGGGGAAAAAATCCTATTTCCTGAAAGCACTAGGCAACATTTTAAGAGCAATCCCTCTGATCGGAATGGAACTGGGTATCCCTGGTCACAATAACAGTTAAGTTTCATTTGCGTGGTCCTTGTTCAAACTCATGGATTCTTGAATCAGGTACAGCCATGTTGAACTAATATTTTTTGTCTAAGTGGGTGGATATCAAAATTAAAATACCTAGAATAAGCATGATATTATCAGTAATTTTGCCTTGTGTTTTTCTGGTTTTCTGAAAATAGGGAAAGTGATTTTTTTCCAAGGGGAAAGAAGACAAAAAGAAAAAAAAAAAAGTGTGTATTGGAGCCAAAAGCCTTATTTGCTGTGAAAATTGCAAATGTTTGCCTGGAGCAAATATGTGAAAATTTGCAATTTGTTATAGGTGTGGAATTTTGCTATTTTTCACAGTGGAAGAACTGCTCTGTGTAGTTTGCTTTTTTTCCCCCTAGACGTGTGAATTCTTGGAGAAATTCTGAGATCTACGTATTTTTATGCCAAAGATGGCAAGGTGAACAATTACTCTCAACAATAACTTAAAATTCTGCTATGTAACTCAGTGAAATACTTCTTTTTCAATGTTGAATGGTTGCACTTGTTAGGAGAAAGAGCAGTCCCAATTATGTACTGAGCTTCCATCTAGTACAGAAATTCTGTATTAATGTACGATAATACTTTTACATAGGAATATATTGATATGTAAAATAAAAGAGATGGAGAGTAGTTGGGTTAAAAATCACTTAAGCTTTTATGACATAAACAAGAGACCTAAAATTCAGATGTCAATCTTATGTATACAAAATTAGATTCAGACACCATGTAGAATTGAATCAAATTTACTAAACACAAATATTTAACAATTCCAAAATTATATAATAAAAACTCATAGTTATGTAAATATGTAATGTACATTTCACTTAGAATTGCATTCTTGCAACTAGATAAGATTCCCTAATGGCTCAAGAAAAAGGAAATAAAAAATACTACATTTCCTTCTAGTCAATGTGATACTATGACTTCCATGTTTCTTCTGTCTATGACTTTTCTTATAAAAATTGTGAAATATTTGCATCATCTTGGTGGCCACCCCTGGGTGATGCCTACCCAGGTTAGCCACTGAGAAGGGATGCTGGTGGCTCCAAACCTCTCCTCCTTCACACATGAAATTTTCTGTCCCATTTCTCATGCTATTAGGGACACCTTTCTTTTAAATTCTAAAATTACAATTTGCTTTTCATTAAGTAACCTGTGTTTTCACAGATTTCTCTGAGCTCTCCTTTTCTTCCTGGGTAACATGTGCCTTTTAGAATGTTTCCAAAGGAAATGTAGGACATTATATTTCTCTGAGTTAATGACATTCTCTAACATGCAGAAAGCAAGACTAGACAGTTACAGTTACATACTCAAAGTATGTTTTAATTAACAATATAGTATGTATGTAAGATTCTAAAAGATCAGCTTACCATTTGAATTAGTTTATAGCCTTTCACTTTTCATGTATCAAAATCACTAGGAACTGAAAAACTTTACAGACTATCTCTGCATCTCTCCAATCTTTCTTGGAATGCTGCATAAAGTTATTTTTGTTTTGTTTGTGTTGGTTTTAGTAAGACTCAGCACTTTCAAAGCTTTTTTAATATCATATAACCTTAACACAGGTACCTTACCTCTTTCATGAATTTCTGAAACCTGGAATGTGTATTCATTTTCCCATGGGACTAAAGAGAAAACTTGTCATAAAATGATTCCCAGCATATGTTCATGGGCAAAAATGGTGGAAATTTAGACAAGAGGAATCTATTTGTATCTAGTTAGAGATACGCTACAGTTTTCTTCCCCTTAAAATAATAGGCTAATTGAACATAATATAAAAGTAACTTTAGTCAAGATGAATTTTGAAAGATTATAAAACTAAACATCAATTACAATGTAAGTTAATGTTAATAAAAATAAGACATTTTAAAATTAACATACATCTTTCTGCCCTTAAAAAGAAACAAAAATCAAAATTGCAAGGTTTATTGCTATATTTTCCACCGTGGACAGTGCTTGTTGAAGTTTAATTCGTTAGTGAATTTCATTTTTAGATCACCCTTCCAGTGAAGTTTTCTACCCGCCAATAAACACCGAGGAATGTCTCCTTTCTATGTCCAGACCAGATTGCTACCCCTTTTTCTTATCTGCCCAATTAGCTTTAGAGGCCTTAGCTATCACCAGCCTAACTACCTTGGAGCTCTTAGATGAAAGTTCCTTATCCCAGGCTGTTCTATTCATCAGGAATCTAGCAAAACTTAGGTTTGAATAGTTTCCTATGAAACACCTCCCACTCAACTGATTTGTGGTCCCTAATGAACCATAAGCTGATGGACAATTATTCATTTGGCTGAGGCCCATGGAACATGTAAAGGGTACTCTGGATCTCACAAGGCCGCATATGTGACTTCCATTTAAGTTTAGATACAAGATTTTTGACACAAGCAAGAAATATAACAAGACTTTAACTAGAATCACCGTGAAAGAGCAACTTTGACTTGAAATTTCAACTTCTCTGTGATTGGTGTGCTGATAAACCAAAAAATAATAAGGGTAAAAATTTCCAACATTTAGAAAAGCAACACTGAGTTACATTAAATTAAAAGTTTGCAGCTTTAAACCATCACCACAGTGTATTATAACTAAGAAGGGACTGCATTTTTTAAGACCTTAAGCAACATGAGTTTTTTTTCCTTGATTTTTGCAAAGGTCTGGACTCATACTTTATTTAGAATCAAAATATCCAGAAATGAAAGGTGGCAATGGAAATTTCTTTCTTATAACAAAACAGAACAGGAATATAGCTTGCTAAATCTTGCAATTAAAAAAGCAAATGTCATTTAGGCTTAACAAAGGCATAGAGAGACACACTTTCTGGTAAGCACCTCTTAAATATCTCTGGCACAATTGATTATCAGGTAACTAGATGATCAGAAATCTTCCTAAAACAGGAGGAAGTATGTTTAGTAATTGAAAACATCACATGAAAAACAATATTGTCTAGCGTTTCATCTTTTAGTTTCCTCTGATTCAGCATCCCTGGTTAGAGTATAAAGCACAAAGATGAACACAGAGCAAAACAAGAGGCAGCATCTCTTAGGTAATTTCGTAGACTCCCTCCAAACTGTCCCCTCCATCCCAGGCAGGCCATAGACATGAAGAGTTTCTGGGCACAGCCACATGTGCCCATAGGTCTCAACACAGGTGCTTGGTCCTATCCACTGAGAACAAGGATTGTTTTGTTGTTGTTTCTGCCGTAATTGTATTCCTTTCTGCAGTTTTGGGGATGAGAACACTACTATTTTTTAAGGCTATGTGGCCAGGTAACTATTTTAAATTTAGGCTTTCTGCCAGTGACAGTTACTTACTTAAATAATGTTTCTTATTGATTGATAAATTGAAAACTACAAAGTTTAATTCACTAAGATCACCTTCATCGCCATCATCCACCACGATAAAATGCCAGTAGGAACTAATGCCAAGTAGTGCCCATCACAGGGAGCATCAATTTTATAAAGGATGAAGGAGACAACAAAAGGAAGAAGAAAGTGGGAAGTGACACTGTTCACAGGCTTATGATTTTTTAAAAAATAAATTCCTATTCAGATATTTATTTTGACATGCTGCAGGGTTTAATCTGGGAATAAAATCTATCTTTACTCAGAAGTATTATATGATATAGATATTCTGCTTCAGGATGATTCACACAGGGAAGCAGTTTGACTAGTTAGGAGAAGCTTTAAAAGGGGGAGTGAAGAGGTCTGGGCTTGCCTCTAAAATCTCAGTGACTACCCCTTCCCCCACCCCATTTTTGAATTATTAACCCATAGAATGGGCTGCTTCAGCAACCAATTATACATAATTGTAAGACATTTTAACAACATGTTGAACTTACTGTGTGGTCTTTTTTTTTACACTGTAATTCACTTCCATTAGGAGACTGTGCTAGTTTTCACAAATGCTAAATATTGGTTTTAGTTGTGGAATTCCAGGTCTTGAAAATATTCTCCCGGAATTATCTCAATATCCCATATCTAAGAACTTTGGCAACAACTGATATGATCAAAGGATCATACTTATGTAACTGATCACTAAAACATGCCTATATTTTGGTAGCAGCTTGTGTGAAGTTTATTCAAGTCCTCTTTTTCTTACCTGTTTCTCAATGAAAAGAAAAACATTGGGGTTCTATAAGAGTTACATTGTACGTATTAGAAACATGCACAGTAATCTGTGTTCAGAAGACCCCATACCAACACAAATGGTACCCACACTATTTTAATGAGGTAATCAGAAGAAGCTATTGCAGTAAATTGGAAATTGGAGGAGGTTACTGTAGTAAAGCTAATTCTCATTAACCTCTTATAAGACAAAACACAGTCTATAGTTTCACTGAATTGAGAAAACCATTTGAACTGCAGAAATTATTTACTTATCTATTTGAATGTGCATTGCCTTGGGTTTTTTGGGGTTTTTTTTTTTTGAGAAGATGTACTTTTTGTTAGACTTGATAATAAAAACTGGACCATCTGCTATTACATAATTGATTTACTATCTAATGAAACCGTAAGAAATTGCCATTTTTTACAGATAAAAATGGTTGAATATTGGCAATTTCATATAGATCAACTTACTTCTGGGTGATGTTTTCTGTTAAGATGGAGGGACTGGATAATGAGCAAAATGGAATCCAGATGATAATTTTCTTTTTGAGTTGTTATAGTACCTTCTAAAAATACTGTTGCCCATGTTTTTTTCAAAGGTAATTGTCCACATTGTTCAGTAAAATGTGATTCTTTAATTTTCTTTTAATACACATATATCGTATAATCTATAGTTAGAAGTCCATAAAAGAGAAATTTAAAAAGTTATGAAAATCATTGTCTTTGGCTGTTCTTATAATAACAAAGTTGTAATATCAATACATTTGTCTAGATATAATTTAAAACTATTTCTCCCATTGGAAAAGCATAAAGAAATTAATTTTTGTTTCAAAATATTACTTTGATTTAGATCCTTCAATTTTATGTAATAACACATTATTTTCCTTTTATAGCACTTTGATGATTTCTTACACTATTACCTGAAAAATAGAGATATTGCGTTTGGAAACTAGAAAATGTTTAATATGCAAGTAGACAAGTATCTTCAAAAATAGGCCAATGAATGTGAATCTTCATAAGCTAACCACTTAATGTTATGTAAATAATTTGGATTTTATAGGTTGAGTCAAGTAAAAGGGGCCAGGAAATCAAACATAACAAACAAACAAACGAAACCCACAAGAATCTAAGTTTCTATACTACATTATACCCACTCAAGGAATAAATTAGCCACTCAATTAAAAATGTAAAATCTCTACTTGCATAATTCAAATATTTTGAATTATTCACTTTTGAGAAGTTTTTAGAATTAAAGAAAATTGCTTTAAGAAATGCTTTGGTATAACCACTCCCTAAACTCTTGAAATAGTTCATATGAATCCCTTTCTTTATCAGATTCATGATTTGGAGGTAGAATACCCAAATATCATGTATAATCAAGACTGTGGATGTACCTTTGAGCCTGGTCTGGTCTGCTGTGCAGACTGGACCTTATTTTAAGGGGCACTAGCTGCCAATAGAAAATGCTGAAACAAACTGAGTCTGATCCACAATGTGCTATGAACAGATAAGAAAACTCCAAGAGCTAAAGTGTTCCTCTAGTCCTATTCTGATGAAGAAAGACCCAGGGAAGAATTACAAATATGAAAAGGGCAAAGGAGAAAGTCCAGGAGGCCCTTCTTCCTAACTTTGTCTCTTTCCCCCTTGTATCTGCCTGTCTTTCCCCAAAGGGAAACAATGAGTATCTAACCATCTCCAAGCACCACCATGAATGAACTTTCTTGTACTCTCAAGAAAGAAGATGAAACAAGTATATAGTATGCAAATAGCTCTTTGCATCCAGTATATCTTTTATTAATAATAATAATATTTTGAGGAATGTTAGTATCCCCAATATCAAATGATGACATGGAAACCACTGGAGATAACTGACTTCATCCAAGGTCTTACAGATTTAAACAGTGAGGCTGAGATTTCAGCTCAAATCCTGTGACACCAAATTTATTGTTTTTTCTATGCTATCATAATATCTCTCTAATTAATCTATATATACTGAGAAGGGAAAATATTGATAAATATTTAAGTAATGATTAATTACCTGGGGAACTTAAAAAAATTAATAAAGATTCCTGAACTCCAGCTTTAGATACTGTTTTAAAAGGTCTAGTGTAATGTGTCTGGTTTTGTTTGCTTGATTTTGTTTTTAAGTTTTCTCTAAGTAATGCTGCTGCTCAGTCAGCTCTGGGAATATCTCTAGTATTGAGACACCTTTAAAGTATATGCAAGAATATTTATATTTTTCAAAGGGGAAAATAAATCTTGTGAACAAAGCATTTTTATTCAGAATTTCTGCATTATGTAGATGTCTTGAGACAGTATTTTGAGGAGGGGGAACTAACTACCTGGCACCTCTGAAATTATGACATGAAGGAGGGTACTTACTCTGCTTTTTAAACAATGTATCCATGCTTTCACATTGCATGCCTGGACGCTGATTCATCTTTCCCTGGTAGAACACAGCTTACAAGAAAAACAAAGCTGTTTCAAATGTTAGCTTCATCTCCTGTTAGCTGCATGAACTTGGGAAAAATATTTAGCCTCTCTGGATCTTACTTTGTTTCACCATTAAATGCAGATATTCATATGCATTTCACAGGGTTGTCCCAAGAATAAAACAAGCTGTTGTACAGTGTTTGGCCTAGTCAGTGCACAAAAACTGTAACTAGCATTCATTTTAAAAGGATGCAGTGTTTGAGTATCAACCTTTTGAACCAAAGCATCTTCCCCTTGTCAGTGTTCCCCATCTCGTGTTACATTATTCTTCAAAACTGCTATGAAAAATAAGGCTCTATGAACAAATCTGTTTGGTAAATACTGAAGAATGCATTCTCATTTAGAGATCATAATCAACAGATTAAAAATCTTGAGAAGTTTTTCATGAAAAAAAAAACCCCCTAACTTTATTTAAGACATTATTTCCATAAACATATGTAGTTATGGAGCCCTTATTCTCATGGTACACCTATTAATATTCTGGAAATAATATCCAAAAAAAACTCTTTTAGAAAAGATCCTTCTTTTATTACTAAAATCTTAACAACACATATGATTTTGCTTTTAGGCAAATTGAAATGGTCAAAATGAAACGTCAGGGTTTTGAAATTAATTATATGTATGTATCATTTATACCTACATTGTGATGGAGTGGCAGAACAAGACTCCTCCATAATACAGACTGCATGTACAGCTATGGTGCAGCCACTTTTTTTCCTGTTTGTGTGTAGGTGTGAATATGTATGTGTGTGTATGTTTGGATGAATATGTGTATCTATGTGTATGTGAGTTTGTATGTGTGTGTACAGACTTAGGAATGTCTTTATGTATAACTACTATATCTAGTTGTGAATGATGGATGAAACAAAATTCCTTGCTTAATATAAAAGATATTATAATTACTGCTATACTGTTTTAATCTGTATCCCATATAATATATAGACTTACTAAGTCTTAGAAAGCTTATAAGTTTAAACATCAGATCTGAGTACAAACTTAAAATGAAGATTTTAAACTATATTCTTAAATTCGCTTTTATCTTCCCACATTCTTTACTGCTCCTCAGCGTTCGCCTCCACTGGCTGGCATTTTCTCAAATAACCAGTTTATTTATCAAAAACTAAAGAACTAAAAATCATGTTGCACACAAAGCAATATTTAGGTTCTTTCAACATCTGAGGCAAAGCAACAAGAGATTTGACTTCCTCTAAGACCAACTTAGGGTCACTGCTTGTTTGTTTTCCTTTACATGGGCACTCCAGCCTTCCTTAACGTCCAATTTGTGTTCAGTCAGTAGGTATTTAAACTACAGGAGGAGTCCAGCCAAAATAAGCCATCCTTCTGCCAGGTCCAAAGTTTCCTTTCCTCCTTCTCTCTCTGGGTTTTCTCTTATAACTTTACCTTTCACTTAGTTCCATGGAATGTGCCTAGGCCTTCTAAGGGACATTTAACTTTAGGGAGCTGTTACTCATTTTAAACAAAGTGTCAGAATCACTGTTCCTAGAGAAGGCAATTGTTGGCAGAAAAGGAAAAAAAGTGAACACGAGAAGAACAAGCCTTCTTACTTCTTGTACTTAATGGCTTTTACTGATTCTGAAAACGTGGGTTGCTAGGGAAGGGACAATCCTTTGCCCATATCCCTTTTAATATAAAAATAAATGTGTGCATGTGTGTGTGTAGTTTTTAAAGTATGAAAGCATTTAATACAGAGAAGCTCAAATGCATGGTTGAAGAAAATCATTTGGTATGGTTGGTGTGGCAGTTACTGTCTAAAGCTGTAGAAAGTGCATTTACCTTTCAAGGAAGCACTGCTCTGTGTTCTTACCTTTCCTTCTACTCTCTAAGCAATACATCCAGATTTATCCACACTCAGTCCTGTCTCCAAAACTCAAGTCCAGCACCTTCTCTATTCTGAACACAAACTTTAATTAAAAAGACTGTTACACACACAATCTATTAAATAGCACTGAAGACATTTTAACTCACTTGGATTTAAACAGCTAACTGAAGGTTCCTTGGTTTTCCTTTCGGATTTCTCCCCTCTGGCACCCTTTCATTTACCAGGCACCCAATTCACCCATGGCAATCATGAACTACAGCATTTAGGAGTGAGAAACCTTCCCTACAGACACATCCAAAAATGATTTTTTTCTCATATCAAGAGCCCTTTAAAATTCTCTTTTAAAATAACACTTTGAAAAAAATAACATCTGTTTAAATCCTTTTATCATGATTTAAACACATTTTCAGTTATCACATTTTTCTCTTTTTTTTTCCTTTTTTTTAAAGTTCTTTTTATACCTGTTACCATGGACACAATGTTGCTTGCCTCAGAGTCTAATTAAAATGGTTACTTGCTCAGCCAGGGATTCAGAGAATAATCACGTGTTGGGGGAGTGGTTTTAAAATCTGAGGGAACTATTGCTTAGGATATCTTGATAGAAATGCTTCTCCATTATCAAAATCCCCTCTCCATTTTGCAAGGAGTGTTTTGACCAATCAATACCTGAAAAGACCCAACATACATTATTTAGAAGCTACAGGCCATATTTTAATCTTATACACCTCTGGTCTTTGGGCAGGTTGCTGGGGGTTATAAAGCAAGGATCTGTTATTTGTAAATGTGAGTTGGGGGAAAAAACCCTCTCCTTGTTAAATTATTGAATACATAATATTTAGTCCAATGTAGAATTTAGATAAATTATTAATGAAGAAATTTCCTAGGTTTCAATCCATCTTCCAATAAAACCACATATCATCTCTATTTATGTAGTTGATTGCCTCATTTTGGACTTTATAAACATATTGTTTATTTTTATTTTATTTTTTTGCAGTACGTGGGCCTCTCACTGTTGTGGCCTCTCCTGTTGCGGAGCACAGGCTCCGGACGCGCAGGCTCAGTGGCCATGGCTCACGGGGCTAGCCGCTCCGCGGAATGTGGGATCTTCCTGGACCAGGGCATGAACCCGTGTCCCCTGCATCAGCAGGCGGACTCTCAACCACTGCGCCACCAGGGAAGCCCCCATATTGTTTATTGTTGTTGCTTTTGCTAAAAGAAAAATCAAATACTTTCAAACGGTCAAAATCTGTTTAAATTTAATTGTGATAATGGTTTGCTTGATACATCATCAAGCAAGCATGCATTTAAAACTGGATAAGTCAGAAAGCAGTTTTTTCCTTCTTCAACAACAGTGCTTCTAAGAGCACATCCTTGACAATGTGGACTATCAGGGTACTTAGAATAGATGGTAAAAATGAAGAAAGTTACCATGGTTTTCCAGCAAGAATATAAATTTAGTATTTAAAATTTCTAGGGGTATAGAGACTTTACTATTTTTATTTATTTTCTGCAGCCCATCACTTTGGTAACTTTGATCATATAACCTGTTAGTGCAACCCCTATACTGTCCAGTATCTTACGAGATAGACTTGAAAGGTGCAGAAGATTTTTTAATATTAATTTCCATCTCTTGAAATCTATCATGAGGTTTACCTAATAATATGTTTTGATATTGGGTTGTTATTAAATAAAGTGCATGGAAATATGAGATTCTATTGAACAGCAAGGCAGTAACAAGTAGAGGCAAAGCAGTGTAGGGTTCATGGGAAGTCGTCACAGGAAGTCCGAATTCAAAGGCAATCTCTGTGCTAATTAACTGTAAGGCACTTTGCTGAACCACCAGTTACCCTCTCTAAAACAAAAGGGGTGGATCCATTGTCTCTAAATTTCCTGCCACTTCCAATGTTCTGTGGCAGAATGACGGTAGTGCCATTCACTGTGACAAGGGCTCTAGGAGAAAAACAAGTTTGATGAGGAGTGTCATGGTTTGGTGTTTGATATGATGAAACTGAGTTCCCCCTGAAAGTCAATTGGGAAATTCAAGTAGGCAATTAGATACAAGGGTCTATAACTCAGAAGAGTGCTCTAGAGATACACATATGATAGATCCTGGCTTATGGATAATGACTGAAATATGCTGTACTGACTATTTCCCAGGAAGAAAGAATATAGTGAGAAGAGGGCTGGATACTGAGCTTTGAGAAACCCGGAAAGAACAATATAAGCCTGTAAAAAAGACCAAGGGAAGTGTGGTACCATATAACTAAGAAGAATGAGCCGAATCAGTATAGTTTGCAAATCTTATCTATTCAACAAATTATATATACATATATACATATGTATATATGAAGCATTTTACTATAATATAATATTTGTAGGTGCTGAAAATTCAAAGAATAGTGAAACACAGTCTGTGACAACACAGCTTTAATAAAAAACCTAAGCAGTTCTTTTAAGAGAACCAAGTTTGAAAACAAGAAAGTTGACATCAACTTTAATAAAAATACTCATTACATGTATTATTCTCAGATAAATTTATTTCATAGGATTTCTCTTTTTTATGAGAATTCATTATTTGAAAGGTAAAGGGAAGACTTTAGTTTAAGAAAACATTATACTACTCTGACCTTTTCGATATTCTATACTTTGATTGGCTAGATTGGAATATCTCATCGTGTCCGTCCAAGTAAGGGCAAGACTGTAAACAGTATGAACTGGACTAGTCAGCCAATCAAATTATAGAGTGTTGTAAAGGTCAAAGCAATACAATATGCTACTATAATTTACATAACATATGTGCAGCATTACAAGTCCAATATTTCATCCTCAGACAAGGATTGAATAAGAACATAAAAAGGCATGACATGAATGCATTCTGCTGATGACAAAATCAGGAAGACTTTCTTGAGATTTCCAAGATTGCCACTGAAGAAAGAGAGGAAGAAAGGAAGAAAGAAAGAAGATACTCATTTATTGACGTGAGTTCAAGATAAGAGGTAGGATGTAGGAAGTTCATAGCGAAGTCCCAAGAAAATGGTGGCGAGGCAGTAGATTAATGGGTCTGAAACTCAAGAGACCTGGATTCTATGCCCTGCTTTGCTACTAACTAGTTACAAGACTTTGAAAGCTTACTGGATTTCTTGGCACTAATTTTCTCATTCTTTGAAAGATGAGATATATTCGTAATTATTGATTTTAGTAATCTTAGTTGGAGGGATTTTTTTTAAGTATAGAGCAATGAATATAAAGTAATCCTTACTTTCAAAATACAATCTTGTGGCACATAAGACAAGTAAATCAGTAACTACTTAGATTAGTTTAGGTAATTACAAAAAGAACATTTTAGCATAGATGCAGTCCGTCATTGTTCTTTGCCTCTGTGCATATGGAAAGATCTACATTTATATACATGATGTACAGTATCAGTACAATCTCCACAAATCTTATGGTGTGGGCACTTAAATTCTACGGCAGAGAAACAGTCCAAGAGTCAACAGTAAGGCAATAGGAAGCTCTACATTATCAATGGTAAAAATGACATGATTCACATTAAAAACCTTTAAAATCAGCGCATAAAACGCACCTAGCGTTATAGAAAAACAGTAGCTGCTATTATTCCATTCCTTGTTCATTAACATTCTCTAGGCAGAATGTGATCTGCTGTGATTTTTTCCCCCTTAAATGTTACTATTGAAGTTGTAATAAACGTTCACTAAAATGTTGAGAAGGTAAGGAATGACAGTGAACCCAGTAAGATTTTTTTAAAAACCTGCACTTTCTAGGTTAATCATAGAAATACTAAGGACTAAAATATAAAAAATAAGTTGTAACATAGTAAGTTATGAGAATGCTAAATGAATGTTCAGAGGAATGGTGCATTTTCTTTGAAAAGTATCTCTGTGAACTCATAATTTCACAAGCCAAATCAAGAGCAAAAGTATTGAGCAGTAAATGAGAGAACCCAATTAGTGATCTTTGATGGATCAAAATTGTGCAAAACGGACATTTAAAATTAAACATGTATTTCCAATTGCCGAAAATGACTATCTGATGGACAATAAATACTTTACACATGTTTAATACACAAGATAGGTTTGCAAGAGTATATTCAGAATTTCTTTTCGTCTTTTCATCTGGTATTAATTACTTGTAGTATATATTAAAAGTGGATAAGCAACTATGACTCTTTTAAAATTTGTGTTTATTTATTGTTTATCCTATATTAGATCTGCACTTAGGGAGTAATTTTGGTATCTCTATCTTCACAACTTCAATAATTTCTTTCAAAACTTATAGCAAGTATCCAGAATTTCTCGAATGTAAATACTGAAACCACTGAAAAAATGAAGTTTACCTATAGTGAGATATATACGGAAGTGCATTTAAAAAGGGATAGAAAATAATCTCCCTGGAAAGAATTTTTATGAGTTGCTTGGGATGAAGGATTTTTTCTTTTTTGTGATTTGAGGAAAGGGAGCTCCCCTGGACCCACATCATTAACTCACCCAGTTAATAAAGAATCAGAGTAGTCAGTGTAAAGATGACTAATATATTAAATACTTTAAAAAGACATGAAGGACCTTTGAAATTATTCAGTATATCAATTATCTTATTTTATAGATTACACTGAAGTGGAGAGAGGTTATGTGACTTGTTAAAAGTCACACATCTAAATAGTTGCAGAGCTCAGAATATTCCAAAAATTTCTCATCTCACTCAGGGTAGAACCAAGGGCCTTACAATGGCCTCTAAATCAGTGTTAGTCAAGGTTCTAAAAGAAGTTAATGGTACACACAAGGGTTTAATTGAAGAGAGTATAATAATGGGGCCATTTACAATGGCATGAATAGGGTTGAGGAAACCAATAAAGGAAGTAAATATTCAGAGAATAACAATAATGAGAAGCTACTCTGAGTCCTAGACTTAAAGGAGAAATGGGGATGAAACATCTTTGCTAGAGTCCAGAGACAGTTTGGCACTATGGGCCAAGGATGTCTGACAAAAGATGTAAGGAGAATGCAGTCACTGATAAAATCAAGGCAAGGCAAGAGGGAAAAGTCCTCTATCCTTTCTTTCTCTCCTCCAATATCCTGGCAGTCAAACTTAAGTCAAGGCTACAGAGCCTGGATGATGCAGTCCACAGTCCTGTGGCTGAGAGCATTGAAGAGAAGGCTGAAAACTGATCCTGATGGATAAATGACATATGGCTCATCAGATCAATAATTCTTATGGCAAATACTATATTTTATCATGTTATAAGCTAGTAAACCTATATAGAAAAACTCCAACACCATTTCAATGCAATTGATTAAACATCCAATACTTAGGTATGTGTTGGTTATCACTGCATGAGACAAACTCACAAGTGGGTATGTTGCTGTCTTTTTAAAATCATGATGTTCCATCTTATTTGGATATTCAGTGCTTTGTGGAACTCTAGTCAACACTCTTTCCCCTTTCCTCAGTGACTATTTTCATTCTTCCTCACTCTCATCAGATCTCTGACCAAACTACTCCCCATCTCTCCAACAAATGACTTTACTACCATGTTTATAGAGAAGATAGAAGTTATCAGATGGGATGGGCTATTTCTAAATTTTCTATCACCATAACTTTAAAACTTACCCTCATTCTTTTCTTTGCTTCTTCCCCTCCCCCACCAAGTCTAGTCCCATTACTTGTGCTCTAAATTCTAGCTCTACTGCTTTATTGCCTTCTTTCTCTCTCTCCACCTCTGCAACCCTAACTTGAATGTTACCATGTTAACTTGCTTCTTTGCCTGAGGATTCAAATACATTCGATCTCAATAACCATTAAAAAACAAACAAACAAACTAATAACAATTGTGTTATTCAGAGGAAGTAATGATATCTAGTATAAAAACGACCCCAAATATCTCACGATATGGGTGCTTAACACTATAAAAGTTTATTTCTAATCATGACAAAGTTCAGTCCAATGAAGCTCCACGTAGGGATTTCTCCATCCTATGGTTTTTCCATTGTGTAGGGTCAGGAAGAAATCTGCTGTATCCTCTGAGACTGGATAACAGGAAAGAGAAAGACTGGGATGATCTCATGAGTGTTTAGGGACCAGGCCTGAGATACTGACATCGTTTTCATGTACATCCCATTAGCTGGATTTTAGTCACATGGAACCACCTAACCACAGAGGAGGTTGTGAGCCAGGAGGAAAAGATGGGTTGTACTAGTTTTGTGTGGCTGCCATAAAAAATCACCACAAACTTATTTGCTTAAAACAGCATAAATTTACTATCTTATCTCGCTGTAGTCCAATATGAGTCTCATTAACCTAAAATTAGGATGTCAGCAGGGCTGTGTTCCTTTCTGGAGGCTCTGGGTAAGAACCCAGTACCTTGCCTTTTCTAGCTCATAGAGGCGATGGATTACTTGGCTTGTGGCCCTCTTTGCATCTCTCTGAACCTTCTCTCACTAACCACAGCCAAGAAATGTTGTCTGCTTTATTTATTTTTTTATTTTTATTTTGTTGTTGTTGTCTGCTTTTAAGGACTCATGTAATTAGATTGAGCCCAACTAGATAATCCAGGATAATCTCCAATTTCAAGGTTTATAATCTTAATCATGTTTGCTAAATTGCTTCTGTCATGGAAAGCACCATATTTACAGATACTGGGGATTAGGGTGTGGACTTCTTTGGAGGGCTATTACACTGCCTACCACAGGTTTAGAACACATTGCATTGAAATTGTCACAGGTGCTTCAAATTTCTCTCTAAATATTCCCTATCTTTCTCATTCCCTTTATAGTCAAACTTCTGAAATGTTTGCTGTATTCACACAATCTTCAATTCACATTCTCTACCATTCATTTTTAAAACCAAAGCAATTCACAACTACCACCACCCCACTCTACTGCAATAGCTTCTTTCAATGATCTCCTTGTTGACAAATCAAAGGGGGCATCTTCTAGTTCTTATACAATAGCACTGGATATTATTAATCCACCTTGCTTAAAATGTTCCTTTCTCTTGAATTTCTTGAGCTTTCTATTATCTTTCTTTTAGCACCATCTCAGTCTCCATTGAGAATGTTGCTTCCTCTATCCTTTAAATATTTTCATTTTCCTGATTCTCTTTTAGGTTTCCATATGTGATATGAAACATTTCCCAAACTTGGTGTACAAAAAAATACACATTTTAATTTTCTACTTGAGAACTCCCGCTTACATTAACTGTTTGATATCACCCTCGTGAGGTCTTCCTACACTCCCACTGCCTGTTTAATCCAGAATTGCCTAGGGACTAATATCCATTGAATACTTCTGTGGTATAATCTTTTTATACAAATAATCTCATTTAATATTCCTAACAATCCTATGAGGTAGGTTCTCTCATAATCCTCATTCACAGGCAGAGGAAACTGAGATCCAGTGAGATTAACTACCTTGCTTAAGGTCAAATAGCTAAGAATTGATTCCATAAAGAGAGAAGAAATAACGTTCCCAAAGAGAGTGGAGATAATCTGTTGTTTGTGTAACCACATTATAAAGCATGTTTTACTGGGGTTATTTTGGAGGGGGGAGAGAAGAGGAATCAGAATGAGATTTTAGGTAAAATCTTAACCATTCCCACCTCTTGTCCTTCAACTGATGTTCTGTCTCTAAGAATGCAGTAGATGTGGAGGTGAATATCGTTGCTATTTATGCCCCGCCTTCAGTTTAGTAATTCAAAAATGTGAATTGAATGCACATCCTATGAAGAACATTGTGACTTCAACCTGCCCTCAAGTGACGCTTCAGTGTTAAAAGTCCCCAGCCTGAGTTCTAAACAAAAATGAAAGTTTTTTTCCACTTTGCATGGAGTATAGAGATAGAAGTAGAGAGAATAAGGTCCTGAAACCTTTGGGTGACCATGTGAAAAGGAAGCACCTGCCCGCCGTGGGCAGTAGCCCAGCACAGCAGGTGTCTCCCTACCTTCTAGGCTCTGCACTACCTGCTGGCTCTCATTTGCCCCGTCTCTCTCATTTATATTTTGTTCTCTCATTTATTTTTCTTCATTTCCTATCTCTTCTCCTTGCACTTTTTTTTTACTTTCTCCATTCTCTCCCTCTCCTTTCCTCTTTCTTTCTCTCTTTCTGAGAAGGGTTTCAGTTTCAGTTAGTATTCAGAATGAATCTTAGTGGCTCAGGTCTGGTTTACCATCCTGGCTGTGAGGTTCATACAGCAGTAGTAAAACTCCTTAAACATATTGCAGGATAATGAGAGGACCAAGTGACCCTGAAAGCTGTACTGTCAGGGGCTGATGAGCCAACTTGATAACCTAACTTGAATTTAACATTTTAAAATTTAACATTTCCTTATCTGGAAAACATAACAAATTTCTAGTAAGGAGTTTTAATGTTATTTGATTATATGTTGGAGGATTTAATACTTGCTACATATTCTGCCTGGATAGCATGAAAACCCAAACTAAATGAAAAGAATAAAAAAAGTCCATATTGCACTGTTGAAATGCATGTCTCTGCCTATGATCTTTCAACAGAGAATTTGAAAAAGCTGTTTCCAAACTTCACTTGTTTTCTGACCCTGACCATTATAATTAAGGAAACCATTCCCCAAAGCAGTAGTCCCCCATTTTTATCATATTTTAAAATTCTTCTTAGCATTTTTCACTCTCAGAAAGTATCTTCTGATGCTTTATTAGCTCCTTCAATGTCTACCTCCTCCATTTTCAAAGGAAGCTCTATGAAAGCAGAGACATTGTCACATTTCCTCCTGTATCCCTGGTACCTAGTACAGGACCTGGCCTATGGTAGAGACAAACAAGTTAAGATGATCCTCCAATACTCAATCTGAAAGCTTCTGTCAGAAAACTGAAGTGGATGGATGTTTGATATCACTCTACTGAGGTCTTCACAAGTCAATAAAGTGAATGGAAATAAATGAATGGGAATAACTTATTGAGAGTTTGGAGAGTTCATCAGGAAAACATTTTTCATTCAACAGAATTCAGGACCCCAAGATGCTGATTATGTATTTCCTAATATACAAAATTTCAGGATTTAAGAAAGTTTGTAAGTGGCAATTTTTTTTTCCTATTCCTGATATGCCATAGAGATAAAAGTAAAAAAAAAAAATTCTTGATTTGTATATTTTCTGCAAAGAAGACTTTGAAACTTTATTTCTTCATCTTAGGTATGCAAAAATAGTTCTTATTATGTTCAAGGTACCACATTAGACTGAGATATGATGCATAACCTCACCCTTCAAAGGGTGTGATCTTTTGGAATCACTAATCTATACTTACCCCATTTATACACATGAATGGTTGACTTCCTCTGTTTCTAGAAGCCCAAAGAATTAATATAGTCCTAAAGACCTTTCTTAGGCCCCTAACCACCTCTTTCACCTCATTTCACTTTTGTCAGTTTCTTAAACTCCAAATGCTTCTAATCATCATAGAGCACATGCTAATCCCCCATAAAGAATAAAGAATATTCTTTCTTCTAATCCCTGCTAGTTAATTCTTGCTATTTCTTCAGATCCTAAATACTCATAAATTCTTCAGGACAACTTTACTTGTTCTCTCTTACAGGTCAAAAGTGTTATAAAATGCTCTCACTTTTCCACACAAATTCTTATACTAAACACAACAGCTCTCTTACATTTATTTCTGTGGTAATTTGATTATTGTCTATCTTCACCACTAGTCTGAAAGCTCCATGTGGGCATAAAGAGTACTGAAAAATATGTGTTAAAAGAATGTGTAAATGTAAAACCAACAGCTATATCTCATGATTATAGATCTTTTGATGCTACTGAGTTTTAAATTCTGGATTTAGTTCATTTAATAGCAACAATTCAATAGCAAATGAAACAAAAACTGAGAACAAATAGATCTTTTATGAGAAACACTTCAAATTATATCAATATGCTGATAGTGGCTTGTATTTTTAATTTAGTCATGCATGCTTGCCAAAAATGGCAACGACCTATCTCATATGTCCATTACTCAGTTTATCTTTTTTAAAAAACTTTTCCTAAATTTGGCCCATTCTTTCCTTCAGCTCCATGCTAATGCTCAAGGATTAGAAATAGTAGAAATCAATAATGAGGCATACTTCAGTTCTAATACTCATTTGAAGTTCTGAATTCAATCATTTATTCATCCACAAAACATTCAAAAATCAAATATTTAGCACCTAGAATACAAGATAGCATATGGGTAACAAGAATGTCTTGATATACCAAATGCATAAAAAAGTTCGTTTTCTCCAGCTGTCATTGATTTAATTTAGAAGTTAAGATAATTGCATAAATAGCTGCAACAAAGGCCAATATGATAAGTCATCCTAGTTGCTTAAACTAAGTATAAGGGAATTTCAAAAGAAGACATCATTGTTTGTAGGGACTATGGGGAATGGAGAGATGTCAAAAAGGTAGCATTGTGTGTTAAGGAACTGGAAGGATTTTGTTTGATTACAAGAAAAAATTCAGGCAGAGAGAATGGCATTAATGAAAGTGAGGAGGCCAGAGGTCTCATAGGGAACACAAGGAATCCAGTTTAACTGATGTGAAGAGCAGTAGGAGGCAAAGCTGGAGAGGAGGAATGAACTAGTCTTGAATGAAGGTGACCAGGTATTTCCTCTTGCCCATGAGATGTCTTTTGTACCAGCATCCTATCTAGTCTGGTGTTTGAAAACAATATTTCCTAAATAGCTGTAAATACAACCACTTTATAAGTCTAGCAAACATTAGAACCAATTTATCAGTCTATAATTATACACTTTAAAACGTACATAATTTTATAGCTTTGATATCCTGTTTTGCTCACAAATGTATCTCAGGTTGGAAGATAAATTATATAAAAACCCCAATAGCAAAGGTGTTTCTATAGTTGTTTATTACAATGAGAAGATAACCTAGCTAAGCCTCAGTTCCCTCATGAATAATATTCTAAAACATATTCTACAATATTGGAAATTAAATGTAAAATACATAGAACATAGCTGTACCTACCATATGGTAGTTTTCTGCCTTATTTTTGTAACTGAAGTAACCTAAATTTCTATTATCAAATATTTCTTTTAAATTCAGAAATACAATCATTTAATACATATCTTATTTTTTCTAAATAACTTATAGTTGTATTTAGAAAAATGGAATTCCATGGTCAAATAAATTTGGATAAAAACTTATTCTATCATTCTCTTTGTTATAGGCTGAATGTTGTGTTCCTCCCAAATTCATATGTTGAAGCTCTAACCCCCAGTGCAATTGTATTTGGAGGTGGGGCCTTTGAGAAGTAATTAGGTTTAGATGGTGTTCTTGAGGATGGGGTCCTCATGATGGAATTCATGCTCTTATAGGCAGAAAGGAGAGACATACACAGAGGAAAGGCACGTGAGCATAGAGTGAGAAGGCAGCTGGCTGTCTACATATAAGCCAGGAATCTGCCGTCACCTTGATCTTGGACTTCCAAGGCATCAGAACTGTGGGAAATAAACGTCTGTTGCTTAATCCACCCAGCACAGTCTATGGTATTCTGTTATAGCCGCTAGAGCTGACTAAGACACTCTTGGATAAAATCTTGGTTAAACTTATTAGAATGAACATTAGCCTATTAAAGGCTTTGAGGTATTCTGCAGGAAAAACATTTATTTAATCTTTTGTAACCTTATTTACCAAATCTATTAGAGCATGAATCCCGTTTTTTCCCAAGTAAAATAGGAAGACATCATGTAGGAAAAATATATATCCCCAATTATTGTGGGAACTATTGTGGGACTTATTACAATGTTGATTTCTATCAGTGTAAATAACCATTTAATTGGTGATATTAGTAAGTAGTCATGAATGCAAGTGACCAGTATTTTATTTGTCTATATTCTAAGTAGTTTAGTATTTGGGGCGTGGGGTAGATGGGATAATTCACCTCTAGAATTTAGAGGTGACAAAACAATGAAGCCAAAGTATATTCGAAGTATATTTTGTAACATCCGTTGCTATCAAGGAGCAAGTATCTAAAAATCATCCAGAACTGATAGCTCTTTTCATTTCTCCCTGCTATTTAAAGAGAAGAAATTTCCAGTTGCCCATTTCAGCCTATTCTGGTGAATTCAGGGCAGCCCTTGATTGAGATGTTTTTGCTAAAGGTCCAACTCAACTCTACTGCTTCTCTTCGAGTGTATTCCTTTGTGTTTTGTCTGTCACAGACACTCAGAACAACTGCTGAGCATCTTTCTCATAAATGTTTCATATACTTGACGACAGTATTTATCCCTTAGTTTCCGCGTGTTTGGATTTTATTCAATATCTTTTTGGTTGATGTGGAGGAAGGGAGATGGCACTTATGTTTCATACTCCACATTGCTGCCAGCTCTATCTAAAACACAAATTGATAATGTCAGTCCCTGCTTAAAATCCTCTAGTGATTTCCCCACTGCCTCTAAAGTTAAACACAGCCTCCATAACATAGGCCACAAGACCTTCATCTTTTTGCTTCTGCCTGATATTCTTAATACTAATCTATTTATACTCCAACCCCATCAGAATAATTTGTGTAATATGCCATGCTGTTTACAATGCTACCCTTTTGTGTTAGGCTGTTTTCTCTGCCTGAAATGTCCTCTCCTGCCTTCTTCTGGTTAATGACTACTCATGCTGTAAGACTCGGTTTAAATTACAGTTAAATTAGATGTTTTTTGTGCCCACCAGGCAGAGTTGATCACTCCTTCTGTGCTGTCCCATGTTTGTGCTGACTTCTTTTGTTGATCTTATAACCTTGAAGTATAATTGTGTATTCACCTTCATGTTTCGTTTACTGCACTGTGACGGCATTGGGGATATGGTATGTCATAAATTCAAAAAATGATAGCTGATACAGGTTTAATATTTTCTAAACCATATATGTGCTTCCTACCAAGAGTTCATAGTATTGAAGTAGTAGTTTCTGGTTTTCTTTTTCCTTTTTACAGAATTTGAGTAAGATAAAAGGCAGTTTCCTCTTTTTAGCCTCTCTCTTCTTAACCTTTGAAGAGTGAAGACTATTAACTATATTAAGTTTAAAATTTTCATTGAAGGGATCCATTTTTATCACTTAACAAAACAGCACTGACATTGTCATATGCCTAAAAAAAACACTGAAGAATTTTGGGTAATAATATTACGTTCTGGGATTCTAAGCCATTTTATATAACGTATTTTTTTGTTTAGTATCACTTCTTCTTATCAAAATGAAAAGGGAGATTATTAGATATACTTTAAAATACATCCATTTAGTTAAGGCCAATACGTGGTTAGGCCAAAGAACACAGGTGAAGTTCATTTACTCGGTTCCCCATCTCTCTTTTCTGCTAGTAACTCTCCAAACTCTCATTTATTACAAAAAATATTTTCAAAAAAATGTTTATGAGCATCTATTATGTGGCAGACATTGTTTTAAGTGCTTGGAATACATTAGGATATTTATGAATAAAGTATTATAAGGTAAAACTGTATTTTAGATAAACTTCATGTAAACAAACTTCTGTCTAGGTCACTGTGACCTTCCCTATTACTTAATCCAATGATTCTGTCCTCATCTTATTTGAACTCTCAGGAATATCTTGACACATGGTTGATCACTACCTTCATCTTAAAACACCCTCTGCCTGTAGCTTCCAGGACATTATTTCCCCTTAAAGTCATCCTGCCTCACTGTTTACATCTTCTCAGTCTCCTTTGCTAGTTCTTTCTCATCTCCCCAACCCCCGCCCCCCGCCCCAAAACAGATATTTGAGGCCTGCAAGTCTCAAGACTAAGAGGTTTGGGTTTTTTTGTTTTTGCTTTTGCTTCATTTACATTTTTTCAAGTGATTCCATCATCTTTCAGGTAATTAGATTCCATCTGATTTTACGGCTTTAACTACTCTCTGTATGCTAACAATTCATCAAGTTATATTTACTCTCAACTTCAGTCTTATATATCCAACTTGTTACCTAACACGTCTCTGGGTGTTGATGAGACATCTCAAATCTAGTGTACATAATATCAGACTCCTATCCCTGTTCACCTATCCTAAACCTGCTTTTTCCATAGTGGTTCTAATCTCAGTAAATGGCAATTCAATTTTTCCAGTTGCTCAAAACTAAACACATATCCTCTTCCTTCCAACGGCAAATCCTATTGGCTTTAAATTTAAATACTCAAAGTCCAACCATTTTTCATTATGCCTATTACTACCATCCTGGTCTAAGCCATCAACATCATTCTAAGCCATCACCAGCATATTTGCAGAGGTTTTCCAATTGGTCTCTCATGCAAACTTTGCCCATAATAGCCTCATCTCAACATCATAGTCACAGTAATCCAGATGAGAATGAATCAGACGATGTTACTCAATGTTTTAAAACACTTCAATAACTTACTTGCCACTTACAGAATAAGCCAAAGTGCTTACAATGTCCTACATGATTTAATCTTGTTTGTTATATTCTAACTTCACCTGCTATGATGACTATCATCCTGCTCCAGGGACACTGGCGCTTTTCTTGTTTCCTGGTCCTTGGAAGTTCAGAAATCCTCACTTCAAGGCCCTTTCACATTTTGGTCCTTCTCCTGGAATATGTAAATATCTACCTGGCTCTCTCCTTCACTTTTTTTTTTTTTTACAGTTCTTTGCTCAAATGTCACCTTCTCAGTGAGGCCCTCCCTGATAATTCTTATAAAATGATCAATGACCACCCCACCCTGAACCTGGCACTCCCTATTCTTATTGTTTTTTTTTCATTGCATTTATTAAAACCCAACCAACAAACCATACATATATTTATAGTTGCTGTTGTTTATTATGTCAATCTATCTAAATGTAAATTTCACGATGCTAGCAACTGTGCCTTTTTTGCTCATTGCTATATCTCAAGCAGCTAGAATAGTGCTTGGCATATAGTAGAAACTCAGTAAATACTTTTTGTTTAATAAGAATAGATGAATAAACCAAAACAAAATATATAAATAACATAATATTTTCATAACAAAAATGGAAGAAACACTCTTCTAAGTTATGAGTATTGGATTTTTGCCCATAAATAATTCAAATCAAAAGATATCATATGCTTCAAATGCTTCATAAAGCTTACAGACTACCTTTCTCTTTTATTAGCTGACTGGGACTCAGGTTCACAACAACATACAAAAATAGAATCTGTATCTATTAATAATCAAAAGAGGACAAAGAAACATGTGCTGACTAAATATGTCTTTCCTCCTCACAGTGTCTATCACAGCTTAAATATTACTTTAGTTTCGATGGTCTCATAGGTTATAATTTTCTTTTATCAAAACAAGAATGTTTTAAATGGCTCCTCCTGAATGATGAGAAGGTATTTGCTGATCATTTAGAACTGCTTACAAAGATAAATATATGTTAAATGGTTTTCTATTTAAAACTTACGTAGAAGTAACCCACATATACCAGACAATAATTACTCTTAATAACAAATTAAACTATTACCTGCTTCTTTTCCATTTCTTAGTTTAAAAAAATGAAAAACTCAGATAAAGCAATATCTTCAAAACTGCCAATTTGCATATTTTGGTAAGGAGATTTTTTTTTTTTTAACATTTGGGGAACCAAACTGCATTGAACAAAATGAAGTAAAATCCATTTATGTTTCTAGTTATTCTACTTAAAATGTAATGATAACAGACAGATACCAGTAGTTCCATACTCCACACAGAAAACTGAAGCTAAAGCGACAGAAGAATTGTATATGAGGAATTACAAGATGACCTTTTTGTGTTTAATCCTCGAATGTGCTTCTCCTCAAACAATTCAACCTACACAGAACTGTGAAAATATGATTCCAAACATTTGTTCACTTTTGTAAATTGTTTGCATTTTTGTAAATTTCTTTGTTTTTGTTTTACTTTTAAATTTCCTCCATGTTTTTCTCATTCTGTTTATTAGTCACCTTTGTAACACTCACAACTAGTGGAACAAATGTGACACAGAAAAAATAATTGTTAGTGCAAGCCCACAGCTTCCATTTATGACTGGAGCCCAGTATGCTGGTACTGTGGGAATACAACATGCTCTCTGAAATTTTCTGAATTATCTTCTCTAATGCAACTAGCAATCATACTGATAAACAGACAGATAAAGAGGAGATTCCAACAGTTAACTTATTCTGGATACAAAGTTCAGACATTTTAATAAGTGTTTTCTTTCAATTGTTTTTTTTAAGTGTGTTAAACTTAATTTTATTTAACTTATAACTGTTGCATAGCTGATCAAGCTGATTTCCATTTATCTGCCATGCATATTTGTTTTCCTTTCATTCCACTGTAACATTTAAAATATCTTCAAGTTTATTAAAAATGAAAGATAAAGACTAAATTTCAAGGATGAACTGAACCTCTTAGAAATCTTTCTAAATTTAGTTATATGCAAGGAAAAACACAATTATTCAGGGAAAAGGTAGAAATGAAATATAAGCCAATAACTTATGAAAACCTTTCAAATTAACTGTCCAAAATATCTTGAGCTCATAGATATATAGGTAAAAAAGAATGATCAACTTCAACGTAATATGAAATAATTACATAACATCTAGCTGAAAGATTATTTTCCACGAAAATATGGAGGATCTTATCATAATCAGTATTCCTTGCAGGGTCCTAGTGGGGTACCTGGGGAAAGCTGAGAAAAGGAGCAGAGAGATTAACTGACATGGTGAGACCAATAAAGCAAAAGGTTTAGATCACTGTGAGTCCAAAGACCATGACCAGCTTGCCTTTACGTGATTTCACAACTGAATTATCAAAAGATACACAGACTTGCCCAGGTAGAAATGACCTCTCCTCTTCCCTATGTCAGAAATGAATAAAGCCCCTCCATCTCTGAGATTTGTAACAGTATCAAGCAACAGAAAGGCAAATATCTATTGTACAAAGAATCTGGAAGAGATAAGAAAATGTTAATGTTATCCATTTCTAAACACCTATACTTCAGACATGAGTAAAATAAATAGGTATCAGTCAAAATTATTAGTGTCAGGGGCCTTGATGAGTCTCTCAGCTCCTTCTGAAAGGTATACAGCCAGCTGTTCTCCTTACAGCATTTTAAGATCTTTTCTAATATAATGTAAGTACACTTTTTACTGGTTTTCCTACAGCTGTGTCTTCCTCACAGACAACATCTCCTTCTACAATAGAGTGTGAATTTAATTTAAAAAATTTACTCACTGAGGCACCTGAAGTCCTGGGAAGTCTGACCTTTCTCCAGGTCAAAACCAGGCCTGAGAAACAATTAAACTGTCAGCTTTCTGAGAGCAAGGACTATGTTTTCTACTTTATAATCTGCCCACAATTTATACAATGTGCCACACACATTCTTGAAAATTATGGTTGAGAGTTAATTGACTCCAGGATAGCTACATAAAATAAACTTCTTCTAGGACATCAAGATTACCATACTGGCACAAATGGAATAAAGCAGAATCCTGTTGTGTTTTTTTTTTCCCGGTAGATCTACACTTGCAGCACTGGAATCAAAGTCTGCAAGAAGTTGGAGTAGATATTAGAAGATCTTTTTCTTGCTCAAATCTCTTGAATTTGGATCTACAGGCTGCCTAGAAAATTGATCTTGAACTTGATATGATATCAAGGAGTCAGAAAGACTTCCCAAGTATCCTTTCTCCTCCAGCTCTCCCTTTGACCATCCATTCATACCTAGAGCTGTTTAATAAGGTAACACTTTCAGCCGCTAGAGATGAGGCTTAAAATACAAGTGCAACTGGGAGAGACTAATGACCTAAAAACACTTTACTCTACAAAAGATATATTAAGCATGTCCTAGGAAAACACCCCGATGAGGGAGAGGGAAAGTCAGCATGTGGATTCTTCATAATGGGCATGGCACAGTATGTATGGTGTTTTACAATTTTCCTTGACTCAACTGTTTTTGCAGCCTTGAACCCCCACTGGATCTGGCTGAAATGTAGAATTTGAATAAACTGCCGCAAGGAGAGAGAAAATACTACAGCCAACTCACTCCTTTAAACTCCAATTCTCTTTCCAGGTTTGAGAATGATTTAAAATAATCCAGTTCAATTAATCTCAACAAGTATTAATCAGGGCTTCTTACTATTATTGTTTTGAGGATACAGCAAAATCAAAGATAGTCCCAATCTTTAAGTAGTCTTACTTCTCCGAATGGGAATAAGTATTGCAAAAAAGAGCAATTTGGATCACATAATGAGCATAACCTTACTTGTATTTAATTCAATTTTATCTATTTACAAATGTGGAAACTGAGACTTAGAAAGTTAAATGACTTCTTCAAGAAGCCAAATAAAGATAAACATAGATCTGATACTCAGATAGACCAGAAAGAAAAATACATGATGATGAACAGTGAATTATTTTATTTATTGTCAGCTTTTAAAATATATTTACACAGACAGTATATTGTCCCCTTATGATAGTGTTTTGGTACAGTAGTTATTTGACCACTAAAGAATAATTAATATTTTACAAAATATTTTCCACATTTTATGAGCTCTAGAAACATCTGTGCTGAATAAATGAATAAGTACAATTAATGGACTTGGGGAAGTAAAACCATTTTTCCAAATAACAGATCAAATAATTGTTATTTCAAACACTGAGATGTATAAAATGTATTTTAGGCTAACAATATTGGGCAACAGGACTTGCATTCTTATCATTGTATACAATTTGTTTTGCATATGTAATATGCTTTGGTGGTGTGAGTTATGAAATGAGTGTGAACCTCACCTTTCTTATCATGTGTTTATGCTAAAAATGGGGAGAGAAAGGAAATATAATGTCCATTGGCAAATGACAGAATGTTGCAAAATAAAATTAAAAGGTCAAGGTAGTTTTCAACTTTCTGAAACTATGTATATGTCACCCCAAAAAGCATGTCAGGCTAATTTGTACTGTTTTGTGCTTTCTCTTCTGTAGTTTTACTCTGTTGCTCATAAATTTGTTTTGGGGTAGAAAAGGAAAAGCTTTCTTCCTAATTTTGAGAGTAAAATAGATGGGAAATAATAGAAGGGCATTTTTCTTCAGTGACTAGACATTCAGTGAACAAGCAGGTTGTTTTGACAGATGAGCTAAAGGTCTGTCCATCACAGACGTGGGAGGTCCTCACTCCTCTGACTGCTGAAGGGAAAAAGCTGAACAACAGCCAATGTGTAGATTGATCAAGAAAAAACATAGGCAAAACTGCTCAAGAAAGTAAAATCTAGGCTAGAGGCTGCCGTTAATAAAATAAATATTATATGTGAATAAATGCACGCTTACATAATTCTATTTCCATGATCCTTCTTTGGAGAACACTTAACTAAGTTGCAGTCTGCTTATTCTCACATAAAACATGTACCTGGTAATAAACTTGGCCCAGGGGTCATGATGATATCTCAAGCCCATGAAGTCCTTCTGACCTCTCCTCTCTCCGTGACTTTGGCTACAGCCTCCTCCTCCTCTTTCTGTACCTCTCCCCCACTCATACCCTTTTGTTCCAGGTTCTGCTCCCTCAATTCACTATGGAATAGAAATCCTTAGATATTTGAGTCCAGGCAAATAATTGAACACCTTTTATTTAACTTCATCCTGTGCAAAATGAATATAGTAAAAAATACTTCTTTACTGACTCTGAAAGGCTACCCTTTTATCTCCCCCAGCTTTACTGAGGTATATTTGACAAATAAAATTGTAAGCTCTTTCAAGTGTACAATGTGATAATTTGATATACATACACATTGTGAAAGGACTCCCCATCAAGATAAGTAACACATCTATCACCTCACATATTTCCCTTTTTTTGTGTGTGTGTAAGGACATTTAAGTTCTATTCTCTTAGTAAATATCAATTATACAATACAGTGTTATCAACTATAGCCACCATGCTATACACTAGACTGTCAGATCTTATTTGTCTTATATCTGAAAGCTTGTACCCTTTTATAAATTTGTCCATATTTTCTGCACCCCCCTAGTCCATGGCAACCACTTTTCTACTTTCTGTTTGTGTGAGTTTGATTTTTCTTTGGATTCTACATGCCAGTGATTCTACATGCCAGTGATACCATGCAATATTTGTCTTGCTCTGTCTGGCTTATATCACCTTGCAGAATGCCCTTCAGTTTCATCCATGTTGTTGCAAAAGACCGGATTTCCTTCATTTTTTAAGGTTGAATAATATGCCATTGTGTGTATGCGTATACACACACATACATATGCCACTTTTTCTTGATCCATTCATCTGTCCACAGACACTTAGGTTGTTTCCATATCTTTGCTACTATAAATAATGGTGCTATGAACATGGGAGTACAGCTATCACTTTGAGGTAATAAATTCATTTCCTTTGGATATATACCTAGAAGTGGGATTTCTGGATCATATGGTAATTCTATTTTTAATTTCTTGAAGAACCTCAACACTGTTTTCTATAGTAGCTATACCAGTTTGTATCCCCTTTTCTCCATATTCTTGCCAGCATTTGTTATATCTTGTCTTTTTAATAACCAATATCCTAACAGTTGCATTTCTATACACCAATGAAATATCAGAAAGAGAAATTAAGAAAACAATCCTATTTACAATTAAAATAATAAAATATTTAGGAGTAAATTTAACAAAGGAGATAGTAAATCTGTACACGGAAATCTGTAAGAAAATTGATGAAAGAAACTGAAGAAGGCACAAATAAAGGCAAGGTATCCTGTGCTCATGAATTGGAAGAATTAATATTGTTAAAATGTCCATATTACCCAAAGCCATCTATATGTCAAAGCAAGCTCTATTAAAATTTCAATGGAGATTTTCACAAAAATAGAACAAACAATTATAAAATTTGTATGGAATTATGAAAGACCCCAAAGCAATGCTGAGGAAAAAGAATGAAGCTGGAGACATCACACTTCCTGATTTCAAACTATATTACAAAGCTATAGTAATTAAAACAGTATGGTATTGGCATAAAAACAGACACACAAATCAATGGAACAGGCTAGGGAGTCCAGAAATAAACATATATATTCAGTTAATTTATTACAAAGAAGCAAAGAATCAGCAATGGGGAAAGGATAGTCTCTTCAATAAATGGTGTTGGGAAAACTGGACAGCCACATGCAAAAGAATGAAACTGGACCACTATCTTACATCATACACAAAAATGAACTCAACCTGGATTAAAAACTTGAACATAAAACCTGAAATCATAAAACTACTAGAAGAAAACATAGGCAGTAAGCGCCTTGACATTGGTCTTGGCAATGAGTTATTGGATTTGATAACAAAAGCAAAGGCAACAAAAATAAACATGTAGAATTACATCAAACTAAGAAAGCTTTTCCACAGCAAAGGAAACCATCAACAAAATGAAAAGACAACCTATGGAATAGGAGAAAATATTTGCAAGCCACATATCTGATAAGGGGTTAATATCCAAATATACAAGGAACTCACACAACTCAACTGCACAAAACAAATTAAAACCAAAAAATAAAATAAAATTGAGCAAAGGACCTGAATAGACATTTTTTCGCAAAGAAAATATCCAAATTGTCAACAGGTACATGAAAAGGTGCCTAGCATCACTAATCATCAGGAATATGCAAATCAAAACCACAAGGAGATATCATTTCACACCTGTAAGAATGTCTGTTATCAAAAAGATGAGAGACTATCTTAAATAACCAAATGTGAAATACCTTGGGGGATTGGAGATGCCTATAGAAGGGTAAAATAGTGCATTACAAAAAATACTGGTTCACTTAGTTTGTTACGTGGTAATAGGAAAAGATTATACTGAATCACCAAGGCAGATATTTTCAGGCATATTAAACTGAATTCTTACCCCATGCGAAATGAAGAATCAGAAACAGGAGTGCAGGTAGTGGCTGGAAGAGAGGGAAAGTTATAAGGCTGTACTTGGGTCTAGAGTTTGTACTTACTGAAAGCTCTAGCCAAATGTGCAAGTTGGTAATACAATAAAAGCATCCTTAACATCTTTATTTTACGTATAATGTACCAAGAGTAGAGGGGTATGGTGACTTGCTCAAAATTATACAATTGTTTATGAGAGAACCATTATCGCTAAAGGAGTACTCAAGGGGAGTGAAGTGACTAGAACCGTCAAAAATGTTTGAAAGCACGTGAGTGTTAGGCCTTTTTTGCTGTTGTACTTATTGGAAGCCCAATTAAAATTGATTAAAAAAATTTTTTTTAAGGAAATGGGTTGGTTCTTCTAACTGGGTGGTCCTCAAGTTGATTTCATTGTCAAGCATAATCAGATCAAGGGATCAAAGTAATGTCCTTCAAATACCTGGATTTATTTTTAGGTAGGTTTTACCTAGGTCACTTTTTGTTCAAGGTTTATGTCATCTCACAGGTAGCAAAACCTATAAGAAAGTTTAAAAAGTTTGGCTTTCCCAGATAATCTAGGCTGGATTCCCAGTAATGACTCCAGCTGGTTGGATTAGGTTTTGTGCTCAGTCTTGAACTAATTATGGTGGCCAGGTCAGTGGCATATCCTGACTGGCTGAGCCAGATGCAAATGCCTATTTCTGGGGCCAGGTAGTGAAGGTATCCCACATTAAATATGTAAACTGAGAAGGGAAGACTGGCCTTTCCCAGCAATCTGCTTACCCCTTGTTAATTGCAAAACTGGTGACTCTTCAGCCCTTACTACCACCAGCATCTCTAAGTCCAGGGGACACTTAAGTGAAATTTTCATCCTAAAAAGAAGGATGTTTGACTTGACCTTGGCATGTTTCTACTTGCTCAATAATACCTTTTTTGTATTTCCTAAGGTCTTACCCTAGATGAATAATGAACTGGAAAAAAGTTGCATAATTGATTGTAATTCTTTAAATATAAATTTAAATAATTTAGATGTAATGGACGTTGTTAGATACAGTTTCTGAGGTGGTCTTTAGCAACACTTAGAACACTCATCCTAGGGTCATACCCATAGTAGGTACTCAATCAGTGCATGTTAAATTTGATGGAATTATTTTCTTGAGCCACTTATCTGTTGGGGATTGTTAGAGCAATAACTGTGTGTCTGTATGTAACTAGAAAATAAATTAAAAGAAAAGAAAGCTATTTTCCCCCCAAATCCTATTAAGAAATGAAAGCATGTTTTAAAGAGTGAGAAAGTTTATATTATCCTAAGCAGTATATTTAAAACCACTGCCATGACCCAGTAATAGATTATAATCAATTTCACTAGCCATCACAGTAGGTTTTAGAATATTTTTAAAAATGCAATTTACTGTAATAGAAAGGAAAGAATACAACTGAGCACATCATTCATAATAGGGATAAGTATTGTTCCCTGAGATTTTATTTCATTTGTTGTTTGTATGTCTGTGCATGTGCTAGGCTGTACTGCAAAATGTATTTCTTCCATTGCATCACAGTAAAAAGTGTTTGAAAAACACTGCCCCCAGAGTTATGGTATGTGTCTGCTTTGTCACCGTTCATGGTTTATGTTGTCAGCTAGTAGCAGAATCAGAGAGCGACATTGACACCTAACATATAACCATAGTTGGCAGATGAAGACCTTAGAGAACTTGTGCCATGTCTGAATCCAGCTTAGGCGGGCTTTCAAAGGCGGGCTTTCAATTGGTCCACAATGCTCACATTGGTTTGGAATTCTGTGGATGTACGTGTCCCTTGGTAAGGATGGATTTGTGTGACTTCTTGTCAAATCAATGTTTATTGACAAAAATCTATTTTGTTGTTTTGTCCCAGAAATCTATATTGGCACCATTCCCTGTGGATATTTGGCTAGTCAGTGGCAACCAGTGATGCCAGCTAGAGTTTTTACCGTTTTTATGGTGTCAGCTGCTTTCTTGGCTTGGTTCTCTTTTGTTCAGATTGTAAATGAGGGCAAGACACCCAAATCCACCCCAGTGTGCTCAGTGGCAAATGATAGGAGCCCAATAGCTTAAGGCTAAGCAGCAGGAGCTTTCATGAATGAGGGGTCAGATATGGTTGTGGCTGTAAATGCGGAACTGTGCTAATGGATGCTATGCATAGAAATACTGGAGAAGTGTGTATCTGAATGTGCGTGTATATGTGTGTGTGTGGTGTTTATGTTTGGATATGTTTAAAAAAGATTTCTTTTTGATTGGAATGTCACTGTTTTAACTAAGTGAGATGACTGATTTTGTTTAAAGGCATAAGAAAGTAGTCAAAATATAGGGAAAAAGCTCTCCTCACAGTAAAGTTATAGATATGTGATTTTTTTTACAACATTCACAAACAGGCTACTCCATTGGTAGATTATCCAGGATTCTGTTCTCTTCCTTCTATTCCTAGTGTATGTATTCGGGTCATTCTAAGATTCTTTAGGACTTGTGCCAGAGGTACAATGAGGGACACAGAAAAATATGAAGTTTAAATCTCTCAAATGATATGATTTGTTTGCAGCCCCTTATAAAATTTGGGGGGTGGGGGATTGAAGAGTGTGCCTACTATCAAGAGTTAAATTGTCTATGTGCTTAATGATCTGAGACTTTAGACTCTCTGATTATAAGTAATGAGAGACAGGTGAACCACACAGGGTGTCCCTTGTACTCACAGTGGTACAGGAAGGTTTCGAGCCAGGCCTAAAGGATGACATGAGAGAAAGGGAGGGGTAGCGGTGTGTCAGAGTGGAGGGCCGAGGAGTGCCTGCTTCCTCTGGAATGACCAGCTTTCATTTGGGGAGGGTCTACTTAATAAGATGCATTGAAAAGGAAGTAGGTTCAGGTTGAGGGACCATTACAGAAAACTTTTTAAGGCCAGACCTTGCAATGGGATAGACTGCAATTGTGATGCCTCTTAGGAAGAAAAGAAAAAGAACAGAAAGAGAAAGACACCATAAGGGCAGTAATTAAATAAGGCCAGTGTCTCCTTTTGGACTTATAAAGATATGATTTCCAAATGAAGCTTTGATCCCTGGCATAGAAAAGTTTTCAATTTCACAACTTTAGATAATGTGGCAATTTTGTTTCATATACATGTGAATGGTACTAAATACCTCTAAATGTATTCCTCCGCAATAATAAATTGTGGAACTATGAGAAATGATGCATCATTTCTATAAGGTATATTGCTGGTTAAGATGGATAAAAAGCAAAATGTACTGGCTTCTGTCTTGATTTCTAAGCCAGATTTCTTCTGTCAATGACTTGACCCCAACACCAACACCAGCACATTGTTTTGTTTTTCAAGCCCCAATTATTTTGGTTCTTGCTTATTCTGGCCACCCAGGTAGTCTGTGCAAGAAATGGGTTGAAAGGTTAATGGAGTTCCATGGGGGTCCCCGGAAGTTGTAGTTCTAAGTGTAGATACACAGTGTTAATGCACAGGCAGCCAGACTGGTCCCACCTCACCATCCTCTCCCTTCAAAACCCTACCATCTAACACCTTCACTGTCAATTGTGCAAAAGGTTCTCAAAATCCAGTTTGTCTCCTGACTCTGACTCTAGAAAAGATTAAAAATGAATGTATGTTTGCTCAGAAAAAAGTTCACAATACGCAAATAATATTCTGGGTACTTTTTTCCTTGTTTATGTCTAATAAACAAACTTCCTCTGAAAAAATCGACTCCACCAAAAACCAGAAGAGACAAAGACACACCCTGAGCTCCACCCAACCCTCAAATCAGATGAGAACTTTCCATTTTTTTAAAAGAAATACCACAATAATTGCTTTTCTGCTGCCTTGCATGAAATCATGAGACACAGAACATTTGCCAAATAGTTCTAAGCCTCTTAATGTGATCCACTACATGTGAGTAATGAAAAGGGATTCAGGAGGATTCTTTCAGTATTGAGATCACAGATTTAAAGAAAACTAAGAAATCAGCCGGATACCTTTTAAGAAAACATTTCTAAGAAAATTGGTGGAGTAACAGCATGGATTCTTCTAACTTAAATATTTAGGGAAATGTACTTTTATGTCCACAGAAACTAATGTAAAAGCAGGAGCAATGTAATATTTAGACAGTAACTAGGACAGGGACACTTGAATCTTTTTTTTTTTTTTCCTTAGCAAATGTCCTGTTTAGCTCACATATGAATTAAGTGAACCATTCAGAAAAAATCTCAAAATACATGGTTAGGACAGTAATCTATATACATAGTTGTAGCAAAGAGAAAAGAAACCCAGCAGTCACATTACTTAACTTGGATGCAGGCCTCAATGTTTTAAAAAAGGATCACTGTAATTATTTAAGGGTACACACTACCCTTCCTCTTTATTTACAGGTCAAAGTTAAAGCAATGCTTGGATATATAAAAACATACACTCACTCTCCATACGAGGGTCTAAGGACACAGAGAGTGGACCCAACTACAAGTCCACAGTTAATCCTTCAACCTTCCCTCAAAATCCTCCACATTTAATAAGAAGCAGAGACAGGGCTCACGTCACCATAAGATCCATATACTGCAATCCAGGCTTCCAGATCTTGGTTATTGGCCTTGCAACTTGTGAGGTACCAATGTATTATCACCTAGAGGGCAAAACTGGCTATATTGCTCTATATGGCAAGCAAGCCTGTAGCGGTCCCAGGGGGCCTCCTAGGCTCATGTAAGACAAGAAGTCTGCATAACCTTTCTGGGTCATTCCAATACACCAGACGATGATGGGGGTCTCAGCTCTCTGGAGCGCTCAATTCTCCTGCTTGTTTATTTGGAGAATATGCTTCTTTTAGCTAGGGCTAAGGATCTCTGATTTATCCTTGTTCTGGATCATTAATAGAGAGAAAATGCATGCCAACATGGAAGGAAACATTTGTCCTGCAAATATCAAGCCAATACATTACGATGCTGTTTTCCAGGAAGTTTGAGGACTCTTTAGCAAACCCCAAAATCAGAGCAGAACTTGTTAGCTATAAACATCCTGAAGAAAAGGCCTGTGAGATTTGAGTGCATTTTGCCTTTTGTGAGTGTGAATTTAATATTAATGGAGACAACGGACGGAGTTCAGTTCAGGAAATAATGCCACTGAGTTTGTCTAAGAAGAAACAGAACCACCAGGGTTACATAAATATACATATATCCCAGTGATACAGCATTTGTAAGAGGGAATTTCCTCCAGCAAGGGGACGTGAGTAATGTAATATAAGAAAATGACTGGACAAGCAATTCCAAACACGTAAAAAAATACTTCCCTGGAAACTGTGTTTAAAGCGACCACAATTTTCTGGAAGAAAAAAATTGAATTCAGAGGTGGTTGATGTGTTTATATGGTTTCTAATTATAAGACAGTCAGGTCAGGTATCTGATTTCCTTTTTCTTCCTGATAAAAAGAAGAACTTAAAAAAAATATATTTTTTCTTAATATTAGCAGAGACACACAAGGAGGTCTGCCCAGATTTGAAGCCTAATCAATTTCTAATTTACACAATAAATTTCTATCATAGCCCTCTAGAATTGTATGTAGAGATTACTACTTTATTGTTAAATATTAACATTTCCCTATTTTTTTTCTTCCAGAAAACTGGCACTGTATTAAATACAAGTGCTTTTGTATTCTACTATCCTCTTTGAGTTGAGGAGGACTGCATGATTAAACCTGGCCTGAAATCAACCATATACAAGTTGAATAAATACCAAGTCCAACTGGGGAGGATTTACCAGATGAATGTCACTTTCCTAAGACTAAAACACAGGTTAGATTTCCAAGTTTCAGAATGTTGCTCAATGAAAGAAATATGTTGCCCATGAGAAAAAAAATAAATCAAATGGTGGTGTAATCTATAATCAAAGGCACTGATGGTCACAAAGCATTCAGAACAAAGGTTTGCTGAGCTAGCAAAGACATGCAAAAAGTTTGATAGATAATCCATTCTAAGTAAAAGGTCTTTATTACCTCAAAGAATAAGAACGCTTGTTGGTGGTTTAGAGTGTTTTTTGTTGTTATTTTTATTGTTATTTTTCTTTTATTTTTAAATACCTCCAAGACTAGCATGAATAGATTAACTCTTTTCGTAAAGGGAACAGGTTTTTAGAATATGAACTCTCTTGAGAATAACATCCAATATGGTATTTTTTCATTCTAATTTCACAACCTAAAATACATCTTTAAAGGACTTTTTTTTTTTTTTTTCTTTTTTTTTTGGTACGCAGGCCTCTCACTGCTGTGGCCTCTCCCGTTGCGGAGCACAGGCTCCGGACGCGCAGGCTCAGCGGCCATGGCTCACGGGCCCAGCCGCTCCGCGGCATGTGGGATCTTCCCGGACCGGGGCACGAACCCGTGTCCCCTGCATCGGCAGGCGGACTCTCAACCACTGCGCCACCAGGGAAGCCCTTTAAAGGACTTTAGATAATCTTTTCTTAATTTGTCTTTATTTAGGACGACTGCAAATTTTTGCCTCCCAGGGTGCTCTCACAAAGAGAAACAAAAGTTCAACTCTGCTTGTTTGGTACCTAGAATTGCTCCTACATGAAGCACTGACAGACAGCACGAGGGTTGTGAAGGAACACAATATCAATATATGCTTATCCTGAACTCTCTACAGTAGGAAACAACAATGTGTGTGAAGGAAGAAAAAGGAATGTTTTATATATCCTTTTATTCACAGGTAGAAGGAGACAAATGATACTTATATGAAAGCAAATACCCTTGTTTTCATTCCATGGCAAAAACTTTCTTTGTTACTCAGCCCTAACACATTAAAAATAAACGGAAAGAAAACAATTTTTAAAAGAAGTGTGTATGCACATGTGGCCTGCATACCAGCATTTGAGTGGGTGGTGAACAGTAAATCTGTGGTATTAGTAGATGGAAGAAAATGGCTAGCATGCAGATTTAAGAAGGCATCTAAGAAAAACGACAGATAAATTACTGATTATTTTTGCCCATGATAAGGTAATACATGTCATTTATAAAAATTCTATTCTCCAAGCAACAGAAATAATTAAGTTCCCTCCGAAGGAAAGCAATAACATTTTAATTTTATAAACATTTTAATATTACAACCCCCAAAACCATACCTTACCTTCTAAAGTAGGTACCTCAACAACAATAAAAAATTTATTTATTCTGGTCTGCAATTCTTGTTCCCACTCACATGTTCTACAATGGCAAATAGAGCTTAGTTATTCTCGAGAGCAAGGTGTACTTTGCTATTTTTAACTAAAAGTTTCTACTCCTCAAATGTGAATGATCCTAAAATAATAATTAATTGAAATGCTTACAAAATAAAGGGAGACTGAACTATTTAAATTTCTGATGTTAACCCTCAAACCCCTATTTATGTAATTTTTCTTTAAAATTTTCCCAAGTATCTCTCACTTCCCAGTTAGGTAGGGGTCTATGTTCTAGTCTGTGCCTGTTTTTAGTCAGCATAGTAATGTGAGTCAACTAAAACTGCTTTTTCTGTAAAATGAAGGGTGATGATTACTGGAACTTTAATATTTCAATCAGCTTTTAGAATAATCCATAAGTGTACCGCATTATGGAGAATCTTAAGAAGAAAATGGAACCCTTCTCTGGCAAGTTTGCACCTTGACTGTTGCATGTGCCTTTATCACGATCATCAATTTCCTTGTGAAATGAATTGGTGTGATGGTAGAGAGTAGGAGGGATGAAAAGGAATGTGTATTGACCTGGTGCCTTTTCAGATAGAGACATATCTATATACGAGAGAAGACTTTGCTGCTAGAAACACAATTACCCAAAATAGTACTAATATAGGTATGATGTATCCAGAGGTGCATTTACAGTTGTTTGGCCAGGCATCTGTAAGGTCTGCTAAGAATGGTGCCAAAGAGCTAGAAGCTCACATCAAAACAACTTCCATATTGAACAAAAAAAAAAATTTTTAATTAGTATTATAAAAAATGAGCAGGGCAGACAGTATGATAGAAAGAACACTGTTTTAAGACTCAAGAGATCAAAGTCTAATCCCCGTTCAGTTTGTAAGTTGCTTTATGATCCTGGACAATTTAATTTCACCTTTTAGAGTTTCAGTAACATTGACTAGAAAGAAGAATTCATAATATCTAAGATCCTATTTCAATAGTGAATATTTCTGCATATCTAAAGGTAATTCATCAAACGATCATAATAAATCCTTAATAATATTAGCTTGTCCTCTTGGCATCTGTCTGCCTTTTCCACCAAGCAACTTGCAGTAGGGTAGAAGGATGTCTGGACTGATGGTTCAAGGGTTCTGGCACAGTGATTTCCAGGTATTGGGGATTTAATGTTCTGTGCTATCTTGGTCACACTGGATGCTCTACACATGATTTTAAGTCTTTCTTGATGGTGAGAAGAAGCAAACTGTGAATGAAGGATAAAGATATTAGATAGAGAAAGCAGAGACCAGGCCCTACAGTTCTTATAGCGATAAGACTCAAAGTGTCGGAATGGGGGCAGATAACCAGTGGTGGCTAGAACCCAGTGGATTAAAGGTACTGAGGGAAAGCAGAAAGGAGCCAGCAGTTGCCTCAAGTCACAACAAAGAAACTGAGAAAGAGATATGATGGACCTCTAGTAACTTAGCGGCGACTAGATACTAAGTTGAACTTGTCTCAGATCCAAGATTTTTATACATTTTCTTTTAACATTTTAGGTCTGAACTAGCTGTTCAAGTCTTAGGCCAGTAATTTAAATAAGTAGGCTAAGTTGAAGACAATGTGTACAAAGAGAAGCAGCAGCCTTACCAGGCCAACGCTGACAAGCTGATGAGTTTTACTAGGTGGTCTCAGCTTAGTTTTAAGCAAAGCCAGCCTCAGGCAGGGAAAGTGCTTGTATACATACAGGTTGCTGAAAAGACCCACAGAAACCAAAAATTTAATCCTAAAAATACATCAAATTCCTTCATTTGAAATAATTTCTTTTGGGTTTGCAATCATTCTTTAGGCTATAGCCTTTTTAAAAAAACCTGACTATACATGGGATGGGCAGTATCCATCATGAACACCTTAGCTTAAGTGATTTGATTAGATTGTTCTCAGAAAAAGACAGCATGAGAGCACAGAGCACTTGATATTTGGGGAAAGAATGTGATAAATGGGAAGAAATGGAGCAGAAATGGAGTGCCAAGGAATATATTTCTATAGGCAAAAACCTTCTCACTTCATACTTTTCCCCCTAAGCATAAAAACAATCAGGAGTGACTTGGCTTTTCTAAAATGTAAAAATGAACACCTAAAGACTTAAGATTTAATGTGATTCCTTGCTATATACAAAGCCTGCCTGTGTGGCTTTAAACTCTAGAGGGCCTAGTAGTTCCTTTTACTGGTCTAGAAGTAAACCCAAACACATCCTTCCCATAGTCTAATTCCTTTGTGCTGGAGCAGCTCTCTGGGATCCTTGGAAGAAAGGTGCTATGTAAAGCAGGAGGGTGTGGACTTGGAGCGCTGGGGTGGGGAGCCTGTACGGTCTTGGATGGAGATTTGGTTTCTCCATGTGTATTCAATTTATGATTTTTTTCATTTCTGGAACCCACTCAGGAGGCGGATGGTGTACGTTATAAGTCTGGAAGAGCACATGCACGAAACAAATAAATAAATAGCTGCCCTCTGCCACAGAAGTGTGCTGCTTCCTCAGAAATGAGTCAGTGCGAGGCAGACTCACGCAGATCGCGGGTATGCCCCGGCCTTCTGGCCTGATTCACCATCTCCCTCAGACTTACTGGCCAAGGGGCTCACAGGAGAGTGTAAGGGAAGGAAGGAAAAGAACATTTCACTCTTCTGGGTAGGGCTTGTGATATGCTGAAAGCTCATCCAGCTGAAGAGGAGCAAGCAGAACCTTCTTCACTTTACCCCAGGTTCACTGGTCCAGATTAAACAGTTTGGGGTTGCCCTTTCATTTATTTAGGATTTGGCTGGACCACATAGCCCTCATACCCTGGCTAGAGATTCTTATCTAGACCTGAAAATATTTACTCAATTTTCCTGTACAACTGCTTATGGGATTTGGGTAAAAAAAAAAAAAAAAAGAGTTTGTGTGTGTGTTTATTGTGAGAGCTATTAAAAGCTCACTCAATGATGAAAACAGAAAACTCAGAATACCACCTGAAATTATCAAACAATCTTCAGAAAGAGAGGGAAGACTTTTAAGAATGATAATTTCTTTTCTACACTAAATGTTGTACACTCAGATATATTATGCAGACTTATTTAACAGCAGCCTTTCTACTAAAAGAAACCTTGAGAAGTTTGAGTCATATTACTAATATGTGTAGACAGATAAATAGAAATATAGAGAAGTGAGAAAAGATAAGTATTTTAAGGCCTATACTTTTTTTTAAAGGTTCATATTTCTTTAATTTGCAATTTTCACTGTTCATATGAAAGGCCTCAGGCAGAAAGTACACAAAAAGTCCCTGTTAGACCAAATTTAGAGAAATGAGATACAAAATATAACGAAGGGAGTTAATAGAGAAGAGAGCGATGTATGGTCTTCTGAATAGACTTTGGGTCAAACTGTAGGTAAGACTACAAATTAAGATGACTGACTTTTCTTTTATAGAGGAACCTTAAAAACATTAAGAAGTTGACTATTGAAAATAGCTGAGGGGCTTTCCTGGTGGAGCAGTGGTTAAGAATACGCCTGCCAATGCAGGGGACACAGGGTTCGATCCCTGGTCCAGGAAGATCCCACATGCCGCGGAGCAACTAAGCCCGTGCGCCACAACTACTGAGCCTGCTCTCTAGAGCCCGCGAAGCACAATTATTGAGCCCGCGCTCCGCAACAAGAGAAGCCACCGTAATGAGAAGCCCACATACCACAACGAACAGTAGCCCCAGGTCGCCGCAACTAGAAAGCCCACGTGCAGCAACGAAGACCCAAAAATAAATAAATAAAATAAATAGCTGAATTACAAAGAAATCTTACATAACTAAACAGAATAAAAAGATATACTAGGCAGCCCTCTGACTTCAGGAAGACAACCCCAGTTAGAGTAGCTTCAGATTGCCGGCCTGGTTGGGATCACCTTGTAATCCAATTGAGTTTTTACATATTCACTCTTTTAGGAAAGTATTCTGCCTTTTACTTTTCTAACCCCAAATTCCATGTCTCAGCCTGAAAGCCAGTTTACCTCTATTCAGGGGCAATGTAGACTCTTACAGAATCCAGTTTTATTCAATGTTTCTCAAAAGTATGCCTTTCAGACTACCAGAATCAGAGTTACCTGGGGTACTTGTGAAAATGCAGATTCCCAGAGACTAATCCAGAGTTCTTGATTCAGACCCTCTGGGATTTGCCTCAAGAATCTACAGTTTTGTCGAACTCCATGAGGCAATTTTATGCACGGCAAAGTCTGAGAACCTCTGGTTAAGCCAGCAATGAGATATTTCCAGAGAATGTCTCCAACTGTGTTTCCTTTCTTAGCCAAGTGACTATAATGATTACATCTAAGGTAGAGAAATCCCTTTGTTACGACATTTTCCTTGCTGTGAAGCAACCCTGATGTGCCTGGCTTTGGGGAATAAAAGGAGTCTGAGAGAGGAAATGCCATTGTATTTCCAGACCCATGGAACAAATCCTCTGAAGGAGAAGAGGCCATGAGGAAAAGTAAATTTTTAGTGCTTATCACCAACATGTATAGCTGATCCTAGGAGCTTATGCCCTAGAACTAGGGGACCAACTTTTTCGGTAAAGGGGCAGAAAGTAAATATTTTAGGCTTTGTGGGCCATTCAATCGTGGCCACAATTATTCAGTTCTACAAAAGCAGCCATGGACAATATGTGAACATGTAGGTGTAACTGCATTCTAATAAAACTTTGTTTATTGACTCTGGAATTCGAATTTCGTAAAATTTGTTATGTGTTGTGACATATTTTTCTTTTGATTTTAAAAAATCATTTAAAAAGGTAAAAACTATTCTTAGCTGTACAAAAATAAATAAAGGGCAGGATTTAGTTTGCCAATCCCTGCCCTAAAACATTTCTCAGAATTTAAAATCACCTGGAAGGTTTAAACACAGATTACTGGGCTTACCCACAGAGTTTCAGATACTGAAAGTATCAGAGTATGGCCTGGAGTATGGCCTGATGATTTGCATCTCAAAGAAACTCCAAGGTGGATTTAATCCACTCCAAGAGTAGTTTCACAAATCCACCTCATTTTGCCAGTATGAGAGTATTTTATTTTATAAGTTAAGTCCCATATTTGTAAAGAACGAGAAAAACCCAAGTTGAATGAAGCTGAAAGAGAACGCTCTTGCTCAGAGGTTGTTGAGAGACTGGTTTAGACTTAGCAGCAGCAGAGGTGGAGATGTGGAAGATTTCTTGGCAGAAGAGACCTGGGAGGAGAAGAAAATAGCAGGAAAAAACAGGGTGGAGAGTTCTAGTTAGCATTACATTAAGAACAGGTTCGGCTGATTCATGCTGACCTTAAAGTAATCTAAGGAGAGGCTGAAACTGTTCCATGTGAATCATTTTTTCTGAATCCCAAGCCATTATTGTTATTTTTATTATTGAGGAAACAAAACTTATTTTGTGGTCGAGTAATTAGTTGACAATTCAGAGCAACTAAAAAAATTAAAAGCCAGGCCCTTGTTTTCAGCCCATTTGCTTCACTGTGCTGGATGGAATGTGAGGAGCTTCGCTTCGGAGGCTTTAGTCTGTGTCTGGAGGTCAGGAAATGAGGGGGAGGAAGTAAAAAGAGTTTTCTCCATTCCCTTTGTGTTCTCAGTTTTATCCCCATTCTCGCTTCTATTTCTTTTGGGACCTAGCCCTCTCAAGTGGTCTCTCTCTCTCTACCTCTCACTTTCCCAATTTCCCTCTTTCTCTCCCCCTTCCTCCCTGTCTGCAGTAACCTACAATCTTTTCTTTCAATTGACTCTTGCATTTTTTCTTTCCAACATAGGAGTCCTGAAATTTAACCCTTTGCCAAACATGTTCTTCCCTTGGGTTTACACCCTAATTAATGTATCTCTTTCAATAAGAGCCAGCATTTACAAACATGGAAAGGAATAATGACCTAACCCACCAAATGAGAAAGGCAAAGGCAAAGGCTATTTATTCTGAGTTCACTGTAGCAAGGGAGTCAGGCACCATTACTTGTGTTTTGACAAAGACTCAAAGGCAGGCAGTGGAGTGGGAAAGCTTATTACTTAGTGAGAAAAGGGGAAGGCTTCATGTATGCCCTGATAAGAGGCTATTGTCCCGGGGAAGCTGTAGGCAGGATAACCAGAAGCACGGCATCCTATATGATTGATTAGAGGCACATATTCGGTTTTCTCTGGTTGGTCCTAAGTTGGAAGGGGGGTCAAAAATTAGGAAAGCTGTCAGCTATTGATCAAGTCCTGGTCATTTTGGGCCAATTGCTATAGAAGTTATTGTTTAGCTTCCTGGATTGTTGCTAGAGATAGCAATCAGGCTTACGGCAAGTCTGACTTATAGCAGGTTGGCTTCCTAGGTTGCTTATTATAGGTAAAGGGGTAATTTCCTGGGCAGGTTTGACCCTTATCTATTTGTATATTCAATCTCTCACAAATAAATAGTTCACTCAATGACCTCTACTTCTTCACCTCTCCTCCTAGTATTCTATTTTTAACTTTCCACAATCTGATTTCTGCATAAAATATGCTAAGTAAACATTTCCTAAAGTGTGTTCTGGCCCCACTAGACACTCTATGTAAAAAAGAGTTCAGCAGCAAATAAGTTGGAGAAAGACAGAATTCTATATCCGCTCTACCTTCCGGACTGTGAACTCCACAATCTATACTGGCATAGTAAAAGCCCTGAGAAAGGGTTCAGAGAGGAAACTTTTATTCAGTTTCTCTAAAGTGTTTGCTCAAAGGGGATAAAGTGTTTGTTTTATACATTTAAAGTAACATCAATTATACAGTTATATTTAATATAGATAATAATTAATTCCACTCAATATTTATCATCCAGTTATCCTTGTAGTTAGTACTTTTAAGGAAATGCTATTCCAGGAAAACTGCCAGTCAAAAATTGCCGTCACCTCTGAACTGTCATATCCTAAGGTCCAAAGGTCATTTCTTAGACCTCTTTCTCCTTCACCTCTGCATCATGTGTCACTGTGGCGTAAACCTCTTGAAGTGCTATCCTTCCCTAACTTCTGGTAACCTCACTATGTCTTTGCCCAGTCACTGACTCCTTGTTGACTTACCTCTTATTCGTACTCCCTAATTTGAAGAACTAATGAAAGCTAAGCTGTCTTGGGCTTATTCTCTATATAAGTTGTCTTTAGGAGAACTCAATGCCCCTCTTCACTCTCCCTCTCCTTCTATTCCCCAATGAAGGGGGCTAAGGCTAAAGTTGAAAGGATGCCACTACCTTTCCTAGGGGTAAAATTTTCAAAAGATCAGAATAATAAAGGTATGCAATTACTTTTCTCTTCAATGCATTTGAAATGGCAAGATCTTAGGGCTTGACCTCTACCCCACCCCTAACTTGGATGCTCTGGTCAGCTCTGCCTTTGGCAGTGTGGCCAAACTCTCATGTTCTTTGTCTCTGCCTCCTTTTCCTGCAGTATTAGGACAGTTTCCTTGGTATAATAGTAAGATTAGAAGATCCAATTTGGAAGCCTAAGAAACGGACTACTTAGACTCTCTGGATCTAATTAACTCTGTTAGCTAATGAATGTGTGTATTTGGTGAGTGTAGGGGAGCTGGAAGGAACAAATAAAAGGCTAAGCAAGGGTTAGTTTAGGTAAAGTAAAGGTTAGATAAAGGTTTGTTTAAGTTGTCTATTATGGATTCCATTCTAACTGCTGCATTAGGGTTTGGATTGCAAGTTCCTTTTACTAAGAAAATGTCATTTTACTTTCTTTACCAGTAATCCCATATATGTCTTCTCTTATAGGGAAGAGGAGTAGGGCTAGGGTGGGCATGTTACTGAGTCCCTGCCCTGATCATATTAGCACCCTATTCCCACCAACATCACCAATAATATTTATATCCTCTTCTTGACTCTGAACACCACCTCCAACTGCCAGTACACTCTTCAAGTTCATCTCATCAGACTTTCTTACACTAAATGCATCATCTTTTTTCTCAAACTGGCTTCCATTCTTAATATACTTCCCTAGATATTTCTGTCAATCAATAGTATATTTCCTGGCCAAAGGGCTTCAGATCTCCATATCAACTTGTTTCCTTTGTCCTGTTCCCCTTCCCTCCCTTATATTCACCACCTACCCTCATTCAGAGAGCTAACAAAGCATGTTTATTCTTTTTTAATAACATTTCTAACATCCATTCTCCACTCCCCATGCAAAATGTCTTCCACCTGGTCCAGACCTCACATTTGAATCTGCATCATTATAAAAGCTTCATAGCAGGCTCCTTGCGTCCAGTTGGCATATGCAGAGATATACCACCTCTTACTGCAATGCCTCCCTCTCGTGCCCATGTACAACATCACAAATGAATCATGACTTTCTTTGCTACAAATCTAAAATTCAGCTGAAGAATATTTTTCAATATAATGCTCCGATTAGACAACAAGGACAAATACAGTAGTCCATGAAAGTCGAAAAAGTTGATAGCCCTTTGCAGCAAAGTATGCAGAACCTGGGGGAGGGTCTCATAAAGTTGGTAAGAGAAAACCAAGAAGACCTGGGTAGGACACAGAGTGTTCACTGCAAAGGACTATTTTTACCCCAGTATTATAGATGAAGTAACTGAGACTTAGAAATAGTAAATCATTATTTAAAGTGCAGCCAGTAAGGGTTGTTTCTCCTTGAGGGCAAGGACTTTTGCTTCTAAAATATTCTAGGTATTCAAAAATATTTGTTGAATGACTAAATGAATGATGATCCCTTCCCCATCATGAAATCGACTTAATCTCTATGGATCTATCTGTATTCAATCTGTGATTTTCATCAAACCTCAAGTCTTTTCAACTCCATTCTTTCTTGACCACTCCAGACATGTATGCTTTCTTATTCTGTTGAATTTGCATTGTGGCAAATAACAGAAATCTGCTCTAGTTCAGAAAAGTAAATGATTTCAAACAACTTCTTAAAAAAATTCAGGAAAAGTACTGAGCCTTCTGATTTCCCTCTCTTTGAAACAGAATAGCTTCAAGCCTCATTTTTAAAATACTCTATGACAAATAGCAAGGATTTCTATAATAATTTTTCCTGAACACATTCATGAGTGTTTTAGGAAAAGTGATAGACTTAACCAAGACTGGCCTTCCAATTTTTAAATATACGAACATTCATGATTTCCTAAAGTAGATGGCTGGATATGAATAAAAGACACACCTTCATCTGAATACAGTCACTAAATTGGTATTAGTTAATTGCACTATAAAATTATCATGATCTACAGGATAAGAAACCTGTTACACATTGTAATTTCTAAACCAATGCATCAATTCCGTGAGACACAGTCTCACCTCCACATACAGTAATTTACACACACAGCTCCATTATTATATGTGGGATTTACATACAAACTCCCATCAGTAGCAAAAGGAGAACCTAACTCAACAAGATTATTTCAAACTTTTAGAAAGAAATCAAAGATCAGACCACCTCGAGCTGCAGAATGTCAATATTTCACTTGTCAAGAGACAATGGTTATAGAATGTGTTTGTATCAGGATTTCTTACGTTCAATTCTTAGGGGGAAAAAAGAAAGAAAGAAATGAAATAGCCTTATTGAAAATATTTTCTGAAGGCTCTGGTGACCTTCAGCTTACCTTAGGTAGAGTTTTCTTCTTGGTTCATGTGGGACATGCTCAGCCAAAACTTCAGCCAAGGTCATTATTGTTTCTATTCAAACACATTTTTAGTCTTTTTACTTAGGAAAAAGACAGAAGGGATTTCTTAGAGGGAAACAACTTGGAAAATAAAGAGAGATCTGTAATTTTAGTTTACATAGCTTACAGTAAAGCTTAAGGTTAAAGCAACAAAATATAGCAAAACCCAACTTGCATCAACAGAGGCAATTGCTTTAAGGTTTTATAAATGAAAAAGAAGAAATAATAGAGCTAGGTTTTAAAGTGATCCCAGAACTGCCTGAATCTATTTGTTGGTAGACTATAAAAGAGAAAACTATGTAAAGGAAAGATTAATTAAAACCTTTCATTTTCTCAAAATGTTTGTGAGTCCTCTGTGCACCAGGAACATCACGGTTCACCCTGCAATTGGCATCCGTACAGATTCATAAGTGGGCTCCAGTTGGACAGACAGACTCATTAATTCTCTCTTTATCACAAACCCAGAACATCTGGGTATTGCCCTTTAAAACAACATCAGGTTAAGAAAACAAACCATTTCTCAGACCTGACAAAAGGTTTTGAGTTACAGGATGGACAGTCTTAGGGTGAATAAACTAATATGTTTGGGTATCACAGGCAGGCTATTTAGCAGTTGATTTACAACTTTATGAAATTCTTAATCCCATACTCTGCATTTCCCTGTTTCCATCCATGTTCCCAGTTTTTGGCTAAAACTGAAAGCAATTGTAGTCTTTCAGGGAACAAATAAATGTGAATAAATTAAAACTGATCTCAGAATATTTGGGATAAGAGTTAATGAGCTCAAATACCCCAGGCTGACTCATTCTTGGGGCAAAACTGACCTCTTATTAGAAGGAGGGCTTGGTTTGTTCTTGCTGATGCTGGAAGTCCTAGGAAATTTTAAAATTCTGAACTATGGTATTTCAAAGATGCACCCAGAAGGGTTTTTGTTCCTTTTCTTTTGAAAAGATACATCCTTTTTAGCCTCCTCCTAAAAAACATCATGACTGTTACAGAGCCAATGAGATGATTTGGCTGTCATACATGTGAACAAATTTGTTCTGAGCACTGCATATAGAAAAGATGTGTTTTTCCAGAGACAACCAGTAGATGCACAGTCTTAATGGAAACGCCTGACCCACACTGGATCTCACATAGAAGTGATATTACTGCCCATGAGAGAAAAAAGAATGGTGTCATCAGATCTGAATTGACCAGACTTTAGGAGGTGTGTGTGGGGGTGTGGGGGTGTGTGTGTGTGTGTTGTTCAATCCACATATGTGAGTTTGAATCAGGTCTTCCAAAAGTATAACACATTTTTTAAAAATTTTATTTTAAACAGACCTCCACACATTACTTTGACAAGATTGCAAATTAAAGCTTCTCTTCAGATTATTAATGACAACAAAAATCATTTCATTGGGCACTTTTAGATTAGATTGGTACCTGAAGTCAACCCAATTCAAAGCTCCTTGATCTTCCAAATGTAAATGATGTGTAACAGGACTTCCTTAAAGCATCTATGATCTAAAGCTTTACTTTATAAGGACCATATGCAAAAGCAAAAAAAAAATTAAATATATAAAATGAAATCCCAGAGTTGCTTTACTGTAAATGTGCTGTTGTTAGCACTTTCAGATGCAAAGGGGACATTTAAACACACATTTATACCCACAAGTTTAATGTTTTCATTTCACCTCTTCCCATTTTATTCTTTTAATAGCAATGCTACAAAGAGGAACTTTAGATAAGTCTTACCAGGAAACCCCAGTGTTGCAACATAGTTAACTAATCCCCCAGCTTCTATTTAAGGTTACCTGGCATAGTTAGCTCTGCCAAATGCAGTTTTGCTATTGGTTAATTTGATTTGCTGACAATGTGCACTGCCTTAAAATAGGAAGTGCCTAGGTGACTGGTGTCCAAATCACACATATTCTTTTGGTTAAAATCAAATGTGAGTCTGAATTTAGCCTTTAATTACATTTCCTTCCCTACCTACAACAAACAAATTTTTACAACCTTCCCAATGAAAAGAGTTGTATTTTGTGAATTACTACTTTGGAAGCAGAGCAGGACCAAACTTTATTTAGGAAATTTTCTATTATTTGTATTAACTGAAGATGTACATCCTCTGTGTTTTCAATAGCTTTATCAAATGGTTAATGCCTGCCTTGGAGGCCTGGTTGGCCACAGGGTTTCAGGCTTTTATCTAAACTACCAACTGGTAAGTCAAAATTATTCTTGCAAAATCCTAATGCAGAAAAAAACAAGCCAGTGTACATGCAAAGTAATACAAGGGAGCTTCTGCAATATCTCAGGTACTTGGACTGACTCAAAAACATCTTAGTTTCAGGGTTAAGAATTTACTCAAATCATGTAAAAATTAAATTCATCATAGGTAAGGAAGGGGGCTTCATGTCAAAAGAGAAATAAAATGGTATTGCTTAAGAGAAGCATTAAAACTAAGCATTCCTTAAATTATCTCTCCTAATAAGATGTGTCTGTCAGTTTTTCCTTTTGGCTTTAGCCCTGTGGAAGCTGCATTGTTCCATCATCAGGGTTGTTCTGTCAAATGAAAAACCTGTCTACGTTTTACCATGTGCTTAAACAAGCAAAAGACTAAGTATTAAATCTGAGGGCTCTATACTTTAAGAAATGTTTTTACAAGTGGAAAGTTATTCAGCTTAGATAGTTCATCCATTTTCCAGAGCCTTTTAAACCTGAATAATATATTGAATGTCAAAAAGCTATAAAATCTCTTTAACTATTGATATCTATTTGTAGATAGCAATATAAATCCTGCCATAAACTCGAATAAGTAAATGACTTTATCTAAACAAAGATTTGGAACATCAGTCTACTGTTACAGAGTCTTACCCTTCTTGTTATATTGTACACCAGCAAGCTTGAAAAATTTTTTTTGATTATGGTTTTTAAATGATTGCCATAGAAAGTCAATGTCAGATGCCTTTTAACAAAAATTGGGTTAACTATAATATAAAAAGTATCTGCTTCACAATAGCCTCTTAGCTTGGCAAGCTGCATCTCGTCGTCCTCTCTTTCTAATTTATGCTCCATGTAAAGGCTAACATTTAAAAAACACCAATATCATGAAATCTTTCCCAGCTTCAACAACTCTCAATTGCCCACAATGTAAAGCCTTGAATCTTTACCTTGGCATTTGATGCCCATGATAATACTGCTCTTTTAAATTTTCCATATTCATCTTCTGCCAGTCCCAGTATTTCATTTCAGTGACACCAACGTACTTGAACTTCTTGAAATGTGCTGCATACTTACTTGCTTCCATATGTATGCATATTCATTTCTTCCATCTAAAGCCTTTTCCTTCTTGTTGCATAAGGGGAAATTCTGCTCATTCTTTAATACTCAACTTTTCACAAAACTTTTCCAGGAAGACTTAGTGTTTTTCTCCTGATATATAACCTAAACATTCCACTATTCCTAGCATTTTCACAAACCTGTGACTATTAGTTTATTCTTTATCTCTTCCCCAGGATTGGGAGATTCTTAATCTTATGGATTATGTGATATTCTTCTTTGATTCAAACATCTAGCATAGAATCTGACACATACCAGGCTAAAAGCTGAATAGAATCCAATCTTTTATCTTGAGTTGGCTAAATTATTTTGAATGAATGAATTGAATGATAGTCAAAAGTACAAGGAGGTAGGCTTTAATGTGAATGTAAACATATTATCATGTGAGAATTCAAATAAAAACTCCATAGTTCAGAATTTGAGCTATTTGGTCGAAACAGTTCTGTCTGCCTAGTCAAGCTAACCTCAAGTTATTTTAAAGCCAATCCCTATTATTTTCAATAATATACTGTCACTTACTAGGACCTTATGCTACAAAATTTTCTCTAGTCAATAGCTATAACAATTTTTCAGACTCAGCATTTCTAAGGGATATTCTCTACATCTGCCCTTGCCTTTTGTTCTCATTTTGATATTCACTAAAATTACGCTTTAGTGTTTCCTCTACATTATTCCCATTTCAGTGGAGTCATACAGACATGGTCATGAATGGGGGAGGACTTTAACCCTCCCCACTATGGATACCATCAGCTTTACCTCACAAACCTCCACAAATAAATATACAGTCCCATTAAGAAACAAACAAAATATTGGACTTGCTCTTATAACTTCATAGTAAATCTGATTCCCACTTACCACCAAATTACCATCTGAATAATTCCTATATAGACATTTGGAGGCCATCAGTGCCAAGTTCAAAGACATTAATAACTGTTTAAAAGAGTGGAACTTACTTTGTACCTTCCAAAGAGCTTAGTACAAATGTAAGCACAGGGAAATCAGTAAAAATAATAACTTATCAAATGATTTTTGAAAGACTATAGCATGTATCTGGATACTAGATATTTTTTTACATTTTATACTAAGGTTATAATATCAACTTGTAAATCTGAAGCATTCGATCAGAGGGAAAATAAGCAGAACAAATTTTGCCAATTGACTGATATTATGTAGCATAAGGAGAAGGTTTTTCTTTAATGAACACTTCACATTTTAACCACTTTTGATCTGTTAGGGGTTCTCAACTCAGGATGACTTTTCACCCCATGGGACAGATGGCAATATCTAAGACATTTTTGAATGTCACACTTGAGGGGGCTTCTAGTGGGTAGAGGCTAGGGATACTTCTAAACTTCCTACAGTGCACAGCAGGTAAGTCCCTCACAACAAAGAATTATCTGTTCCAAAATGTTAATAGTGCCAAAGTTGAGAAACCCTGGTAAAACCATGGACTCAAACTTAATTTGAAAGACATCACTTATTTTATTTCTTCAGTGTTTCTCTGGGCTTTAATGTTTGCCTCAACTTCCTCCATTCATGTAAGCAATAAACTTAAAACGTTAAGTTTTTTGATGAGCACAGAATGATACAAAAAAAAACATGACTATGTTTAGGGTCGCATTTACACGCTCACATTGGAAAACAACTCACCTGTAGCTTGTCAAGTGGAAATAATTTAGGCATTCCCCAACTCATCTCTAGCAGTTTGGGAAGGGGTTTTTTGAGGTCCCTACTGAGAAAAAAGATGCCCTTGGTTTGTTTGCTTTTCATGAGGTAATATAAACAAGTGTTTTTTATGAACTGAAATATTTATGTTGGTTTACACAACGCTTACTAAAAGACATTCATAAGTCATCCCTGTAGCATTTGTTGTGTCTAACTCAAGAGGTTATCTTTGATACTTCTTGCCTGCCCAAATACCAAATCCAACCAGGAACTAAGTACTAAGAATTCTACCCTTTAAAATCCCTACAGTATGGTTCTTCCATGTAATTCCCGCTAGCACTGCCTTTGTTTAAGCTCTCAGCATGTTTTGCTTGACCAATTTACTCTCTTTTTGTTTTCAGATGCAAGCTCATGACTATCACTTCCCTGTAATCCATCACCTGTATTTTTGCCAGAGTGACTTTTCTAATCTTCAAAACTCATTGTGTATCTCTGTACTGGTTGCCATTTGATCTCCACTAAAGGTCTTCACTGAATCATTTTTAATATTTAGGCTTAGAAATCCAAATAAATCTAGACACTTCTGTGCTTATATGGGCTACCTACTTTTATGGGGGTTGACTCATGGACTAGATGGATCTGAGCCTTAAAGTTCGAATTTTCATCATGGAAGTTCTCCATGGGGTAAAGTCCAAGCTCTTTAGTCCATAAAGTCCTTCATGACGAACTTCCTATGTAATTATTTAGTATTCTCTCCCTCCTCTCCCTTATACATTTCTTTTGCTGCCACTGCATCAGATAACGCATGTCCCCAAGAGTAGCATTTTGTAATGCCTTCTTGTATTCATTCATGCCTTTTTTATATCTTCTTTATCTTATAAACATCTACATCAAGAATTCATGTAGAATGTAGAATTATCATATGACCCAGAAATGCTACTCGTAAGTATATACTGCAAAGAATTGAAAGCGGGTATTGAAACAAATACTGGTACAATAAGTGAAAGTTCGTAGCAGTGTTACTCGCTATAGTCAAAGCATGGAAACAACCCAAATGTCCATCAATGGATGAATGGATTTAAAAATGTGGTATATCTATAAAATAGAATATTGCTCAGCTATAAAAATGAATAATGTACTGATACATGCTACAACATGGATAAATCTCAAAAATAAGTAAAAGGAAGCCAGACACAAAAGGTCACATATTGTATTATTCCATTTATATAAAATATCCAGAATAGTTAAATACTTAGAGACAGACAGCAGATTAGTGATGACCAGGGGCTAGGGGTGTGGAAAGGATGGCAGCAAGGCAGGGTGGGGTGTCTGCTTAATGACTACCATGCTTCTTTTGGAAGTGGTAAAATATTTTGCAACTAGGTAGCTATGACTTTTGCACCACATTGTGAACATACTAAATGCCACTGGGTTATACATTTTAAATGGTTAATTTCGTGTTGTGTGAATTTCACCTCAATTAGAAAAAAAATTAATCTTGTTAGCTCAGGCTTCACATTGGACAGAAAGCCATTGCTGACCTTAATTCTGTACAAACTGCCCTTCTTCTTGGCTTCAAGAGAACCATGTCTCTCTTTTAAGAGACCGTACATATTAGACTCCAATTGTTGTTTGGTTGACTTGTGTCTCTCATAACTCCAACTAAATTGCGAATTTGGTTCTTGTATCCCTCACCACTGTCTTCCTAAATTTTATTTGGTTGAGTTTATACAATAAAAACTAAACAGACTTCCTAACCTGAGAAAACTTAACAATAAATCTGAATCTGTTTTCTCAATAAATAAAATCTATGTAATCAAATTTAAGTTTGAAAATGTATTATTTTTGAAGCTGTGTGGCACAACAGTAGAAGTTTAAATGTATACTAATTTTATTTTTTTGAGTATAGATGGTGGATATAGTTGGCGTTGTAACTCAAAAACACAATGAATAGGTTAATTAAACTTATACATTGGTAGAGTATTTATAGAAAGCTTAGCATGGAGCTGACCACTTTACATAGATTATCTACTGCCCTGTTTACTTCTCCTTATTTACTTATTGCTAGTGACTCCACATGATTCAGATTCCTGCTCAGATATCAACCTCATAGAGACCTTTCTTAAAAATCTCATCTGAAAGGGCCCCAACTCCATCATGTAACACGCTATATCTGGACCACTCTTCCTACTTGAATCTGTGTTATATACCTGCTTAGTTATTAAATATGATTTAAATCTTCCAGATAAACTCCCTGAAGATAAACTCCCTTAAGGGAGGACTCTATCTTTTTCTTCAAAAGATGACTCTCCAAAACACCCCTTTTTAATTTCTTATTTTATATCAGTGAGTAAAAATGAGACAGCAGAGAGGATTAGCTGAATTGACTGAAGATGAAAAAGAAGAAGAAAAAGTGCTGATCAACTTTACGTAAGCTAGTATTTACGTCTATTGCACCTTTTTTTGGTCATATAATGGGGATAAAAGTAATACTATACCATTGGTTATTGGAAGGATTAAATGAGATGATATATGCATAGGACTTAGAATCCATAGCAATCAATTGTCAACTCCCTTGTTTAGACAGTAAAAGCATTCACTTAAGTGAGTTAAATGCGTTCACACTGGCTGCCTAGACAGTCTTCTTGGTCTCTGTAAACACTGAAAGAAGCACGTGAAATAGATTTTGATGATGCTTCAGTATATAAGCAGTTAAATTTCTCCTTCCCTTCCTCATTGATCAGTCAGTCAAACAAAAAGTACGTTTTCAATGTCTGCTATGTGCCAGGCACTTTGATAGGTGCTGGGTGTTCAGAATAAGCAACAGAATACACAGTTCTTACTTCTTAATTGTTCATATCTATCATCTGCACAATAGTTGTCCACCTTTCACAGTCAAAGTAGATAAACAAGCACACAGCTTTTCTTAAGAATAATGCATTAGCATTTAATTTCTTCATTTGGGCATTACATTATCTTAAACTTCCAAATCTGGGTTAACGCAGATGCCAGGGAAGTACTCTTGGCATGTAATATTTAGGGGCCTGAGACACTAAACATCCTAATCTTCAGTTCCATTAGCAAAGAATTGTCTAGTACAACATGAAAATAGCAACCCCCTTCTCTTTGAGAAATACTTTTCTTTGAGAAATACTTTTCTTTGAGAACGTGTGCTGTCAATGACACTAAATTAACCAAGATGGCTAACAAATTCAAAAATTAAGGTCAACCCCAGATACCACAGTTATGGAGTCACAATGATTCGCTTCACCATATCCATAGTTTTCGAATGTATATGACTGTCTGTGTCTCCTGACTTGCATTATAGTACCCCTGCTGGAAAAGAAATTTCACCTTAAGCTCAAGCTTATTTGTTAGTGATCTTAGCATCTCTGTATCTGATCTCTGTTGCTGTGTTACAAACAATTTCAGTATTCAGTGAGTTAAAACAACATCTATTTATTTAATTTATGACTCCAAAAATCTATAGTTGAGACTGGGCTTAGCTGCTCAGTTGTTCTGGTCTCTGCTGGCTCCCTCAGTTATGTTTAGCTGGTGGCTATGTTTCTGGTGTTGGTTGGGTACCTGTTTTTCTCCATTTATTTTTCACCCTTGAGTAGAGTAGCCTAGCCTTGCACACATCATGCTGGCAGAGGTCTGGGAGAGAGCATGGAAATATGCACTGTATCAGCCAAAGCAAGGCACAAGGCCAACTCAGATACAAGGGATGGAAACACAGACTCTACTGTTCAATGAGAAAAGCCTCAAAGTCATATTACAAAGGGTGTGGATACAAGGTAAGGTAAAGAATATTTGTAATTGACCTACCACAATTTTGTTTAGCTCTTCTGAACCCAATAACCATGCACACACACGTGCGTGCGCACGCACACACACACACACACACTTTTTCTCCTTTCTTTATACTTCTAGTCACTAACGGAAACTAGGAAGACTCAATATTCAGTTTAATAACTAGTTGTAGACTTCTACTGCCATACTTTATCTTAAGATTGTATTTACTTGAATACAGGTATTGGCAAACATGGATTTTCCTTCTTTTTAAGATGCCAGGGTTGAGTGATCTCCATCAGACGGTAGTCAAACCACAGGTAAGTCCTCGTATTCCTGGGTTCTTCTATTTCCACCATCTTCCTCCCCTACCCTTTCAACCTCTTGCTGGAAAGCTTGGTAGTTAAACTCACTCAAGCTGTTATAAGTAAAATTATATCCAAGTCATTAAGAAAATAATAAGAATGATAAAATAAGATGGATGAAAATACCTTGAAAATTCATGGCTAATGATACTAAATTGCAGTGGTAAAGATTTCAATTAGACACTTGGAAATACTTCTTGATTATTATAATTTGAGATATTGGCAAGTTATTTAAAGGAAAGCAATGTTTTCTCTAGAGATTTACAAAAAAATAGTAGACCACTTTATTGGTGGAATGCCTTTAATGAAATACTGCCAACATATATTGTGCTACATTAGGTGAATTTTTGATAACATGTAGTTCAAAGAAAGAAAAAAAATTCACCACTTATAATATTCTACCTTGAGTAGAAAGAATGTATTTAAAATAAATTATACCATAGAACAAAAAATACCTGTCATTATTCCTGCTCCAATGGTAGATACGGAGCATCTTTAACTTTACATTCTGGAAGGACATCTGTTAATACAGTCTCCAGACACCTCTGTGGAAATACCTCAAATAATCACCCTCAGTTTATCCAGGTGGGAGAATTTCAGCTAAAAAGTAGATCAAATTTTTCTGTCTTAAAATATGTCAGCTGTTAGGTGAGGCTAAAACCTAAATCCCCAAACCTTTTTTCTAACCTTAACGTGTTTACTTGGGAACCCAAGTTTCCTTTTTGTTCCTCTGTCCCTCATTTCATATCCTTCCCTCTTTCCCTGCTGAGAACTGCAATGAACTCCCTTATAAAAATAAATGCAGAACTAAAGGAATGCCATACCATAACCCACTGGTCCAAACTGAACTACCAAGAAAAAAATGAATTCATTATTTTAAATAACCAAGCGGAGAATTACCTGTAGAATTTCTGTATTTCCTTCCTATGAACATAAAAGTTTATGAAGGGTTAAAATAACATAAATTCTGCTTTTATTCTTTTAATGTAAAATTAAACAGATAAAGTAGACACAATATACCTATAATCCAACCTTAAGTTATCAACTCAAGACCACTTTCCTTCTCCTGTAATAGTTTGAAGCAAATCACAGTCATCATTTCTTTTTTTTTTAAAATAGTAATAGCAAATGTTATTTACAATAAGGGGAAAATCAGCATGACTGCCAGACCCAATGGACTTCCCTTTGCCAGTTAAAATTCAAGGCTGAATTACTGCATTTTGGTACCTGCACAGCACTCTGAACATAACTTTCTGTCATTCTTTGAAAGAGCAAATGGAAGTCATTTAAACCAGATGAGCAACAGTAGGGAGTTGGCACACCTACAGCACAGGATACACAGCACCACGCACCTATTTCAAGGGAATGAAGAGTGGGTGGCCGGAAGAAAGAAACTCTTTTCCCCATTTAACCTGTAATTTGACAACATCTGTGAAGAATTATCCCCAGAGTTGGCATCATAATTGTTGTATCTAACATCAATCACCAGGGAGGGGAAATTACTTGAAATAGATGTTAACGGCATTATAGTTCAACAACATGAAAGTCAAAAATGAGAGGAATGAGATCTGTAAGACAGTGCCCAAATTAATCAAGGGGCTAGAGAGACACTAAATTGTTTAATACAAAATGAGGTACTATATTTGCTTATATAAGAAGAGCTTAAATTCTAAAGACCATTATCTATTCCGTATCTGTGTTAAAAAGTTGAGTATTTTATATCTATTGCTTCAGTATGAACAGCAATATCAGTATAAACATTTTATATGTAAATTTTTTTCAAAAGCAATGCAAACAATGCTCCTTTTCCAAATGAATATTACTGATAGAATGATACAGTCACAGTCTTCCAGGAACTCGAACTTTCAACAAGTCTGAGTACATAGCTTGTCTCAAATTTAGCAGCTAACAACTGGGTAGCCTCTAATTACCTGCACCTAATGTATTGGAAAAATATTTATTGGTTTATTGGATTACTGCTTTATTGTTAAGTACTTCTTCAAACTTGGTTGCCTACATTTACATTTTTAAGAATATTCTGTATGTTGCATTTTTAAAAAATCTCTTCAAAACATTTTCTTTACTCTTTCAAGACATAACCTTTCCCTGGTTTTTCTCCTACCTCTTAGCCTGCTTTTTTTTTCAGTTCTATAGCTTATTCATCGACATCCTCAGAACTCTTCAATGTACTAATGCCCCAAATGTGTATTTTTCACTTTAGACCTATCCCTTGAACTTAATACTTATGTATTCAGCTGCTGATGTGTCACCTCCACTTGGATATCTAAGAGCAATCTCAAATTTAACATGCCAAAACTGAGTTCCTGGTCTTTTCTCAACTTTTCCCTTTTACAGTATTCCCACTCTCAGAAGTGGCATCATCACCTTTCCAATTACTCAATCCCCAAACTTTGAAGTAATCTGACTCCATTTCACCCATACTTTACAGAATATTCAGCCAGATCTACCTTCAGAATACATCCAAAATCTGACTACTTTTCAAAAATTCCACAGCTGTCATCATATTCTCCTCTATGACCTCTTAATTGAATTATTACACTAGACTCCAAACTGATCTTCCCACTTCTGCCCTTGCCTTCCTAAGTCTATTCTCAGCACAGCAATGTGTGATCCTTTTAAAACAAAATCAGATCTTGTTACTCCTCTGCTCCAAAAGGTTTCTCATTTCACTAACAGTAAAAGCCAAAGTCCTGACAATGACTTAAAACTTTTTCCCACACTCGCACCATCTCTCCTCCCTCCACTCTTTATTATTCCTTAAACACAGGCATGCACCTCCACCTAATGTTTTTTTGCACTTGCTATTCTCTCTTCCTGGGGCTCTCTTACTCTTGATACCTACAAAGACTACTCTCTCACCTCCTTCAGGTCTGTGCCAAAATGGTACTTTCTTAGAGTAGCCATCTTCACTATCTAAAATTCCACCATGCCAAAATTCCCTATTTCTTTTCTTTGCTTAATTTTCTTATTGTAGGACTCATCACCAGCAATCATCACATGCAATCATGTTTTATATTCACTTATTTTATTTACTCTGTTTCACTTCATTTGGCTATAACTTGTCTTCTTTTATACCTACGTGGTTGGCAGAGACTTAGAAAATTTGGTTAGAAAAGATTCTAGGTGGTTTATCATGTGTTTTTTTTTTTTTTTACAGTTAAAACCACAGACACTCTACCTTTGTTACTATTTTCAAAAACAATTAAGAGAAAGGAGGACTACCAGGTTCACAAGCACATGCAGCATATTATCCTGCACTTACATATAGTCTGTCAGATATGGATGGGAGTTGATGGAGATGAATGGGGATAATTACTTATTTCTAAATCGTATCTATCTCATTCTTCTACGTCCATATGCTTTCTTGACTACTGCCTTTGGCAGAGCAAACAAATGAATTATTCTCATAATTCTTCCATCAGTCTCATAGCCAACATTTCTTAAAGAACCATTATCCAAGCCATTTTACAATGGTTTAATGCAATTCAAGAATTAACTTATGCAAGCTAATTTTAGTAAATACAGTATTTTAGGCTAGTGAATTTGGTACTTCACAACCAATATCTCCCTCCACACTTCAAGACTCAGCATTCATTTCATTTATTTCCCAAGCTGCCTGGAGTGTTGGCTGATGATGGCTGAAAGCTGAGTCCCACCCTGGAAATTGCCCAGCCAAGTACATGCTTTATCCCCAAGAGTCCCTCACATTTAATATCTAGGCAATGGGGTGGGGAGGACTACAGAGACTCACAACTTTCCCCTCTATTTGGGACAATTCTGCAGGGATATCCTAGCTGTAGGACTCCTCTGAAAATTGGCCAAGGTTTTTATTGCAAGTGGACCACAGTTCAACTTCTCCTCTGCTCTATGCTCCTTTCTTTACTTCCTTACTGTGTTGCATCTGAAGACACTTGAACACAAATCTCTTGCTGACCACAAATTTCCGCCTCATGTTCTGTTCCTGGGAACATGACCTAAGACAGTTGGTGGCAGAGGTGGTCCAAGGAACCAGACTCTAAAAAGGAATTTGGATCTAGCATACCAGCCACCAGACTGGCATTGAGAGACTGGCATCAGACTGGCATTAGTGGTAGGAGATGCAATACTGATAGTTCCTGGCTTATGGTATGGTGCTACCAAGGCTACACTGGTAGAAAATATCAGTGGAAGGCAATGGATTGGTGGGTTCACTATTTTAGGTGATTGTGGAGTTCAGGGGATGTAGTAATTATAAAGACTATAGATTCAGAAAATTATTGCTGGGGGCTATCAATGTATTGGAGAAAGACAATAAAAGGATGAAGTTACTAATCACAGATTGAAGAGTAATTATAGAAACAAGAAGGCCTTTAATTGCCTGCAAAGAAGTTCTGATCTCTCACAGCCAGAATGAAGAAAGTGCTGAAGATTACATGCAGAACTTGATTATTAGAATGGTAGAGCTCTAGAGAAGGTAAATTCTCAATGCTGACAAGTCTGACACATCAAAGTCAGAGCTCTGATTGGGTCAGAGGGGGACCTTGAAACTTGGTATCAGAACATCTGAATGGATACACTCAATAATCTTGAATCTTCAGATTCCCTGAAACCCTTTGAGTGAACAGAAGTGGATCCCTCTTCCCTGCTAAAAATTTAGTGATAACCCCTTTATTTGAAGGTGTATAGACACTACTGTCTTGCAAGACAATATATGATAAGTTAGGATGTATCCCTACTTCTCTTTCTAATCATTGGACCAATAACTAAGGTTAAGTCACAAAATAAAGCAACCAGCGATATGGCAGGTTGCTAAGGAATGAATAAGACTTACCCTGGGGGAACTGCAGGACCTATTCAGCATATCAGAGTAAAAGCCAGGAGAATATGCCTGGGACTGGATCCTAAGGACACTGAATCAAGGAGAATAGACCATAGTTGGATAAGAGAGAGTTTGTCAGTATGGGAGCACTTTCATGACCACAATACAGAATTTACACCTTGACAAGTTTCTCCAGAGAAGGTGTTACACTACTAAAGTGAGCCCTAAAAACTTGAAGAAGTGACAACCCGCTGTAAGTGAAGAAAAATGCCAGAACAGCTATAGAAGACAGTGCAAGGAGGGTTCAAAAACTCAAAGAAGCAAGCATAATACAGTGAATATATTGTGTGGGGCTGGAAAAACACACCATTGAACTACGTTGCATGGGAGGGACTATAGGACACTCCATTTACAAAAGCAATACAGAATGCATAGGTGAAAGGGGAACAAGCATCTCTAAGGAACTCAGTGGTGGATGTCCTCTCTAAGCCAGGGATGATAACAGAAGATGCATTTATAGTACTGGGCTTCTTTTAGCAACCGAAATGATGGCATCCTGAAATAATAGAGGCTATTACAATAACTGGATAATATTAATAATAATAATAATTGGATACTAACTGTCAGAAGCAAAGTGTGTGGAATTTCACAATAAGCAATAATATCAGAATGATGACTAGGGCGTCCCTACACACAAAGAAATATGGACATGTTTAATAGCACACAGTACCCCTAGACAAAAGACAAATGAGCAGTTAACATGAATTTTGCTTAATTTATTCAATAAACTGTCATCAAGGATGGAAGATGAGGAGATTGAGGGTAACCACCCCAATAAAAATTCATGATTTTGCACCTGGTTTCCAGACTTGAGCCAGTTTTCAGACATAGAAACCTCTGATTACCTAAGAGATGGGTCCCCAGAAGGAACCTACAACAGCACAAGTATGTATGATAGTTGTTCCTTCAGTCTTTCTTGAAAGAAATCTTATTTATTTGGGAAATTGTACTCTGGTGAAAGGGAACTACCCAAACTTACCAAGAACTGCATGACGAAGGGTCTGAGTTGATGCCGAAACCCAGAGACCTGCTTAAGTGAGGATGTGTGGAAGGCAGATAATAAATGGAATCCTGGTTCGGGTCCAGCTCACTGTGGGTCCTTTGAGCAAATACAGATACCTTGTGGTCATACCTCCAGACTCTGGAAGTATAGTTGAAATGGACATATTTGGTAGTTGGCAGAACCCTCCCATTGTTTTATTGGGAGGGGCAGCAATTCATCTTGATTAGAATCAATACTTATTCTGGGTGTGGTTTGCCTTTCCTGCTTGTGAGGCCTTAATCAGAACTGCTATTGAGGGCTTTCAGATTGAGGGATTCATAGACAAAGGATCCCACATAACATTACATCAGACCAAGGAAACCACTTTACTGCGAAGAAGGTACAGCAGTAGACTCATGGTCATGGGGTCAGCCAATCCAGTAACATACTTTATAACCCAGAAACTACCTCCTGTCCGAATAATGGAACAGCCTTTAGAAAGTACAACTGAAATCCAGATTTGAGGTAATAATCCAACAGGATGAGGCACCATACTTCAGGATGCAGTATACATCCCAAATCAACATGTGCTACAGTATTCCCAATACATAAATACATGGGTCCAAGAACCAGACAGGAGTCCGGACCAAGTTCACTTGTCATCACTCCTAGCAACCTATTTGGAGAATGTGTGCATTCTACCTCTATACATAACTCTGGGATTTGTGGGTTTACAGATCTCGTTGCTCAGAAGAGTAATGTTTTCACTAGGGGACACAGCAAGAGTCCATTGAACTTCATCTGTGATTGCCATAGAGTTACTTTGGGCTTCTCACACCAACAGACCAGGAGTTAAGGAAAGGAGTCACCAATCTAGCAGGGGGACTTAACGGACACTGATCATCAGGAAAAGGTAGAGCTGGTGTTGTTCACTGGAGTCAGGGAAATATACATTTTGCATTTAGTGATCCACTGGGTAGATTATTTTGACAATAAGCAAACAAGTGTAGCAATCTTGGTCTAATAAGTGTGTGATAATCAGAGGTTCAAATCTCTCAAGATGAGACTCTAGATCACCCCACTAGGTAAACTTCTAGACCAGCAGAGGTACCAGCCAGGGTGAGTGGCATCTAGAATAGCAGGAATAATGTTGAATATCATTGCAGACCTGAGATCTGCAGGTCTTAGTTAGTACTGTATTTCATGTATGAAATACTATATGCCACTATCCTTCTTTTCTGTAAATATACACAAGAAAAGTGATGAACTGAAATCTTAACAGACCTAGTCCCAGTTGAGATGAACTTATAAGAAGCAAGTGGGTCTGAGTGATACAAAAATTGAAAAATTCCCACTTCGTGGGAAGTGGTGCACTGGCCAGATAAATCCTTGAAAATCAAAGTACTTATTCCCTCAGACCTGGGAGCACTGGCTTCTGGTGGCCCACAGCCAAGTCCCTTCTTCAGGATTATAGTAGATTGAAGGGAACTGTTCACACTAGATCAACACCCTTCCTTGGGGACAAGGCCACATTCAATGACTAAGCAATAATGAGATACAAAAGTCCAGTCTTTTTGCCTCAGTTTGGGATAACTGTGCAAGGCCATTCAAGATTCCAAGCTTCCTGTGGGATCGGTCAAGTCCTCTGATATGACAACATCATAATTTAACGACTCCTGCAGCCCTGACCTAAGGAAGATGGTGATGATCTGTTATCAATTCTTGTTATAAATACTACTATTAATGTTTATTAGAAAATTCACTGTATAAATGTATATACATTTATAAAATATTTATATTATATCCATAAATATAGACTATAATTTATATATAAATATATGTATTTACTCTAATATATATATATGTGTTTATATATTCACACACACATACATACATATACATAAATTTGCACTTAAACTTTGCTAATATTGGCACTGCTTTTTATAGTGATGGTAAAGACAAGAGATGGAGGTCAAGCCTATTTTCTCAAAAAAATTATCGCCATCCAAACCCTCTTGGTATATTTGGTACATGGTCAAGATGAGTCTTATTTTTTAAAAAATATGGCATTATTATTACTTTGAATAATACCAGCTAACCTTTACTGATTGATTATTACATATCATGCAGTACACTGATGAATGGCAATGGCAGTAAAGAGGGATAAAACTCAAGCAAATCTCTGCTCGTAAGAGAACATTTTAAGAGAAAACATGGTTCTGTTCAGCAAAATACAGCTACATGTAGCTCAGAAAATGTACATACACCCTGGGGTCCTATTGCAATAGAATATCTTTAGAGTAAAACAAATTCAAATTTGATATTATTGATTTAACATCTAAATTGTGTATATGCTTGAAAAATATGGCAAATATAAAATTCAAGCTCTATATAAAACCATTTACTTGTAAGCTAATCAATTACACAAAGAAATGCCAAGTCTTAGTTACATGAAATCTAAAAGCCAAAATATTAGTTGACACAGTAAAATAGATTTTGATGTAAAGACACAATATTCTCAAGAAGACCGACAGTCTGTTCCACTAGCCTAGAAAGCAGAGTGAAGGAAAATGCTAAAGATTCCCAAAATAAAGATCTGAGGAGCCCTTCTCCGCTAGAACTGTGGAAGTGAGAAGTGGTTAGGTTGTATAGGTGGTCTCTAGCAAGTTTTAATTATATTGAGCAATAAAAAAGCACTGCCCTTTATGGTGAGAAAGAACTCATAAATTTTTTGTACAAATGCCAGGTAATGCTTACATTAGTGTCCTTGAGGGGTTTTGTTTTTGCTGTTTTTCAGCTCCGTAAAGGTTCCACCTAAAAAAATAATGAAGATTCTAGTCTTCCTTAAATGTTTCGTGACTCAAAGCTACTTCACATGTTTATCCATGGTAACTTTGGCAATCTAAGTCTATCACAGAGCAATAAAAAAAAGTCAGGTAACTTTCAAAAACTCATACTATCTTGTTTTTTCTTCCTTGAAATGAGCCACATTAAAAATCTGTTGATTAGGGATACTCTAGTCAACATTCTGTTCCATTAATGATATATTCTAAGGAATTTGCTTGTTTCATCTGTCCCTTCAAAAATTCTGCCGTCTCTCCAGTCAAATATGTCCTTCATGAGACATCCGAGTTATTTCTCTGAAACCCACATTTGTCATGTTCCTCTCCCACATAAAAATGTTCCCTGGATTCCCACAACACTAGGATGAAGTCCAACCTGCCTTTCTATCCTCACCATCTACCTCTCCTCCCTGTTATCAGTCACCTAGAATTATTTATTGTTCTCAACGTGTTCTGTCTTACCCAGCTCCATTTTTGTATATAAATTACTCCATACAAGGAGTGACACGCTCCTGCTGTCCATCAATATCCTTCTGTTTGTACAGTGCGATGGAAAGTAAAGGGCACAAGTTTTGGACTCAGAAAGATGTGACTTAAAGTCTCAATTTGCTAGAAATGTGACCTTGAGGAAAAATTTAATCTTAGTCTGACTATTTTCATTGATAAAATGGTGATAAAAATTACCTTATAAGATTGTGGTGATTGATGAATAAAGTATTTAATGCATCAAGGTATCCTATTGTGTCTTAAACATAATATGTGCTCAATAAATAGTAGCTATTATAATTTTCATCATAAAAATGAGAGCCCCTCTGTAAATACTTCCCTGATTCACCCATGCAAAGTTAGATACTCCCAACAGCATCTTGGAGTTCCAATAGCAAGTTACAGAAATTGCTATTATGGAACTTGTTATAACTTTTGCATGCTCTTCTGTTTTTCCTTTGTAGCAAGTTTCTAAGTTTACCATCTTTAGAAATCTTTAAATATTTTCTTCCTGCTTCCATTCTACCTTTGATATAACTCTATTAGTTAAATCATTACAGAATAGTATAATTACTTTGCATATTCATTTGCCTCAAATTGTTACGGACTTTGAGGGAAAAGTTTATAGCACAGGGTTGGCGGCTGATTGCCAAACCCTTTTCCTCTTACTCCTTGTCATAAAACTAGACTGTATTTCCCAGTCTCATCTACAGTTAAGCGTGGCTACAGGACCGTGTTCCAGCTAACGCATTTTGAGCTGGATCAATTTGTATCATACATCCAGGCCTGGTTCAAAGACATCACTCATACATTATCCACTTGCTCTTGTCCTTCCAGCATGTTGCAAATAAGCACAACTGTGGAACATCATGTTAAATGTGGCTCCCAGGGACCAGAAATGGAGGGACTCTGGGTACCTGAATCACTACTTTGAGGAGGGACACTTACAGATCAGGGACAATCTGTCAAGGACCAAGTAGTAAATATTTTCAGCTTTGTGTGCCTTATGGTCTTTGTTGCAACCACTAAACTTTGTCATTGTAGAGCAAAAGCATCTGTCATTTAGAGCAAGAGCAGCTAAACACAATTCGTAAATGAATGGCTGTGTTCCATTAAACTTTTATTTACTGAAATTTGAATTTTATATGACTTCCACCTATTATGAAATAGTATTCTTGTTTTGATATTTTCCAATCATTTAAAAAAGAAATAACCATTTTTAGCTCAAGGGGTTTAAAACCCAGGCAGGGACCCTTGGACTGTAATGTGCCCACTCCTGCTAGGCCACTGAAACTTCAGAGCTTACTAGTTACAAAAATAGTTGTTAACTTACAAATGCAAGAGCAGTAATTTATTCATTTGTGTATTCCTAGGAACAAATATGGCACATAGGAGGCAGTCAATAAATTGTGCAGTGAATGAATTAATAAACGAATGATGAATTTAACCTGACTCTACTTTTGTCCTAGGAAATCATTCAGAGTGGAACATACAGCTAAAAAAATTGGCATAAATCCCATAGTTCCTCAACACTGTACTGTGTCAAGTACTCTGAATATTTTACATAAGTATTCGAAGATAATAAAAATGTACTTAAATTTCAACATATTTATGGAAAAATGAGATTCAGAAGCACATAAAAGGCCAAAGTACTGCATTAGTCAATATGGAAACCACAATGATAAAAACTAGACTTTCTCATAATAACCAATGCACTAAGATAATATTACAATAAAAATTCATTGTCAGTGTTGATTTTATCTTAAAATCAAAAGCTTGAGAGAAAGTAAGATAGATTCATTTAAGGATTATTTGCTCTCATTCCATCCTGGCTCTTTCTTTGCAGCACTTATCTTGATTGTAAAACACTCATTATTTGTTTTGTTACTTATTTAATGCATTCTTTTCCAATTAGATTTTAAGCTATTTGGTGGCAGGACCTTGTCTATTTTACTTCTATGTTGTCAGCAATTATCCCATTTCGTGGCACCTATGAGACATTAAATACATATTTGTGGGGTGAATGGATAAAGCATACATATGATTCTGTTTAATTAAATAAAAGAGAATAGTTGGAAGACTATTATGAATCACATGAAATTTTATAAAAGTCAAGTGTACTCTGCCAAGTAACTCCAAAAAGAAAACAGATATCTTCCAAATTCAGAAATAAAATCCATAAATTAAAAAAAAAAAAAAGATTGTTCTTCTGAACAAAAATGGTCCTTACATCTTTCTAGTAAAGAAGAAATGGGATTCTTCCTAAGAAGCAACTATGTCCTTTTCATTATATATGAGAGGAAGAAAAACAGCTGTTGTTGAACTCGGCTAAAGGAAGTCTGAAGCCTGATAACAAACGTAGTGGTCACAGTTAAGTTTGCTCCGAGTTAAGCATGCCAGACCAATAGAAGACCTCAGAGGAACTTCAAAAGCCTGAATCACCTAAGCACGCTGGCAAAGAATAACATTTTTAATCACCTTAGGTCGATTTATAAGGCTGGAACTCTCTCAAACATCTAGCAATTCCCTAAGCTTAATTCAGGTACGTATAGTTCCAAGCTCATAAGGTTTTAGCCCTAGTGTCATAGAATCAGAACAGAAAATGAAAATACTGCCATATAAACAGAGCTAGTGTTTCAGCCACACATCTCCCTTTTAAGAGAGTATATGGGGACACAGAGAGGGAGAACAATTCTCAGATATATAGCCCACCTAGGTAAAGCACTTTCAAATGTACTTCATTTATTTATTTTAGGCCATTTTTGGCTCAAAATCATGCAAAATTACTGTCTCTAGTTTCATTCTGCTCTTTTGAAATAGTCCAGATTTTGTGCTAAGAGTTTAAAGCCACAGCAAAGAGCTAGGCCAAGAGGGAAAGCTTTTGAAGAGTTCTCACAGCTGTGAAAACACAAGCCTCAGGCTGTGTGTAGAGTTACTTCAAACAGCTGCTTCAGGTGACTAAACACCTTGAGTCTCATTCATCAAGTGTTGTTTATACTGGCTGACAGACCAGACTTGGAGAATTAACTCAGAGAAAAAAGATGTACTACATACCAAGTATGGGAAAGGAACCCTAGTTCTTTAAATCTGAAGCAAAGAACAAAAATAATAATAATAACTTGAGTAATTTAAAATCAAGCAGAACAGGAATAATTTTATTTTATGTTAATACGTCTTGCGATACCCTTTGCATCTTTACAATCAAAGGAGAAACAAAACTGATGGTTTGCCACTTTTTGATCCTGCGAATAAAATTGAGATGGATAACTCCTACGTGCAGGGAAACACCTTAAATATATGGCCACAAAAGTTCTCATTAATTATCAGTGAGCACAACATAGAAAGAGTAGACATAAATAATGCATTTTCATTATTTTCAAAAAGGAAAATATGGCTTTCTTCTTGCCTGGATTCACTGTCTTATTGCAAACATCGTCTCATCAAGTCTTGGCCATAGTGTTCATCACCCAGTATTAAAAAATTCCTTCATCTAATCTAGTCAAAAAGGTGACATGATAATATATTTTAAACCATGTAACTATCTGCATGGATCAAAAGAAGAATGAAATAAAATGACATGAGTCAGTGTCAGGGGAAGTGTTACTAGTTAAGAAAGCTTTAAATACTGAAAGCCAGTTTTAATATTTCCTTTTAATCTAGAAATATGTCACTTGGTAATTTTTTCTTTACAACATCAGCGTGGTTATGGACAACATTTACCATGGCTCCATTCAGCACTAAACAGGAGAATCTACCTTACACTCTCCTTTATCATGGCCGATGTTGTTGGTTGTCTCTTATACTGCAATGAGTTTATCAATTATATTATGTCAGGTTTCAAAAGTTAAACCTCTTTTAAGCACCGCCCCCATTCACTAGTTCATAAGTGATATTTAAATATTGCCTCTATTTTTCTGATCTTTTTTCCAGTTCAAAAATGGCTTTCAATTTTTTTTAATCAATGTACTTGAAAGCAGTTCTCAAGCTTTATTGTGCATAGAAAGGATCTGGGGAACTTGTGGAAATGCAGATTCTGATTCACCAGGTCTAGGAAGTGCCTGAGATTTTGCATTTCTAATAAGCTCTCAAGTGAATACTCATCCAAGGACCATACCTTGAATAGCAAGGCACTGAAGAATACTAGTCTTGAAGAGCAAAAAGGAAAGACAATTTTTTTTTTTTTTTTTTTTTTGCGGTACGCGGGCCTCTCACTGTTGTGGCCTCTCCGGTTGCAGAGCACAGGCTCTGGACGCGCAGGCTCAGCGGCCATGGCTCACAGGCCTAGCCGCTCCGCGGCATGTGGGATCTTCCCGGACTGGGGTACGAACCCGTGTCCCCTGCATTGGCAGGCAGACTCCCAACCACTGAGCCACCAGGGAAGCCCGACAATTTTTTTTTTTTTTTAAAGGTTAAGCGTTTTCTTTCCTAGCTATACAAGGATAGAGACACACATTTGTTGTCCAACCATTAGGCAAAATGATGATGAAAAACAAGGTTATAGAGTCAGTATGTTCTACTATTTAAAGTATAGAACTAAAGACTAAAGAGTTATATTATTGTACATTCAATGCCAAGGCATCCCAAAGAGGTCAGGGACATTAATCCAAATAGGACACAAATGTGAAAAATAACTTTTCATCTTTCAATATCATTGTCTATAAGATAATGATAGGTGATGCGTGTGGGGGGAAATGTACCTGGGAGGAGAGTGCTGGCCACATCCGAGCACTAACAATGGCTTCAATAGAAGAAAACATAATTTTCATTAGCAAAGAAATAAAAGATGCAAGCAAACAAACAACAAAGTCAGGAACTGCAGAGGCAAAGGAAATTATGGAAAGCATGAAAAGGGAATATATACTGAAAATCTACCATTCTAAAAATAAGAATCCTTTGACACAGCTATTGCATCCATTTTATAAATGAACACAGTGAGTCCCCATTGGGTTATTGCATTATTTATGTAAATGCAGGTAATAGCTGTCGGAGATTTTAATCCAACTCCCTCAGACTTAAAGTTTGTCTGTCTGTCTACCATTGTTCTGACTCTCAAAACTAGGACAAAAGGACGATGTAGGCACTAAAGAAGTAGTTGATACTAACAGTGCTCTAAAAAAAACTGAGAAATCAAGCTATATATGAGTTTTGAGAAGGGTTACAGAAAGTCAACTTGAGAAGTGTAGTAGGAAAGAAAGGTGAACAGGAAATAAGTGATGAGTAGTGGGAAATAGGCACTGAAAGGTAAATGTTCTGCAAAATGGATAACATACCCTGGTTGCTGAGAATTAATTATACAAGGTTTAGCACTGGCTTTTCAGATCTGGGGCATTACGTACGTTCCCATTTAATCTCAGATGCTTTATATAAAACATCAGACCAGTACATTCAAATTACTGAGTAATGACTATCTACCAGTTACTGTCAGGGACTGAGTTAATGAAACTTTATATGGTTCATCAAAATATATTTGTGAGAAAAAACAGTTGGCAAAGAGATTCTTGGTGATATTAAAACAGTTTCACAATGAATGCTTAAAGATAAAGTAATTGAATCATTCTCTCAGATCAGTTTAAAGATAAGGGTGTTCCTGAATCACAAAAATATCAATGTTTCTCTTGCCACTGTCCTGTGAGACAAAGACATGTGTTATGTACAATACAGAAATATGATTTGCAGAATTAAATTGTAAAGAGAAAGCAATGTAAATTTAAGAATGACCTAGACACCCTATATGAAATTTGTCTCCAGGGAAAAATCTCTTTCTGCCTAGTTACAGATATGAGTGAGGCAATAAAGCACTACAATAATCTGAGTTAATTGGCTTTGATGATTCCGCCATATAACGGTGGGGGTAGGGCATGACAACAAAACCAAACAAACGAACTACTCCTCATTACGCATTTCAGGAAACTGGTAACGGTGCTGAATAGAGAATGCTAGCAGAGGGTAGTGCTTGCTGCTACTCTCTCGTGGGGTCAGTGGTGCCAGCTTCCTCAGATAGCCTCTGCATTTCTGTATTTGTAACATTAACGATAGCCCATATATTCTGGCTCCCTTTGCCAGATGGCAGAAAAAAGAAAATAAAAATCTGAATTGTACTGTATCTAATTTATTTCTCTAAGGTTTGGGTTGATGTTTTTCTCCTCTACAAAAATGAGACTTGTTTTACAAAGTAAAAAAGTAAGCTGGAAAAGGAAGGCATTCACAAAAATCCTCCTGGGGAGAGTCCCTGAGGATCAGAGGGTGCTCTGCTATCATCCACTTTAATGTAATTTTTTAAAAAAATTTTTTGAAGTATAATTGATTTACAATGTTGGGTTAGTTTCAGGCGCACAGCAAAGTGATTCAGTTATATATATATACATATATTTTTTTTTCAGATTCTTTTCTCTCATAGGTTACTACAAAATATTAGGTATAGTTTCCCATGCTATACGGTAAGTCCTTTTTCATTACCTATTTTGTATATACAAGTGTATATATGTTAAACCCAATCTCCAAATTTACCCCCCCCCCGCCAACCTTCCCTTTGGTAACCGTAAGTTTGTTTTCTATGTCTGTGGGTCTATTTTTGTTTTGTATATAAGTTCATTTGTACCATTTTTTTTAGATTCCACATATAAGCAATATCATATGGTATTTGTCATTCTCTTTCTGACTTACTTCACTTAGTATGATAATCTCTAGGTCCTTCCATGTTGGTGCAGATTGCATTATTTCATTCTTTTTTATGGCTGAGTAGTATTCCATTGTGTGTGTGTGTGTGTGTGTGTGTGTATATATCTTACATCTTTTTTATCCATTCATCTGTTGATGGATATGTAGGTTGTTTTCCATGTCTTAGCTGTTGTAGACAGTGCTGCAGTGAACACTGTGGTGCATGTATCTTTTTGAGTTATGGTTTTCTCTGGATATATGCCCAGGAGTGGGATTGCAGGATCATTTGGTAGCTCTATTTTTTACTCTTGTTTCTGTTCAACAAAGGATTTTCTCTCTGCTCTCCTAACCTTTATATGGTGTGTCAGGAGGCAAATTTGAAGCCATATATTCTTCTCCTATCCTATTTAAATTCTTATCAAAAGTTCATTTGCTTAGAGAACTAATATTCCACAAGAGAGCAAGTCTCAAGAGGGGCTGTTACGATCACCTGTCACTGGAATTTTCAGGAATTATAGAATAAATAAAATCAGTGTTTATTTGTATGATTCCACCTAAAAACAACTGCTTAAACATTATGAAAATTTGGACTCCAGTCTGCATGCATACTTTTATTTACTTTATGGCATTTATTTTTCTTTGTTTCTTTCTCTCTCTATAGATTTTCCTCCACCTGTGTACCTAAGAATACCCTGAGAGTACCACTGAGTAAATCTTCCAAGACTGCTGTGTGAATCCTGTAGTCACTGCCTTGCAAAGATTGGAGCCGGTAGCTTACATGTGCTTCTGATTATGTTAATGAATTAGAGGTCAGGCCCTTTGACTCTTCAGTTAAAGCAATCTGAATCCAGTTAAAGGTAAAATTAAACTAAAAAGAGTTTTGGTTACCTCATAATCTCACCAAAAATAGCTCATTTAATATGTACTGAAATCTGGCATAAATGAGTCTCTTCTTTGATCTATGTACAACAAAGCTAGCAAATATAATCTCCTCCACTCTAAGAATGATAATAAAATATATATTTTACTCACTGAAGTAAATACAATTACTCAAATTTTCCACCTAGTGCATGGTGGTAAATTCCATCCCAACTTCACAAGGTGAAAATAGTCAACTATGGACAAAATTGGCTCCAAGTTTCAATCTGCTCTTTCGAAAGTTTGGAAAGACAGCTGCCTAGCATTCTAGCCACCTTGTGTTAACACAGCAATAAAGCACAGGGTAGAATACTACTTCCTAGAATGGGTTTCTGGGACAAATGGGCTCTACTCACACATCAGTATGTCAATACTTTGGGACTTGGTGGCTCCCAGACTCAATGGAAATATTCTATTTGTGAATATGTTTGAGTTCAACATAACTGAAAAAAGAAAAAGAAAATACAGGCTTTAAAAGCTGTAAGCAGCTGGTGAAATAAGCGTTGGCCCCTCTCACATTTCTCATGGCCAAACCCACTTGTCCAAATCCATGAGCTATGGGAAGAGAAGAGGATCATGAACGTCTTAATTTTGGTCATGGATATGAAGGTTAAAATAGATGCGCAAGGCCAGGTTCTTTAATAAAATCTGTTCCAGAAAGACTTCTCCCATGAAAAAAGAAATGATAAGGTGTGCTGTGGAAAAGAGATCCGTATCCAACATAATATTTTCTTTCGAAGATCAGACCATCTTTAAAATGATAAGGCAGATTAATTTTACTAATCATGAGGACTTGATGAAATATTGTACAACTGATTATTAATTCAAGTAGATTTGTGGTAAAATGTTATTAGTCAAGATTTATTAGGCACAGAAATGGTCTAAGCACTTTATATGTTTGAAATATTAATGCCCACACCTGATGAAGCAGTCCTATTATTATCAGCACTTCACAGATGAGAAACCTGGAGCAGAGGGCTTAAGTAACTTGTCCCACAGGAGATAAGTGGTAGGAAGTGGAGCCACAGTTTACATCTGGGCTAATTCCAGAGTCAGCATTTTTAGCAAGTGACCACTCAACCTGAGTAATTTCTTCAAAATTTTGCTTTTTATATTACTACTATCACAGGGGAGGATGGGATCTTTAAATTAAATTAGATCTTGAAATTAGGTGGTGGTCTTCCCCTGACACTACCAAATTCTGGCATCATGTAGGTCTCAATGAGCAGCTCACTGACTCACTGCAAGACTCCAGCAAAGCAGAGCCTCTGAAGGCAAGGGAATAAGAACAGTTATGGGAAATGAGGCTACTTAAGCACTTACGAATTTACATTTAGCCATGAAAAACTTATTGAAACTATTTGTAGTGCCTTTACCCTGTGTCAACTTAGCTTAGCTAGAACTACATTTTCCAGAATTCCTTTTCCTATAGGTGACTGGGTCAGAGTTGGTCACAATAGAAATTTGTGTGAGATTTGCAAGGCAGAAGCAAAGAAGCAGGCATTTTTATGGTCTAAGTCATCGTAGGGAAGGCCCTGTTGGCATTCACTCATGTAATTGTTTTTGCTCTCGCTCGTCTTGTTGGTACAGAGAGCAGCCAGGCTTACTGGACCTCTTCCTTCAATGTCCCAGAACCATGCACAAGGCACATGTACAGAAGGGGTGCCAGCAGAACCTACGGGCATTGGAGGCAGTGAGAGACAGATGTGATTCTGGGGTGCCATCACAGGTTCCTTTGTCTCTCCTACTTTATGTCTATCTGCCCTTCCCAGCTGATGTCTTTGCTGACACTAGGCCCATTATATAGACTGCTCAACCAGAATTGTGTAACACTTAATCGCTTCATTAAGTTTCTTATTCTGTATCACTAGAGTGGATCTGCTCCTCTTTTTTTTTTTTTTTTTTTTTTTTTTTTGCGGTACGCGGGCCTCTCACTATTGTGGCCTCTCCCGTTGCGGAGCACAGGCTCCAGACGCGCAGGCTCAGCAGCCATGGCTCACGGGCCCAGCCGCTCCGCGGCATGTGGGATCTTCCCGGACCAGGGCACAAACCCATGTCCCCTACATTGGCAGGCGGACTCTCAACCACTGCGCCACCAGGGAAGCCCAAGATCTGCTCCTCTTAATGAACCCTGAACAGTATACCAGTCATTCCTTGTGGATTGCTCTTAGCAAACTTTTAGAATTTGGGATTACAGATGCTATCAGTGATAGACTATCATGGCAGAAAAGACAAAGATCAGAAAAATGTAGTATTTCTTTAAAATTGGAGTGAGGGAGAAAGTTCAATTGGAACAAAGAGCATGCAATATATGAACAATCAAATAAAATATACTATACGGCATTTATCAAGTGAATTTTACTCCTCTCATACTGCATTTATTCCACATATCATATGATTTAAGCATGCCATCATGCTTCATGGCAACAGAGCAACATGGAATTTCTGAAGCAGAAATTATCTTGCTCATAGAAAAATGGAGATAACTATGAGTATCATTTATTCAGTGATTTGAACCTGGCTGCAGACCTGGCCTCCATGTGGGTATACCTACATATTGAATAATGGCAGCAAGAAATTGAATTTGATGTCGTATAACTAGCTAAATTCCACCTGCCACGACCCTCAGGAAAAAGTACATTTTCGCTAACACCACCTACCCACAAGAAATGAATAGAGACAGCCTAAGGCAGTTGTGTCCATCCTAGCTGCCAGAACCAAACTATATGTGATGACCAACTAGTTGTGAAGAAAAAAAAATAAACAAAAAAAAAAAACTTCAGAGAGTTAAGAAACTTAATGTATTAAGCACTTCCAACTCTGAGAGGAAATCCACAGCAAATTTCAGTACAGCTAGGTTAGTCATATGGCCTGGTTTTCTCTGGATACCCTGATCTATGCTCAATTTACCAGAGAAAACATTCACAAACTTCTCTTTCATTCTCAAATATGTCACAGTTTTGATAAAAATTATCTTTCACCCTAGTAATAAGCCAATCACATGATCAGATGAAATAACAACAGTAGCTAACTTGTATTGAGTCCTAGTATACGACAGGAACTGTCCTATGAAATTTAACGTATTACTTTATTTAGTCCTGGCAAACCCCCTCCACCTTGAGGGAAGTATCATTAGCACCCTCTTTGGTAAGAAGCCTGAGCCACGTGGAAATTAGCAAGTCCCCAAAGCCCATGTGGTTGTAGGTGGCAGAGCAGAGCAGTTGAAATGCAGAGACCTTAACCATTATGACAAACTACAATGAGAATCTAAGACGGACAGTGGATGGAGACCCCCTGGGTCTGCATAAAGAGAATCTCCCCAGTTTCTGCCCCTCCAAAGTGCTTCAGTTTCCCCATACATTTGCTAGTGCTCTATACCAAAATATGTGATGGTTGATTTTATGTGTCAACCTGGCCAGGGTATGGTGCCCAGTTGTTGGATTATACACTACATGTTGCTGTGAAGATATTTTGTAGATGTGATTAACACTTATAATCAGTTGACTTTCAATAAAGAGTACCCTCCATAACATGGGTGGAGCTTATCCAATCCATTGAAGACCCTGAGAGCAAAAACCGAGAATCCCCAGATAAGAAGGAATTCAGCCTCAGGACTGTACCATAGACATCTTGCCTCTGGAGTTTCTATTTTTTTTGGACTGCCCTATGGGCTTGGGGTCAAGACTGTGACCTCAATTCTTGCCTGAGTTTCCAGCCAGTGCATCTGCCCTACACATTTTGGACTTGCTGGCCCCCACAATTCTGTAAGCAAATTTCTTAAACTCTCTCTCTCTCCTTCTCATTTACATCGGGAGCATATACTACTCTTTTTCTCACTTTACAGGTGAGAAAACTGATGTGTTAAAGATACTAACTTACCCAGTCAATCAGTGATAAAGTGTAATATTTACCCAACCTAACTGATCTCAGAGACTTGGTGCTTAGTCACTAAACTACATTGCAACCCAGGGGCACACAAGCCCAAAAGTCAACAAAGCAGGATGAGAAAAGTCAGAGATTTGAAGTCAAGACTCCTAAACTATAAGTCAAGTTTTAAAAGCTACAACCAAGTGCTCTTGAGTAACTCAGTTTCCTCTTTAAGCTCCAGATTTTCTATCTATAAATAGAGGAAAAGAGCTGCCAATAACCTTGATATAAAGATAAAAATATGTCAACATATAAAAATGTAGGCATCATTTTAATTTTATCTTCCAGATGAGAATTCATATCCTGGTCTCTTTCTCCCACTGACCACAAATGTCCTGGCATATTGAACATAAAAGTAACTCTTGGGACTTCCCTAGTGGTCCAGTGGTTAAGACTTCGCTTTCCAATTCAGGGGGTGCGGGTTCCATCCCTAGTCAGGGAGCTAAGATCCCCATGCCCCAAGGCCAAAAAACCAAGACAGAAAACAGAAGCAATATTGTAACAAATTCAATAAAGACTTAAAAAAATAAAATAAAATGACCTTCTAAAAAAAAACAAAAAACTCTTGCATCAGGAGGCCTAGGATACAGCACCCACTGTCCACATAATCCCTTTTCATTTACTGATATTAACACAAGGAACACCAGAACATTTTATTAGCATAGAGGCTTTGCCATAGCACCAATACTTTTCTTAACCCTTTAGATTAGTATATATGTGTGCATATACATATCCATTTAACATTTAAACATGTTAAAAATTGAGGATCTGAACATTTGTAAAAAGGAAATAAGAAAAAATAGGACCAAATGAGCAAAGCAATTAAAGTGAAAAAAAAACACCTTGAAAAAGCAATAAATATTAAATGATTAATAAAATGTTAGTGTTTGGTGAAACAAAGCCAATTAAAAAACAAACAAAACACTATGTCAGACACTGTAGCAGAGTAGAGACATGAGAAATCTTACCAAATCAGGAAAAATCCAGGTCCCTTTAAGGGAAAATTTGCCAAATCTTGTTTAAAAAAATCCTTCACAATGCACTTACTGACTTTGTTCAGAATATTTCGAGTGCATGTGAAAGTCTATGTTCATGATACTGCATTTTCATTATTCTTAAAGATGTAATAGTTTCTTTACTTAAATAGCTCAGTGTTTTTTCTTTAACTAAGCAGCAGCACAGCCTTCAGGTGTGTTTACACTCAGCAAGAGGAAAGGTAAGAATTCAGAAGCAAGAATGAGGATAGGAGAAATGAACAGAAAAATCAAAGAAAAACACAGGGGAAGCCAAAACAAAGAAGAGAAGGCAATTTATTTTAGCAATATGGTGAACTGAGGAGAAAAAAGGACTGTCTAATATGGTAACTTGCAGGGACAGATCCAAGTGAGCTTACTGAGTCATTTTATGTGAAAGTCAAATCATAACTAATAAATTTAAAGCACTGAAGTCCATTTGGCATATCGTGTATGGTAAATGAAATTGTCTGTTTTGCTTCCATACGGTCAAGATACTTGGGAAAAGATTAGGTAAATGGCTGCATATACCAAAGGGGTTGTTAATTTTTTTACTGGTACATTGAGCCAATGTAGTTAACTCTATAGATTCAGACCCTAGACTCCTCCTATGTACCCTCACATCATTGATGTTAATAGGAAAAGGGTATGTAAAAGAGATAGATGAGAGTTAAGCTGGCAAAGAAAACGCAGCTTTCTGTCTTTGTTCTCAAGACAGGATAGAATGATATACTAACTAGTTTCCTCAGCTCATTCTGTAGTAATGTTTTTCAGACCTTAGCTCTTTCCTCCCTTTTCTACTACAAAGGGAGCATATGGCGCCACAGCCTTGCACAAAGAAAAGAAAACATGGTAGTAAATTATCTTAAATACACCTGAACTTATGATAGCCAGAGTCAAGCTTTCCCTAGAAGGGTTTTTTTTTTTTCACATAATTCTAGATTTATTTTGCCATTTAAATGTTTATTTTGGCTGAAGTCAAAATTTAATTTGTTCTTCAAAGAAACATAACAATGGAAATACAAAGAGGAAGCTTTTGTTCGCTCCCTGGGAGTTCTGAGAAGTAATAATTATAAAATGATAAGATTCTAAATGAAAATGTCCCTTGGAAAGGTTGAGGTTGACAGTGGCACAGACCTATGTGAAGGGAAAAAAGTCACATTATATTCATGAACATAAATATAACCAGATGATGTAATTTTACATCTTTTGATGATTTATTATATAAATGTTTCATACGTTTGAAATGAAACCCTTTCTAAAAATAAATGTTCATTACAAGTCGCAGAAAATACTTCAAGGATAGTACTCATAAGCTAGTATTACTATTAAAAGAGAATTAATAGATCAATAATATAAACTAAGAAAACTGATACATACACACACACACTAAATCAGAGAGTAACTCATTATGACAGATATTTTTACTTATTTCTAGTCATGTCATTCAGTCTGTACTGAACAACTGCTCTGATGAGCCACTGCATTATGATCTCACTTGTCCCTTGGAAATATGCACACACACACCCCACACCACACAAACACACACACACACACATACAACCACCAATACAATGACAGCAAGTTTGTAATTTTAAAAAATCAAATGTCTATTTTATAATTATGCACACTGATTAGAGATTAGAAGCCAGCTTCTGCCAAAGACCCAAAGAGGGTTTCATGAGGAGTTTCTATGATACTTTTTGCGAGCGGTGAAGTTATGCATGGTTCAGGAGAATGCCTGATTCGTGCAGACATGTTACAGCTTTACCTTTCTAGATTTCTAAACTCTGTCACTTGAGTCATCTGTTAGAAACTGGATGGTATATTCACCTACACACATGTATAGATGCACACACACGTGGATGCACACACACAGGTGTGTCTTAGCAACCAAATGTGTCACTTCCCTGCACATATGAACCTCCACCAAAACTCTACTAAAGTTTCCTTTAGTAAGTAAGTTTCACAGAGTACTAATTTGACGTGGAAGGAGAAGGAGGGCTGGTTTCCTAATCTTGTCACTGTCTTTATTTAGAGTTGTCCCTTGATATCTCTGCATGAAATGACTGACACAGGCATGTTTCTTCTAGTCCGATTAGCTGATACATTTCCTTATGCCACAGAGAGACTCGTGTCTCTGTATATCTCTATTGTTTCCCTAATCTGTACACACAGACTTTGACCAATCAAGAGAAGTGCCTTGTCAACCTGCTCCATTTTGTTTGTGGCCCTCAGCTTTAGTCAGCTGCCCTCAAACAGGAGAATTCTAGTTAACATTCATTGAAATTAGCTGTAGAGTATGAGAAACATTGAAAGGAAATATTGTGAATGCTGTGAGGGCAAACTTCACTCTCCTCAAGAGAAAAGACCAGTTGGGATAATATAAAGAGGGCTCCTCTGTAGTTGCACAGAGTTCCCTGAAATTTAGGGAGCTAAACCAGAGAATTTTCCATTCTAAATTATGTCTGCAGGAATCACATGCCATTATTTTAAGAAGGAACATCATTCTGTAATTTAACCCTGTGGACAATTAACTGAATTTTTCATGTTGTATGATTTTAAAATTTAAACAAATGTCTATGATAGTATTTAGAATCCAGTGAAAGCAGAGGCATATGAGTGGAAAGATCAAATAGTTTCTTATTAAATATTTTCACTATATAATTTTAATACGGATCCTAGATTTACCACCAAATCAATTGTTCAAAAAATAATTTTATGTCAACTTACCAAATAACCAACATCCAATTTTTATGTCACCTTACCAAATAACCAACATTCATATCAGAACCAGTTCAATTTTAGTTAATATTCTTCCCTGTCATGTCACATAGATTTGACTTAATTTTATTAATATTACATTAAATCTACTTTATTCTTTAAATATAGGGGGCTTTCTTTTTTTTATGAAGTTTAGCCTCTTAGATATTTAGAACTGAATATCAGTGGTCATTTCATAATGCTGCCTGTTTTCATTGATGGAGAAGCTCATTGCAGAAAATTTAAAGTGATTTCTTTATCCCTACAGCTAATTAATGACAAGACCAAGACTAGAACCTTGGTTTCTGTTTCCCAACTCAAAAGTTCTTTATATTACTCCATACTTCCTAATTGTCTTTTTTTTTTCCACTTAGTAGAAATTAGAAAACTTACAGAATGTGAAGAGTAGTGGTTAAATGAAACGGCTTTAAATTTTTTTAAAAACTCTGGTTTTCGATTGGCTCTCTATGCATGCTGAGTGTGTGATGTTGGGCTACTTATTTGTTTTTTCTGTATTTTTCATAAGGCTTCATAGGCTTGTTATAAAAATAAAATCTTATTATGCATTTAGACCATTTACCTTAGTGCCTGGCAAACAGCAAGTGCTCAATGAATGTAAGCCATTAGTATGGAACAGGTGTTGGAAAATTTTTTCTGTAAAAGGCAAGATTGTAGATATTTTAAATTTTTCGAGCCATTGTAGGGTGAAAGCAGCCATAGGCATTATGTAAATGAATGGGCTGTGTTTCAATAAAATCTTATTTACAAAAACAAGCAACAGGTTAGATTTGGTCCATGGACCACAGTTTTTTGACTCCTTGTATAGTCCACAACTATCAAATCAGGCTGGCTAGAATTACCCAAGTGGTAAAATGGTAAACACTTTACAATTATTTGTTTTTTCTGCAGAAACCCATGTGGAAAAAGATGTATACCTTGACAGGATACACATAAAAGGTCTAAAATCAGTTATGTCATTACTTCTCAAGGATGCATTTAATTGTTTTGTATTGTTGCTTATTCAACCTGTCAAGATAAATAATGAACAGAAGTCCATATATTTAACCAAATACAGATGCAAACATGGACCTCACTGAAAGCTCCATGCATGTTGCTGGTCACAGAGTTAGCAAAGATAAATGTAATAAGTGACACATGTTCTGAGGACTGGGTTGTTTTGTCTCTGTTTCTGTTGACAAAAGGGAGGTTCAAACATGTGAACCTCTGGTGTATGTCATGATACGAAAGAGGACTTGAAAGAGGGTCAAAAATTTCACCTTGCAACTCTAGGCCCAAAAATTTCACCTTGCAACTCTAGGCCATGTGTAATAATCAACACTTTCATCTTCATATCAAATCACTTAGATAAAGTACATAAGGAATTCTAAAGAAAATTTAATAAACTGTCCACCATCCATCCATTTTTCTGTTGGTAAAAGACAACAGTAGTATCTGGCCTTACATTTAGGTCTTTAATCCATTTTGAGTTTATTTTTGTGTATGGTGTTAGGGAGTGTTCTAATCTCATTCTTTTACATGTGTCCAGTTTTCCCAGCACCACTTATTGAAGAGAAGCCACCCCTTACTCCTATGATATGGATAGAGTTAGGGAGTTAGCATATATGATGACTGGCTTAAGCCAATCGGTGAGAAGCACTCTCCTAGCCACAGGCATTGGTTCAAAGACATGTAAATTTCCAGTCAGATGGATTGAGACAAGGGGGAAAGTTTCCTGAGATGCCTGGGAGGGAAACAATTGTCCTCCCTGAAAGAATATAGGGGATGGAATTGCTGCCATCCTCTTCCTTGCACATAGTGTGAATGGAAAGGGCAGTGGCTGCCATACCAGGGGCCAGGCAATAGGGCATGAATTGTATATAGAGACTTTTAAGACAATACTAAAACCTACCAAAGAAGTGTCTTTTATTACCACAATTCACTGACAATTCTGAACAACATGAATGATAAAATATTCTCCCCATTGAGGGTAGACCGCTCCACAGTGGCCCCCACCACTACCTTCTTGGTACTGCTTTCTCCACACAGAGCATGAGACCTCCAAAGGCCAAGAATAAAAGAAATCTGATTTAGATGATATCACAGAGTTCTGGTTCTGGTCATGTCAAAGGCCAACCTTGCCTCTGAACATTCTGTTGCAAGACAACCAAGATTCCTTTTCTTCTTAAGCCAGTTTGGATCCAGTTTTCAAACACCTGAATCCCAAAATTTTTTGTTTCTTATTTTAAATCAAAACTTTCAGGTATCAAATTCATCAATATTTTTACATTTTAATGCTTGTTAACCACTTATAACTTTGTTTTAGGGTTTTATACATAGCAGTTACTGGAAACATGAAATTTCAGAGTTAGGACTCACAGTGATGTCTTTCATTAGAAATGTTTGAATCAACTATTGCCTAGAAGATTGTTTTTATATATTGAGATTTCTTTAGTGTTATAAAAGAAAATAGTTATTTTAATCCTCTTTATCTCACTGAACAACAGATAATGTTATACACAAACAGGTATAGAATGTATACATATGTGTACACACACACACCAGGTGTAGAATGTATACATATGTGTACACACGTACACGTACACGTACACACACACACACACACACACACTTGGTTGGTCCTGACTTTTTATCAGATTTCATAAACTTTTTTAAGACCAATATAAACTTTCCTCTAGGCTTGACACCACTAAGAATATCATTCAAACAGAATTATACATTCTTTTTTTTATCTACGTAGCAAATATAAAAGTGTGTTCCATTTTGATTTTCAGGTTAAATTTGTGTAGATATTGGAAAAAATTCTGGTAATAATTCCCCTCAACCTCTAAAGTGTACTCTTAGTGAACTACCGTTGAGTAGAGAAGGAAGAGTGAAAGATGGTCTGGGGTTTTTTTTGGTGGTTTTTTTCCCCACATTATAACATCAGTCTTCTGATAGTTATCTTCATCCTGAGGAAGCTTGGTTTTAAGTTTCCCTTTGAATCCTGGCTGATGCATGACAATCTGCAATACGCACTTTGCCCAATATTTGACTTTCTCTGAAATATATACATCAACAATTAATAACTTTCTCAAAGTGCAGTGAAATTAGCTTTCTGATTGTGTGATTTAATTGCTACAGTGGTCAGACCAGGTCATTTACACTGCATCTTCACAGGACAATGTGATATAATGTACTGAAGGATACAGAATAAGAGGGAAAGTGGTGACCTAAACTAGAAACAGATAATCTGCATTTTTACAAAGTCTGAAATGAACAAAGTGATTTCACATATACCCTAATATTTCTAGTATTGATCAGTAGGTATTCTTCTGGTTGTACAGTACAGATGGTGAGTTAGAAAACATATTTTTATTCAAAACTACAATAACGGCAAAGTGTATATAGTACTCCCTATGTACCAAGAACTAGTCTAAGCACTTACTTATAATAACTAAGAAAATTACTGTAAGGAAGATACTACTATTATCATTGTTCCCTTTAAAAATACAAGAAGACAGGCAGAAAGAGTTCAAATAATCTAGACATGGTCTATAGCTAGTAAGTAGTAGAGTTACAGAGTTAGCATTTGAATTAAGGCAGTCTGGGTCAGAAACTAAAGTCCATAAGAATCGCTCTGCTATTTCTTAGTAAATACTTAAGGATTATACAGTGATACGGTTGCACTAAGGAAGCATCTATTTGGGTTTTTTTCAGGTTAGGTGCTGTAAGCACGCTATCTATGACATAGAATAGAACTATAAAACCTGCACAGAAAATATGTAAGAGAGTACTAGGCAGATTAGTGGGGGGAAAATGAAATATCAATGAGCTGGCAGTGAGTCTGCTGTTTTATTTTTCCTCTGTTTCTCCCAACCTGATCTTAATGCAACCCAAAGTTTGAAGTGGGCATTGGGCTGTAGTCAGAGAGCATGCCAAGAAAAGGCTTCTGGTGATGATTTGGAAGGTAGGAAAGGGAACGCCTAACACTGGGAACAGTGTAGATACTCCTCATGTTTATTTTGCTGTGTCTTTTCTTTTTTCCATTAAAAAAAAAAGTCATCATCCTATTGTGTACCAGTCCCCATGCAATCCAGTGATGGCAGTAACAGTATCAGCAGTGGAGGCCCAGTAAAGCCACAACTCAGAGGAGGGTAATCTTCCTCTCTGTTTAAGAGAGCTGGGGTCCCAAGGAGGTAGCAAACTTCTGATGCTTCCAATGTCTCTCTCTTGCTCACTCTCTCTTTTCCTGTCTCCCTCTGTCCTCCTGCCACTTTGGTCCAGATGTCAGCACAGCCCTAAAAGGACACAGCAGAGCAGGGCAACTAATTCCCCCAACCCCAAACTCACACACTGTTAAATGGGTAACCTTAATATTTTGATAACTATTAAAGAAATTGTATTTATAACTTAAAACTTTCCCAAAAAGCTATCACTAAGCCTAAATAATTTTTCTGGTGAATTCTACCAGATTTTTAAAGAAATAACACAAATTCTACACAATCTCTTCCAGAATATAGAAGACAGAACATTTTCCAACTTATTTTATAAAGTTCCATTACCCTGATCTCCAAATTAGATGAAAACATTTCTTTTAAAGTACTAATCAATACCTCAAAAACATCAGGACATGGCCAAGTCAAGTTTATCCTGGAAATGCAATGCTGGTGAAAGTTTAAATATTCCGATATTAATCAATATGTTAACAGTCTAAATTAGAATGCCCACATGATCATATCAACGGATATAAAATTTTTTTAAATTTATGATTCTTTTATGTTAAAAAACTCAGTAAATTAGGAATAGAAGAGGTATTTGGTAAAGGACATCTACATAAAACATCATGCTTAAAGATGAATGCTTTCTTGCAAAGATGTTCTACAATCTCACTGTGCCTATTCAACACTGTACCAGAAATCCCAGCTAGCACTGGAAGAAATTTAGCCTCATGATCAAAAGGAAAACAAACAAACAAAAACATTTTTATTGACAGACAACATTATGGTCTACATATAAAATTCTAAGAAAACTACTAAAAAATTCCTAGAACGAGTAAGTGATCTAACAACTTTGCAGGATATAAGAACAACACAGAAAAATTCAGTTTTTATATATGAAGCAATGTACAATTGAAAACCCAAAGTAAATAATCAGTACCCCAAGATAATATATCCATTTATCAATGTACCAAATATATACATACACCTCTGGTCCTATAATGACTAGATTTGTAAAACAAGGATAGTTTTTAATTTTTTTTCCCTCAAAGAATTGGGTGGCCACCTCAATGATATCAAAGGACTGACACACCCATTTACCTATGTCAGAATGTTTTACTTTCCCTCATTTAGCTTAGGGGAGAAGCCCCCACCCCAAATTTGTATCATCTGATTATCAGCTATGGTTGGTTTAGTCAGACTGGTGGCCTCCCATTTTGGTAATCTATTTACAAACACTTTTGAGGATCCTCCCTGGGTTTAAGAAATTCTCTAATTAGGACCCTCAGCTGGGCCTTTGATCTGAAGAGGCTTGGCTACAGCCTCACCTGGTCTCAATTCTGAAGTTAACCACTTAATAGTGTCTTCAGAGTGTAAAGGCAACTCAGAAGATTACTAGGGTGAGTACTCAAATAAAGAAGGGGAGAGGGGAGAAGTAATTAAAATTTTAGGTACCTTTTATATCATTAATCTTTCACTAGCCTTCTACAACAAACCTTTCAATGAGGCGATTTTGGAATTTTGAAGGCTTTTGGGGCTTCCACATACCAATTAAAATAGGTACAATAGTTTAAGATGAAAGCTCTCTAAAATTATAACAATTCAGATATTTCTGCAATTCAAATGATCCATAGTTTTTCCCTGCTAATTTTAGAAAAGAGAAAAACACTTACCACTGTTGTTTCCAGTAGACCCGGGGCAGGCGCAGATCCAGAAGACTGCCGACTTTGCGCACTCAAAATTGTTTTTGCGTGTCAAAAGAACCCCAACTTGGCCACTTCACGGCCAGATTTCCTTTAGTTCCCAATTAAGCACTTGGAAGCATACATAAACCCAGCTAGTGTTCCCATAGGTGGCTGTTTGCACAGGAGCCATTTGGCCTTTGAGGCACAATTTCCCAGTATTAACTTCATAGGCTGATTCAGATATGAGATATGATCTGAACAACTTTCTGAGGACAGTGTGGCGGATCCCATGTGTGCTGCTTCTGAGTCTAGCTCTCCAAGGAGTTACTCTTGGGTCGGTTCCCCCCGGTGAGAGCCTAAAACCGCCACGGCCGCTCGGAGCGCCAGGAATCCAGTCTGCCGCGCTCCGCGTAAGAGCAGACTTACGGGACTGCAGTCTCTCGCGAGGATTGATGCAGCACTCGCGAGGATTGATGCAGCCTCTCGCGAGGATTGATGCAGCCTCCCGCGAGGATTGATCCTCGGACAGTTCGCGAGGTCTTCAGACCTTTCTTCGAGTTCCTCCTTCGCCTGAGGAGGATTTGTGACTGGAAAGAGAAAAATGTCCCTTTATTCTTTGAAGCGGAATAATTCAGCCTCTCATTTCACTAGCAAAAGTTTCGTTTAGACTTTATGTCAACTCATTTCTTTTTTAATTTAAGCCAAATTTAACAGAAAGCCAGTCACCTGTTGTTTCCCTGGACCTCTTACCCTGATCCCCTAGGCCCTGCCTAGGAAATGCACCTGTGCCCCTTAAGACTCCAAGTCTTGGGCTTCCCTGGTGGCACAGTGGTTGAGAGTCTGCCTGCCGATGCAGGGGACACGGGTTCGTGCCTCGGTCCAGGAGGATCCCACATTCCGCGGAGCAGCTGGGCCCGTGAGCCATGGCCGCTGAGCCTGCGCGTCCGGAGCCTGTGCTCTGCGGCGGGAGAGGCCACGCCACAATAGTGAGAGGCCCGCATACCGCAAAAAGAAAAAAAAAAAAAAAAAAACACTGCAAGTCTTAAGGGGAAACCACCTCAAATAAAACTTTTAGAATCATCACCCAAACAATGAGATCCAAATATCAGGAGAATTCACCAGAACACCTGAGGAGTACCCAGAAGTCAGTGTGGCACAAAGGAACCATGGTGGTGCCGAACTCCGACGCGGGTAGACTCCTGGTGACCCCCTGATGGGTGTCTCTGATATCCTGCCAGCTGCGCCAAGCATATGTCGACGGAAAATTGATCCATCGATCTAAGAAAGAAATGGAAAATTTTATTCAAACCAAATTTGAGGTTTATAACCCGGGAAGAGCATCTCAGAAAGCTTTGAGAACTGTTCCGCCCATCAGAAGTCAAGGTACAGTGATATAAGTTTTTTGAGACAGAGGGCTGTACATTAAATGACATATTATTGACAATTTACACAATCCAGATCTAAGCATCATTGTGGCCCCTTACAAGATATAGAAGGAACGTTATCTTTTAAGGAGTTGTCTTGATGCTAGGAGAATGTTGCTCTTTATGGTCAAACAGGTGTTCCTGCAGATGAGCGAGGTTTGCTGGAGTCCTAATGCAGATACACAATGCACACCTGGGGGAGAGAGGAGGCCAAAGGGCAGAGAAAAATTTCTGTTTAAATTTTTCTTGTCTTGCCATAAAATATGAATTTTATTTCACAATAATAAATCTCAATATATATAATTAGTATATAATATTATATATAATATATTAGTATATAATTTTATATTTAATATATAAAATTAGTGTTATATACTAATACTATATATATTCATTTCTTAATTGTATCAAAAATCTTTTAATAACATTTAAAATCATTTTTGAAAAGTGCATTTATTTGCTATAGGCTTCTTTAATGTGTCCTAATCCTAAGGAATATAGCAATTACATTTGGATAGCAATAATTAGTCATTTCTTATTCTAGTGTCCATTGGATTACTTCCAATAGCTCCCTATAAGCCACTTTGAGCCATTGAAATTTCAGTACTGGAGAATATATAAAAAACTGTCTTATCTAACTTTCATTTATTTGAGGAAAATGAGGTCTAGAAGTGTTAAGACACTTTTCCAAATTAAGCCATGAGTCCACATCTTTTTGCAAATTTAAATACCTTGACCCAGAATCAAATATTTCCAGTGGCCTTTCTTTTCTCCTCTATTCTATAACTTATCACAACATATTTTCTGTTAAAACTCAGTATTCTTTTCCCTGAAATACTTCACAGGCCTGATTCCTCAGTGAACACACATTTATTTTTATTTCTCTTTTTTAAATTTAAAAATCTGTTACTGAATCATTTAATACTAAATATATCTCAGTTTTTTTCTTGAGCACATAATATTTTCATAAGAGATTATAAGCTCCTTGAAGACAGGAATTAAACTGTATTTGGTTTGGTTATCCATATGGCCTTGTAGATACAGTATATCAAAAACACTCAATAATGCTTGTCGATTTTAATCTTCTGTGATGATGAAAATTGTTTTTTGTTATTAAAAACCATATTCCAGAAAAAGGCATTTAAAAAAAATACATATGTGAAAATAAGCCATGTAGGTAATATATTGTTACATTTGTCTTAAAATAAGCCTTAGGCATTCTCCCACACTTTTCTCACCATTATCTCCATCTGGAATAATAAAACATATCTTCTGATTACAGCTATTTCTGTTCTCTCAAGCCTGAATCTAATTTATTTGCTATTCAACCTTACTTTTCCTGTTACAAGATTTGTTTTTCCTGTAATGCAATCCAAGGTTTTGATTTAAAAGGTAGAAAACATTTTTCCCCCAAAACGTGGAATTTTAAACTAAAAGAGATAAATAAATTTAAAATAAGTTCACAACAAAAACATCAAACAAATTTTAATTTAAACCCAGTAATTTTTATTTAAATGTGTTTTAGAATAGATGAGTCCTTTGGGGAGACACAGCAATATATATTATGCCAACAAGTAGAAATCTCAAAAATGCTTTCCTAACAGAACTTTTGAAATACTTATTTACAGAGAACAAAGGATTTCTTAGAAAGCCTGTGGTATTTCTAAAGTTGCATTTTATTTCCAAAGCTATGAAATATGATGTTCCTTCTATGACACCGTCATTAAAATTTAAAAGGCTTATTTAGAAACCACAAAACTATCAGGTAGATTTTCTCAGAAATTTGTTCTCTGGATACTGTCATTTGCTAGTTTACTTATTAGCAGAAACCTGAGTTTAATTTGTTATACCCACATACATGCTAATACCACATACATGGCAATAAATCATGCCATTTCCTCACTTACATTTTACCCAAAGGGCAATTTCTCAACTTCTACATTTCCCCCAATAGTAGGAATATTGCTTTTCCTTCTCTACATACAATACAACCTTGATTGTTGGCTTAAATCCCCTGGTGAAATAATCATACTTTGGGGCAGATACACTATACTCTGGAATTTGAACACTGATGACCTTTTTAGAAGATCTAGATTGAGTTAATCTCTGAAAAGTTAAATGATGTGTCATTAAGGGCATTTAAAAACATAAGTCAGTATCCTAAATCAGAGATTTAGGAATTAAATCCATGGCAGAGGTTTTTTTTTTTTTCATGAGAATGAAAAATGTAATTTTCAGCCATACACTGGGTATCCAAGTAGGTGATATACTCATTTTCTATTTTGAGAAAAATTTGAATTTGTCTCATTCCTCTTCTACTTTTTAAAAAGTACATAAATCAAAAACAAAACAGTATTTAAAAAACTTGTAGAAAAATACATTTTTTCATGAATACTTTTACCTGTTGAAAAGACTTTTAATTTCTTTTTCATCACAGTTTCAGCATGTTAAATGTTCTGAGAGTAATGTTGAACTGCATTTGTTTACTCTAATAAATTGTTAAACCTGTATAGGAAATCAAGTCTGAAAAATTAGCAAGAAAAAAGATCTTTTTCTCCTGAATTATCAAGTGATCTATCTAAAATGTTTTCCCTGGAGAGAGCCGGGTTGAACTTTTACCTTAAATAACTGTTCTAAAACCTCAGTACACTCACTTAAAATAACTCTGAATTAGGAAAATAGCCAAAAGCACAAGAAAGTACTTTACAGACTTAGAGAATTAATCACATTTAGCAAAACGAAAGCAAATTAAACAACACAAAAAGGACTAAAGTGTACACACATGAGTTGCAGTTTCACCAGAATTCTCCCTTTTCTGTGTTACATAAATTTGGAAAACAACCAAAGGCTCATCTCACCATTTTCTTTCTTCTCTCTTTCCCCATTTTCTTCTGATTTTTTTGGCTCAAAATGATACTCTCTTTTTTATCACTATTCACTTACCTCCATTTTGAATTTAAGATTTCCCTATGCTGTTTTTATTCCACACCCTCTGAGACAAGATTGCCCCTTTCTACCCTTAAACTTACCATAAATCCTTTCTCTAGAGAGTTTTCTGTTAAAATGGAATTGAGATATAGCTACTAGAAAATCCCTTTAGAATGTAGAAGTCTATTTACTACTTCCTTGCAAACATGCATTTTTGTGTCTAGGTAGCTTTACTAGGGATGGGAATTTAATATTCATATATTAAGCTACTCAATCTCAAAGAAACAATTTAAAATCCCTGAATCATATACTTCAACATCATCTTTTCAAATTTCAAAAGTATAAAAGCCTCCTCCTTGAGGTCAAGTACCTAATTTCCTCCAGCCTGTTGGTACTGAGATAAGGAATTTTCTGGGGCAAGATACTGACTGTATAAAATACGAACACTGCTCCCTTTTTAGATTTTAAGTCAGTAGTCACATTTGAGAATTCTAAGGGTAACAGAGTTTGAAAAGCTACAAAAAAAAAGCTATAGATAGGAAAAGTACGATTTCCTATCTATAAGGAAACTTTCAATAGAATACCAACTGTTAATTAACCAAAACTGAAGGAGCTATAAAAAATTAAACATTCTAGGAAAAAGGCTACATGTCAACTAATCCAACTAGGGCATACATGTAAATATCCATGTAAATCTCTATATCTCTATTTCTATCTCTAGATATAAACATAGATATCAATAGATAATCCATCAGTCCAGTGGAGAGACAGGAATCACACCAGTTATTTTAATGGAGATTTTCATATATAAAGTATTGTTAACTAGCTATAAAATTGTTAACCAGATAGCTGAAAAGCCAAAAATAGTACATGAAAGTAACATCGTGGTAACAACTATAGGAGGTAGCTAAAACCCTGCTAAAGTTTGAATGTGTGTCCCCCTAAAATTCACATGTTGAAACCTAATCCCCAACATGATGGATGGTATCCAGAGATGGGGCTTTTGGGAGGTGATTAGGTTCTGAGAGTGGAATCCTCATGAATGGAATTAGTGCCCTTATAAAAGGGGTTCCAGAAAGCTTACTTGCCCCTTCAGCCATTTGAGGACACAGGGAGAAGAGGGCTATGAACCAGAAAGCAGGACCTCACAAGATGTCAAGTCTTCCAGCACCTTGATCTTGGACTTCCCAGGCTCCAAAACTGTGAGAAAAAAAATTTCTTTTGTTTAAAAGCCACCCAGTTGGGCTTCCCTGGTGGCGCAGTGGTTGAGAGTCCGCCTGACTGTGCAGGGGACACAGGTTCGTGCCCCGGTGCGGGAAGATCGCACATGCCGCGGAGCAGCTAGGCCCGTGAGCCATGGCCGCTGAGCCTGCGCGTCTGGAGCCTGTTGCTCCGCAACGGGAGAGGCCACAGCAGTGAGAGGCCCGCATACCGCAAAAAAAAAAAAAAAAAAAAAGCCACCCAGTCTATGGTATTTGTTATAGCAGCTAACAGACGTAAGATACACCCTTTTACATGCCAAAGAACTATGAGGACAAAGAAGTTAAAATGCTTTTCAAGGGGTAAAAGGATTCAGGGGAAAAAAAAAATGTGTATTTTTCTATAAGCTTTTTAATACTGTTTTGTTTCTGACTTATGTACTTTTTAAAAAGTAGAAGAAAAATAAGTCAATTCTTTTCTTTGTTTCCATGAGCCTTATAGCAACCTTTCTTCACCCTGCTATAGCTATAGTTGCTTCCCGTATCAGCAGCTGAATCCAGTTTTTACAACATTAAGTTTCCTCACTGGATTTTAGTGAAAGGATACAAGCAATTAAAAGGCAAACAAACCAGCAAAGATAATATCAGAGATAAATGGTATGAAACAAACAAATGGTAATGGCATAAAAGTAATCACAGAGGGAATGTTGTATACATTGCTTCTGAGAGGCCTCCTCAAAGAGGCAATGTTTGATGTAAATGAGGGAAAATGTCAGCTATGCAAAAAGTATTTCAGGCAGATGAATAATCAGTCGTCTGAGACCCTGATGTAGAAGTTGGAAGGCATGTTTAAAGATGAGTGTGGAGAGGGCCAGTATGGCTGTTGTAGACTGAGCAAGGGGGACACCTATAAGAGCTGAGGTTAAAGTGGTGAGCAAGAGCAGGCTAGGGGCTGTGGAGGGCCCTGAAGTACACTATCATGAGTTGTGGGGTTTGCTTTTGGTTTTGTTTCGGTGGGAGGAGGGGGAGGGTTGGGGGGGGGTGGATCATGGAGGGTTTTAAGCAAGGTAGTGATATAATCAGATTTACTTTTTTTTTTTTTTTTTTTTTGCGGAATGCGGGCCTCTCACTACTGTGGCCTCTCCCATTGCGGAGCACAGGCTCCGGACGCGCAGGCTCAGCGGCCATGGCTCACGGGCCCAGCCGCTCCGCGGCATGTGGGATCTTCCCGGACCAGGGCATGAACCTGTGTCCCTTGCATCGGCAGGCGGACTCTCAACCACTGCGCCACCAGGGAAGCCCAGATTTACATTTTAATATTTAAAACCAACTAGTCCATCAGTACATTTTCTGTGCATGCTATGGCAAGCATATACTTCTGGGTTTATAATAACCCAGAGTTACTGGGTTGGAATCCAAACTGAATGTTGTTAAACCAGAACTTTAACAGTGCTACTCAAATGGAAGATCTATTTTCAAGGCTCACTCCAAGAAGGAAGTGAATCTTGTTTCTAAGTGTAATCTCTCCCAAGGTACAAAAGAATTATGAATCTGATGATAATACAAATATTGCTGTAGAGAATTCTTATTCTGAAAAGTCAGAATTATAGCGTCACATGATCAATTTAGATATCATATTAGAATGAAGCAAAGCTTTTCCTGAAAGGCAATAATAGAGTACATTTGGAGCAATTGCTTAAATAAAATCTAATCTTAGTAATGAGAGACTGAAGTAAAGAACAGATATCATAGCATAATATCACACATAGCAAAAGGATAAAAGAGGACCACAAGAAAAGGATTCAGAAAACAGTGATCATTCCCTTATAGCCATGTTGATTAAAGGTTATCACAACCATTTCTCCAATGTACCAGGTAGAACTGACAGGCTAATATATGAATCATCTCTGTATGAGACAAACCTCAGCAAGAAGACAAACTCTTTATAGTGAGTTTTATTCATTTGTTCCTTCAACACATATTTATTAAAAACTTCTTTTACATGCAAGGACTGTTTGTGGCTACTAGGAATATACAGGTGAAAAAGATAGTAAAAATACCTACATTCATGAAGCTTATAGTTTTGCACGTGTTACTTATAGCAAACTAAATTGAGTTATCATAACAAGTTGTGATATAAATCATTCTCAATAAACCATGATAGATGGATTCATGGAGGTGTTACGAGTTAGGTCTTGAGGAAAGCAGGTGGTGAGAGACATAAGACTCAGAGATGGAACCATAGCTAGTGTTTATAAGCAAAATGAGCCTTTAAAACTTTAATGGCAATCCTAAACATGTTGTTATAGAAGGAATACGAAGATTGTACAGACTCAAACAAAACATTTGATGGCAATGGGCTTGATTGTGATTAAAAATAGCATAAATAGGATGAGAATTCACTAGGTTCCAAAGCCTGTTTTCACATTTTGTTAGTTTAAGAATAAAAGAAGGAAAAAGGGGCAGGGAAAGATAAAGGGAAGAATGAAAGAAGGAAAAGATGAAAGAAAGAAAAGAGAGATAGGGAAGGAAGGAAGGAAGGAAGGAAAGGAAAGGAAAGAAACTTCCATTTCCCATTGACTGTTTGTCTTGGTCCAAATTGATGAGTCTTGTCCTATCTGCTTTTCCCAATACTCTCAAATACTTTGTTGCTTATCATCAAATTAGATTACAGGTCTTATTTTTATTTACAAAAATTATTGACATGCTTTAGAAAGGGACATATACTCCAAATATGCAATCACAACCATTCAGAAACAGGCAGGTGTTTTAAGAATATACAGCTCACTGCCCTACCATTCTTTGTAGGAAAAAGATTAGTAGAGTTATGCATCATTGTTCCCTTGACTAGAATATTCCCTTGATATGCATTGGTTTACCATGTCAACTTTATGATTGTTTTTATTTTACATCTAAGTTACAATTTTTTAAATTGGAAATCTGGAGAATTATTGGATTAAGTATATTCACTTTACAGTGCTTTCATATCAAGTATACCCACATATCATATACATTGGATGAGGACAGGAAATGAGGAATAAATTACATGTTGTGGAAATGGTATTTCACAGCAGATTATTTAAAGAATAACACAAATTATTGTATACAATCATGACAACAGGCTCAGTTTAGAACTGTGGAGTCCTATTTTTTTAACCCTTCTCCAGAGAACAAGGATAGTGCCCTCTTTGATAGAAATACAGAAGTAAGGCATCATTAAAATTCAATACTGATTTGATTACATTTGTGGAAAGATTCACTTTTATTTTTCTAACTCATGCACAAAAGGTAAAGTCATAGTGAAAGTATAGCTTCTGCATAAAGTATTCTGAGTCAAAATGAAGAATCAAATTCTTAAATCAGTTACCTTAATCTTAGCCAGGATCAACGGTTACTAATGATTTTTAAAATTCAAACAATTAAGAAGCACAAGCAAAGTAAGGAGAGGTCTGGAACAGCTCTTGTGGCTCCTCAAAAATTTTTCTCTCTACACTGGACATGTACTGTTTATATATAACATACAACATATGTATTGTATAATAGATAAAGTCTCTGTAAGTTGTGCTTGTTATCTCACACAGCAGAGCGCACTGAAGTTATGAAACATCTCCATTTTATCTCTATCATATATCTTAGTAATGTACAGCTTTATCACATTCTCCAGGAAGCCATGTCTCATAAGTACATAGATTTCTAGGTTTGTTATTGTTGTTGTTGTTGCCATAAGCAATTCTCAACCAGGGACATTCTGCTCAAAGCATTCCAAAGGTAAGGATTCTGTTCCTAGGAAATGCCCAGGGTCCAGGTCACCTGCCTTCAATTTTCTCTTCCCCTGGAAGCACCTCTCCCCAGTAACTGGGGATAAATGAATCACACACAGGTTAGTTGCTTTAATTTCTCCCTCCACATATTCAGACAATAATGCTTCACAAAAGAGAGAAGGAAGAACAATCTATGCTTATTGAAAGGAAGTTTATAATCCTGTTAAAAAATAAAGGGCAGAGTTTCCTATTGGATTCTCATCATAAGTTGCCTGCTGACCAAACAAATTTCCTTGACATCAGGCAGGTTTTGCCCTCCATAATGGAGACAGTGTTGCTATGGAAGTATGGTTTACATTCTTTGGGTAAAATATCTTTACTTTTAGGAAGGACAAAAGCAGCTTCTCAAAGACATGCATTTGTGGCTTTAAGGGGGACAACATTTTCCCCAAATGTGGAAAAAACTTGCCACTTTAAAAAAGCTTTTAAAATTAAAGAGTAGGTATTTTAATTTTAATAAAAAATAGTTGAAGATAAAATATACTGGTCCCCATTTCAATGATGTCAAATATATCAATCTTATTGAGTACATCATTTTTGTTAGATTTAACTTGAATTTCTTTTATCCTAAATCCTAAGGAGAAACCAAGGATTCCTGGGAGATAATTTTTTCTGTTTTTTAATATTTTGAATCACTAGGTATTTAATAATTAATATTTGAAGTTAAAAGAACTCAGAAAAACAATTTGTACATATACATATGTTCAAAACAATTGTAATATTATTATACCCATTTCATCTCCAAATCAAATGTAACTGAAAGAAACTAACAGATGTGCCTGCCAACATAAAGCTAGCTGTTAGAGGAAAGGCAGGCAGAGTTCAGTTCTTTCTTTCCTAGTGTTGGAAGAAAAAAATAAATTTGCCTAGCACTTTCTGTGAACCAGGGACTGTGCTAAGTACATTTTCCATAACCTTAAGCCTTTAATATTGTTATTCTTTATTTACAGATTAAAAATCTCTGAACCTCAGAGAAGTTAAATAAAAGGTTCATGATCACATAGCTATTAAGTTATATAGCTTGGATTCAGGCTCAGATTAGACACCAAAATGATTCTCTTCTCACTCAAGCCATAATACTTTTTTTTGTTTGTTTTTGCCCAGTGCATATTGCATTGGCCAAACTAAAGCCCAGCCCAATAAAGTTCTAGTACAACTGTACAATAGAAATACGATGAAAACCACAAATACTAGCTAATATGTAACTTTAAGTTTCTGGTAGTCATACTTAAAGATTAAACACAAACAGTTGACCTTAATTTTTAAATTAGATTTTCTTTAAACAAAAATATCATTTTACACATACCAATGTAAAATTGTTAATGAGCTATTTTACATTCTTGGTTTTTGTATGTCATCTTCTAAATCAGGTGTGCATCTTACACTTACAGAACACCTCCATTCAGACTAGCCACATTTCAAGTGTTGCAATAGTTATGGCTAAAATAAATAAACCTGTGACTAGTGGATACGGTTTTGAACAGTGCAATTTTAATGCATGTGGGAATGTTTACTTTCAATTTAGAACTATGCTTTTTCTTTAGGGCTTCTGCCTTCATGTATACATTTGATAAATCTTACTGGCCAGGGGCCAGAGGATAAGGGTAGGCAGATGCTGTGCCAGTTTTACTATGCAGTTCTGCTGAAGTAGCTAGAGTTTAACGGGCCACCAGCCTTAATCCCATTCCTCGTCCTCATCCAAGCAGTCCACCAAAACCAAAATATGATTATCACCACATCTGAAAACCAGAGGTCCAATAAAGATGCTTCGGAAACAGTAGGCATTCTATGGTAGGTGAGAGAACAAGAATTTAAACTGGAGTTTTCAAGAGTTATTAAGTATTTCTCTCAAGATATGTATAGTTCTAATTTACCTAAGGTAGGTATTTATATCTCATTTCATGGTGAAATAACGAATTTTATTTTTCTGTTATCTTTCATGCACATAATATGTGTGCTATATCTATAATCTATTTTTAAATCTCTTTCTTGAATCTTCCTACTCAATTTGCTTCCATATGTATACAGTCTCCTGCCTAGCTGTGATTATATATTTCCATACCTTGCTTATTAAATAAGCAAATGCTTGTGTCTTCGCATTGAGCTTTGCCAGTGGAAAGTATTTGCTTAGATCTATTTCAGTAATTTGCCTTTATGGCTGGGGGGATCTCTGAACAGCATAGTACTGTAAAACAGAGATCTCTCAATTTCCCAAATGAAAATAAACCCCAATTCCTCCACTAACTTTAGATTCTAAATGTTTTGTTTCCCCACATACACCATGCTGTTCTCCATCTGTATGTTGCAGAGACAATAATGACAAAAGTTGACCTCTGAATATTTCTTCTTTAATGAGGAGCATGTGTGACTACCAGTGTGTGTGGCCACACATGATTATTGGAGAAAAAGGCAAATGGAACTCCTAGCAATAGTTCAGACTCTATGTGAAATAGATTCATAAGTCCATTATTATGCATAATGGAATGGTCATCTCTAAAGACTGAATCCTGAAAATACAGATATTGTCCACAAAAGGAAAGATTCAGGGCTTAAACTCTTCTATTCCTTTTTAATACCTGCCACTCTGAGGTTCCCAGGATCCTCATGCAGCAGCTAGACACATAGCTCTCCCCACCAGCCATTTAATTATTCCATCTTCTGCCCAATCTGCATCTAGACAGCACTGAAACCCTTGCCTTGACCTTATAACTCCATCCACAAATTAAATATAACTGCCCTAACCCCATGGGTCAAAGACAAATTAGCTCACATGACTTTGTGAACAAAATCTTCCAGTAATCTACCGTTTTACATAGAATAACATCCAAAGTCGTGACCATGGACTCCAAGCCCTAACACGTTCTAGCTTCTAAGTATGTCCTAATTTCATTTCCTTCCATTTTTCATCTCTATTCTTTTTAGCCATTCACTATCTTCTTGCTTTTTGCCCAACCAAGTGTACTCTGTCCCCAATGACTTTTTTCTTTGTCTGCTGTTCTCTTCCACCAGCCATTAGCATGTTCACCCTTCCCTGCTTTTAGGTCTCTGCTCAAATGTCCTCTGTCCACCATAGATGAAAGGGGCTTTCCTATCTCCCTCCACTTCTGCTTTTTCCTCGGAGTAAATATCATGATCAGATGTATTAATATTATATATGCATTTGTCTGTATTTTGCCATCTACCTTCCTCTAAAGCTCACTAGGTTGGAAGCAACATGCATAGCAGTTGTTTGACATAACACATAGTAGTATATGTGTTTCCTAGTAATGTATGACTCATTTTCAGTAAGATAATAACTACTTCCATGTATTGAATGCTTACTTGAACAAGATACTTTATGTCATATATTGGAATTTAAAAAATATATATCCTTTCAACAACCCTATGGGCAAATAGCATAATCTCTATTTTGTAGATGAGGATTTTGAGGCCAGATCCAAACCTTATATCTTTTTTATTTCTGAATGATATAAGGCACCACAAAAGTGTTTTACCTTCATTCATAGTCACAGAGATCCAGGAAGCCTGTATGTAGTTCTGTGGTAGTGATTTTAGAGTCCATGATAGGCACACAAAGAACGTATTTTTAGACTGGAGTGTCTTTAATCACCCAGCAAATCATTTAGATCAGGGGTCCCCAACCCCCAGGCCATGGACCAGTACTGGTCCATGGCCTGTTAGGAACCCGGCCACACAGCAGGAGGTGAGTGGTGGTCTAGTGAGGAAACCATCTGCTGCTCCCCATTGCTCACATTACGGCTGAACCATCCCCTCCCCACCCATCGCTCTCGTTAACACCTGAACCATCCCCCCTCGTCCAGTCCGTGGAAAAATTGTCTTCCAGGAAACCAGTCCTTCGTGCCAAAAAGGTTGGAGACTGCTGATTTAAATGATTACTTGCTTAGTCTGCCACCTGTAACAGTGCCTCCTGAGAATAGGTTAATTTTTTTTCCTAATTGCACCCTTTTGCTTTTAAGAGAGTTGTGTTTTGAATCTATGTCCTTTTACTTCTGCCTCTGAATCTTTACTCTAAAATTAGTTTCCTTTTGTCTTATTGTAGTTTTCATTCTTACCTCATGGTTTTGAATGAATGCAGTTGTTCAGGCTAATACCTACATTAATCCTGCCACCTGGATTACGCATGTTAAAGTATGTATCTTGGCTCACCTATTATATTGTTGGTTCTCATCCCTGAAACACAGCCCCTTGAGAACAGGCCTCATCTGCAAGTATATTTAGAAAATGGCAAGGACGTCAAATATTTATTCCTTTTAAAAAATTTAATATGTTCTCCTGGGGTCTGATTACAGAATATTTTTAATGCTTACAAATTTCTTCAGTGGCACAGTACTAGTTTGTTTCCTAGGAAACAAATGCACTTATACTGCAATGCACACGTTCTTAATCACTAAATTCTATAATTTCTTTGTGAATATATAACTTCTAAAAATTGTTTATTCTTATGGGAGTTACCAGCTACAATATCACTGCAGGTAAATTTACAAATACATTATCAGTTAAATATTATTTCAATTTATCCTAAAATATGAGAGAGAAATTTAATGAAGTAAGCTTAAGATAAAAAAACATATTCTTTTACAGCTGAGTTACATGTATAACTCTGAAGTGAATTTGAGAGATGTATATACTTGCCTCTGTTTTCATCCCCAGTCTCATTCTCTTTTTCACAGAAAACATAGGTTAGTAATTTCTCCATTCAAGAAACTGGTTTGGATTTGGATGTCTTTCTCTTCTAACCAAATATTAACTGAAAGCTATTAGGAACCCACAGAAGGGACAATGCATTTTTAAAGTGACATTTTAGCATTCAAGCCATTCATATTCCTCAATGTGAATATAATTTTTATCTAAATGATTTCAGAGGAAAATGGATTCATTTGACTACAGTGCTTCTAAGACCAGTGGGAAGCTCATCATCTTAATATTGAATCTGTAAATCCTTTCCACTAGGGATGATTAACAGCTTTGTCAAGTGTTTATTTTACTTTAAGAAGAATATGTAATTTCCTGGTGTAATGCAGACAGATTTCAATCTTTTTCTCCATTCACACGTCACATTCATACCATAGACTCACATGATCTAGCTTACCTCTATTAGACTTCTATTTTTCATGGTAAGATGATAGCCTAACAAGTTTTTATAGTTTAATAAGCATACATCAGTCTGTTCTATGATTCATTTTTACTTGATTAAAAAAAAAAAAAAGAAATCCTCAACAGTCCTGGTAAGAAGCAATAATACTGAATAACTTCCAGATGACACTTTTGCTATACTACACGTGTGGTCTGAGCTACCCATGGGACAAAAAACTTCTATTAGTGCAGAGATGGACCAGTCATATTAATTTTTGTATTCAAAGCCTTCGTGAACTGGACTCAGTACAGCTGTGGCCATTAAGTACATGGAAAGTAGGTAGCTGTACCAGGAAATTTACAGTCTTGATTTGTACGCATACTCCCAAATCAACGAGCAGAAAAAAGCAAAAATGGGAAATAATTCACTCTATATAGGCTCTTTATAAAGATGTGATTTAGATGCCTTCCTTGGAGCATCAAACCATTTACAGATCCATAATCAGATGGAGTCAGCCAAAAAGAAGTTATTGAAAAACCTGGTGTTCAGTTTTCCAAAGTAACAGTGAAATTAACCACATCTCTGGCCTTTGTAAAAAACTGAGCCTTGGGCCTCCCTGGTGGCGCAGTGGTTGAGAGTCCGCCTGCCGATTCAGGGGACACAGGTTCGTGCCCCGGTCTGGGAAGATCCCACATGCCACGGGGTGGCTGGGCCCGTGAGCCATGGCCGCTGAGCCTGTGCGTCCGGAGCCTGTGCTCTGCAACGGGAGAGGCCACAACAGTGAGAGGCCCGCATACCACAAAAAAAAAACAAAACCAAAAAAAACCTGAGCCTTTAATTAAAAACATTGCTGTTTTTAATAATATATCCATTTTTCTTCATTAAATATTGCATAAATGAATTTAAACAATCAGAGCCCTCAGATAATAAGATTTTTTAAAAAAACTTTTCTATCCTCTTTTTGAGGAGGAAGCCAATAATCAGGGAAAGCAAGCTGATTGAGGAGTTTGGTCCAAAAGTAGCTTCTCAGCATCCTTGCATTAATGGTTTTACAATTTAATCTTTTTCATCTAGTTCTTGAAAATTATAATTCATGTTCAGGATGATGATCTTGAAGTACAATAAAAAACAAATAGGATTAACTTTAATATATTAAGATAGAAAAACATTTTATCAAGCTACAATTGATTCAATCTTATCCTCACCTTAGTTTAATCAGAAATTCAGTTAAACAATACAACTCAGAAGCGAGAATTCTGTTTATTGAGATTTTACGTGTCTTAAACCTTGTACTGAAAAAGGAAATAAATGTATGTTTAAATTTAATTGTTCTCTTTATGAAAAATGAGAGAAACTGGAAGCCAAAAACATAGTCGAAGAGTTTATTTTGCTCATATCAAAATGATCATATTTTCTAATTTGAAACTTGTAAAGTTTTATACATATGCCCAACATCACCTGGTTTCAAAATCTAAACCCCATAATATGAATCTATATGGAAAGATTGCCCTGGTATTGGAAAATAACACGTATTTACTAAATCACAATTTTCAAAATACCATTTAATTAGTGAGAAATCGTATTGAATTAGCTTTCTTCATAAATATATGGTACGGACACAAATGTCTTAATAATCCAAGATCCATCACTGTATTCTACTTTTGAAATAGGATCAAGTATTTTCAGAGAGTAGTACATGTTATTTCTTTTTAATTTCCTGGTCAAAGTCTAAAATATAAATTGCAAATTAGAAAATCCTTTGAGGATAGAGTAAAGGAACTGTTTCAAGGTAAGTTCTATATTAGTTTCACTCATTTTAATGAGCCTTTGGTAGAAAACAAGCAAGCAAATACTCTAGACTGAAGAGTTACACGCAAGCTATCTTTTAAAGAAACCATCATAAATCAGAACCTCTAACTATCTGCTTATATTATCAGGTTGCCACAAGGAAAGCATAAACTGATAGCTAAATGAGATAGCTTTTATTGAGAAAGAAAATAAGACATCAAATTTGAATATCAACTTAAATATCAGGTTTGAAATAGGCTAGAGACACCCCAATTGACAATACTTTTATTTTTAAATTAAAAATTGACACTGCTCTTCAATATATGATGTAAAAAAATAGATTGGGGAAAGTGTATTTTTTAAATATGGACATAAGTTGATAAGAAAGCATGCACGTGAATGCACATACACACACACACAGGACAATGGTAGAAAACTATTTCATTAATCAGTGAGAATTAAATGAGTTGCTGTAATCCCTAGGAAGCTTGAAGGTAAAAAAAATCTTGGATTCAAGGGACTGATTTTTCTCAGTACTCACTAACCTTGGGCTGTCTGCTTATAACTACAAATTGTCCTTAGCTTGAAAAGAGCCTTTTAATATTTAAAATTATTGGTCTATAGTATCCATGTAATTTCTTCAGCCATAGGGCTTCATTTCCTTTGATGTGTACCAAGGTTCCAACTGATATTACTACTGTTCCTGCTGTCTCTTAGCCCTGAGAAAGGTTTCTCTCTAAAACTGATAACAATGATTTGTCTCCACTCCAAGAGGGAATTTTATCCACTTGTATAATAGTGAGGCTCAGATGGATATGGTAATATTCTGAATAAGAGATTCCACATTTAAATTTATCATTATTTTATCACTTTTAGTTTGTTTTTTTTTTTCTTCAAGGATTAAAGGTAACTCAGCAACAAGTGTCTCTAAAAATAAAATCACATTAAGTCCAAAAAGAGTCTATGCAGTTTCAGGACCTCCTATATAGTTACATAGTTCATATATACACACAGAAGATTAAGTGGCAGAACACATTTTATTCTCTGTTGCTCCAGTATTACTCCAATATTTCTTTTCCAGGAAAACAAACAAAAAATAAGAAACCTCAAGCTTAACCAGAAAAAGAGCACTATATGCAAAAAGGTAGTTATTTGATAATGTCACAAGAACTCACCTTCAACTAGGTTTTAAATGTGGTAATAAAAATCGGTTGGATTTTAATAGATCCCAAATTATTGTGATATATAAGACTAAAGCAGCTGCTCTGTTACCTTTATTTTTTTTAACATGAAATATTTTCGTTTCTACTCTTTGAAGCTGCATTAAGATGAAAACATTTATTTTTTTCCCACCATTGATAGCAGAATTATCTTTTAAAATTATCTGTTCCTGACTGGTGGCTGGAAGTTGTTAGAGTGTAACAAAAACATTCGTTTTACAGAGCACTTTTATGTAGACATTTTCCAATACCCTAGACATTCATCTTGATTTTTGAAAGTGAAATATACCAAACACCTAAAAAATCAATATACCGTAAAACAAGATTTAAATGATTTTTAAAACAGATTTTGGGTAAAATATTAAAAATAGAAACAGATTGATCAGTGGATCCCTGAGGTTAGAGCTGTAAAAAAAAAAGCACTTTTATTCTACATGATCATCAGGTGAACTTTGACAACTCTGGTAATACTCTGTCCCAAGAATGAAGAATTGGTGGTAATCACTTTCATCAAATACAAAGAAACAAAGCCTTCAATCTCATAATCCAAATAAGACCCTGAAAAACTCGAAGATGCCTTGAAGCCAATCCTTTAGTTGACAGAGAAATCAATGGATAATGAGATTGCTGTGATAACTCTGGTGTCACTTCATTTTGAGTTAGAAAAGGACTGGAACATTTGCACCATCTAAAGAACAGGATGACTGTTAGCAGGGTCAGCAGTCCAGATTTAAATTATCAGTGTTTTGGGGGACAAAATGAATTAGTCATTCTGCATAGCAATTCAAGAAATAATAACATAATATGGCTAACATTAGAATTTCTGTGCTACAAATTTTCTAATAATGGAGATGGGGGATAAAGAGGAAATTGTAAATAACATATACAGGTGAAATCATTTTTTTTCCTTTATACCTGTTATTTTTTGCAAATATATATAACAGAAAAATATTAATAATTTATATATATGTAAATGAAAATACCCTACAATCAAGAACTTGTTTTAAATTCTTTGTCCTTTGTATCAATCTTGTCATCAATCTTAACCTATAAATTGGCCAACAAATTTTCACTTTGTCAGCCACACTTTGAAGAAAACAGAGCTTAAATATTGTTTCTTTACTCTTCATTGTGAAAGCTAATATCTGCAGTGTGCTAGTAAATATTTAGCAACCAGCTTTGGGGGGAAAGAAAGAGCTTTGATGTGTAGCATTTGCCAATTTTCATGGTGTAAATACTACCACCATTGCTAAATTCAAACTATTAATGGTTTAACAGATGTCTTGAAAATACTTGAAAATGTTAACAATCGGCCCTTGAACTAGTACAAGCCAGTTTTCTGCACTACTAGATAATCCTTCACATATCAAAAAAATATATACATATATAATACATCTTTATATATATAATATTCTTATATATATAATACCCTTATAGGGAATATTAAATATTTTAAAATAAAATTTTGAACAAAGTAAATATTTTAAATAATTTTAAAAATTTGTGTATTTACTTCGGTCTCATCCTGCTACAATATCCACATTTGTATTTCTGGCAGCCCTAAATTTTATCTCTTTTTTTCCCTCTAATTTTTTTCCCAAACCCCTCACCACAATTGATGAAATATGTCTTCTCCACGGTGAGGTCAAACTTCATTTGTGATTACCTGACAGACAATTCCAAACACCTATTGTAGAAGAATATTTCATTATTGTGATTTGCATCTTTCTTTGACCCACTTTCTTTTTTTCTTATTTTTACTTACATTACCCAGATAACATCACTATCATAATCCTTGCCCTAGTTTCTGCTTTCCAGAAATCCAAGGCTAGAGACATGTGGTTATAAAATACATTCAATTAGTAAATGTTGTAATTGAAAGATAAGCATTTATTATAAAAATAATGTTATTAATATTTCTGAATCCATGATGTCCTGTTATATTTTTAAAATTAAAGAAGTTTGGGGTAAATAAGATGGAGGTTATTTTTAAAAAATTTTTAACATGTCAGCATTTTTACTTTCAATAAACATTTTTCTTGCAGCTTTATTAATATGTGATTTATACATCATAATATTAACCCTTTTAAAGTATACAATTCAATGGCATTTAGTATATTCACAGAGTTGTGTAATCACTGCTATCTAATTCTAGAATATTTTCATCACCCCAAAAAGAAATCCCATACTTGTTAGCAATGACTCCCAATTCCCTCCTCTCTCGAGGCCCTGAAAACCACTAATCTGCTTTCTCTGCCTATGGAATTGCTTATTCTGGACATTTTGTATTGATGCCATCATATAGTACATAGTCTTTTGGACTGACTTCTGTCACTTAACATATTGTTTCTAAGGTTCATCCATGTTGTAGAATGTGTTACTACTTCATTCCTTTTCATTGTCAAATAATATTTTATATAAATATAGAACATTTTTGTTTATCCATTCGTCCATTGATAAACATTTGGGTTTACCCACTTTTTGCTATTATGAATAATTCTGCAATTAATATTTGTGTACAATTTTATTTTGCCAGGATGTATGGTTTAATTTCTCTTGTGTATAACTAGAATTATAATTGTTTTGTCAGATGGCTTACATTTAACATTTTGAGGTATTGCCACCCTGTTTTCTAAGTGTTGTACCATTTTATAATATCAACAACAATGAATGAGGATTTCAGTTTCTCTTCATCCTCATCAACATTTGTTGTGTTTTTTTTTTTTCCTATTTTACCCATTCTATTAGGTAGGAAACAGCATCTCTTTCTGGTTTTCTTTCACATTTTCCCAGTGATTCGTGATTTTGAGCATATTTTCTTATGTTTACTGGTCATCTATATATCTTTGGAGAAATGTCTATTAAGAACTGCTTATTTATAGATTGGCTATTTGATTTTTTATTGTTGAGTTTTAGGAATGCTTTATATATTCTGGATGAAATTTTTATCAGGTATATGATTTGCAAATATTTTTCCCCTATTGTACTTTGCCTTTATATTTTTATTTTTTAACACTTTTCTTAGAAGCACAAAATTTTAAATTTTGATTAAATCAATGTACCTATTTTTTTCAACTTTTAATTTTATATTGGAGTATAGTTGATAACACTGTTGTGTTAGTTTGAAGTGTACAACAAAGTGATTCAGTTATACATATACATGTATCTATTCTTTTTCAAATTCTTTTCCCAGTTACGTTGTTACAGAGTATTGAGCAGAGTTCCCTGTGCTATACAGTAGGTCCCTATTTGTTTTTCCTTTGTTACTTATGCTTTTGGTATCATCACTAAGAAACCATTAAATAACACAAACTCATGAAAATTTACTTATACAGTTTATTTTAAGAGTTTTACAGTTTGAGCTATTGCATTTAGGTTTACAATGCATTTCGAGTTACTTTTTTGTATGTGGTATGAGGTAGTAGTTCAACTTTATTCTTTTGAATATAGATATACAGTTGTCCCATCACCATTTACTGAAAAGACTATTCTTTACCCATTGAATGATCTTGTCATCAAAATAAATTGTCTAAAAATGTGAAAGTTTATTTCTGAACTTACAGTTCTATTACATTGACCTGTATGTGCATCCTTTTTCTCCACAGTCTTTCTAACGTATAACTGACATATAAAAAGTTGCACATATTTAATATATACAGTTTGATGTCTGGACATATGCATACAACCATGGAAACATCTCTGTGATAAGATCAGTGTAATAAACATATACATCACATCCAAAAATTTCTTCCTGCTTTGTTTTCATTTCTGTTTTTTGTTTCTTTTGCATTTGGTAAGAACACTTAACCTGGGACAAACCCTCTTAACTTTTTTTAAGTGCACAATATAGCACTGTTAACTATTGACACTATGTCATATAGCTTTTAAATATTGGCACTATGTTATATAGCAGATCCGTAGAACTTATTCATCTTGCTTAACTGAAACTTTTTACTCATTGAACAACAACTCCTTATTTCCCGCTCCTAACAGCCCCTGGAAACTACCATTCTACTCTTTGCTTCTGAGTTTGAATACGCTTTTTTTTTCTGTAAGGTCAGAGGTATTGAAATCTCCAAATTTTATTTTGAATTGTCTATTTCTCTCTGCTTTTTGTCAGTTTTTGCTTTACCTATTTGAGATATCTTTCTAATGCTTTGATCATTTTATTATTGTAAAATATTCTTTATATGTACTAACAATTTTTCTCTTATTTCTAATATTACTAAAGACACTCCAGTGCTCTTTTGTGCATTGTATACCTATTTCCATTCTTTGTTTTCAATCCATTTTATCAGATGATTTTTATCTACTGTCAATATCTGCTTTTGATTGAAGTATTTAATCAGTTTATAGTTAATGTAATTACTGATAAATATGATTTGCATTTTCTATTTTGCTATTTTCTTCTATATGTCATATATTATGTGTTTCTCTGTTCCTCCATTTCTGCCTTATTTTTGTCTTAAATAGTTATTATTATTGCACTATTATAATTCCCTTGTTTATTTTGCTTTATTTTCTTAGTGGTTTCTCTGGGTCTTACAATAGACAACTTAAAACAATTTAGTTTGGAATTAAACTAATCAGTTTCTCTATTTACAAAAATATGGCCTCAATACAATTCCATTTTCTCCCCCATTTAGTTCTTCTATTGTCATAAAAAAAATCAAATCTTTATTTATTACAAGGTTATCAGTACAGTTTTTAAAAATATTGCTTTATGTGGTTGTCTTTCAAATCAAATAGGGAAAGTGTTATAAACAAAGTCATGTTTATACTATTTTTCATATTTTTTAATGTAATTGACTTTACCAGTGCTATTATTTCTTCATATGGATTTAAATTATTGTTTAGTGCTCTGTCTTTTAAACATGAAAGTCTCCCTTAGTATTTCTTGTAGGGAAAGTCTGATAGAGATATATGCTCTCAGTGTTTGTTTATCTAGAAGTGTCTCAATTTCTTCATTTTTTTCAAAGGATGCTTTTGCTGGATATAGTATTGGTTAAAGGTTTTTTCCTTTAACCATTTTGAATATGTTATACCACAGCCTACTAGCCTCAATAGTTTCTACTGAGAAATGAGCTATTAATATTTGAGGATTCCTTGTATGTTGAGTTGTTTTTCTCTTGTTGCTTTCAAGATTCTCTCTGTTTTCAGATTTCAACAGTTTTTTTGTGTTCTGTTTATTTGTGCATAATTTTAAGTTCATCCTACATGGAGTTTGTTGAGCTTCTTGGATGAGTACATGAATGTTTTTCATCAAATTTGGGAAGTTTTAAATTAGTATTATTTTAAACATTCCCTTTTGACCTTTCTCTCCTCTACTTCTGTAATTCCCATTATGTACATGTTGCTATACTTTATATTGTCCCACAGGTTTCTGAGGCTTTGTTCACTTTTCTTCATTCTCCTGTTCTTTTCTGTTCCTTGGACTGCATAATACAAATTGATCTATGTTAGGACTTCCCTGGTGACACTGTGGTTAAGAATCTGCCTGCCAATGCAGGGGACATGGGTTCAAGCCCTGGTCCGGGAAGATCCCACGTGCCGCGGAGCAACTAAGCCCGTGAGCCACAACTACTGAGCCTGTGCTCTAGAGCCCGTGAGCCACAAATACTGAGCCCATGAGCCACAACTACTGAAGCCCACATGCCTAGAGCCCATGCCCCACAACAAGAGAAGCCACTGCAATGAGAAGCCTGTGCACCGCAACAAAGGTAGCCCCTGCTCGCTGCAACTAAAGAAAGCCTGTGCACAGCAACAAATATCCAATGCAGCCTAAAATAAAAATAAAATAAAATAAATTTATTTTAAAAAATTGATCTATGTTAAAGTTTGCTGATTCTTCTGCTTATTAAAATCTTCTCTTTAGTACCTTCTACTTTAGGATTTCTATTTGATTTCTTTTACAAATTTTTCTTTCACTGTATTTATATTCTTTATTAAGAAATTCTCATACTTTAAAAAAATGTATAGATATGGTTTTCTTTAGTTCTTTGAACATACTGATAATGGCTAACTCAAGTCTTTGTATAACAAATCCATCATCTGGGCTTCCTCAGAGACAGTTTTTATTTATTTATTTTGTCACTTGTGTATTGGTCATATTTATCTTTTTCTTTGCACATCTTGGAATTTGTCTGTTGTTGAAAACTGGAGAGTTCAACTGATATAATTTGAGAACTCTGGAAATCAGATTCTTCTTTGTTCCCAGGGTTTATTGTCACTTCTTGTTGCTGCTGCTGTTCGTTTTCTAAATATATTTCCTGGACTTCTCTGTAAAGATTCTATTCTTTACAATGTGTGACCACTGAAGTCTCTGCTCAGTTAGCTTCATGATCATCTGATGATTGGACAAAGATTTCTTTAAATGCCTTGAATCATGGTCTACCTACCTTTTCCAAGTGACTGTGTGTATTTTGGGAGATGCCTTTATTGCTCTGGAAGTTTAAAGCTCTGCCTTAGCCTTTACTTATGTTTTTGTGGAGTCTCATGGTCAGGTCAAGATGAAAATTTAGGGCCTTCTCAAATCTTGCTTAGGCACAGACAAAGACATCCATATGTGTATGGCCTTCTATATCTTCAGAAATATGACGGAACTTTTTAAAGCCTGTTATGGACATCTCATTCCACAGATATTCCTTGTAAGATATTTGGCCAGCCTCTTGTAGGCCGCAACTGGTATTGCTGCTTTAGGCAGCTGCAGTGTTTAACAATTACTGGGTTTTTGTTTGTTTGTTTTTGTTTTTGTTTTTAACAAAGTCCTCTTGGGATAAAGCTTTCCTCATTTATTGCTCTAAGTCAAGACAAATTAAAATAAGTTCTTAAATGGGAATTGTTCAGGGAGTGGCCATATAGGCCAAATAGTGACAATTCTCTGAGAATAGGGCTTTTAAGAGAGTTCTAAACCCTTTTTGTTCTACCTGGTACCTGGGTTTCACAGCTACTGTGGTTCTGGTGTTGTTTTCCCAGGGCTACCTTAGACCTGTGAATAAGGGGGAGGGGATTGTGTACGTAAAAAATACTAAAAATCTCACAGTTCTTATTGAGATCCAGTCACTTGTCTTGAATAAATGTTCCTTGAGTTGTTGTACACTTTTGGTTAATTTCTAGAGGTCAGAAAAAAATGATTTTGATCACAGCTGCCAGTGTTTTCATTGTTTTTATGGAAAATCAGATTTTTGAAGTTTCTTATTTTACCTTTCCAGAAATACTTCTTCTAAATACCTTATATAAAGAAAGAAAATGAGAGAAATTCAGACTAAAGTAAGTATTGTTATCCTGATCGAAGTTCTTGAAACTAGGTTGTTGTTGTTTTTAATCAGTTTTGGAGAATTCTGACCTTTATCTCTTAAAATTTTCTTTCTTATCATTCTATTTTTCCTCTTCTTTTGGTGCTCTGATTACACATAATTTAGGCCATTATGTTTTTTATGCTCTGGGTTTTTTTGTTGTTATTGTTCACTTAACCTTTTTTCTGCTTCTGTTTTGATATATTTTTATTTTCTATTAATATCTCTTTGAGTTAATTGACTAATATCCATTCAATATTTGAAATCAATTTTTTAGAAATATTTCATTTTCTATGTTTCTAGTATATATATGTGTATATATATATGTGTGTGTATATATATATATATAAAACATAGATACAGATATTCCTGTTCTAAGTCCAGTATTTGAATTATCCAATTCTTGATTTTGTCTTTATTTGTCACATTTACCTGCATCTTCACATGTCTTTAATATTAATAAAAATCCTATAGAGGCTCTAAATCGGTGATTTTACTCTTCCTTTCTTGCCCACATTCTCATGATATCTATGCCAATACAGCTCTCCAAAAATGTCTCATAGGGAAAATCGGTTCTCAGTTTGGAGATATTCTAGATTTCAGCATTTTATGCCATCACATGTGGTCATCAGAAGCTCTGCTATTTTTGTTTTTCCCTATGATCGTATCTTTGGTTTAGACACAGGAGCAAATGCCTTCAGGAGAAAAAACTGCCAGAGATCTCAGCTAATCTAAGACAGGCTCTTCTATCTCTGGAAATTTAGTTTGTTTAGTTCTCTTTATTTACAAGTCCCTATGATTTTTTTTTCTAATTTTTGTAGCACTAGCTGTGACTTGCTGCATCTATTATATTATACCTGTAAGCAAACAGCCTTAAAAGGAAAGATCCTTAAATTTGAATGCATTGATTTGCATTAAAGCTCCTTGTGTCTCCTGAAGTTATATTCAAAGTGTGAGACCATTTGCATTTTTTCTGAGAAGGGGGTCCATATATAAGAATTACAGGATTAAAACATTTTGAAATTTTTTGGTAGAACTAACAACATAATCTAGAATAAATATTCTCTGGCACAGAAAAAAAAGCAAAACAAAACAATTTAAAAAAACAGTCAATATAGCAAAAGATAAAATACAAGGAAACATAGAAAAACATAGAAATCATAAAACAGTGATGGTAGATGTAGGACCAACTTTATACATTATAACAATATATAGACATGAAATCAATTTTGTTATTAAAATCAAGTGTTAACTGCAAAATCATATTCAAGTGCATGCTACTTATAAAATAGACAAAGGAAACATGTTAAACATAATAAAATCTTAAGTAAAAGACTAAGCAAAAGTTTATCAGGAAATTTCAAGCAAAAAGAAAAAAAGACATAATATTATCATTGGACTTGTTCACAAAAAGCATGAGACAAGGCTAAAAGGATAATTTTATTTTGATGAATTTACAATTCAACATTAAAATTAAATAGAAATAAATCTTCATTAATGGTACTGATGTTCATTGGATAAAAACAGGAGATACAAAAAAAAAAAAAAACAGGAGATACAGATTTTAAAAAGCTTGTTTGGAAAATAAAACTACATAATGAAAAGAAGACCCACCATGTTAAATACTGTATTATAATATGTATTATTTTATTATAAAGGTACTTACAATAATCAAAGACTGGTGAACTAGTACAGAAATACAAAGACAATTAATGGAGTAGAAACAACTCAAATAATTTAGAATACAATTGAAGTTGAATTTCAGTTCAATGATGAAAACAATAACTTTTAATGTACACAATACAGAATATTTACTAACAATTTGGGGAGAATAATAAAGATTGATTACATGGTAACCCTACTTCGTTTCACGGGGATTAAGAGTTAGTTACAACAGAAACAGTAAAATAATAGAAATTTTTAAATAAATACATATTTATGTAAACTTGAAGTGTGGAAAAATTTCCCATGCAGAATACGAAAGGCAGGAATCATATTTGAATAAAATCATGATTTGAAAAAAAATTTTTAATGTTAATATTTATATATATCCTATCTATGTATCTTTCTATGAAGCTTAAATAAGCATGAGAGTTGAATCACTAGAGGAGCAAATTTTGAAACACATATTAGATATAGGATACATATTCTTAGTATATAAGGAGCTATCACAATTTTTTTAAGTCCTTTTTAAAATTTTTATTTATTTATTTATTTTGGGTGCTTTGGGTCTTTGTTGCTGTGCGCAGGTTTTCTCTAGTTGTGGCGAGCGGGGGTTACTCTTTGTTGCAGTGTGCGGGCTTCTCATTGGGGTGGCTTCTCTTGTTGTGGAGTGTGGCTCTAGGCGTGTGGGCTTCAGTAGTCGTGGCGCATGATTTTAGTTGCTCCACCGCATGTGGGATCTTCCCAGACCAGGGATCGAACCCATGTCCCCTGCATTGGCAGGTGGATTCTTAACAACTGTACCACCAGGGAAGTCCCTATCACAATTTTTTTCTTAAACACCTTTATTGGAGTATAATTACAATAGTGTGTTAGTTTCTGCTTTATATCAAAGTGAATCAGCTATACATATACAGATATCCCCATATCTCCTCCCTCTTGTGCCTCCCTCCCACCCTCCGTAGCCCACCCCTCTAGGTGGTCACAAAACACCAAGCTGATCTCCCTGTGCTATCTGGCTGCTTCCCACTAGCTATCCATTTTACGTTTGGTAGTATATATATGTCTGTGCCACTCTCTCACTTTGTCCCAGCTTACCCTTCCGCCTCCCCATGTCCTCAACTCCATTCTCTACGTCTGCATAGTTATTCCTGTCCTGCCCCTAGGTTTTTCAGAACCTTTTTTTTTTTTTTTTTAGATTCCATATATATGTGTTAGCATACAGTATTTGTTTTTCTCTCTCTGACTTCACTCTGTATGACAGACTATAGGTCCATCCACCTCACTACAAATAACTCAATTTCATTTCTTTTTATGGATGAGTAATATTCCATTGTATATATGTGCCCCATATTCTTTATCCATTCTTCTGTCGATGGACAGTTAGGTTGCTTCCATGTCCTCACTATTGTAAACAGAGCTGCAATGAATATTGTGGTACATGACTCTTTTTGAATTATGGTTTTCTCAGGGTATATGCCCAGTAGTGGGATTGCTGGGTCATGTGGTAGTACTATTTTTAGTTTTTTAAGTGACCTCCATATTGTTCTCCATAGTGACTGTATCAGTTTACATTCCCACCAACCGTGCAAGAGGGTTCCCTTTTCTCCACACCCTCTCCAGCATTTACTGTTTGTAAATTTTTTGATAATGTCCATTCGGATGGTGTGAGGTGATACCTCATTGTAGTTTTGATTTGCATTTTGCTAATGATTAGTGATGTTGAGCATCCTTTCAAGTGCTTATCGGCAATCTGTATATCTTCTTTGGAGAAATGTCTATTTAGGTCTTCTGCCCATTTTTGGATTTCATTGTTTGTTTTTTTGATATTGAGCTGCATGAGCTGCTTGTATATTTTAGAGATTAATCCTTTGTCAGTTGCTTCATTTACAAATATTTTCTCCCATTCTGAGGGTTGCATTTTCGTCTTGTTTATGGTTTCCTTTGCTGGGCAAAAGTTTTTAAGTTTCATTAGGTCCCATTTGTTTATTTTTGTTTTTATTTCCATTTCTCTAAGAAGTGGGTCAAAAAGGATCTTGCTGTGATTTATGTCATAGAGTGTTCTGCCTATGTTTTCCTCTAAGAGTTTTTTAGTGTCTGGCCTTACGTTTAGGTCTTTAATCCATTTTGAGTTTATTTTTGTGTATGGTGTTAGGGAGTGTTCTAATTTCATTCATTTACATGTAGCGGTCCAGTTTTCCCAGCACCACTTAATAAAGAGGCTGTCTTTTCTCAGTTGTATATTCTTGCCTCCTTTACCAAAAATAAGGTGACCATATGTGCATGGGTTTATCTCTGGGCTTTCTATCCTGTTCCATTGATCTATATTTCTGTTTTTGTGCCAGTACCATACTGCCTTGCTTAATGTAGCTTTGTAGTATAATCTGAAGTCCGGGAGTCTGATTCCTCCAGCTCTGATTTTTGTTCTCAAGATTGCTTTGGCTATTTGAGGTCTTTTGTGTTTCCATACAAATTGTGAAATTTTTTGTTCTAGTTCTGTGAAAAATGCCATTGGTAGTTCGATAGGGATTGCATTGAATCTGTAGATTGTTTTGGGTAGTATAGTTATTTTCACAATACTGATTCTTCCAATCCAAGAACGTGGTATATCTCTCCATCTGTTTGTATCATCTTTAATTCCTTTCATCAGTGTCTTATAGTTTTCTGCATACAGGTCTTTTGTTTTCTTAGGTAGGTTTATCCCTTTGTATTTTGTTGCAGTGTTAAATGGGAGTGTTTCCTTAATTTCTCGTTTAGATTTTTCATCATTAGTGTATACGAATGCAAGAGATTTCTGTATATTAATTTTGTATCCTGCTACTTTACCAAATTTATTGATTAGCTCTAGTAGTTTTCTGGTAGCATGTTTAGGATTCTCTATGTATAGTATCATGTCATCTGCAAACAGTGACAGCTTTACTTCTTCTTTCTGATTTGAATTCCTTTTATTCCTTTTTCTTCTCTGATTGCTGTGGCTAAAACTTCCAAAACTATGTTGAATAATAGTGGTGAAAGTGGACAACCTTGTCTTGTTCCTGATTTTAGAGGAAATGGTTTCAGTTTTTCACCATTGAGAACAATGTTGGCTGTGGATTTGTCATATATGGCCTTTATTATGTTGATGTAAGTTACCTCTGTGCCTACTTTCTGGTGGGTTTTTATCATAAATGGGTGTTGAATTTTGTTGAAAGTTTTTTCTGCATCTATTGAAATGATCATATGGTTTTTCTCCTTCAAATCGTTAATACGGTTTATCACATTGATTGATTTGCATATATTGAAGAATCCTTGCCTTCCTGGGATAAGCCCACTTGATCATGGTGTATGATCCTTTTAATGTGCTGTTGGATTCTGTTTGCTAGTATTTCGTTGAGGATTTTTTGCATCTATGTTCATCAGTGATATTGGCCTGTAGTTTTCTTTCTTTGTGACACCTTTGTCTGGTTTTGGTAGCAGGGTGGTGGTGGCATCACAGAATGAGTTTGGGAATGTTCCTCCCTCTGCTATATTTTGGAAGAGTTTGAGAAAGATAGGTGTTAACTCTTCTCTAAATGTTTGATAGAATTCACCTGTGAAGCCATCTGGTCCTGGGCTTTTGTTTGTTGGAAAATTTTTAATCACAATCTCAATTACAGTGCTTGTGATTGGTCTGTTTATATTTTCTATTTCTTCCTGGTTCAGTCTCAGAAGGTTGTGCTTTTCTAAGAATGTGTCCATTTCTTCCAGGTTGTCCATTTTATTGGCATATAGTTGCTTGTAGTAATCTCTCATGATCCTTTGTATTTCTGCAGTGTCAGTTGTTACTTATCCTTTTCTATTTCTAATTCTATTTATTTGGGTCTTCTCCCTTTTATTCTTGATGAGTCCAACTAATGGTTTGTCAATTTTGTTTACCTTCTCGAAGAACCAGCTTTTAGTTTTATTGATCTTTGCTGTTGTTTCCTTCTTTTCTTTTTCATTTATTTCTGATCTGATCTTTATGATTTTTTTCCTTCTGCTAACTTTGGGGGGTTTTTGTTCTTCTTTCTCTAATTGCTTTAGTTGTAAGGTTAGGTTGTTTCTTTGAGATGTTTCTTGTTTCTTGAGGTAGGATTGTATTTCTATAAACTTTCCTCGTAGAACTGCTTTTGCTGCATCCCATAGGTTTTGGGTTGTCATGTTTTCATTGCCATTTCTTTCTATGTATTTTTTTATTTCCTCTTTGATTTCTTCAGTGATCTCTTGGTTATGTAGTATTGTATTGTTTAGCCTCCATGTGGTTTTTTTTTTTAACAGTTGTTTGCCTGTAATTGATATCTAGTCTCATAGTACTGTGGTCGGAAAAGACACTTGATACAATTTCAGTTTTGTTAAATTTACCAATGTTTGATTTGTGACCCAATATATGATCTGTCCTGGAGAATGTTCCATGAGTACTTGGGAAGAAAATGTATTCTGTTGTTTTTGGATGGAATGCCCTATAAATATCAATTGAATCCATCTTGTTTAATGTGTCATTTAAAGCTTGTGTTTCCTTATTTATTTTCATTTTGCATGATCTGTCCATTGGTGAAAGTGGGGTGTTAAAGTCCCCTACTATGATTGTGTTACTGTCGCTTTCCCCTTTTATGGATGTTAGCATTTTCCTTATGTATTGAGGTACTCCTATGTTGGGTGCATAAATATTTACAGTTGTTATATTTTCTTCTTGGATTGATCCTTTGATCATTCTGTAGTGTTCTTCTTTTTCTCTTGTAATAGTCTTTATTGCAAAGTCTATTTTGTGTGATATGAGAATTGCTATTCCAGCTTTCTTTTTTTTTTTTTTTTTTTTGCAGTCCGCGGGCCTCTCACTGTTGTGGCCTCTCCCGTTGCGGAGCACAGGCTCCAGAGGCGCACGCTCAGCGGCCATGGCTCATGGGCCCAGCCGCTCCACGGCATGTGGTATCTTCCCGGACCGGGGCACGAACCCACATCCCCTGCATCGGCAGGCAGACTCTCAACCAGTCCGCCACCAGGGATGCCCCCAGCTTTCTTTTGATTTCCATTTGCATGGAATATCTTTTTCCATCCCCTCACTTTCAGTCTGTATGTGTCTCTAGGTCTGGAGTGGGTCTCTTGTAGACAGCATATATACCGGTCTTGTTTTTGTATCCATTCAGCCAGTCTATGTCTTTTGGTTGGAGCATTAATCCATTTACATTTAAGGTAGTTATCAATATGTATGTTGCTATTATCATATTCTTAATTGTTTTGGGTTTGTTATTGTAGGTCTTTTCCTTCTCTTGTGTTTCCTCCCTAGAGAAATTCCTTTAGCATTTGTTGTAAAGATGGTTTGGTGGTGCTGAATTCTCTTAGTTTTTGCTTGTCTGTAAAGGTTTTGATTTCTCTGTTGAATCTGAATGGGATCCTTGCTGGGTAGAGGAATCTTGTTTGTAGGTTTTTCCCTTTCATCACTTTAATTATGTGCTGCCACTCCCTTCTGGCTTGCAGAATTTCTGCTGAAATATCAGCTGTTAACCTTATGGATATTCCCTTTATGATATTTGTTGTTTTTCCCTTGCTGCTTTGTCTTTGTATTTAATTTTTGATGGTTTGATTAATATGTGTCTTGGCATGTTGCTCCTTGGGTTTATCCTGTATGGGACTCTCTGCACTTCCTGGAGTTGACTGAGTATTTCCTTACCCATATTAGGGAAATTTTCAACTATAATCTCTTCAAATATTTTCTCGTTCCCTTTCTTTTACTCTTCTTCTTCTGGGACCCCTATAGTTCGCATGTTGGTGTGTTTAATGTTGTCCCAGAGGTCACTGATACTGTCCTCAGTTTTTTTCATTCTTTTTTTATTCTGCTCTGTGGTAGTTATTTCCACTATTTTATCTTACAGGTCACTTATCCATTCTTCTGCCTCAGTTATTCTGCTATTGATTCCTTCTAGAGAATTTTTAATTTCATTCATTGTTTTGTTCATCATTGTTTGTTTGCTCTTTAGTTCTTCTAGGTCTTTGTTAAACATTTCTTTTATTTTCTCCATTCTATTTCCAAGATTTTGGATCATCTTTGCTATAAATACTCTGAATTCTTTTGCAGGTAGACTGCCTATTTCCTCTTCATTTGTTAGGTCTGGTGGGTTTTTACCTTGCTCCTTCATCTGCTGTGTGTTTCTCTGTCTTCTCATTTTGCTTAACTTAACTGTGTTTGGGGTCTCCTCTTTGCAGTCTCCCAGTTTGTAGTTCCTGTTTTTTTTGGTGTCTGCCCCCAGTGGCTAATCTTGGTTCAGTGGGTTGTGTAGGCTTCATGGTGGAGGGGCCTGGTGCCTGTGTTCTGGTGGCTGAGGCTGGACCTTGTGTTTCTGGTGGGCAGGACCATGTCCAGTGGTGTGTTTTGGGATGTCTGTGACCTTATTATGATGTTAGGCAGCCTCTCTGCTAATGGGTGGGGTTGTGTTCCTCTCTTGCTAGTTGTTTGGCAAAGGGTGTCCAGTACTGGAGCTTGCTGGTCGTTGAGTGCAGCCGGGTCTTAGCATTGAGATGGAAATCTCTGGGAGAGCTTTCACTGTTTGATATTACATGGAGCTGGGAAGGCTCTGATGGACCAATGTCCTGAACTCGACTCTCCCACCTCAGAGACACAGTTCTGACACCCGGCTGGAGTACAAAGATCCTGTCAGCCACACAGCTCAGAAGAAAAGGGAGAAAAAAGAAAGGAAAGTAAGAAGAAAAATAATAAAGTAAAGTTATTAAGATAAAAAAATATTATTAAAAATAAAAAAATTAAAGTCATAAAAAAGGAAAGAAGGAAAGAAGAGAGTAACCAAACCAATAAACAAATTCACCAATTATAACAAGCACTAAAAACTATATTAAAAAACAAAACGAAACAAAACAAAATGGACAGACAGAACCCTAGGACAAATGGTAAAAGCAAAGCTATACCGACAAAATCACACAAAGAAGCATACAGATACAAGCTCACAAAAAGAGAAAAAAGAAAAAATATATATATGTATATAAAAGAAAAGGAAGAGAGCAACGAAATCAATAAACAAATCTACCAATGATAGTAAACTCTAAATACTAGACTAAGATAAACATTAAACCAGAAACAAATTAGATGCAGAAAGCCAACCCCAAGTCTACAGTTGCTCCCAAAGTCCACTGCCTCAATTTTGGGATGAATCATTGTCTATTCAGGTATTCCAGAGATGCAGGGTACATCAAGTTGATTGTGGAGATTTAATCCACTGCTCCTGAGACTGCTGGGAGAAATTTCTCTTTCTCTTCTTTGTTCACACAGCTCCTGGGGTTCAGCTTTGTATTTGGCCCTGCCTCTGCAAGTAGGTCACCTGAGGGCATCTGTTCTTCACTCAGACAGGCCGGGGTTAAAGGAGCAGCTGATTAGGGGGCTCTGGCTCACTCAGGCCGGGGGGAGGGAGGGGCACGGAATGTGGGGCAAGCCTGCAGCGGCAGAGGCCGGCATGATGTTGCAACAGCTTGAGGCACACCGTGTGTTCCCCCCGGGGAAGTTGTCCCTGGATCACGGGACCCTGGCAGTGGCAGGCTGCACAGGCTCCCGGGAGGGTCTGGATAGTGACCTGTGCTTGCACACAGGATTCTTGGTGGCTGCAGCAGCAGCCTTAGCGATTCATGCCCATCTCTGGGGTCCAGGCTGATAGCTACAGCTCGCTCCCGTCTCTGGAGCTCATTTAGGCTGTGCTCTGCCTTCTGTGGGAAGACAGGGAAGCAGTCCCCTCTCCTCATGTACCCCAGAACAATGGTCTCTTGCCTCTTAGGCAGGTCCAGAATTTTTCCTGGAATCCCTCCCAGCTAGCTGTGGCTCACTAGCCCCCTTCAGGCTGTGTTCATGCAGGCAACCCCAGTCCTCTCCCTAGGATCCGACCTCAGAAGCCAGAGTCTCAGCTCCCAGCCCCCACCTGCCCCTGCGGGTGAGTAGACAAGCATCTCAGGCTGGTGAGTGTTGGTGGGCACCGATCCTCTGTGCGGGAATCTTTCTGCTTTGCCCTCTGCACCCCTATTGCTGCTGTCTCCTCCGTGGCTCTGAAGCATTCTCCCTGCCATCCCCCATCTCCGCCAGTGAAGGAGATTCCTAGTGTGTGGAAACTTTTCCTCCTTCACAGCTCCTTCCCAGAGGTGCAGGTCCCATCCCTATTCTTTTGTCTCTGTTTTTCCTTTTTCCTTTTGCCCTACCGAAGTACGTGGGGAGTTTCTTGCCTTTTGGGAAGTCTGAGGTCTTCTAACAGCGTTCAGTAGGTGTTCTGTAGGAGTTGTTCCACATGTAGATGTGTTTCTGATGTATTTTGGGTGAGGAAGGTGATCTCCACGTCTTTCTGCTCTGCCATCTTGAAGCCCCTCCTATCACAATTTTTAAAATCAGAACTGCACTGCAATAAAAAAGTATTTAAGGCCATGAGTAATTAATTCACCCACAAATACACAAACACAGAAACACAAAATCTCCAAGTAGAATAGCTAAATACTTTATTTCTACTTTATCAAAATAATTAAAAGATAAACATTTTAAAACATAATAGCCGAAAATGTCAAGAACAGGAGACCCAAATAGCTTCATGTAATGCTCTTGGAATTGTAAATTAGTAAAACTATATGGTATTTTAAACAGAGAGAGCTGAATATAATGAATTATTATCTATAAAAGTGAATCGGCAAAATGAGGAATTGGGTAGTAAGAAGTAAAGAGAATGGTAAGCAATATAGGAATGACATATATACTGTAAGAGCAGATACTATAGTATAAAATATAGTATAAATATATAATTGTATCATATAATATAATAAATATAATGTGTAATATAGCCACAAGCCATGGCAGTGTGATAACACCCCTCCCCCAGGGCTGAGATGCAGACCTCTTGAGAAAGTTTTGGCAGTGACAGAGAATTCACTGTGATGCTGCACCTGTGGAATTTGCTGGAACTTGTTAGAAATCCTTCCTTTAGGGTGCTGGGGAAAGATTGTCAAAGGGCATTGTCTCAGCAGAGGCACTTTGCTACAAAATCACCTAAGAGAATTTCTGGGGGATGCTGCTGCGTGCTGGGCACCACTAGAGCTGATTGTTGGAGAAGCTGTGAATGTTGCAGTGTGATGCAGTGTGAAGTGTGATGCTGGAGAATCTGCATGCAGGGCAGAATCTGGACCTGGAGTAGTGGCCCAGGCTGAAGAAGCATGGTAAGTTGTAAGAGACTACCAAAGAAACACGCTAGAACCAGGGATCAAAATCCTTTACTCCTCCAGTCGCTTTCCAGTGCCCTCAGCTGACAAAGCTTAACACCTGGTCAGTTGACAAAGAAACCAGTTTCATAGAATGGGTAAAAATGTTGAATTTGAACTTGGAGTTGAGTGGCAATAAATTGATAACTAACACACCACTGTTTTAGAATACTTGTAGTTGTGTTTAAGTGGATACAACACGCATAATGGTGGAAATGTGGAGGCATTAAAGATACAGTTTTCCTACTTTCCAGTTTGCCTGGGGCTCTATGCTTGTTGTGAAGCTGATGTAATCTTAGTATCTAATCATGCCTCTATTTCATTGAAGTCATGAAAGTTTATTTTGCATTGTTTCATATTTAAGTTTATAACTCTGCCAATTTTCACAACTCCAGAGGATGCTTTACCAATTGTATTCTGTGGAGAGGGTGCTCCTTGGAATCACACAGTATTCAATCTACATGGCCTCATATGTTGGTCGTGCCAACTACATATATCCTTGATGAAGTAGTGTACCTTCTTTGAGCATTAACTTTCTCATAAATAATATCAGTGGTTTAAACTAGAATATCTCAAAAGCCTTAAGACTCTATGCCATTTCTGATTTCTAGCAAGATCTTTTAATGCTGTTTAGAAGTGAAAAACCTGTGTAGGACAGTTACATATAGACACACCTCATTACCGGAAGTATTATATTAGCTTCCGTTAAAAATTCTGCCTAAAATAAATGAGGTAAGACTGTACATTTTAAATAATAATTTTTCAGTATCTAGTTACATCACCACAGAGGACATTAAGTTGCTTTTAAATTTCCCCGGACACCCTAAACTGCTTATTATTGACCACAACCCAGGCTTATTGATGACATCTAATGTCCCTGTGTGCTCAAAGACTATACAGTATTTCAGCTGGTATTGTGGTTGTCTGTTACATGGCAGAGGCCACTCCCATAGTTTTGTAGCACATCTTCAGGTGACACTACCATTTTTTACTGCCTGTTGGATTACGTTATTTAATAAATTATATGGAATTCCTATATGCCAGTTCTGGCTGGCTCATATTAATAAATGTTTTGGGGGGACATTAGTTACACCATGCTAAAAAAAGAATTGGCTCCTTGCAATATTTCATGAGTGTTTCACATGTTAAGAAATGACTTATCCAGATGTTTAAGAATCTTTCCTTTTTCTATTGAAAAGTTGCAGAAGGTACACACACACACACACACACACACACACACACACACCTTCTTTAAATTTTACAATTCCTCCTCTTCTATCTTGAAGACAGAAACTGTGTTATTTGGTTCACTGTCAATTTGTTTGTCTATATAACCTAGTAGCAGGGATTCGTGCACACTTAGGTGCTTAATAAATACTTAATGCATAATTTTAAAAATTAAAGTAATGACCCAGTCATCATATTATGCAAACTCTCTCCTCATTGTTGGGATTACTAGCAGAAGGTGAATATGAAATGGCAAAACAGTATTGGGCATCTCTTCTGTGAATGGCATTCTCTAGTCTTCAAAGTAGTCTTATCTCAAATTGTGAAATATATTTTTAAATATTGGAAAAAATGATCATTCCAATGAAAAATATTCTTATTAGACAGACCCAATGTGTATACCTATTTCTTAACCTCTTTATTCTCTATATATTTAAAAGATGAGTTTAGTCATTTCTCCAGCACCAAGATTTTGCTTACTTTTCAAAATGGATTTTGTGTGTAACAAATATTCCCGACAGTTTGAATAGTGTAAAAATGTTGATTTCATATTTGCAAGCTTTGTCACTGGGAATTTTATACTGAATAAGCCATGTATATATACATAAATAGTCCACAGGTGAAGATATATCTAATTTATTTTATATTCACACAGCTACAGAGGTCTTTTTGTCTTTATACGGCCAATCCTGACACCTTGCAATGGTGGACATGCAGTTACACACAAGATTCCATGTTGCTGCAAGCAGTCTGGAGGCAACAAAAACAAATCGATGGTGGCAGAAATAGGAGAATCCCACTCTGTCAGAAGATGAATAAGCTGAACTTGCCTGACATGAACCCTAGCTGACACAAGCAAGGTGGAATCAAAGAGTGGGCAACTTTCGACAACCCATGCTTCACAGCCCTGACCACTGTGGATGGCCGTGATTATCTCCAGACAAAATGACTGTGAGTAAAAGGCTTACATACACTTAAATTAAACACAGCAGGGTTTTAGTAATCTCTGTTTGCATTTTACTTTCTGTTAAGAAGGAAATTGCTTGGACTTGGAACATTTCATTTAATGGCATTTTTAGTTACCTTTTTGTACTTCTAATGCCAGTCTAAATTCACTCCAAATTACCCAGTAAGACATAGGACACTTTTGTCTTTTTTATTTATTTTTTTTAAATTGCAGTAGCTTCCTTCCCAATTTTACTAAATTAAATGTGTTTTAAAGCATCTCAGTTCTTGAAACTTAATTATCCCAATCTCTGGGTGAAGTATAGCAAATAATACAAACCCCATTTATGTAATTTATTTTGAAAAAGACAATAATGGGATGCAATTGTGCTAATAATATATGCATTTCTGTATTTTTTTCCTTTTTAACAACAACTTATCAAAACCATGTCATTTTGAAACAAAAGCTTTAAGGGCATATGGAGGGTTAGGTTTGTCCATATACTGCTTTTTGGAGAAGGAGAAAAACTGCATAATATTATGTGCCATTGGAATATTTTGAAAGATTGTGTTTTGTTTCCTTCATTTTATTTTTCCAATAAACTATGAATAAAGATCATGGCTTGTAATTGTAATGCATAAATAAGAAAAAAATATGTAAGTACTTCAGTAGCTGAAGCACCATTTATTATGTCCCAGCAGAGAAAAATTTAATTGTTAGACCACGTAGGGTCTAGGAAACTTTGGTTTAAACTCAAGCATAATAAGAAAATCTCAAGCATAATAAGAAAATCTATCATTCTCCTTCTTGTTAAAAATGAGTGTTTTGAAATCCCTGAGTCCATGATTATGCATTGTTTAATACTGATATTCTTAATGCAATCAGTTAATTGTTCTAATTTGCTGAATTCCACCTGCTGCATTACTTAAAGCCTAATTAATTGGCTTATTTTTTACTCTTGGAAGGTGGGTAACTAGACTCTGGTCCCAAGATTGTACAGCTAGATGAGTCAGTGAGTGGTTGAAGGATGTGACCATTCAGAGAGTTGGGGTGCTGAATCCTGTTTAGCTCAAACCCAAACAGAACAAATATAAAAAGCACTTTCTCTACGAAACAAATCTGCAAACAAGCAAAAGTCAAAATAAAAATAAAGAAATAATAAAAACCCTCGAGCAAGCTAGCTAAGTATAGGTAAATATGCAGACATGTATGCTTTATGTATACACATCTTTCAGCCTGTATATAAACATATGCAGGATAAATATTTTAAAATATTATGCAATAGATTGCACAATATTGTGCAAAAGAATAAATATTATGCGCACACAAATATGTGTAGATAGACAGATAAGTAAGTAGAATGAGAGAATTTTGACTTATTCAAAGACAGAGGTCTTACTGGCTTATAGATTGAGTTTAAGTTGCAGCAGGGGCAAACCAAGTGCCCCCTTTCTGGAAGGCAGTGGAGGGACCTGTTAGGTCCCCATGGAGCAGAGTTGTGGTCACAGGTCTCAAACCACCTAATGATTTGGTGGGAATGTGAGTGGGAGCCCTGTTCCTCCTCCCTCCATGCCCCTTACTGCCAGCCCCTCCTTTCCTTAGTGACCCAGTCTTATGCCTTGACTGCGTGGCTTCTGTGCTGAGGGAGCTGCGATCATGATCTGATTGTTAACTGCCTGTTGGTCAGGCTCATCCTAGAAGTGTGAGATATTTCAAGTTCCTTACTGCTTCCTAACTACAGTTAACTTACTTTGACAATCGAAGATTGATAGTAGAATTATTTTAATATTGATTTGAATACACTTTTCTTCCCTGACCCACCCTCTAATTTTTAATCCTAATTAGTTGAGAGTTAATTATATATGTTATCACCCCATCAATATTTTAATTGTTAACAGGGCAATGTAGATGCTGCACATACTACACTTAGGAAGCACATTTTTGACTTTATTGTGGATTTCACAAGGATGAAACACTGGTTGGTGAAAGAAGGCACTTCACCTTATATCCTGAACCTTCTGTTTCCTTAGAGATAGACTTGTCTACAATATCATTAGGGAAAAAAAGAAATAATTTGTCTACTTTAAAATTTTATTTCAGTCTTCTGTGATTATAAACAAGGTGACATTCAACATATTAGATACGTAGTTTTTCATATGCTGATCTTTCCTGAGGTGGTCAAAGAAGGAAATCTAGGTGACAAGGACTGGAGACGTCTCCAGTATATTGTGCTGAGCAGTGGACACTGAGGGTCCTCAAGACTATTTACACCTTAGTGATGTCTCCCTGATAATGATATCTTATTTGACACACTTACATACTGTGTCATATTGTGAGAGTTCACCCAAAATTTCCCTCTTACCTAGTTTCATAAGTGAAATCACAATTGAACCATGAGATTTAAAATATAAAATTTTATGGATTGGCTAAAAAAAGCACAAATTGCTCAAATATGAAGATTGATGTGTGATCATGCACCGCTAAGCATATGAAAAAAGCAACATATATATGTATATAATTATGGGTGTATATATGCAGTATGTATATGCACACACATATATATAACAAAATTAAAATTATACATAGGGTACTAAATTAAAATTAGTTTTCCCATTAGCTAGCATATGTTTATTTATGTAGAACTCAGAAGATCTGAATTTCATCTTATCCTCTCAGGTTTACAGACATTTAAGCACGTTATTAGGAACTGTGATTATTCAGCACACCAACACTCAGGTATCACACAACTTCATTACTACCTGATTAATTAACCTGCTTAAAGTGTGAAAGTTGACACCTTGTCATTAGAATCCATGGGAATAACTAATGAGAAACTATGAAATAATTTGTTCCTCAATTAAAAAACCTGAAAGAAGAGGTTTTATCTCATTATTCTTGTTTCCTGTTATCACCTATACAAAGCCAAGAAGATTTTACAAAACTTACTGTCTAAAGAGAACAGGCTATGTAACATCTCAGGGAACATTTCACAGATATTTAATAAAATGTGGTGTTATTCAACAGCAAAAGGTAAGCCAGAAAGGCTCCTGGGATAATATATTCATTATAGAGCATCAATGTGAAAACGTGGTACTTTCATCTCATTCCTGATGTTGAGGTTTAAATGAGGTTTCTAGATAAGAAAAGAGAGAAAGAAAAATAATCTAGTTCAACTTAGATCTGTCTAAAGAAACTTCAGAAAAAATATCAGGAGAGGTAATTAGTATTAGAGAACTATTAAATTACAACATTTCCGTTTATTAAAAAACACAGCCCCGAGCCCCAATTTCCCTCAGTATGACTGATTTTATTCAGTGGCCACATTTACACTATCACTCATATTGGGAAGAAGGCAGTAAAGGTATTCATTTCAATTGCTTTCCCTTGTCCACATTCATGAGATCATGCGTATCATATAACAATGCTGAAGCATCAAAGGTACTTTCCTAGCTTAGAACTTTTTGTAATATTTATAGATCTATCCTCCTCCCCACAAGTTATTCATAGAGTTCACAAATGCCAATGAAATAAATGTCTATTGTTTAACATTAAAGTAAAGAAGCCAAAAGTTTTTCTTGGAGGTAAAGTGAACAATCTTTCTCACACTGATTATTTTACATACATCTTTTCAGTTAGAAAGAATTTCATGCTCTGAACCATGGCAGGATATAGACTATAGAATCTATCCAATGTAAAGCTAGGCATAAATGAATACAGATGTTAATTAATTGGATATCCCTATTTAAATTCCTTGAAATATATTCTGGATCATGTCTCCTGCTTCCTCGTATAAATCTTTAAACTGAGGCCACCCGCATTTAGTGAAGGAAATAGTCAGATTTTTAAAAACCACATGCATGTTTTTCCAAAATCAAGATTTTGTGAAGATAATCACAAAGTTTCAAATAACAAAATTTAATTAATCCACTTTAGAAAAAAGATTCATATCCGTTTTTTACTCTAAGCTTTATAATTTTATTCAGTTGCAAAATATCCCGGAAGAAAAAAAAAGAACAGGCTGTTGGCTGGTAACACACTTGAAAAATCTCTGCTTTATTTCCTGAAAGAATTTCAATTAGCATATAATGAAAAATTTAGAGTCAAGTCCAGCATATATTTAATGATAATAGCTGCTATTTTTTGAGCATCAATGGCATAAACTGTATGTTAGGCATTTCACATGCAAACCTTATTTATATCTTAGCATTATCAAGAGGTTGTATAATTATACCTATTTACAAACAAGAAAACTGAAGTCCAGTTGTGTTTTATATCTTGTCAGACTTTATATTCTGACATGAAATTCCATAAACTCGCTGGAAATTGCTTCTAATCTACAAAGTATTCTTGTTTAATACAACCTATTAATAAATGCCTAACTACACTACAGCATGGGATTATTTATTTGTTTTTAAGGATGTGAAACAAAATTTACAGGTAAAAACAGTTTGATATAATCAATTATAAAACAAAAACAATAAAGTTATATTCAAAATTAATCACACAGGGCTTCCTTGGTGGTGCAGTGGTTGAGAGTCCGCCTGCCGATGCAGGGGACGTGGGTTCGTGCCCCAGTCAGGGAAGATCCCACATGCTGCGGAGCAGCTGGGCCCGTGAGCCATGGCTGCTGAGCCCGCGCGTCCGGAGCCTGTGCTCCGCAATGGGAGAGGCCACAACAGTGAGAGGCCCACATACCGCAAAAAAAAAAAAAAAAAAAAAAGAATCATACACATTCTTCAGAAATTATATCTGTAATAGTTTAACATTATTGACAGATAGTATCATGAATATTAAATTGACTAATTAAAATTTTCCAAAAATAGAGAACCAAGAAAATAATTTGCTAAACATAGAGGTATCAGGGAAAAACTGCGTAGTCATTTTTAATAAGGTATATCCTGCTAAGTTAAAAAAGAGAAAGAAAGAAGGAGGAAATGAAATAAAGGAGGTCCTGGACAGGGCAGCTTTTTTATCTTATTTGTATAAGATTAGCTATTTAAACATTTATGCCAGTCCAAAGTAAAGGGAAAGAAAATGACCTAAAACTTTAAAAGCGTCAATATCATTTCAAGGTAAAAAAAACAGCTGCATTTAAAATGATGAGAAGATTACCTGTGCTTTCTTTTTTAGGTCAAAATTTAAACTTTAAAAATAAAGTGATACTTAAAAGATGATGTTTTGAGAACAAATACTTAGGGCAATAGAAGATTTAAAAAAGTAGATTTGAAATTATATGATGACCAATAATGTGTCATGGGAAAATAATTAAATAACAAATATAAATAAAACTGAATAGACTGAAAAATGAACCACAGATAAAGACACTATCTTAAGGAGAGTAGCTAACTCAATAATAAAAGTAAGTAGTCTGCCCAGAATAGCAAGGTGTTCCCAACCACTATATATATTTGATACTAATACTTATATCTTTTATTCACTAATGTGCAATATATTTTGTGTACAACCCCTCAAAGACTTATTAGGGGCTGTATACAAAATACAACCTGAGCACATCCTGTTGTGTTCAGTGATGTATTTATCATACCTTAGTACTCAAATATATGAATTTATATGAGTATACATGTTGCATGGCAACATCTAGAAGTCTGTCTCCATTATTAACTAATTAAAAACATTAAATTAAAAAAGTTCATAGTTTCAGATTGCCTGCTGTCATTACAAACTTTCACGTGTAAATCGACATTCTTCTGGCTTTTATTCCACCTATGAATCATTCTATAGGTGTAATGGTTACGTCACTGCATTTTGATCCGTTTATTCGCAGGTCTCCAGACTACCAGGAAATGGGTGTCTCCATTGGGATTGTGATTGGGAAGCTCTGAATTAGTGGCATTCCTGATAATGTTTTCAATTTATTTTTATGTCAGTAGTGAGAAGCATTACTATTGTTTAATCTTATCTCCACTTCAGAACTTAAAGGGAGCGTATTGTGCAACTTCCTTCCTTTGTTGTCCCCATTAGCAGGGGTCAGGTTCTACCTTATTCAGCATACACTAGAAAGGAACACAAACAAGAGTAAATCAAGCTAAAAATAGTCATTGCTCCTCACATCACTGCTTTGAGTCCAACCAGACTTCTTGCATGTCCCCTCACTCATGTACTAAGACTGAGGTCTGAGCACCTCTAAGAGGCTACATGGCCATCCTAGGGTTCTTGACATGGTCACTGTCATCAACTACAAATGCTAGTGTTTGAAATTCAGCTTAGCTCATATCTAAAAATGAACAATGGAACAGCATGGGAAACTTTCTCAAAGGTGTCACTCCGTCTCCACAATCAATTCATGTAGGAAATGTGAAGTTCAGTTTCTGAAGACAGCACCACCCCTCCTTTAAGATATTATCCAAGAAACACACTGAACACTACCTAGAACACAACCTGGGAGATTGGATCATGATTGTAGACTTTTATGTCAATCACACAGGAAATCCTTATAAATGGGATCCTTGGAAAGAGATTGTACTCTATTAAACAAGCTATAGTCATATTTAAATGAAGCAGGGAATATATTTTAGAAGTGTTTTAAAATTTAAATTTTTCAGTAGGTTTTTAATCATGAGAAATGTACATGTATAAAACCCTTCTTTGCATTCAGTTAGCCCAGGTCAGTTTCCACTTTTTAAAAAAATATGAATACCATCTATTCACCCACTGAAAAGATTATTCCTCTTAAGAAAATAGTGTGATACTTAAGAGTTGGTAGCTTCCTAGATTGTATTAGTGATGGCAGGTAAGATATGACAAATGTTTAAATCACTATCGGTACTTGATCATTGTGTCCGGTTACAAAGGGTGGGAACAGAGTTGGACCATGTTCAAGTACCCTAATGCATGCTACATATTTTATGCACTTTGTTCACTTTTTACAATATTCTGAGTGGTAGAAAGTATCATCCCATTACATAAGTGAGGATACAAAGTAGAGGGAAAGTAAGTATCTGATTCAGGAACATTGATATTAGTCGTTGAGCTAGTATTTGGACTCTCCAAAGTTGTGAATTCTAGATATCATGTTTACTTATTTAGCTGGTTGTTTTTCCTCTCTATGCCATGCAGTTTCCTATCAGTGACATGTGAATAGCAGGTTACCTTAAGGAGCGAAACTTTCTCCATCAGGACTAGTGGGTAGAAATGGATGAGTGTGACATTGATAGAGTCAGTGTGCTTTGTGGCCATCAGCTCTCTTCCAGGTGCAGCACAGGAACGCAGGGGTCTGAAAATGCAATTAACTACTTCAAAAGCTTTCTGCCCATTGCTACTCTGACATTTAAGATTTTTGACAACTTGTTACATTTCTCATCTCCCCTTGAAATGCTGTTTACCAAAGGAACATAATCCTTGTGTCTAATTTATATTCTACTTATTAAGCAATCATGGACTTGTCACTAGGATATTAATTTGAGTTTAGAAACAAATTAAGTTATTTAACTTGAATATGTCAGTGGTGTCTTCACTCATGAACAGATAAACTCAACTTATTTATTGATAAGGAATTATTTTTGAAGCCTCAAGATTATTTCTACTTTTTTGAAAATATAAAGTGATGTTTAACTCTCCAACAATATTTATATTGTGTTTGTATCAAATCATGGAGATTATCATGTCATTTGTAAATTCCTATTTGTACATTTCCTTTGGTATAATGATATGACTTTCGTTTTAAGTAGTGGAATCTCAAAATAAATTGCAAAACAAATCAATCTCCAATAGATAAATGAAAAATGTGCAATGAAGCTAAAAATATCCTCCACCAAGGTGCTAGTTGGCTGTGTTGCTTAGCTACCCATGACCAAACAGGCTGACAGCACCATGAACTTTCTGGCTGAGCTGGGTATAATTACCAACCAAGTTTCCATTTCATTAAGTTCCACTTACAAATCTTGAGAATATTGAAATGTGCATATTTAGAAGATTTCACCATCATAAATGAGGACAAAATTTACTTCTTTAAAACAAATGATATTCCAAGATGTGCCTCTGGGTAACTTAACTAAAACTTTCAAAGGTTGAAATAATGACATTTTTGAAGGCAAAATTCTATTTTTAAAGGAAATAACTATAGTCAAAGACTGAGGGGCAGGGAATTTTCTTTTTTTAATCATAAAAATTGTTTTTTTTTAATTTTTCCTTTAAATACAAATAAAATTATGAATGGGAAACTTAGGATTGCTTTGTCTTCCTGCAAAGCTACAAAACATTGATTTTTCTTTTCCATCAGAGGTAATCGTTTTATGCTTTTGTCCCCAGTTCTAAGGTTTAAATGGAGGTTAATTCCTGAAATAGCTTAGATGATTTAGCAGAGTCCTGTACAGGGAACACAGTAATTCAGTTCATCAGACAACAAAGCCCATTAGCAGATATTACCAAGTCACTACTAAAAGGCAAGAATAAAGGAAATGCAAAGATTCATATCCCTTCATAATTAACACACAAAGCTTTGAGTGCAGATTACAGTAGGATTATGGTGAATTAAAGAAGTACATCTGATGCTCCTTTTATAGATTTCTTATTGTTTATCATACTTATCCGAAATATATATGCGTTCATTTAGTTCCATAAGAGTATAATTGAGACAAATAGCTGAAATCCATTTATACCATCTGAAAGTAAAAAAAGATTATGTCTCAAGCACATTTGCATCCATTTACAATGTAATAAACTGGACAACATTTTACTGTTCCGTTTCCTCTACTCTCTGTATAGAGACAGAATTTTGTCCCTCTGATATTGGCTGAATTTGTGTTATTTTAAAAATAATTTTAAAATATATTTATCAAAATAATACATGCTTAAAGTATTACAGCCCATAGTACAAACAAGTTTATGATGAAAATAACCAGTCTCTGGCTTCTTTCCTTACTATCCCAGTCCTGCGGTTTTGGGGTTTTTAAAGAAGCTGATGTCTTTATTGAGATGAAATTCACATAGCATAAAATTAATCAATTTAAAGTAAACAATTGAGTGGCATTTAGCTCATTCACAGTGTTGTGCCTCCACCATCTGTATTTAGTTTCAAACCATTTTCATCACCCTAAAGGGAAACTCAGCCCTTCTCTCCAGCCCTGACAACAGCTAGTCACTGTTTTGTCTCTGTAGATTTATCTATTCTGGATATATCATATACATGGAAACGCACAATATTTGACAATTTGTGTCTAGATTCTTTCACTTAGCATAGTGTAATAATTTTGATTTTAATTCTTCTGGAGAGTATCCTCATAATTTTTGAAAGTATATTTATATCTCTGTGTCAGGCAATATCTGTTGACTTCTTGATATGACATAATAGCATTCATCGTACATTCACAATTCTCCAATCTTATTCCAGTGTTTGAATTACTTTACTATTTTTAGTTTTTCCATTGGTTGCTATTGTAAGTTATGTGATATATTTAAACTCAGATTTTTTTTCCTTTTTTGATAGTATTTTACGATTCTACATTTTGCAAATCAGGGTATTCAAATTGCTACATTTTCTTCTTTCTTTCTTTCCTTTTGTTACATTTTATCTTCTCTCAGTTATGCTGTACTTTTCCATTGTCAAAATGCATGCACTTATTAATTTTTCAAATATTTATTGACGACCCACCTTTACTATGGACATAATTTTATTTTGCTTTTAATTTGCTTTTCCTTGCATGTTTATTTTTCTAGGCATTTGTAATTTTATATTTATCTGACATCTGACTTTATCAGATCCCCAATTTTTTCTAACCTTTCAATCAGAATTTTTTATGCTTTAAGACTCTTTTTTTAAAATAAAACTTTTGTCTAAAAGCTGTAATCCTCCTTCTTCCATTTGGAACATTTACTACTTAATTTGTTATAGAGCTTTCACTGTGATCCTTCCCTTCACAGACATGAAGAATTGCAGTCATTATTTCCTGGAGTACATAAGTCCATCTTTTGGGGTTTATTCCTTTATTTTGCCATTTATCTTCAAATATCTCCCTATGAAAAATGCATTGGAGGTAAATTTTCTGTGGACTTGAATGTTCGAAAATCCTTCTACTTTTATTTTACTTGAAAGACAGTTTGTCTGGGTATAAAATTTTAAAAGCATCACATGTTTTCCATCTAATATTCAGTGGCACTGATGAAAATTACAGTTCCAGTACGATTTTGTTTTTTATAAATAACATTTTTTTCATCTACAAGTTTTGAAGATCTTTTGATTCTTTAGTGTCTTCATTTTCTGTTTGTGGAAGAAATTGCATATCAGATCACCTAGTTTGGTTTATTTATTTTTCATATTTTCCAATTCTTTTGCTTTGGAATTATGTTCTTTTTTTTCTATTTTCTAGTCTTATTGGATTTTTTTGATCTACAAGAGCTTTCTCTTTTTGTTTGATGTCATTTTTTTTATTTATTTATTTTTTAGAAGATGTTGGGGGTAGGAGTTTATTAATTAATTTATTTATTTTTGATGTGTTTGGTCTTCGTTTCTGTATGAGGGCTTTCTCTAGTTGTGGCAAGCGGGGCCACTCTTCATTGCGGTGCACGGGCCTCTCACTATCGTGGCCTCTCTTGTTGTGGAGCACAGGCTCCAGACGCGCAGGCTCAGTAGTTGTGGCTCACGGACCTAGTTGCTCCGCAGCATGTGGGATCCTCCCAGACCAGGGCTCGAACCCGTGTCCCCTGCATTAGCAGGCAGATTCTCAACCACTGCGCCACCAGGGAAGCCCTGATTTCATTTTTTTCTATTCTAATATTATATTTGTGTTTTCTAGATGTAAAAGAATCATTAGATTCTTGTTGAGTCTCTTCTGTTGGTGAAGATTGTACATGAGAACCATGAACTGATTTACTCTCCCACTTTGCTTTACATTGAGCTACAGTCATTTGTGCAGTCTTTGAGGCTGCAAAACCATACATGTCAAAATAAAAGGGACTTTATTTTAGGTACAGTAGAGAAATATTGGTGATCCTCAGACTTCTTGTCTAATTTGTTTAAAAAATAGATTTGGATGTTTGCTTGGGTATTCATTACAGTCTGTGATCTCATCTCATCTAACTCTCTTTGTGGGTGGTGTGTGTGTGTGTGTGTGTGTGTGTGTTCATGCACTGAGGAGAAAGAGTTGTTGTGAGCATATTGCCAAGTACAGTTGTATAATTTACCCCCATATATCTCTACTGGGCTCCCTGGCAGTCCCATTAACTTGGAAGCTAGACCTTCTCAGAGTTTTTATTCAGAAGAACTTCCCCCAATATTGACATGATTCAATCACTTACCTCCTTCAACTTATTGCTCATATGTTAGTTTCTCAATCAAGATTATATTCAAACTACACATTTAAAATTGCAATCTGCATCTTCCCCCAGAACTCCACATTCTTCTAGTTCTCCTCAATTTTTTCCATTCCATTTATCATATTTTAATGTACTATAATATACTTATATAACTTGCTATGAAATTTGCTCATTTTTATGTTTTATGCTCCATATTTTGATAAAGGGGCTCTTATTTACATATTTGAATTAGTATTAATTTAAAAGGCTGATGAAGTAATGTCTTACCTAGCAACTTGACTGTTGGAAAAATTTTACTGGAAAACCATTAGTTTATCAATCTACAATTTAGTAGAGCAGGAAAACATGTTAGGACTTTTGCACAGTAACCCATTCTAACTAGAGGGAAGGGGGTCATTTTGGACTTTAGCTACTATGAGAAGTGCAGCTCTTGTTCATATTTATTGCACATCCCTTGGTTTCCTGTTGGTTCATGACATTGCCATAATGATTTTTTAATTGAACTTTTATGGTTAATATTTCCTTGAGGTTTTATTTTTCTTATTTAAAAAATTTACTGAAATATATCCCAAAAAGAAATATTGGGATTGGATCAATTAGTAGCTTTAAAAAATGTGTTAAGAGGAATTGGATAATGGCCTAATGGGATTATGTAGAAAACCCCGAAGTATTCATATTTTTAAAGCCAGCAATAAGGAAATCTTAGCCTGTCAGCTAAAATCACCTAGCTGAGAATGTAAGGCCAGGTTTTATACATTTCTATACCCCTATGGGAAGAATGAATTAATTACAATCCCTCACTTAAAGTCAAAGAAATTGAATTTCTGTTAAAATATTGGAAGATGTTAACAAACTGTGCAAGGCTATCAGTTATTTCCAATGGCTAATTTCTTTTCAAGAATTAGATTCACTATTTTGTAACGTAGAAGAATTCAGTATGAATGGGTACATACTGATGATTTTTAATCAGGATCATTTGTTTCTATGGGTTCATATTAGATGGTATTTACATCTTTGAAAAGTTTTGTTACAAGGAATTAGATGTCTCAATACCTTGTGTGTGTGTGTGTGTGTGTGTGTGTGTGTGTGTGTGTGTATCAATGTTTTCAGGAAAGATCAATAACTTTTGGTTGAAAAACAGCCTTTTTAACTTAGGAAAATGTGTACCTTCTCCCACATATATTTTCCTACTTTATTAAGTAAAATTTCATCCACAAAACAGTCAAATGCTTCATTGCCCTTCCTTTCAATTCTCATTATAAAAAATTCTAGTGCTGCTCTCCTTTTTTGGCATTAGAAACAAGTAAGAGGTGTTAATAATAAGAGAAAAAAGAGCCATATGGTAGTCTTCTGACAGACAGACATAAAAACAGATAACTGCCTTTCCTTACCAGTTGACATAATTAACTGAGCATCCAATATATGCACAGCATTGCACTTGCTCCCTTGAAAAATTTTCAAGAATTTAGGGGCTTTTTGCTCTCTAGAGTCTTAAAAAATATTTTCAATAAATAACTTTACTTACTAAATTATATATTATTTTGTTTTATTTATTTTTTGAAATAAAACAAATGAAGGAATATAATATTCTTGGAATGGGTTAAGTTGTGTCATCTTTCCCCTGGTTTTTATTACTCCATTTTTCCTACCTACCTTGAGCCCCTGATCAAGGCAACAGCAGTGTGAGTGAATCTGTGATTTGAATAAAATGAATGTACTTTCAGGAAACAGCAGTGGATGTCACTGCTACCACTCCCACCTGCATGGTTAAGTGCCCCTTAGTGCTTCCCCTCCTATAGGATTGCAGAATGGAAGAGGTGTCACTGAATGTGGCTGGTTGCAGAAATCTCCTGTCATGGATACCTCAACTTATCAAATCTAAAGTGAAAGAAGATTGCCAAACTGGGAAGCTCTTCTCATAATGGAAAAAAAAGGTGGGGAACTCAATAAAACAATAAATCAAGGAATGAGGGTATAAATAAGAAACAATGAAGAAACATTCTCTAAATCCAAGGTGGGTCTGGCTTCTGATAAGAAAAAAATTGATTGGACAGGGCAAGTCTTCAATGAATAAGGTGATTTTAAAATGTAAAGTTATATCATTTTTTTTGAGTTTGAATAAGTTTCATTTTTGAGCCATCTTTGCTATGTATGGCCAATACAAGTTGATAGTAAATCTTTAAGTGCACTTCTGAAAACACTACTCTATACAGTAATTTTGTAATTTGTTCCAAAGATTACCAGCTAACATGTAAGTACATATGACTCAAGTCATGTCCATATCATTTCTTCATTCACTCATCAAGAAACTTAGTAGCTGTTCCATTAGGTTTTCTTTAAATGTATTATGCATACTGGGGTAAGGGGAGGGAGAAGAAAAGAGCTTTGGAGAGGAAGATTGCCACAATAAAATAAAATTATTCTGGGATGCTTTCCCAAATGAGAAATTAAGTGAAGGAATAATAATGATAATAAATATAATAATTAAAGAACAATGTATAAAAATTTACTTAAGTTCAACAAAAACTCTTAAGAAAATAATAGGATGAAATTGCTCATTTCTCAAGAGAATAATTGTAATGAATATGAGAAAGTGGTAGTGAAGCAATTCTCTTAGAATTTTCATATCTTAAACATGTGATCATCTAATTATGCCAAAATCTAGTCTTCTTAAATCTTGAATAAGTACTTTTTGTGGGAGAATGTAAGCTGTAGTCTTTGGACTTCCTCTTTCTTCAAAACTGTGTAAATGTGAGGGGGCTAAGAAAATAGTAAATAAGTTGATGATAACAATATTCTATATCTTGAAAGAGATTTGGGTTACACAGTTGTATGCATTTGACAGAACTCATTGGTTTACATATCCATGATTCAGTATTTCATTGTACGTAAATTTTACATTAAAAGAAGTGTAAACTAATATTGAAATCTAGCTAATGATATGAGTGCCAAAGTATTTAGGAAGAAATATAGCAATATCTGCAACTTACTTTGAAATGTAAAAATATAATAAGATGGATTGTTGGATGAATGGGAAAGGGATGATTAGACATGTGATAAAGCAAGTATAGTGACAATCTATGTGCTGAATACATAAAATATACTGAAATATATGGAAAGTTCTTCCCACTTATCAGTATGTTTGACATTTTTATAATAAAATTAAGGGAAAAAAAGAAAATGGTACTAAACATCCTTTAGTAAACAAATTAAAAATATTTCATGTTCACATATTTTCATGAGTGAAAGAAACCTTCCCGGTTTTTAAAGTATAAAATCTTTAGGTATGAAAATAAAAATCCCAGTGCCATAACTTAACTTAGTATTTTGAATTGAAGGTGGTGGACTTAAAATATAAATGTTTTACAAACCATAATCTAACATCTTCCACAATCAGTTCAATAAATTGACAAGTCATTGTGGGCTGGGTATGGTATTGGGAGGTATGGGTAGGGCGGTCGGGTTTAGGGGAAGTAGAAAGGACAGAACATGGTACACTCTCTGGGGTGAAGCCCCCAGGACCTGAACCCCTGAACCACTAGGGCTAAGCAGTCACGTGGTGGCATCCTCACAGACAAGTAATAATTTCACAAAGGAACTGAATTGGTTTCTATTTAAAATCGTTGAAAAATAATAATTTAAAAATAAATGCAATTTTTTACAAAATTAAAACGTCCTTTTGAAACATGAGCAACCCTACTAATCTGAGCTGGTATGTCTCTGCATGTTTGTTCACTTGTGGGGATTCTGAAGTCAGCACTGGCATTCACATATCACAATAAATCTATCTGTAATGTATACCACATCCTAAAGTATATCTCAAATTACACATAACACATTAAGAAATATACTTGTTCATGTTTCTTTAAGGAAGACGTCTAAGGTATTGTTTACTAAAACTTCATATTTGCCTAAATGTATAAATGCACTAATCTCCTAGGAGTATTTCTTTATGTTACATAAAAGTAAGCAATAAGCCTGATTCGAGAGGGGAAATTTGTGAATCTGATCAATGAATTCCATTATGGCCCCATTCCAAGGATTTCTACCCTTCTTTTACAAATACACAGTTGCCTATACACCTGACACTGCTCCCCAAATCTCTTTAATAAATAAGAAGGATATGTCAGAGCATGTGTGTATATTCACTTTGCCTTTTTGTCTCTCTCTCTCTCTCTTTCTCCTTTCTCTCTCTTTCATTTTACAGCTCTTCTGGGTTCCCAGCTGATTTTCTTCGCAAGGTTAGTTGCTAATACATTCCTAGCATCCATGCATTATTAATGCTCTCCGCTCTTCAAGGTGGCAGTGACAAATAGGAAGCAAAATCTACTGACTAGTGGGGAATGTACTTTTTAGTCATGCTTGAATTTTTCAATCCATTCTCCTTGTTGAGGATTTTTCAGTAAAGGTTCTGTGACAGAATGTGCTTTATACCTCTCTTCCCCTTCACTCTCTCCAAACCTTTTTGTTTTTCAAATCTAAGAGGCATTCAAGTATCAAGAGAAAGGATTATGCATCAGGGCTTTGAGGGAGAGTAGAGCAAAAAGTACTTTTGATGGTTGCCAAAGCAGGAAGGTCATTGTTCCTCTTTACATGTTTGTAAGTGGCAGTTTTGATTCCAAAAAGACTATGCATGTAGTCAAGAAAATTATACTATTTTAACTAGGTTATGCCAGCTGTAGTATTCCCTGAAATAATACTAAGTGTGTATCATGAGAAACATTGATTTTTTAATGTGCAGATTTGTTTCTTCAGATATAAAATCCTATTCATTTTGCAGTATAAAGAAGCAATCTGTGAAGTATATTCTGAGATGGTTATTGGGTACTATAAATCCCACTAGCAGATCTATTACATTTGTTTAATTCAGAATTTCTGCATTTAAAGTATTATACCTTTGTGCATGTAATGATGAGCTTTTAGAAAATAAATTTTCAGTGAATAACAACTTAATTCACAGAGAACACAAGAATTGGAATTCACCCAGCGACTGGAGTTGGGAGTAAATCCTCTTTTTTTTTTTTTTTTTACCATATTTCCCCAGCTTGAAATGAAAATAACCATCTTAACAGCAAATAGTCAATTGCCACAATATCCATGTTTGTGAATTCTTTATAAATATTTCATTTAAATCACAGTGATCCCTAATTCTTGCATGAGAGAAACTAACACTTCGGATAAATTAAAAGCTAGTTAGAACCATAGAAGCAATGGTAGCACCATGGCCCTTTATGTGCAATTTTAATTTTTCCCAAGGGAAGAAGAAGGTACAAACAAATTTTTGAGTGAATATTTTCTAACTAATATTTTGCTAGGTGCTTTCAATACATTACTCCATTTAATTATGACAAATTTTCTATGAGGTAGGTATTATTATATCTGCTTTACAATTAAAAATAAAAACTGAGAGTGTAATTTAGAGAGCCTCGAAAGTACCAAAACTAATCTGAAAAAATCAATTTGATGCCAAAGACCATATTCTGTGCATTGCACAATTGTTGCCTTCTTAGACTTTGACTCCCTGCATTACAGTATCATTACATTTGATTCATTTAATTCCTTAGCAATGGTGATGGCACATGAAGCTATGTAGTTATTTATAGGTAGGTATCATTGACTTAAACCCACTTAGAAGAGTTTCAGACATGGATAATTGGCTCAAAAGTACAGTTTCTATTCGAGCACATTATGTGCTGGGAACTAACACATATATTGAGCCATGAAAGAATTAGTTTAAATGATTAGTGGTCTCGTAAAGGTGAATGTTAAATTAATACCTATGTGTAATCATAGAATCAGGTATTTTACAAGTGATGAGAGCAATAAAGAAAATCTCTTGGATTTTTAAGCATGTGAAATAGGTAAATTTGGACTCCCAAAGTGAATATAAAATAACAAAGGAGAAATAGTTGTATGACTTTAAAAGTTACTGAACTGCTGGTCCCCATGACTGATTTAATCCAGGTATCTCAATGTATATCCATAAATCTTCCACTAACCATACAGTTTTAAAAGGAGAGCAGATTAAAGCCACCCATAACCCACACACACAGCATAAGCAGAGAAAAGAATGCAAAAACTTCTATTTATATGTAAGTGCAAGAATATACACCAGAAACCAGCAATAATTTCTGACTGTGTTCAATCAGGTTTACATTGTATCAGTACAAAAATAGAGGAGATTACTAGTGATAGTGGTCACACAACTCAGATAATTTAACCTCAAGAATTAGTTGGCCCTATCCTTAGCGGAAAATTCTAAAAGCAGGAACAGGTCTGACCCCTTATGGATTAGTACTCTGCTACAAAAGGAAGGGGCTTGAAAGTGCATGGGCCCAGAGGTGGTAACTTTGAAAAGGTAAGCTTCTAGATCAGATGGAAGCAATTTGGAAGAGGATGTCATACATCAGAGATTTGGTGGGGAAAGAAAAGAAGAAAGCAAGTAATAGTTATTGAGTGTCAATAGAAACAAAAACTAGATCATAGAATCAGAAACTGCATCAACCCACTCCCAATAGGTGGAGTTTGTTAAAGAAATCTTTTTTTTCTATATCAATAAAAGAGAGATCAGCTAAAGTAAGAAACCTAGTAAACTACTCAAGCCCCTACCCCCTTTCCATATTTCACCTATTATTGCTGGTCCAGGATACTCTATGATACTTAAAAATAAACAATAACAACAAAAATGGCAGAAAACACTCATGCAAATTGTTGAAAGAGAAAAAAAGTGATAATCAAAATTATTCTGCTGATCAAAATATTAATGAAAACCTCTTATGATACAGAATAAAGCTGCAACTCATATATTTATCAACATATATTAAACAAATATGGTTTGACAGATATGAAGTACACACCAAATTAGAAATTTAAAGCTAAGAATAGAAATGATTATAAATTAAAGATATGACTAGAGTTGACTAAAATCACAAAATAAATTTCAAGACAAAGACAAAATTATCTTATAAATGAAGACTAAATTACATAGTGCTCATGGAAAAACAGATTTGACTAAAAATCCCAAGCCTGGGCCAGGCTAAGGGTGAAAATAACACCATTATTAAGATTAACTGAAACTGGATTTAGGAAGGTAAAGATGGATAGTTATTTATCCAAGCACCAATTGCACTGGACCAAGTGACATAAATTGTTAAAAAAGCAAGATTCTACCCTCAGCAGTTTCCAGTCTCATCAGGAAGATGAAATATGGATACAACTAAAACACCACACTGAAGTGGTTCATTACCTATGGAAGATAGAGATTAAAGTCTGTAAACTGTAAGTTCAGAGGTAGGAGAAACCATCACCATCTTGTGATAGAAGACATAATCTATTGCAAAGATGCTGTAATTGCTTAAAACATGTTTGCAACTCAAATTTCGAAAATGTTTTCACATTAAAAGCAAAATCATCTTAGTAATGATATTACCAAAATACATATTTCCCTTTTTGTTTTACCTTTTTTTTTTTTGCTAGATGAGATGCCAAATGCCTTTATTCTATTCTTAAAAATCAAATTCACTAATCACAGTAATTAAAGAGGCTATCACTCAAGATAGTAAATGGTGCACTACAGGCTCAATCTCTTCCAAAAGTATTTTCAAATTTGTTATTTTAAATAGCGACATTGTTGGAGTAATGACATAGTGTCTTGCGGTTATGGTTCAGAACCCCACACCTCTCTGGATATATAGATTTCACATGTATTTTAAAAATCTATCAGATTATAGTCACACATCATATGTACTAAACAAATCATCAAGATTCTTCCTTCAGGATACCCATGTCTCTTCAACCAATAGCTGGAGGTGGTCTTTAAAAACATATGTGATTTCAGGTCATGGCCCTGATTAAAACTCTCTGAAGGTTTTAAGGGAAGGGTCACAGCTTCAAGATGCTACCCGAGGCCCTGTACGATGCTAGTCATTATCCCCTTCATGGCCTCTCAGGGACTCCTTTTCCAGCCACACTCCTCATTGTTCCCTGAACAAGCCAAGCTTCATCCTGGCTGAGGACCATCACCCCAGCTCTCCACACTGTTGGGAAGGCATTTTCCCCAGATCTTTATGGGGCTGCCACCTGTACTTTATCAAACATTACCTTAAAGTCACCTGCACAGAGAGCCCTCTCCTGGCCACTTTACCTAAATTAATGCCAACTCTACCCACCTCTGCCCTCCTGGTTCATAGAATCCTGTAGCTCTTTACCCTATTTTATTTGTTTTCATAACACCTACCAGGAGTATATTTGATAAAGTGTTTAGTGTCTGTCTCCACCTCCTCTAAATTGTAAGCCCCATGTCTATCTTGTTCATTGCTCTGTCTACAGTGCCTAGGACATATTTATCAAATAAATGTGTGAATCAATGAATGAATTCATGACAGAATAAATTAATGAATGAAGGGAGGTAGTGGAATTTGATTCATCTCAGCGTTTTTCTTTCCTTGTGGTTACCAGGGAACAGTAGCTTCCATGTTCTTCCCTCCTACTTCTCTTGGTTTTATTAGCATTGAGAGGGTGACTAAGGAAAACTAGTTTAAAAATTGAGGTGAATTAAATTGCCTAGTGTTCAGTATTAGGTTACCTAACTGACATGTTTTCCAATCTCCTTCCTCCAACTACACATTCGAATAGAGATGGTTAACTGAAGTTAAAAATGAGAGAGGGGAAGAAAATCCATGGACAGAATGTGTGTGCAGTTTCACACTTATTGATAAATAAAAATACCTACTGTTTTGCTACAGGCAAACCGACACAAGAGAATGTAAAAGGTGCTTCAGAGTAAAATGACAGCTGGTGGATATTTCCCTAAGTGGACTGCTTAAGCCATTTTCAAAGTTATGCTATGTTTTTCCTTCTAAGTTTCAGAGGCATGAATTTTCTTTGACTCAAAGCAGTGTTTGGGGAAAAGTAACAGCTACCAAAAACAAGGGAGACAAAAGTTTCAAGTTTATAGAATGGCAAATAGAAAGACATATATTTTTATATTGTGTGAGTGGATTTTACCATTTCTTATAGTGATTCAGACATTAAGTAAGAAAGGGAAGCTGTCACTGGCCAGGTATAGATAGAAATGTACAACTAAAGATCAGGAACAGAACCAACCTGTATTCTTTTCAAGCCTCAAATGTTTCCTATATTTAAAATTTCCAAGTATTAGTTATGACTGCTACTTTTTAAAGCATTGTGATAAAGAGTCCCAGATCAAGGCAGTCACAAACACAAGAAAAATTATTTAACAGTAAAAAAATAAGAATAGTTTATAATAGTTTATTATTTTGTGATATTTTGTGATATTTTAAGCTCTTATTTTTTCTTTAGCTGTAGGTACAAATGATATCCAGTCCAGAGGCATGAGACCTTGAGACCACTTCATGGTGCCTCTCCTGGGAAAAGCAGTAATAAAGAGAGAAAGCTTGGAATGAAAATAGCAGAGATGAAATCTGTATTCAAAAAGATTACAGAAGCTAAAATATTGATTATGTATGGTGATAAACTACCTTACCTATAAGCTATGAATATCTGCACATATTTCTGAGTGCCAAAGCCATACATGTAATTGTAGTGAAGGTTTTGTAAGAAAGTGTGTAATTTGTTGCAGTGCCTCATTTCATTGTCATAAGATATTATTCCTCACACGGAATCCGTACCTATACCTCACTCAGGCTCTGTCAGTTAGGTTCCTGGATAGATTTACTTAAAATCTACAAAAGGAAAAAAAGAAAAAGAGAAAGAAAGAAAGAAAGAAAGAAAGGAAAGAAGGAAGGAAGGAAGGAAGGGAGAAAGGAAGGAAGGAAGAAGGGAGGGAGGAAGGAGGGAGGGAGGGAGAGGGAGGAAGGAAGGAAGATTAAAATGTTAGCAATTGCAAAAATCATGGTTTATGAGGGAAACTAGTCAAACAAGATTTTTGGCAAAGTTTTCTAGTCAGTTTGATGAAGTAGCTTGATATGTATTTATCCAGAGAGTCTCATTCTATAGGGGAATTTATAAGTCCTTGAAAATGTCATAAGACTTTGGCCTGGTAATTGTTTCAGAGCCCTGTATGTGTAGATTTGCATTTTTCAAGAAAGGAAAATATCATGACACATGCATCAGCTAAATATTGTATACTCTGATTTTTTTTCTCTTATCTTAAAGAAATTGTACTTTCTTTTTAATTTTTAAAAAATATCCTGTAACCTATACTCAGGTAATATTTTTATTATTTAGGGCATAAACTATCTATGGAAATGTATATTCAAATACAAAGTCAACACCACTATGTGATTGCACTTACTCTTTTGCCGTTAGTATTCACCACTGGGACTCGCCATTATTATCACATGCCAGGATTAAGTACCATATTCCCAGATCCCAACTCCATTAGGAACACATAGACTCTTTGTCACTCTAGGTCAGCTGTGAAAGTGAAGAAGGCACAAGTGCAGAAAGGCCAATGAGGTCCCTCTCCCTAGGTAAAAGGTTTAATGCCATTTTTATCATGCATTTTAACCCAGTGATTTTGTCATAATCTCTGGGGAAGTTTCCCATTTACTTAATAAATTATTTATTGGTTATGGTATCTACAACAAAAAGAATTCATTTACACACAAGCCATTTGCTGGTGACCTTTAAGTGAGGTGCTTCATGTACTTTCTAGTCCTGTCTGAAGTCTGTAATACAACATCCTTGACTAGCAGTGAAAAAATGGCATAGGGAGTTAGTGTCTGGTTCCAATTGAAGTAGTTACCTATGATCACACTACAATAGGGATTATTTTTTTATTTTTTGCGGTACGCGGGCCTCTCACTGCTGTGGCCTCCCGTTGCGGAGCACAGGCTCCGGACGCGCAGGCTCAGCGGCCATGGCTCACAGGCCCAGCCGCTCCGCGGCATGTGGAATCCTCCCGGACCGGGGCCCGAACCTGTGTCCCCTGCATCGGCAGGCGGACTCTCAACCACTGCGCCACCGGGGAAACCCAATAGGGATTATTTTTAACCTTCAGGCTTCTATTGGCATTATATTCAAAGCATGTACTAAGTTTACAGTAATCATAGGATTTATGGTCCAGGTCACAACTGTTTTGGAAGGAAAAGAGGGCATTAGTAAATACACCAAGAAAACAGGTATGTCCCAGGCAAACTGGATATATGATCACTTAATTATCTCAAGATACCACCAAAGAAAGCTCCTTTTTAACTAAAAGCAGGTTTAATTACTTAAAAACTGCACAGTTCAGGGGAAAATCTAGGTGGGTCAACATAAGTTCACTAGGCCCCAGGGAGAGGCTGAGATGAGAAGAGGGCATGTTAGATTTATGATTTTCTCTTAAAAATTTTTTCATTCACATTAAATGTAACAAAATCTTATAATTTCTAGAAAACAATTGAGTTACATTTTTTCTTCACTCAAAATAAATATTAATTCCCCGTTGAGAAACATTTGTTAAGTTCTAGAACATTCATTCATGCAGTCCTTCTTGCAATTATTGACTAAGAATTATTAATACTTTACTATGTCCAGGCACAGTGGCAAGTGCAAGGACTACAAATATAAGTAAGATAAAGTTACTGTCCTCAAGGGGTCACATAAGAGCAGGAAAGACAGTTGCAAACAGTATAACAGGTATATAATGATTTTGAAAATTTGCACAGTGTACTACAGAAGTTTCCTGAAGAAGTCAGTGGCTGGCTGACACATCTGCATTCTGTAAAGTATGAAACAGGGAGACCCACATAGACATGGTCTTTCCCCAGGGAAATGATGACCGGAATCTGACTTAACATGAGGGTGGAGGGACAGAACAGAAACCACAAACAATGAACTGGGTATTGAACACATGAAAAATTTAAGGAGTAACCAGCAAAAAAGATTTTGTCTTAAAAGTGTATAATACAGATTTCAAAAGAAATGGGCATAGATTCTTTGCTTTCCAATGTATTTACAACTCCTTGAATTTGAACTAGCTTAGTGACTTCCCAGACAAATAGAAGATGGGAGAAACAGGGTTGTTAAAATTTTAAACTTGGGATTGAAGAGACCTTGCGTACTTCATTTTGCTCTAGAGAGCCCTCTTGGAGGATGAGAACCTTGCTGGAGAGGACCTGTGTGCCCTAGCCATGAACCAGCTAGCTCTCTGCTGACCCAGCACTGACTGCAGAAGTGTGAGCAAGCCCAGCAGAGACCAGAAACGCATCTAGCTGTGCCCAGCACAAATTGCCAAAATGCAGTCATAAATTACATAAACGGGTAATTGTTTTAAGCCACTTAGTTTTTTGAGTAGTTTGTCACTCAGCAAAAGCTAACTTATTTTATGTATAAATACACTCACTGTCATGTATGTATATGTGTGTATAATATATGCATATGCATACACATATATCTTTATATGTTTATATAAATAATACAGTATGATATGATATACATAATTATGTGCACGTATGCATATTATAGGTTTTATATATGCATGTATATTATATATACATACATTTAGGCAGGTATGTATATATGAATGCATATAGATATATGTCTTTGTGCATGTATACAGACAAATACATACACCATGTGTATATAGAAATACATACACACAAACTACTTTAGTGTTCTTGTTGAAATCTTTACTCAAAATTACACTTATAAAATGACAAATTATAATAATTTTTTGTGATTCTTTTATAATTTTGTATAATTCTTTTGTAGTTATAAATAAACTATGTAACAAATTATTAATTTGCTGTTTGACCACGTGATTCCCAAGCACTTTTGGACTCCTTTTTCCAAGGATCTGATCGGTTCTGATGAAGCCACCTGAAGCTCAAGGAATGAGTTTTAACATGACCCCAAAGTCCTACATTCACTTTCTTCTTGCAACTCACCGGGAAGAGCTTCCAGGTGAGAAGCTCCAGCAGACATTTGCGTCTTCCAAAATAGATTAGAGAGGTGACAGAAGTATTTCTCATGCTGGCTATGTGGACCTGCTTTTGGATTGTTGATATGTGGGGAATAACTGGTCAAAGGAGGTGCCCAGTTATTAGTCACTACTGCCCCAGCTTATGCAAAATAGTGCTACCCTTGCTATTAAAAGGAGAAGAAAGAGAACAATGGGGGGAAAATGTTTGGGGGTATTGGCAGGAGGGTCCTTACAACAGCTCAGGTTGTTTGTTTTCTCTTCTAGAAATTTAATGGGAAGAATTTGCTTTTATATATTTAAATAACTTGAGATATATTTAGGTTAACACATATTGTAAAAGGTGTTTGTGTTACATGTCTGTAAATTTCTTGGTTTAGCATATCTATACTATATAACTTAGCAAGATTTTGCTAAAATTGGACAATGCAGAGATGAACACAAGTCCATAAGTTGAGGCCTATTTGGAAAGTTTGGAGGAGGCTAAGTAGAATTTGGTCAAGAAGAGAATTTTTGTCAATAATCACATATGGCTCATTGCTACTGTATTGGACAGTGCATTAAAAAACATTCGCATCACTGCAGAAATTTCTATTTGGGAACAGAGATTTAGACCTTAAGCTCTCTGAGAATACGATCAATACCTAATTGCTCAACATTAAAATCTGGTTCTAGTAGATGCCCAATAATTATTGGTTGCTTATTATTGAAAGAAAAAAAAATCTTCCCCAGGCTTCATTTCAAGTTTCTTATTCCATCTTATGAAATGATTTAATTAACATTCTTCTTATTGGATTTTTTCACTTCCTAAAATATTAATGAATTTGCTCCTATGTTCATGTCATCATGATTTAATATAACTCTCGTTGATGGTCCTGTCTTCAATTCAGTATTGTCCAATAGCTCACAGCTAAAATTTTCTTAAATCTAACTCTAGGTAATAATGATTTAGTAACATCTCAGGATTAAGAACCTCTGTAGTTTAAGGGCAAACAGTTCTCCTCAAAGCTTCCTAAATCACAACTGCCTCTCCTTTTAAATTGCAGTATCACCTTTTTCTTGTGTAGATTGATTGTGGGCCAATTGGCTTTCATCCATATCTGTAAATCAACCATGCACTGGTAAAGCTGGCAGGTTGCAGGAGGAATTAGAAACAAGGCCAATGAAGCTATGCTTAAGTCTCTCTGTATATAACCTTGAGTTAGGATTCCTTTCAGTCTGTGACATCTTCAGGAGGGACTTGAGGGGTGGTTCCACCTGGAACTCTTATTTCTTTTTGATTTTACTTCTACTTTCACCACCATATTGAGAATTTTCCACTAAACCGCTGGGACTTTAAAAAAAACTGAAAAGAAAGACAATTATTTGTATGATGTGGGATCCAGATTTCTGACCACTGTGAAATAAATTGAACTGTCAAGAAGGCTCTGGAGGGTTTATATCTGATCCACCACCTAAGGCTAAACACAGTCTGGCACCTTCCATGGATTGATGCCACGGTAAACATTCTGAATGAACCTCAGAAATTCTCTGGGATGCCACAAAAATCTAAACAATTAAAGTGTATAAGATGCCAATTAAAAAATAAAAGACTAACTTTAGTGAATAAAACTCTGCATATCAGTGCCATCAAAGAGAGTAAAGTTTCAGAAAGGAATGTTGGGAGCATTTGTTACTTCTATATAATATGGGAGCTATTTTTGGATCAGTTATAAGTAAGAGGTGTTTGTTTCCTGCAGTTCCTAAACTATCCTAAAATTATTCTTCTATTATCGCCATAGGCAAAACAGTAGATGAACCAGAGAGACTTAGGAAACAACAGGGCTACTCAAGTAGAAAAAAAGACAGTCATATTGAATTAACAACTCTTAATAGCTATTTTTGCATAGTCTATTTGGAGAAAAAAAAAAAAACACTTCAATACATAAGAAACTGAAGAATTTTGGACAGTCACAATTCAAGAAATGTATAATTCTTTCCGACTAACACTGACTCTAAGAAAATTATCATCATAGTATAGATAAGATCAGAGTGCTTACAAAGTATAGGATATGCAGAATATAAATCATAAAACTTTTGAATTCAGAGTCTAAACAAAAATGGTTTGGGTTTGGGTCTTTGTGTTTTTTGGTTTTGGTTTTTTTATTTTGCTATATCCTTGGTTAGAAGGATTGAAAGTTAATATCAAAAGCAAGCTATCTGACACTTGTGGATTGTTGTTTATGCATAGAATAAATGTATAATTTTCCCATATAGATGTTATTCAATAGTGTTATATCATTCATTCTCAATGAATTTTATAACATCCAAATTAACCAACACTGATAACAAAGTAAAATTTAGACAACTCAAATATTAAATATACTAAATATTATCTAGATCAAGCAGAGATTGGGGAAAGAGAAGGGTGAATCAATGAAACATGTAGTCAAAGTTTACTACTATTCAGCTAATCACCATGTGACAATATGGTAACATAAGAAGCCCATTTCTTTATTAATATTTTACATGAACCTGTAAGGCAGTATAGTTGAGAATATAAATTTGTGAATCAGCCAGTGCCAGCTTTAAACTTTCATTCTGCAGCTAACTAAATAATTTACATGAACGTTCTCACTGTTCCTATCTATAAAATAAGGCTACTCATTTTCCAGGGTAACTGTTAAGACTTAAGAAAGGTGATGCACATAAAAGCACCTATCACATTGTCGGTTCATAATTGGCACCCACTAAATGAAAATATTATATCTAAGAAACAGAATTGGTTTCTTATTGGAAAATTATTAGATAACATGAGCATGGTTTAGGATCACATGACTCCTGAGAAAAGTTAGTTAATATAGTTTTTAAATTATTTTAGCATCAGAGGAAATGTACCATATTCACCACCCCCCTCACATCCAACAAATTTGGTCAATATCTGGATAATTCTAAAGAAATAGACCAAATATATGCTTCTTTAAAGTTGATTTTATTCTAGTCATTATCTGGGTGTTTGAAATTATGAAGGAACAATTCAGTAGCAAAGCTATATCAAATACGAATGGGAATTAGTACAATTATAAGGCTGAGGAGTATTTTCCAATTTTAATGAAAATGTTTCTGGACTCAGTTTACTTTTTCAAAGCATGAAATAATTGTTTCTCGTCAAAACCTAAGCATTTGGGAAAGGCTAGAGATAATCAAAGTAAAAATTTTGTTCAGGGATATCTTCATTAGCTTTTTAAAAAGACAAGAACAGGTGTCATATTTGTCGTGTTTTGCACTGCCCATTTTTTTATGTGTACTGAGAGCAAAGACGATGAATATTTAGCAACATGTTGAGAATAGCTTCAAAACTGATGAATTTTTATATACATGGTTAAATACTTAAAATTATGTATATTCCAAATGTAGCTAGTCTTTGCCACTGTCCTGGTATACTGAGTAAATCTGTATTTCAGAAGTTTCTTGATAGAGTCATGTTATATTTCCAAGAGTTTAGAACCCAAGTTTCAGACATTGTATAACAAGTGAATCATAACAGATCTTATCTGTGTTGAAAAACCAATGTGCTCCATCATCTAATTTCAAAAAAATATACTGTGTGCTAAATTGCTGAGAAAATGGTTTGCAAAGCTCAAAAACTAATATTGGTACCAAAAATTGGCCCTTTAAGACCTTCCTCCTTATCAAGGCCTGAACTCAAATAGGACAAGGTTTTGGCAGAAAAATAATTTGTGTTTTCTAAATGAAGCCACTTTGTGCCAACTAAGTGTTCCTTCTTTCTTCTTCTTTACTTGGTAACTAAGGAAGGCCAAGTGCATTTTATGGTTTAAAAAGAAACATTGCTACTGGCTTGGGACCTAGCCCATCAAGTACTGGCATGGAGTTCATTTTGTCATTCATTGGTGTACCCAGAAAAAGAGGGAATGATGGGCAACAGGAATGTCGACTGACAGCTACTGCAACACAATTCTAATTTATCTTCCTTGACTAGTTTCTTTTTTGTCTATTAGACTTAAAATGATCTAAATCTGTTTACTTCTGGCTGTCAGTCTCCACATATTCACCTTTCCTGCCAATGCAGTGTCATCCATCTGTGACTGGGTTTTTTGGTGTTTTGCTTTCGGTCTCTAATTTATAAAGCCAATTTTTCACTTTTCCAAAACTCCCACAACTACCACTCTGCCATTCACTGCTGATGTGGAACTCTGTCAAAAATGCTTTCAAAATGCAAGTGTTTTATGAGAATCTGTGCAGTTTGTTCCAAAAAAATTTTTATATTTATCAACAAAATAATTAATTTTTTATGGCTTCACCTAGAGCCATAGATATTAAAGGTGAACAGAGTAAATATAATGTCTAGAGGCTAGATTCTAAAAAGAATAATAATTGTATATTTTTATACTTGTGATGAATAGCTAATATCACCAGAAAACATATATTTTATAGGTACAATTTGATCAATTCATAAAATACTGTAAAGCCTTGACATTTAATCAGTTTCCCTATGCAGAGAAAATATATCATATTGCTTAGTTTTTTAATATCACCAGGTAAAATTTTCCACATGTTAAATGCTCAGCAAACTTCAGAAACATAAGCTTATGCTCTTTAGAATAGGGAATTACTGAATATTACTAAACACAGAATGGGGAATTTCTGAATATTACTAAACACAGATTAAGAATATAAAAATAAGCCAGGGGAGATGGCTTCAGCTTGTAGTCTCAGCTATACGAGACAGGAGGATGGCTTGAGCACATGAGTTCTGGGCTGTATCTGCACTAAATTCAGCATCAATATGATAACCTCCCAGGAACATAAACATTAAAATAATTTTGAAGTGAATCAATTTATTGTTAAGCACAGTAAAATGTTTCATGTGGCAAGGCAGGATCCTGACAGTACCATGAAGACTATCATTTAGTGGCCTATACAATTAATAAAGTGTATTTAACCTCTCTCAATCTTTTTTTTTCCCTTGAAACATTAACTGGAACCAAAGACCTTGAAAAGTTAGTAAGATAAACAACACCATTAGACCAAAAAAAAAAAAAAAATCAATTCAGATATACTATAAGATATTAAAAAAACAAAACTAAAAAATTGCGATCTTACATTTTAACTCCTGCATTATATATTATTACCTGAAAAAAAGTTCCCCAAATTTTGTTCCACAGCACACACAAGAATGTTTTACAGTAGAAAAAAACTACCACATTTAAGTCAGTTTGGGAAGTGCTGCATGTGATGTATCTGTCTTAGACATGCAGATTAGCATATTAATATGAACATATTTAACTGTGTGGGGAATGAAATTCCCTTCACATATTTTAGCACAGAATGCTTCTGGTAGCATTTTACCAGACTGTCTTCTTTTTTTTTTTTCTTTTTTAGATTGCTTATTTGAGATTTTTCTTGTTTCTTGAGGTGGGCTTCTATTGCTATAAACTTCCCTCTTAGAACTGCTTTTGCTGCATCCCATAGGTTTTGGATAGTCATGTTTTCATTGTCATTTGTCTCTAGGTATTTTTTTATTTCCTCTTTGATTTCTTCAGTGATCTCTTGGTTATTTAGTAACGTATTGTTTATTCTCCATGTGTTTGTGTTTTTTACATTTTTTCCCTGTAATTGATTTCTAATCTCATAGCGCTGTGGTCAGAAAAGACGCTTGATATGATTTCAATTTTCTTAAATTTACTGAGGCTTGATTTGTGACCCAAGATGTGATCTATCCTGGAGAATGTTCCATGTGCACTTAAGAAGAAAATGTAATCTGCTGTTTTAGAATGGAATGTCCTGTAAATATCAGTTAAATCTATCTGGTCTATTGTGTCATTTAAAGCTTGTGTTTCTTTATTAATTTTCTGTCTGGATGATCTGTCCATTGGTGTAAGTGAGGTGTTAAAGTCTCCCACTATTATTGTGTTACTCTCAATTTCCTCTTTTATAGCTGTTAGCATTTGCCTTATGTATTGAGGTGCTCCTATGTTGGGTGCATATATATTTATAATTGTTATATCTTCTTGGATTGATCCCTTGATCATTATGTAGTGTCCTTCCTTGTCTCTTGTAACATTCTTTATTTTAAAGTCTATTTTATCTCATATGAGTATTGCTACTCCAGCTTTCTTTTGACTTCCATTTGCATGGAATATCTTTTTTCATCCTCTCACTTTCAGTCTGTATGTCTCCCTAGGTCTGAAGTGGATCTCTTGTAGACAGCATATATATGGGTATTGTTTTTGTATCCATTCAGTGAGCCTGTGTCTTTTGGTTGGAACATTTAATCCATTTACATTTAAGGTAATTATTGATATGTATGTTCCTATTACCATTTTCTTAATTGTTATGGATTTTTTTTTGTAGGTCCTTTTCTTCTCTTGTGTATCCCACTTAGAGAAGTTCCTTTGGCATTTGTTGTAGAGCTGGTTTGGTGGTGCTGAATTCTCTTAGCTTTTGCTTATCTGTAAAGCTTTTGATTTCTCCATCAAATCTGAATGAGATCCTTGCCGGGTAGAGTAATCTTCGTTGTAGGTTCTCCCCTTTCATCACTTTAAATATATCATGCCACTCCCTTCTGGCTTGTAGAGTTTCTGCTGAGAAATCAGCTGTTAACTTTATGGGAGTTCCCTTGTATGTTATTTTTCTTTTTTCCGTTGTTGCTTTCAATAATTTTTCTTTGTCTTTAATTTTTGTCAATTTGATTACTATGTGTCTCAGCATGTTTCTCTTTGGGTTTATCCTGCCTGGGACTCTCTGAGCTTCCTGAACTTGGTGGCTATTTCCTTTCCCATGTTAGAGAAGTTTTTGACTATAATCTCTTCAAATATTTTCTTGGGTCCTTTCTCTCTCTCTTCTCCTTCTGGGACCCCTATAATGTGAATGTTGTTGCGTTTAATGTTGTCCCAGAGGTCTCTTAGGCTGTCTTCATTTCTTTTCATTCTTTTTTCTTTATTCTGTTCCATGGCAGTGAATTCCACCATTCTGTCTCCCAGGTCACTTATCCATTCTTCTGCCTCAGTTATTCTGCTCTTGACTCCTTCTAGTGTATTTTTCATTTCAGTTATTGTATTGTTCATCTCTGTTTGTCCTTTAATTCTTCTACGTGTTTGTTGTTTAATTCTTCTAGGTCTTTGTTAAACATTTCTTGCATCTTCTTGATCTTTGCCTCCATTCTTTTTCTGAGGTCCTGGATCATCTTCACTATCATTATTCTGAATTCTTTTTCTGAAACGTTGCCTATCTCCACTTCATTTAGTTGTTTTTCTGGGGTTTTATCTTGTTCCTTCATCTGGTACATAGCCCTCTGCCTTTTCGTCTTGTCTGTCTTTCTGTGAATGTGGTTTTTATTTCACAGGCTGCTGGATTTTTGTTCTTCCCAGACTGTCTTCTGAAGAATGCATATTGGGAAATGTTGGCTAAGCCTAAAGGTCCATCTTTCAGTTTGTAATTTGTCACTAATTTCAAGAAAACTTTCTTTTCCAGCTCTTGTGTGTGCCATGTAACAACAGTTATCCAGGATTTTGTTTGTTTGTTTGTTTAAACAGGTGAAAACAGAGATAGAAATGGCAGAGCTTTAAATCATAGTTCATTTTTTCCCTAAAAATTATACAGACTTTTTTTTCCCAATTGCCATTCCACAGAAATTTTCCAAACTGATTTTTTTATAATTGTTCATAATGTATGAATAGATCATATTACAGAAAGACAAAGCAAGAATATTGAGCCTATACATGTGATTTACTGTTTAAATAATATAAAATTTACAACAAAGCTAATCTGAAATTTAAGTAATGTGTAATTGTTATTATTCTACAGGGCTCAGCATAAATTATAAGCAAAGTGAATTACTGGGATTTAAAATTAATGTTATATTACGTAGTCACACAAATTTTGAAGTTTTCTCTTTTTTACTAGCATCACTTAACATATTACTAACATACTTTCTTAACCATTATTGAAAGTTAACTATTTGCACTTGTAAACTCTCTCATATTTGAGGTAAGAAAGTAAAACTATCTAATCAGGGCTTCCCTGGTGGCGCAGTGGTTGAGAGTCCACCTGCCGATGCAGGGGACACGGGTTCGTGCCCTGGTCCGGGAAGATCCCACATGCCGCAGAGCGGCTGGGCCCGTGAGCCATGGCCGCTGAGCCTGCACGTCCGGAGCCTGTGCTCCGCAACGGGAGAGGCCACAACAGTGAGAGGCCCGCGTACCGCAACAACAACTATCTAATCAGTAATCAGAGTTTACTAAGCATTTATTTCTTGTTTCCTTGGGAACCCCATACTTAATGAGTGCTATAAGTCTACCCTACCCTTCTTTCCTCCATATGAAAGATTTAAGACTGAGGAGCAAAGCTACTGTTTGTAGACCAGTGTGGATGAAATTTACTATTCAGCCCTGTAATGGCAAGAGCTAGAGACTGCTTTTACTTTTGATAAAGAGATATTTTTTTTAATAAAGAGATGGCTTAATAGATCTATTATTTAATAGAGAGATGGTAAAGCCCTTTAACACAATTCAGCTCAACAACCCATAGACAGTGCCTGTTTTGTGCAATTGCTCTGTGCTAAAAATTTACAACTCTAGTCAAAGTGCTCCAAGAAGTTTCCTTCTTTCTCATTTCCAAACTATGCCCATTTCATTAATACCTTGGCAGGGATTTATTTCATTCCACATTACTTTTCTCTCATGATGGTACTATGATCTATTTCTATGTATGACCTTCTGAATGTCTACATCCTGTAGATGACATGAATCAACTTTTTTCCTTTAATGGAGTGAGAAAGAAAACATTAGATTACGTGGAAATGCGTGACTAATAGAAACAGTGAAGAGATCCAGAGTCTCCCTTCTCTTCTGTTACAAAGTTATCCCCCATCAGGAAGAGAACAAAGATTGGAAACATTTTTGAATGGAGATTTCATGAATCAAGGAAACCTCTTAAAACACCAGTAGTTTCATAAAATGATGACAAGACAGAGAAAGATCAAGAAGGAATGATCATGTGAAGCCAATCTATGAAATATTGATATTATCGATTCAAAAACAGTGAATGAAATAAATTATTTCACTTATTTTTATTACTAGTTGGCTAATTTTAAATCTAGTGAATCTCTTATAAACATGATCTAAATTTAACATTTTATTTCTGCTTCATTATTTGAATAAAGATTTCAAAACTTTAATCTTGCTGGCTTAAAAAACAAAATTATTTTGTAGAAGCTTTTTGAGCAGGAGCAGTGTAACTCTCTTTCATGAAAAACATGATGCAGCATAAAAGATCAAAGATTTACAAGGAAGTTCTTTTTCCTCTTTTTGAAACCTGATGCCCATGGCTTTCACTAATTGAAAATTTTCTTTACAAAAACAGACCAGTAAGCAGTCTATTTGCTGCCGTCAGCATTAACTGCACATCATTGTAACTTCCTGCTTTTAGAAACTTACTAAGAGATCATTGGGGCTGGATGCTGACAATTTGAGGAAGACTTCACTAATTTGTAATGACACGGATGTGCAGAAAAACAAGTAATTACCTAGTCATTATCTTTCATAGTTTCAAGTGATACCACTGGCACTATCATTATCCATGAATAGTATAAGAGAAAAATTCGGTGGTCATTGACATTGAAAACACTTATGGTTCATTTTTACTGAAGCTTTTCAATGTAGTGACTTTCATGAATCAGCTGTGTGTGTGTGTGTGTGTGTGTGAGAGAGAGAGAGAGAGAGAGAGAGAGAGAGTGTAGAATCATGGCTATTGATATTCCAATGTTAAACCCTAGAAAGTGTCATTGTTAGAAATATCAAAGACATCATTCGATTAAATGTTTAATGATATCACTTCCAAATATTTTGTCTGTTATAGTCTTCATGAGTCTGCCTAAGACACCAGCAATAGAAATAAAAGGGCTGTACTATTGTGCTTATGCTTGGGGAAAGGATTTTGTTTATTTTTGCTTTTATTATTGGTATTAGAACTTTAGCATTTGTGAATTCCAAGGTAGGGAAGAGTTGAATTTGTTATCTGTCCAGTTCTATATCATTTTAAGCCCTGAATTACTGATATATTCCAAAATCTTCGAAGTAGAACTAGATAGCAACGATTTCTTTGCTGGCATAGGCAAATTGATTTTTTTGTTTTTCTTAAGTCCAAATTGTCCTTTTTCATTATGTTCAGGTGAATGGACTCCAAATTCCAGATCAAAGACTGGAGTTGGCCTCCAGGAAAAAGAGTATGTAAGGGAGGATGTTTACTTTCTTCAGTTGGCATAAGTCAATTATAAACTGTGATTTAAAAGTCACATTTTATTAAGTTTAGATTTAATTAAATGGGAGTGTGTTCTTTCATCATCTTTTTCTTCAGATCATATTACAAAGCTTATTTTTTAAATAAAAATAATTGTTTAAAGTAGAAATGAATATCAGTAAATTTAACTCAAAAAGTAATATTAAAAACAAAACAAAATACCTCTCACCACTCAAAAATAGCCATAGAAATGTTTTGGTGTAGTTCCTCCCAATCTGTTGTCTAGGAAGAAGGAGGCATCTCTATTCCCTCTGTGACAGCTGGACAAATTCTTTACACCATATGGAAGCATATGAGTCACCCCCACCCACCCACCCCCCCAGTCAAAAAAACCCTGCTAGGGCCATTCACACTTGAAGCAAACTCCAACATTCTTTCCTCAGCCCACAGGGCCCTGCATGATTTAACTGCTTACTCACCCTCTGACCCCAGGTCTTTTACAGGGAGTTGTGAGGGTTTCTATTGATAGTTCCACAAACTAGCCCATCACTTCTTTACCATGACTTCCAATACCCTACTTTGACATCATTTATAATGACCAAATTATCCCCATTTTCCTTGGATTGACCCCATTTTAAATCTGACAGTCCCACATTCCAGGAACACACTCAGTTCTTGGCAAACAGGATGTTCCTAGAATAAGGGTATTAATTACAATATTAACATGTTGGTCATTTTAGATACATCAGCTGTTGAATAATAATTGCTCTTAAGTCCACAAAGTTGTGTTTCACAGTACAGTTTATTGATGTTATATATTCCCCACTGATTTGGAACACCATCATTATGAAAAATATCAAAATGAGAAATGATTGACACTGGTTTTTGGCCATACAGTCTCATCCGTTAATCTATATGTCTAAATAAGGAATAAGACCATACTTTTTAAGTAACTGTGGCTTTATGATATTTTATAATATATAGGAATATATTATATTTTATAATATATAGGAATATATAGGAATAGGAATAGGAATCCATCTCATTATTTTTTATTTTTAATATGCTATCTTGGTTAATTATTTTTCAGATATATTCCAAAATTATTTTTTCAAAATGCCTTACTGGAATATAAATTTGAATTAGTTAGAATGTATAACTCAATTTGAGAAAAAATGCCTACAGTTGTAATATTGAAATTCTCCATTCAGGAACATATACATATCCATATAATTTTTCAAATTATATTTATGACTTTAGATAATCAAAAGAATAATCTTCGCATATCAGTTCAGAGCATTTTTACATTGAATTTAGTTTTAATTGATTTCCCATTAATCATTTTGAGCTGTTTAGTGGATATTTCTATTAAATGAGATATTTTGTTCTTATATATTTTATATATTATATATTTTTTTTCTTATTTCTTTGACTAGAATTCCAGAATCATGCTATTAAACAATGACTATAGTGGCTATCCTTATAACATCTTCCTTTCTTACCATAATAAATTTAAAATTGGCTGAACCACATACTAAGACTAAGGAAGTCAAACAGTTTTAATTTTCCACTTAATGACTAATTTTTTTTATCAGCTATCTAATTGTTTTGAAAGGCGTTCCCTATTTTTATGTTCCTGGTGTTTCTACAAAGCACAACTTTAATTGGTATAATAAGAAATTCTATACAGGTGGGGCCTTTGCTACACTCAAGACTGTCTCTGCCAATTTAGGTTAAAAAGCCTGCTGTTTGGTATAGCAGCCCACATCCTAGTCTAGTCACCTTCAAATGCTGTTTATTCTCTCTATGATTTCTTCTACCTGCCGTGGGAGAGAGTAGTGTTGCTCCTTTGGTAAAGGGTAAAGGCCCTCTTTTGTTGCTTCCCTTTTCCTCATCTGCTACACTAATTATCCATCCACACCACTGGATCCTGAACCATCTGCCTTTGAACTCCATTTGGCCTTCCTCTAAGGAAAAGAACCTTCTCCAAGTCCTCCCCAATAAATGTCTTGAACTTCTAATCCAATCTAATGCATTCTTTTTAATCGCAATCAAAAAGGAGGATCAGAAACAATTGATATTCATATGACAAAAACATTCATTTACAGTTTTACTTCAAGGAGACATTAACTCTCTTCCTTTTCTCATAGTTTGACTTGGACATCCTGGTCATCCCTTCAAACCTCACAGTGATCCATTACCTTAATGGCACCATGCTGAATGGACAAAACAAACGAGAGCTGGCTAGTACACTGGCAGACCTGGTAAGATACAGTCACTTCCAGGGAGTGGGAGATAAACCCTAGGAAGATTCAGAAACCTAAGGGCTCAATAAAGTTTTTCAAGTCCTGATGGCCAGAGATATCCTGGGCTATCCTCTGTAGAGTAAAAGAAAAATCCCTGCATCTTGCATGCTCTTCTACGAAGAAGGAAGCACAGTGCCTGGTACAGCTGTTGACGTTCTGGTGATAGTAAATTCTGCCTGGCACTTATCACCATATGAAATTACCTCCTTTATTTAATTATTTACTTATTTATCATCTGAGTCTCCCACTTGACTGTAAGCACTATAAGGGAAGGATACTGCTATAGCTCCAGTATCTAAAATTATGTCTGGCTCAATGGGTGTTAGGAGCAGCATACACTAGGTGCAGGCAAGAAAGGACACTTAAAATTTAAAAACAAAAATATAAACAAGTATAAGTCGATTTACTTTTCATGATACTCACACACCAGCAATATGAAACAATATAAGTGATAAAACGCATCTCTCCCTAAAAAATATTTTAGTGTAAGTTCTAAACAGTTGCTGTGGTACTATTATGTGTTGTGCATATATATATATATATATATATATATAATTTTTGTGTGTGGAATCTAAAAAAATGATACAAATGAACTTATTTACAAAACAGAAACAGACTCACAGACATAGAAAGCAAACTTATGGTTACCTAATGGGATAATAGGGGAAGGGGAGAGAGATAAATTAGGGGTTTAGGACTAACATATACAAACTACTATATACAAATAGATAAACAATTGCCCTCAGAGGAAGAGAATTGCCCACCGAAGATCATGTGTTCTCTCCTCCCACACCTGGGGCAATAACTGGACAATGTGAGGGTTTAAAAATCTGACCCCCTGGCCTCAAGGAATATGGAAGGAATATTCTATCTCCTGAGTGTCACGGGATTTCCAGAGGCCTTTGTTGCAAAAGCATCTTAGTTCAATTCCTTCCTCTGCCCAATCCTACCTTTGACTCCCTCACAAACGTTGATCCCAAGGGCAGGCCCCAGTATACTTCCCATACACACCTTTTGCCCGTTTCCTGTGGAACCTCAGACAAACATGGTAGTTGCAGAGCAAATGAATAAATGGGTACTGTGCTAACCTTGACTCGTGTGGAGAGAAGGGTCCAAGAACTAGCTGAGATGTGCAGGCTTTAGAATGGCAGGGGTCAATCCAGAGCTGAACCCAGGCATATGCAGCACCTTAGAATGGGAACAGAGTTACAACCATAGGACTGGAAAAGATGTCAATTTTGGTAGAGAGCCACTTTTTTTGAGGTGAAATCTTATGTGGGACCTCAATACACAAGATGAAAGTGGAGAGGAAGCTTAGTTATGCAACTTGGTTTCTATTACTGTGATATGCCTTCGAAGAACCTAGGACTCCTCTGTATAATTTGAAGTGGGAAAGAGAAACTCTACCCTACTTCCAATGTTTTCAGAACTTATTTAACTCTGGACATTCTGGCTTCTTTTTTCTTTTTTTCAAATTGAAGTATGGTTGATTTGCAATGTTGTATTGGGTTCAGGTGTATAGCAGGGTGATTCAGTTATATATAATACATATATATATACACATATGTATATATATATATTCTTTCTCAGATTCTTTTCCGTTATGGGTTGTTACGGTATGTTGAATATAGTTCCCTGTGCTATACAGTAGATCCTTGTTGTTTATCTATATATAAATTTATTTATTTTATTTTATTATTTTAAATATTTCTCTTTTAATAAATATAGTATTCTACATGGAAGATGATTCTGAGATCTCCAGGTTATAGTTGGTCCATGACTCAAACAAAGAGGACCAACTACATGTGTTTCCTTAGGATAGTAAGCTAGTAGAGATTTGAAATTATTTAAGCTTCCTTCAGATTCTGTCTTCACATCCAGTGGTACTACATATTCTTGTGTTTGAGCAGTGGTTACAAAGGCAATGAAATAGGATGGGAGTTACTTTAATTCTGTCATTGTATATGACCACTTAAAATTTTTTTGTGTGTTTAAAATTTAAGACAGTGAAACAGTGTGAACTTTGGGGTGTAATATCTTAGTTTCGTAAGTGAAAACTTTGATTATCCATGAAACATATTATTGAATTTTAATAATGTCACTGACATGAAGTTTCATCTTCTTTGTTAAATAAACTTTATTTTAGAGCAGTTTTAGGTTTATAGAAAAATTGCAAAATAGTATAGAGTTCCTGAATACCTTAAACACAATTCATCTTATTATTAATGTCTTACATTAGTATAATACATTTGTCACAATTAATTGACTAACATTGATGCCTTGTTATTAACTAAAGATTGCCTTAGTTTTTATCTAATGTCCTTTCTGTTTCAGGATCACATCCAATACACTACATCAAATTTTTCACAAATGTGCCGTGTGGGCTAATGGTGGTCTGCTGACCAAGGGATATTTCAAAGTATTTCTGAGAGTATTGGCAAAATCTTCTATCATCAAATTAAAAAAAAAACTTAATACTGGAAATGTTAAACATATACAAAAGTAGACAAGAGTACAATGAGCTTCCACGTACTTATCACATACAAATTTTTTTTATTTCTATTAAATTTATAAATAAGGATATAAACTATGGCATTTTTGGTAGAAAGTCTGTTGTAAAATCATACTATCAGATTTTACAGATCTTAGACAATCAAATTTCCCCATCTTTTTTCCCTCCTACCATGAAGAGATTTAGGTCTTTAATTTACTTTTCTTTTAAAATTTATTTGCTATCATTCATATGTAGAGTTCTCCTACTGTACATGAAAGGTGGACATTCGATTTCCAAAAACATAGATAGTTATAGCCTATCAACTTGACTGTGCAGTCATAATAGTGATAATTATAAAAGATATGTAACAGGGAAAAGAGGTTATTGATTAATGTTAAACAAAGTAAACATAGTATAAAATTGTATACAGCGATGGCAACTGGGTAAACATATACTATATATGAACATATATGAACTAGAGGGAAATAGAAAGAAACAAAATTGGTGTTAATTTGTAGTTTACTGATTGATTTTTTTAATTAAACAATTTATTTTGAGATAATTGTAGATTCACATGCTGTACGAAATAATACAGAGGGATCCCATGTATCCTTCACCAAGTTCCCCCAAGGATAACATCTTACAAAATTGTACACTATCACAACCAGGAAAAGACATTGGTCCAGTCAATATATACATCTTCCTTTAAATGCCGATTATTTCCAAACTAAAGTTCAAAAAGAAAAAGATGATTATTAGGGATTGCTCTATAAGTATTACTGAAACCAATTTTGTTGCAGAGGAGATAGGAGTATCCATCTGGGTATCAGAATTGCTAAGTATGCAGTGGTCTGGCCTTTTTAGATAGTTATAGAAACCCAGAAAATAGGATATTATGCTAGTAAGTAAATCAAAACACAGATTTACCACTTTTCTCTTTTAAGATTAAGTTAACAATTCTCAGTTTCTCATGAAAAATAGTTATTTGATGTTCATTCTTTCCTGAGTGCTTTTCCTCTGACATTTTAGCTCAGTGGTGAGTGCCCCATGCCTGATCCATAGCATTCTGTGTCGGCAAGAGACACCAGACTCTTTCTCTGATTCTGTATGTTCATGTCTCGTTCTACTTCTCTTTCACCTTGTACAAGAAAGTGAAATCAAGCAGTTCTCTAAATAAAACTCAAAGACAACTTGCCCCTTATGTACATTTAAGGAATCAAAAGAAGACTTAATTAATCTGATTCTTAACAATCTGAAAACAGATGGGCACTAAATAAAAACAGAATATTGCTATATTGTCAATCACATCAATGGAACTCAAAGTTGTTGATTTGCTTCCCACTTTAAAAAAATGAATATAAATTAAAATGCAAATGAAATGACAAATGCAAGCCCATTTGTAAATTAAAATACTACCCATAAGAAAAATGAAATAAGACAATGAGCCTATCATGGGGGAGGTAAGATATCAGTAGGTTCTTACTCATTTTGTCCTCAAACTAATGATCAAGGCGATAGGGCTTGAGTGTCCTGATTGAAAACTGTAACATATTTTTAAAAATGTTTCTCAGAAGAAATACAGCATAATAACAAGTATCATCATCTTGAACACTGGGTGAGCTACATGCAAATTAGTCAACAATTATGGTTGACTAAGAATTATATTTAACAATTGAATGTCATTTCATACATGAATTATCATAAGGCAATTGAAAAGTAGTATCATAAGGCAATTGAAAAGTAGTACTTAAAGTAGTCATCTTTAGAGAGGTCAGTTCTAAAAATGCAAATTTGAAGTTAAAGTGGATTACTTGTTAAATAGAAAGAGGGTCAAAATCTTTCCTATTATTGGATGGAGAGATTGGAGTCAATGCATTATGGATAGACTTTGGGAATAGAGCAGAGAAAAGCAAAGAACTTTTTTGAGAACTTCATAAACTTTTTTTTTTTTTCAAATAAAACTGAAGAGTACAATTTAGATATTTAGTAGTATCTTGCCAAGTCTCTTACTCAAGTGAAAGCAATTTTAGGTTTGTAACTTTTAATCTCTACTCTTTTATATCCACATACATTATTATTGTTCTCTTGTCACTTTTAACCTCTTATATTCCTAATAAAGCCGTACTTTTGAAAAGAAACACTTCCATTTGGAACATCTATCTGCAGCTTTCTACTTTTCATTGAGTGGAATTTGGAGGGGGTATTTTATTTTCCTTCTAGATCTATTTTGCAGCTAATAATATCAGAAACATTTTAATTTTAAAGACTCCATCTTAAAAAACAGCTTCTTTCAAACCTTTCAACCCTATAGTTAATCCATATTTGAAGCAAGGTTAATCCTGGAAATTTTTAGAAATGCCAGTCTCTAAAGAGATCCAATTGTTAACATAGCAGATAACACAGATCTTATAAGATCAGGAATTTATCCATACAAAATATGAACAACTAAAAGCAAATTTAACCAAGGAGCTAAAGTATCTGTATATTAAAAACTACAAGACATTAATGAAAAAAATTGAAGATGACACAAATAAATGGAAAGATATGCCATGCTCATGGGTTGGAAGAATCAAAATTGTTAAAGTGTCCATTCTAGCCAAAGAAATCCAAAGATTTAATTCAATCCCTATCAAAGTTCCAATGGCATATTTAAAAGAAATAGATTCAATAATACTAAAATTTGTATGGAGCCAAAAAAATCCCTGAATATCCAAGAGTCTTGAGAAAGGACAAAGCTGGAGACATCACACTCCCTGGTTTCAAATTATGTCATAAAGCTATAGTAATAAAACAGTATCCTAATGGCATAAAAACAGACACCTAGATCAATGGAACAGAATAGAACTCAGAAATAAACCCAGGTCAATTAATTTACAACAAAAGAGCCAACGATACTCAATGGGAAAGGACAGTCTCCAATAAATGGTGTTGAGAAAATTGAGCAGCCACACGCAAGAGAATGAAACTCAACCCCTATTTTATACCATACACAAAAAATTAACTCAAAACAGATTAAAGACTTGAATGTAAGACCTGAAACCATCAAACTCCTAGAAGAATACATAAGTGGTAAGCTCCATGACATAAGTCTTGGCTATGATTTTCTGAATCTAATACCAAAAGCAAAAGCAACAAAAGCAAAAATAAATAAGTGGGACTACATCATACTAAAAAGCTTCTGTGCAGCAAAAGAAACCATCAGCAAAATGAAAATGCCACCTACTGAATGGAAGAAAATATTTGCAAATCATATATATGATAAGGAGTTAATATCCAAAATATATAAAAAAACTCATACAACTCAACAGCAAAAACATCAGAAAAACAAAACACAAAAACCAAATAACCCAATTTTAAAAGGGAGAAAGGACCTAAATAGACATTTTTCCAAAGAAGACATCCAAATAGCCAACAGGTACATGAAAAGGTACTCAATATCACTTATCACCAGAAAAATGCAAGTTAAAAACCACAATACCATCTCACACCTGTTAGGTGTGGTGCATGTGCCAGACATATAATAAACATTTTATAAATGATAGCTTTTATTTTCACAGTCAATTATTATCATCATTGTAATATCCTGTGAAAGGGCTACAAAACACATTTTGCATGTTTTCACTCCTTTACCAGTTACTCTCTTATATAGCAAGGCCTGCCTTCTGTACTCATATACCTCCTCAGAGTATATTAGATCTGAACGAGAAATGTTTGTTTTCTTGGTGCTATAAGAAAATTAGAAAGAGAATAGATAGCACTTCCTGTGTTTTTGACCAACTTAAAAAAATACATATATATGTCTGTATATATACATATCACATATAGAATACTTCGGCACACTATTGAGGAATGCATATTTTTAACATTTTTATATCTACAAACACACATATGGACACAAAATGAACTAATTTGTAGGTTACTTCAAATATGAGAAAGTATGTAACCTTCCTACTCCTTTCTTTTTATGTGTCACTGTGCTTCAGATATCTTCTTGCAGACCTGCTAAATGGGAGGGAGATGAAGAGAAAGAAGGAGAGAGAAGAGAAAATTCAATTTAGATTGCAATAAAGTTGCCAGATTATACGCATAATATATCTTCAAAATGTAATTTGTAAAGCCACTCCAAACATACATCACAATCTAATAGTGATTGTCATATTATATTAAATTGTAATTAATAAAGTGCCCTGGTAATATTCATTAATTCAATTCACTCATTATGCTTTTAAAAGCACATCTATTTTATTCTTCTTTATTTTTCTGTAACCATTAAATGACCTGTAAACAATTATAGATAAGGGGTAGCTACCCTTGCTGAGAGTTTGCCTTCACAATACTTGAGTGTAGAAAAGTGACCCAACCTAATGGGGAGCGGCCATGGAAGTCAGGTAGAAGATAGGGTTGTCTTTACCATCAGGAAGACAAAGGACAGATGTGGAGTGGTCATTCATACAAGAGGAGTGGGAGAAAGGCCCTAGTCTAAATCCACATTTTCTAGCTATTTAAAACTGAGAAAATTACTTAAGAACCCAGGGCAGCCATTATTTCACTTTGAAAAAACAAAATTAGCACAATCTCAGATTTTATCCATATCCCTTATTTTGAATGTCTGTATCCTTATAAGAGCCTTTTCTTTATATGAAGCATAAAAGAGGTTCATTCATTCATTCATTCATTTATTCACTCATTCAGCAAATTCTTATCAAGCACTTATTATATGTGAGGTGCCAGTAAAACCAAGAAGAATAAAATAGAAGCCTTGCAAAGTTCATAAGTGTGGTAAGTTCAGTAATAGGTTATGGATAAATGTTTATGGTAGGAATGTTTAAATTTGCTCTATGAAAGTCAAGGAAAAATTCATGTAGGAAATAAAATTTAAGTTGAGCTTGAGTAACAAATATTGCTTCAGTGAATGGATCTACTAGCTGCACAAGTCAGAAGTTGTCCTTGACACCATCCTTTTCCTCTTATCTTGTCTATTTTTTCCTCAATTATATAAAAATTCTGTATACTTTTCTCTATTTCAATTATCCCTGTCCAAGTTCAACCTACTGTACTCTCTCATTGGACTAGGGAAATAGCCTCCTAATGAGTTGACCTGCTTCCACTCTGCCCTTTCTCCAGTTTTCTATCTGCAACCAAAGTGAACAAGTATAAACCCCATCACCTCCCCTTCCTGCCTTCCACAGACAATGGTTTTTCATGGGTATTCAGATAAGGCAAAACGTCCTCACCAGAGTCCACAATACCTGGGATGGTCCAGTGCTCATCTATGTCTACTCCTCATTTAAATCTTGCACTCTTTTCTAACAGCTATCTCTGTTCTGGAGAATAAAACTACTCCTCTGTTTCTATTCTTCTCAAACATGTCAAGTTATCTTTCACTACAAAGTTTTTGCCCCTACATTCTGTCTGCTTGGAATGTTTTTCTTTCCTCTTCCCATTTTAGCCAAGTACTCTCTTTCTCATCTTCATATCTCAATTTAAGCATCACTTTCTCAAGAGAGATTTACCTTATGGGCCCTTCCTCACTACTACCACCAGCGAAAGCTAGATTGCCTTGCTAACCATTCTCACAGAACTGTGTTCCTTTTCTTCAAAGCAAAATTTATCTTTGTGTGTTATTACACCTGTGAGGTTGATAAATACCTTTCTCCATCACTAGATCAAACCTCATGCTGGCAGGAGCTGTCTGTTTCTGCTCACTCTTGAATCTCCACCAGCTACAGATTACCTGACCCAAATAGATGCTAAAACAATCATTAAATTGGATGAATAAGTAAATTAATAGATAAGATGGATGAATAGACAGATAGGTAGATGGACGGGTAGTTGCATGCCTACATGGATATATGAAGTTTTCCAAATAGATAAAGGAAAAGAAGAGACATCCAGGCAGTGTATGAACAAAGGCATAAGAAAATAGCAGCCTGTGGCTTTGCTTTGAATGAGCATAGAGTGGATGGGATGTGAAACTGGAAAAGATGAGGATGGGGGAGTGGGTTGAAGCCAGACTGCAAATTTGTTGTTTGCCAAGTTAAGAAGCTTAGATTTTTCATCCTGTGGCATTTGACAGTCAGAGGAGGCTATTAGGAGGACAAACAGTATAATTATATTTGTTTTTTTATTAAGATAACCCTGGCAGGAGGCGGGGGGTAGACAGTACTAAATATAGAGAGACTATTTACAGGGAAACTAGTTGCAAGGCAGCTCTGATTATGTAGAATTGGCATTCAAGCAGGAGAAATGGAGGGAAGCAAAAGCATGGAATATACAGTACATGGGCTCCATACAGGAGGGAGCTCAGACAGGCTGACATGTGGGATGAGTGAAGATCCGAAGGACGGGGTGCAACCGAAGGCTGGGGTGTGGTTGCGAAGGACTGGGAATAGCAGGTTAAGACATTCTGTGATTGTTCTTTATCCCTGACTAATTTGATTATTGTTTACCAGCAGCGTTAGAGATTCCAGTAACTAAATTATAGATATGGAAATATTTTTAAAGATGATCAATGAAATGGAAGTTGCAAGGTATTAGTTTTCAAAAAGATACAGAAATAACAAAAAGTTTCCATGCACATATTTTAATAGGAGAATTAGTTTTAAGAATTAGTCATAGGGTTATATTTCAAAATTATTTGTACAGTTAAACATATTTTTAGAAATAAAGGAATAAATTTCTAGAAACAGTTTAACACTGAAGAAAATATGTCACATAATATATATCCAGTTCACTTATAGGAGGAAATAAAAAATACTCTGTCTACTGGGAAAAACGCATATGAAAAATTTTATTTTATTTCTTATTTGGTCTGTCAGATGTTCTTTGTGGACATTGCCTTTTCTTTGCAAGGTGGATCCCTTCCAGGAAATGGACCCTGGCAGACACAGGCTGAGCTGTCACTTGAAAGTTGGCATATCCTTGCAGGTAAACAATTGGTTAGTGTGCCTGCTTGTTTGTCGCCCCTGCCATCTGTCCCCATCCATTATTTTATGCCCCTCTTTGCCCTGCTTTGAGATCTGAAATGCTAACCACTAAAGACTATATCACCCAGCCTCCCTCATTGGCTGGCTTCTAGTACGTTGCAGCTTACATGGAGCACAGGCATGAGATCAGAGGATGAAGACATAGAGAGGTCTTGGTACCATCCCTCTGTCCCTGCTGTGGACCTTTCTGGATGTCTCTCCTCTTAGCTCTAAATATGCTCCAGTAACTATGTTCTTTGATACACTTGCCCAGTCAGCCTCATGAATGCCAAGGGCCCACCTTCTTGAGAATATCTGGATCCCTCCCTATCTTTGTGGTTCCTCCAAATATGGTCACTTATATATGTAGGTTTTCCCTTTATTAAAGTATCTTTCTGAGATGAATTCTGTTTCCTAATGGGATCAGCATGTTCCAAAGTCAGACAGACTTGGTTCCAATAGTTGCTTTACTCTTATTACCATGAAGCTAAAGCAAGATATGAATTCAAGTATCCTCACCTATAAAATGTACATAATAATAAGATGGACTTTATTGAGACCTTATGAAGACTAGATGAGCAAATGTATATAAAGTGCCTTGCACAGAGCTTAGTACTTATTAATCATTACAATAAATGCTGGGAAGAAAATTAAAATAAGAATAAGGTATATTTCCATGAAGTCTGTCAAGGAAAATTCTTACATTCTCTTTGGGAAGTCTTGAGGAAGTAGAGATCCAGCGGTCATACTATTCTCCACCTCTAAACTCATGCATTTCTTAATTGGAGAAATGAATGTTCAGCCAGGGTAGTTTAAGTCTCTAGCACTCCAGACAGGGTGTAGCCACCTCTTCCTATCACAGAAGGGCATACAGAATTCATTATTTCCATGAGGACTTTTGTAACTCAGGTTTTTAAAAATTACATTATTTAATACCTGTATTAGGTTATTTGCATATTTTAAATTACCATTTTAAGTAATAGCTTAAATTCTTAATTTTTACTGCCCTATTAGCATCTTGTATTTGAGAGGAATATTGTACATCCTTTCTTCTAAAATCACTAGGAACACGTATTGGAAATATCACTAAACCTCAGTGCCTAGATTTTCCAGCAAGTTGTGAAAAGGAACAAGAATAACCAACTCCTAAGTTAATAGACAATTCATCTGAAATGAAATGGAGCAATACTGCATGAGGACAAAGCTTACAGTGAAACAAATGGTATAAAAATGGAGTATATTCCAGAGGCCAGAATCAAAGTTTGTAGATGACAACAAATTCCCCGAGAAAGATGACCTTATATAGTGGCCAGGAAAGCAAGAGAAAAAGAAAGAGCTGCAAGGAATGTATCCGTTCCTCTTGAGCTGTCCATCTACGTCGGATCAATAGCTCTTCCAACCATGGGACATGCAAGCTTTCAGCTTGAGAAATTGAAGTTCTCAAAATAAGTCAGGGTTGCAACACAAGTCCATCATGGTGTGTCACAGAAATGAAATGAGTTGTCTCCTGCTCGATTGATGACTGACATCAAACCAGGAGGAAAAAAGAAGAAAATAAATGAGTTGCGGGTTTTGAAAAGTTGTTGCAGAGACTTCTGTGGAAAAGTTTACACTAAGGCGACCATTCTCTGCTCGAAGCACGTGCGTAACTCCCATCACAGTAATGAGAGTTCCGCAGCGTGCCCAAGAAGCAGTGAGGGGAGAGTGCCCAGGAGAATCATTTACTGCGATGATATTTTTATACAAGCTCAAATAAGAAACCCAGAACTTCTCAGACTGGGGTGGGGAACAACCATGGAGTGCCCAAGGATTGGTAGAAAATGAGAAAGGCAAGGCGGGGAACAGGTGATTTTTCAATACAAAGTGATGATATGGATCTTATATAATGACTGGAGCAACACATGCTGGCAATGGCCTATCCTGTAAAACAAACTTGTAAGAAAGAAATCAAAGGCTGTTCAGCATATGTCTGTGTTGCACAGCTAAAAAGACCCCTGTAGAGCCTACAAACAGACCAGTGAAATCCATGTTTGGTGCAATTTCTAACTGAACTTCATGAAGATAAAAGGAAAAAAAAAAGCAACTTTGTTATCCATGCTACAAGTCCTCCTGCTCCTCTATTATTTATCCAGGCTTTCAAAGTGATTGACCTGAAAATACTATCCATCAGTGTCTACAGATGCCCCGGACACGTTAGAGAACTGTGAACTGACTGCCTTACATGTATCAGCTCTTCTTTCCTTAGCCATTGCCTGGAGCAAAAAAAAAAAAAACAGAGTGGGAAGCAAGGGCATCCCTGGCACCAAAGGTGAAGCATGTTACACTTAGTTGTGAGATGTCTGCATTGCCTCATGTAATCTCAGTCAGTGCCTTCCAGTTAGCAGCCATTTGCTCTAGAAGACTCTGTACCTTTGCCACCTACTGGGAAGCCAGGGTTGAAGCTAGTTAAATCAATAGGCCATAATCTGTCCTCTCTTCCTCTTCATGCTCTTCATTTGATATTATCTGGAAAATGCTTTTTATTTATCATTACCTCAGTCAATTCATCTCTAAAATGGACTTTTCTCCTCCTCTACAAGACGGTATGGGATTCTGAGCTTCTGCAATCAGTATGTGAAATGATAGGCAGGGAATTCAAGGATTTGACTTAGAAATATGAATGTATACAAATTCCCCTCCTTTGTATGCCTGCTGTGCAGAAATCGTGTGGCACCGTGGTGAATACAATGCAGTTATGCAATGTTTACTGAATCAGCAGTCACTCTATTATCAAATATATAATTTTGTACAGAATTCCTGAAATATATACAGTATTTTCTTCAGTGTAGCGGGAGGAAGCTTGAAGTACAGCCCTAAATTAGTGTTCAGAAAATCGCAGTTAGAATATAATGGAACACACTTGGAAATATACACTAGTAACTCTATCCCCCATAATGTGTTCACAGATGTGATTACACACATGAAAACATGATTTTTTAAAAAGCATACAGTATAACAAACTCTTCTGGTATTCTGCTCGGTAGTGGAAATTACAGCCGGGGCCTTCTGATATACCTTTGAGTGACATAAATGAGTTCCTGTATTTTCATTATCAATGACATTTCTCTCTATGTCTTGCTGACTCTGTCTGTCTGTCTGTCTCTTGTCTTGTCTCTCCTCTCTCTCTCTTCCTCCTAAGAAACAGAAGCAGATTTTATTATCCCCACTTTTCTCCACAAATCAGTACGATGTTAACGTTATAGAGAATTTGAAGTAATATTTCAGCTACTAAATTCGTATCTATAAGTTTATAAATTTGAAAATTCTACTTAAAAAGTAATCTTTGCTGATATTTAAGCCTCTTCTATCTACACTCTTTTTATTGATTTACACTATTTATTTACTTACATACTTCTGTGCAGTTGAAAATATTAGCTTATGATATACAAAATGTTTAAGGCTCTTAATCGCTTGATTGGTTGAAATACTGAACATGAACTTTCCACCAAGGAAACGAATCCAAATTATCTTTCGGCTTTGGTTAATTGCAAAGTATATGTTCTATCTTTCAGGTCAGAAATGAAATTCAAGATTGTGTTCTAACCTAAATCACTCTCTTCATTTTTTCTCCATTTGAGCACTGCTGAGCAGTCCCTAGGACAGAGTCCCATAAAAATAAATGAAGATGCTTTTCAGTCGTGGAGTTGAGAGGGAGCAGCCAGTTTCAGGAGTGAGCTCACCCGCTGTGAGTGTCAGATCAGACTTGTGCCCTATTGGCCAAAAAACAAGGGTAATTCCCAAAACTGAGGAGAGAAACCAGTTTTAGGCAAGTGAGTAAATTCTTGCTCTTTTAGTCGATTTCACCAAAGTAGTTACTCTCTTGTAAGTGTAGCCTATGATATATTAGAAGTTTGTCATCACACTCAGCAAATAACATATCTTTAACTGTCCGTACTGCCCAAAGAAAAAAATCTGCACCTTCTTGGATGTTATTTGGATCTCCTCAGAATCTGGGTTTGCAAAACTTAAGAGGATTCTTTGATCTTTTCTCCCAATTCCTTTGGCAGATGTAATTATATACAGGGAACCCTCCAATACCCAATGATAATTGGTACCTGAAAAAAAATCACTTAGAATGAATCCATCTAAAATGGGAAACAATGTTTCACAAGTAAAATTCACAATTATAATTTAGAATGGTCTGAAAAGTTGTATTTCTCAGAACGAATCTATTTAAACATTACTGATAAGAATATTTTGTTCTTTTGAGATGCAATGGAAATTTTACATTTCTAAAATTTTAAAGAAAACTACCTGAAAGTTGTCTCGCTCAAGTTTATTTCTCCCTTTAATCATATAAATTTGATGCTAGATCTTAATCTTCCTTAGGACAGATAATCACCTCATTAACTTGTTATTATTAATTTTCTATAACTTCTACCCTGCCAGCATCCAATAGGACTTTCAATTTGTTATACTACTCCTTCATGGGCTCCCCCAAACCACCTTCAGTAACTGGTGTTTACTTTTGGTTGTATGAAGGCATACCAAACATTTACTATGTCCCTGAATGTGCCCTGTCCATACATTATATGTGCTACTCCCTCTCTGAATACTGTCTATCCTTATCCCATTCTCCATCCTCTCTTCTCCCTTCTTAACCCTGCCAAGTCCTACTTTTGCTTTTTATAACCTTTTCCAGAAAACCTGTCGTGATTTTTTTCCCACCTACCATCTTGGATAAATTGGCAACTCACCTCCTTTCTGAGATCTTTCTTGTATCATTTACCATACTCTGTTTGTACTTTTTAATCACTTATCTCCCCTACATAAACTGTGAGCTCCTTGAGGAATGGAACTAAGTGGTTGAGGCTGATAAGCCATCATCTGCCAATGAACCTTGCTTGGAGTATTTGTTCAATAAATGTTTGCTAACTAAATAAATGAAGGCATTACCCACCCACCCCTACTCCTTCTGCACTGAAATCTAGTCAGTTTTAATAAAGTGAACTAATCAGATTGAAAGAGATCTTCTGAAGACAGCAATTTTCTAAATAAACATATAAGAGCAGCCAGGCTCATAGTAAAGACTCAGAAATATTTGCTGAATTAATTCAAAACGGTGCTTGTGCATTAAGCTGATTTTCTACCCATGTATAGGTTTTCTAGATGTGATAATCACAACAATTGCTTAATAGTGCTTGCTATGTTCTTCAGACCTAGAAATGATAATTAATGTGGTGATTGTATAGAATCATAAGTTAAATGAGGACGAATTAATTTGTCTTTCAAAATTGCTCAGGCTAAAGTTGGAATTTTGAGTTTTGTATAGGTGTTTATTTGTTCAATAGATTCTTTTATACTGAAATGATGTGAAGTAGAAAGTGACAGAGATAGGATGGTTATGAGATAAAGGGTTAAAAAATTGGTCAGTGTGAATTACTTAATTTTTTTGCACTTGTCTTTTTTTCTGAAAGATCCTTGTCCAGTGGATCAATTTGTCATCAAGAAGGTAATCTATATTTACTTTGCGGCAGGTACTGTAGCTCTTAACTCTGCATTTAGCTGATTCAGCTCCTACCCAGACTACTCTGACCTCAGAAATATTCCCTGCTAAATGTCCTCCTGTTCACTCAAATTTGTACTGCCTAAATGCTTACTGGTGAGTGTCCCTCTGGCCATTTTGAAAGGTGTTTCATCACACTACAATAAAGGTGAAATACTGATGCACTCAAAATGGCACACACACACACACAAAAGGCAGCTGGATATCGACATGGGACTGGACAGGGGCATTTATTACACTTTACTCTCATACCTTTGTCTACCTTTGGCAAAGGAAGATTTTAAGTGTCCCTGGTGGTCTGTGTCAATCAATACTACATGGGAGTTAAATTAGACCTCAAGTCAAGCACACATCTATGTTGGCTGAGATACCTTCAACCTAAAATCCCTGGAAAATTTACATTTTTCCACTAAGTTAACCAGTAATAGAGTGAAATGAGTGAGAAAAAAGCAGCTGTCTAGTTTGTACCTTGTATCCCTCCAAACAAACGTGGTCCAGTTTTCAGCCCCTGTAGGTGTATTGCAGTAATTAGCTTAACAGTCTTGCAACCTTTCAGCTTAGAAACACTGTTGATTTCATTGCAAACCTTCACTAAGGCAGATAAAACATTATGACATAAAATCCTGAGAATTAGGGAAATTCTGACTTATTATCAATCTTTCCTATATAGCCTAGTTCAAAAATGTCTTCTAAATCCTGAAAGTGAATTGGGAAACAGATGTACTTTCTGAAATCAGAAATACGATCATATTAGTTAGTTGTTAACTGAGTTGCTGAGTCAAAGGTAAATTTAGGTGAAGCAGTCAATTCAGCACCCTCCAATTAGTATTTCTTCAATTATTTTGGTTCTTTGTAGGATTCATACAAAGAACCAAAATATTCACACAAATAACCAATCTGGAAAATATTTAGTCCTGTCTACAGATAACACTATTTATCTTTCAGTTTGTCCCACTTTTATTCTTTGTGATTTTTGATCAGAATATTTTTATGTTTCAAGGTATCACTTTTACCTCCTTTTAGTATTAGAATTATTTTCCGCAGAGGACAGAAGAATTCCAAACTATAGATCAAGACTCCATTTAAAATGAACATCACAAGAAGTGTTTTGCCCTAACTTTAGATAATCAGAGGCAGTTTCTGCTTCTGATCATCTGACTAAGAATAAAACAGATAACTAACTGGGCCAAGTTTCTTAGAGTGGGAAAAAAAATGTATTCAAATAATCCTGGTAGCTGATCTAAAGGGACCATTTATGAAGAATTCTTGAGAATACTGGCACATTTTTTAAGATCAAAACAACAGGTTGAACCTATTGAAAATTGTCTCAGTAGGTTGTTTTCATTGGTATTCTGGTAAGTGTTTAACAACCAGTTCTTGGGGTATGGAGAGGCAGATTTGCAGTGTTTTCAATTTCTATGGCATAAGTATACCCACTCACAGCTGATTTCAGTCTGCCGAAGTGACGTTGCTAATGGAGAATCAGGAAGAGATGCCCACAAATGGCTGTCATGAGCTGGTTCAAGCCAGCTCTAGCACAGTACTAGTTATCTTGCCAACCTAACTTCTCAACCCCAGCTTTAAGACTGAGAAAGTGGAAAAGAGCACTATGAAATGCGTGGAAGCCATTAATTAAAAGTATTATCAAATGGTAGCTTACTTTCTCTTTTAACCCATACTACCTAACAAAACAACAGCAACAACATTTTATTTTTGTGTGAACTTCCAACATTTTTACATTTACCTTAATTGCCTTTCTTTATATTAGAGGTTGGGGACCTTGGCTTTTCTCACTGAATCATGATCCAGAAGTATTTGGCTAAATTAAAAATAAGCATAATCTATACAATTTAGTGTTTGCTATAAATAAAGTATGTCTGTATTATTATGTATTATTATGTATGCATTATTCCCCAGAAATCCACATGGCTATCATCTTCCTCTCATTGACCTCTCTGTTCATATATTACTTTCTGAAATAGGCTTACCCTAACTACCCCATTTAAAATTGTCACTAACCCCTCTTACACTTCTTCTATTATTTTCCTTGGTACTTTTATCTTCTAGTATTACTGAAAATTTTACTTATTTTGCTAACTGAAGATTATCTGTCTCTGGAAGTATGGTATGTTTTGTCTGTTTTGTTCACTTATGCCTCTCCAGTTCCCAGAACAGTGCCTGGTATATAATAGATGCTCAATGAATATTTGTAGAATGAAGGAGATGATCCCAATGTCAGATCAGAAATAAAATCTATAATGCTCAGGAAGAGTTCTCTGGCAGTGTTGGTTACTTAATTGATTAGCAAGAAATTATGGGGTGTCACTCAGCAATAGGTTTCAAAAATAGCCTAGATTCTCATTCTTCTGAAATCATTTAGATATGGTCCCACTTAAAGACTGAATATCACCCAGTCTAGTGATTTTTAGGGTTCCTTAGAGACCCCTCAAAGACTTCACTAAGAGGAGAGAAGGAGCCAGATGGATGGAGCTCAGGTCTCCACTCTGGCTCTATTCAAGGACCCTGCTTTTGTCTGCTCTGGTTATGTGTAGGGAGGGGACCTGGCAGGTGTGTGTATGGGGGGTGGGAGGCTGTGTTATAACAATGTATTGGAATGAAAATTTCTACTGCTGAAGTTTGGAACACTATTTTAGATTGCTTGCCCCTAAAAATCCTATATTTTCTTCTGTATATCTAATTATTTAAGTTCTTATAATTAGTTAATAAACAGAAAAAAATCCATCTTTCCTTTAAAGTAAATTACAAGATGTCCTTTTATAAAATATCACCTAACAGGCAGAGGCCATAATCTTTCAGTAAACTCTTCCCTATTTTTCTAAAATATAAAATATATCTAAAATATATTTATCCATAGCATTTACAAAATGGTTTTGAAGAAAATCATATACAAGATTTAAGAGGATGGATTTGAAAAGAAACACAGTATTTTAAAAAAGACTAAACAATCTATTACCGAAGGAGTATTGAAGAAAATTATTTTGAAATGTGAATCAGGTAGAGCCAGATGCCTTCCCCTTGTAAGCAATTTGAATTCAATTTGTGGCAGAAAGTGCAGGCTCTCCTGGATCAATAGGGTGCATTCAGCACAGTTGACATACTACACCTGATCCAGAGCCAACCTGGCTGGGGACCTATTTGTCATACTTGAGGGACTTTCCCTAGCTTTTATCTCAAGGTACATCTCCTAGGATTACAGGTACTTGAGGCTAATTAGTCTGCTCAATTACCTGCCAGGGAGTGCCTCTGTTTCTACAACATCCCATTTACCTTACAATTTCAATGAGATAATCAGGATGCCATGGTGCACTAAAGGTAAAACGATAGCCTTGCATACACCCCTGACTGCCTTTATCTGTTAATGCCATGCGCCAGCTTGTGGGCACATGCAAGCTTGCGTGCACACACACACCCACACACACCCCAAAGCTAAAGAGATAATAGCCAGACTGACCTGTTACAATTTTACCTTGTTTGCTTTGTTGCTTTTCCGCAGAAGTCAGTCCCTTTTCCAATCTAATTACGTAATTAGAGCTAAAGACTATAAACACATAGAGACTGTCCCCTCCCGCCAGCTCTGCAGTCAAGGCTTTTGGATGCTGAGCCTTTGGCAGGGCCGCCTGTACCTGGCTGACCAAGGGAGGCTGACCCGAGGCTCTGAAAGCCTGTCTCACTCCCGACTCAGACTCACCTGTTCTCCCTCCTGGACTCAGTGTACAAAGGGAGCACAGATAGGAGCAGTGTCCGGGCTTTCGTATTGCATTTCTTCAAGTTTTAGAATACAATCGAAGTGGTTTTTTCCCCTTTAAATTAGCATTTTATTTCCTTCTATGGCATATTCATAGAATCATAACAAATTAAGACCATGAATCAAAGCAGATCCTTTGACCATATTTACCTCTTGTATAACTACCCATCATTGTTTGGACAACCTCCTGGCTTATTACATTTGTTCACTACGGAAGAATTATATTTGAATAGATGGTCGGGTACCTAAGATACCTAAGAAGTATATTCTATCATGATTCAGTTCTGTGAGGTCAAACCCGACATCACCCTGAAAGTTATTCCGCCAGCTCACATGGGAGACAAGAAGCAGCAGAGAACGTGTGGGCACACCGTACTGTTTGGGCAGAAATGCACTTGCAGTGATAACAAGAACAGTTAGCAATAGTATCGTGTGCTCTGGCTTTGCTAATCCTTTGTCGCTAGAAAACATCAAAGATGTTTCTCTCTGGAGAAATTTCGAGGTCCCCTTTTGCGTACTGAATTTTGCCTACTGTCTTGTGCTCCTTTGATTCTGTTCTGTCTCCAGCTTCAAACCCACAGCGTTCCCTTTGAAGGGATACATTCTGGGCTGCAGAAGTGACAGTGTAAGTCAGTGTAAGTCCCTCAAAATACTACAAGGACCAGGCAGGTGACATGGGTAGGTAAAGAGGGCATGTAATGGGCTAATTGTATAACCCTCTACAGACTGTTTCTTTTTTTCACTTTTTTTAAATCAAATTTCTGAGATATTTGTTGATTCACATGCAGATGCATGAAATAATCTTGAGAGATCCCATATATATATTATTCATTTTTCCCCAATGGTAATATCTTGCAAAACTATAGTATAATATCACAACCAGGAAACTGACATTGAAACAATCTATTATTCACATTTCCCCAGTTTACGTGTACTTTGTGTGTGTGTGTGTGTGTGTGTGTGTGTGTGTGTGTGTGTGTGTTGGTGTATTTATTTCTATGCAGTTTTATCACTTGTGTTTCTGTATCACCACCACAGTCAGGTAAAGAACCAAAACTGTCCCATCACCATAGAACCCCAAATGTTGCATTTTTATACCCACACCCACCTCAGTCCTGCACCCACCTTCCCCTTCTCATCCCTAACTCCAGGCAACCACGAGTCTGCTTTCTATCTCTATAATTTTGTGATTTCAAGACTGTTATACAGGGAATTACCTGGCTGTCTAGTGGTTAGGACTCCGTGCTTCCACTGAAGGGAACACGGGTTCGATCCCTGGTTGGGGAACTAAGATCCCACATGCCATGCGGCGTGGCCAAAAAAAAAAAAAAAAAAAAAAGACTGTTATACAAATGGAATCATGTAGTATATAACCCTGTGGTCACCTGCATTGGTATTTTTTAAATTTGTATAAATCCTTTGAAATTCATACAAGTTGAAATTCATACAAGATTTTTTAACCATAGGCAACCTTTTTTTTTTTTTTTAACTTGCAAAAGCTAAGAACTCTGATATTAAGCTCATGGAGCCCATGACATCACTGAATTTACCTGTGTACTGCTACTTTTTCCCTTGTGTTTGTCTTATTTTTGAATTCATGTTACTCATAAGATAACGAGAAATGGAACGCACTTAATCGGTTCCTGAAACTATTCCCTCATTCAATAACTAGCACGGGCCTCCCATGGGTCATTTGATTTGCAATGTGGATACACAGTGAACTGGAGGTAAAGCCCCGGGCTTTCTGTTCTCATAGAGTGTGTAGCCTTGTGGGATGTTTACAGACTGGTAGCTGAGAGTGAGTCTGGCCCTGATGGTATGATTTTTCTGAACACAATCGCTATCAATAATTATTAATTAACTTCCTACATTTATATATAGGATGATATCTAATTTTTTAAAAAAATACAGACTTCTGGCTTTTGTTGAAAAACTGGAAACTCAGATATGACTGAGCTCACTTTCCAACATGGGCAGGTCAGTTGGAGATGAAGAATAGCCACCCCAGTAGGCAGGACAGGCACCCTCCTCTCCCCCAGAATCCCCTCAGCCAGCCTCTCTCATTTATACGAACTGCATGGCCTCTATGAACACGTGAGTTTGCTACCTCTGGTTTCGTGAGAGAGAAAACACTACGAAAACAATAACTGTGCTAAATCCTAGCTTCTCCTAACAGCTCCTTGCTCTTTCCAGGGAAATTACCACTGAACTTGAGTTGTTACAACCATCATGGATAGATGCATAGACACCAAGGCTGTTAAGCATATTTTGTATGATTGGGTCATTGCATATACCTACTCCAATATTTAACTCCTCATTCTTCAGTAAAACATCAGTCTTAAGATGCACAATGAGTAAAATCTGAACATATGGAAAACCAACAGAAATGCATAATTTTAATTTTTATCTATTCATCTTATAATGTCAATGAAAAGTCCCAGACTGCTAGATTAGAACTTAGAGAAGGCTTCTTGGATAAAGATTGTAAGTCCAAGTTCTAAATTCCAGACATGCACATGATCAAGAGACTGTGTAACAGCTATCTCTTTAGATTTATCAGGAACATACCCATTGTTATAGGTTAGTATTTGGGGACAAAGTGGCTGTGACTATAGAAGAGAATCATATAACTTCTTCCAAAGAGAGGAAATATTAAAACATCATTGGCTCTGTAAAGTGGTGCATTTGGAAGAGGTGTCATAATGCCAATAGTAGCACACTCTTATTTTTGAATTGGTGCACTGCCTTCTGAGACAATCATAAAAGAGCAACAAATGATCACGTCCCAGGGCATCATCAATGAACTTTGCTCCAGATTCTGTGGTGAATTTCTCATGTTTCATAACATTCTGAAGTTTATAAACCTCAAGAGAGTATACTAAGGGTCTTGATTTTTCTTTAAGATAAGATACCTAGAAACAAAAAATGGGTTTTATTTTTTTTCCAACAAAAAAGGTTGATTCACACATGAACTGATCTTGGAAGGAATATTTGTTCTTTTTTGTTCATAACCTGGCCTTATGACAAGGGTAAGGAAGAAGAAGAAGTTGCCTAAGGCATTTACAAGCCCTACAAAGACTATTAAAAAGAAAAATACCCACAAATTTACTACCAATCCATCTAGATCTTTCACCGTATTGTGTCAGCTCTCATGAGTGACCTGTAACTTGAGAGATTTAATAGCAAAAAGGCACAGAAGCAAACTTTACAATGCAAACAGTAAACCATTTAAAGATATAATTTTTTTCTCATACATACTTGAGAGAACAATCAGAGAACAATTTCCGAAAAATTGAATTTACATGTACCAAAGTCAATGAGTGCTTAGTCTAGCTGGTCCATTAAATGTTTACTAAAATCACAACTTGTGCTTTGATTATTATTATTATTTTACATATTATATTTATGATGTCATCAAGGCTTCCAAACAAGGGAAGGATTTGCCAATCCCACTCTAAGTCATTTTTGGTGACTTTAGATAGAGTGGACAAAGTGTCTCAAGATTGTTAAGCTCACTGGGTGCTGGGTCCTTTCACTCCCTCATTTAAAATGCTGCACTAAGTACATAAAACCAACCAAATTGGATTAAGAACCTGAGTCATTTATTGTTTCTTTTTTCCAAATTTACAGGTCTAAAATTACTTCACCATTGATTACTGCAGTCAGGCTGATCTGCTATCTTCCAAACACACCAGGTAAGTACCATCTCATGCCGTGTTGTTGCTATTACTGCAGTGGGTAGAATGCTGAGATGGTTAGGAGAGTTTTGCCTCCTTGTGTATCCACCCTGTGCAATCTTGCCCCATTGAATGTGGGTAGGATTTGTGAATATGATTGGATTTTACTTCTGATACTAATTGGGTTGAGTAATCTGCTAACTTTGAGTTAATTTTAAAAAGGGAGATTAACCTGGATGGACCTGGTTTAGTTGGGTGAGCCTCTTAAAGAGAGACTAGCTTCTTTCTGAAGAGGAAAATTTGAAGCAGCAGACATTCTCCTGATGGCCTTCAAGAAAGACGCTGCCTGTTGTGAGAGGGCCTCTGGAAGGTCCACGTGGTGAGGACCTGCGCGTGACCTCCAGGAGATGAGTATGGCCCTTGGACAACAGCTGGCAAAAGAAAATTGAAACCTCAATCCCATAGCTGCAGGGCACTGAATTCTGCCGACACACACAGGAGTCTGGAAGAGGACCCTGAGCTACAAATATCAAAGCCTCCTGGATAATACCTTATTTGCAGCCATAGAAGACAGGGAACAGAGACCCCAGTCAAGCCTTGCTGGACACCTGACCTACAGAACTGGGAGATAATAAATAGGTGCTTTTAAATGGTTAAGTTCGTGGTGATTTGTTACGCAGAGATAGAAAACTAAAACATTGCTACACCCAAATGCCCTTGACTTTTTTTTTTACTTAATTCCTATCCATGTTTCCAGTCCTACCTTCTTCATGAAGCTTTAAATGTAACCAATCTCTTTGCACAGTAATCTCTCATGTTTTACCAGCTTTAGCAAATATTCCAGGGACAGAGCATTTGATATAAACAGGTTTTTTTTCTAATCTTTTTATCATAGCTTATATCTTCAGTTAAGAAGGAAGCGACTTCGGTACAGGGACCATCTCCTATATGTCTTATCCCCCTCCCCAGACCCTAACACAGTCACTAGCTATAAGAGATACTCAATAAATATTTTTTATTTACTAATTACTAAAATATTCACTTTCATAATATACCATTGCCACTATAGCACTATTCAAACTATTCCTATGCATTCTGAATTAAATAAGGAACAAATGAAGACTCTATGGACACAGAGTCAACAGGTAGCATGACATTTTGGATTTCAAAATATTGTATTAGCAAACCCCAATCTATATCAATTCATCAGGAAAAAACACAGCAAAACTTCTGAACCCAAAACCCATAGTATCTCATGTGAAATTTTCTGGGCATTATATTTTCAAATAGAGAATGAGATTTGTAGAGCCCAGCTTTACACGTGTGCAGATTTAGAAGACAGTGCAGAAAGGCACTAGGGCAGATCACATATGTGCCACTGATAGGCACATACCACACCAACCACTGCCCAGGTGGCCGTGTCTCCTCTAAAGCTGTAATGGTGAGTGAAGTAACCTGCTTAAAACCCCAGGATCTCCTAACCACAGCCACCTGGCTTATAATTATAGACCTTATTATAAATAGATATAAGCTTTGAGTGATTAGTTATTGTGTACAAAGTATTCAACCGTGGACCACCTGATTTTCACTCACTGCTGTACCTTCTCCTTCCTTTGATACATCCTAGCTATTAATAGAAAAACACCTGTTTCCTGATAATCTTCCCAGCTATAGAGACATCCATTTATATAGAAACAGCTGGGAGAAATGTCCTTGTGAAGGACAACCAAATCCAATTCTTACCATCACAAAGACTTCTCCTGCAGCTGCTGATGGAAGCAGTTAAGCCTGCCTTGCATCACTCCTGCACAAGCTACAACAAAAGAAGTGAAGCTAGAGATAGTCTTTAACTACTGTAGGAGAATTAAGAAAATCCTGCAGCAATAAGGCAAGGATTTCCATTTGATCCTAGAAAAAAAAAAAAAAAGTTTCTAAATCCACAGGTGAATGACATAAACTGAAAACCAGGAGCTAAGTTGCAAGCATTCACTGCCTCTCTCTCAGGTCTCTTTCCAGCACCTGCACACACCTACAGCCTGCCCTTCCTGATACACAGATGGAGGTGGCATCCGACTCCAGTGATAAACTGGGAGCAGCTAAAGAAGATGAATGATGACAGGAAATGAAAGTGACAGTGACAGTTTGTGGTTGTTTGATTACTTCAATGCAATGAATGGTGGCCACAGAGTTTCCTGTCAACAAGTGTCTGTATAGAAAAATAAGAAAGCAATCAAAACAGTAACTGACATTTCAGGGCATTTCAGAGAAACCCAGGATTTCATGCTCAACAAAACCATCTGTTTAGTATTCTCGATGGGAACTACCACTCACCCTGAAAAGAATGATCAGGATAAAGGTGAGGTGGGTGGATTTTAACCTCCACGGGAAGGTGGGGCAGATGATGGAAAACTAGACTAAGTGACCTAAATGGTCACATTCAATGTAACAATTCTAGAAATGATACAGGATGTGGGGTTAGGACACTGGCCCTAATGCAAATCCCATTAGTAATTTAATTATGTGACCTTAAATCAGTTCATTTACTTCTCTATGCCTTAATTCCTCCTCATGTAAAAATACTACTTTCCCTTTTTGCCCTTAAACCAGAACTCTGATAGATGTATGAGGTACAGCAAAATGATCCACAGTGTTAGAGGCGTCGGGATCAACATATCATCATATACAAGCACGTGTCTGGAAAAAGAGAACACAATGCAATATTGAGCAGATTTTCTTGGCTAAATGAGCATATTCACATTTCACCATAATTTCTTCTCATCTTTTTCCTGAGAATTCCCTCACTTTCAAGCCAGAGTTCTTGACATATTCTCCTTTGAATCAGGGTTTAGCCCTGCCTCTTGACTTGCCCCATTCTGAGTTCCTGACTTCTACTTTCAGCTACTCTAGCTAAATGCCCAGCTCCCTCTTCTCTGGTAGGCAGCCCTGCCAATTCCTTCATTCCAATAAGTTCCTCTCCATTCAGAAAAACATGAACCTGGACTGCACGGCTTAGCCTTTCTCCTTGAAATGCTTCTCTTCCTTTTTTTTTCCCTTAAAAAAAGAAAATGCTTTAGAGAAATATGACTGTAATTAACAACTGACAAAAATATCTAGGCTTGAGCTGAAGTGGGAAATCACAGAGGTTAGTTACTTATTTTCTCATGCATTTACCATTTGTTCTCTTTTCTCAGGGAAGTTGAAAGACCTGAGGTTCAAATGTAATAAGGCCCCATACTGTTTCTAAGAGTATTTACAACATGCAACGTATAAGGCAGTACATTGCTTATATTTAAATTTGTTTTCACTCATCTGAGCTATTACACAGTATGCCATCCCTAAACCTTTTATAAGGAACACACGTTTCTCAGCCACGAAAGGGAATAAAGTGTTCAGCATTTGGGCTCTCTGGTACTGTGGAGGTGACAAAACACATATATGTATCCAATCCATTCTACTGATCTGGCGCCAGCATTAGGAGGGACTGCCTGGGGCAGAGACCTTCTGCTATATACATGTTCCTGGGAATTAGCAGGTGAACCAAATGGCCCATAGTGATGACAGCAACATCTTTCAGAAGACTCAACCTTACTAAATGGATTCCCCCAATACATTTTCTCTTTCTGAAAACAACAACAGTGTTTTTAAAGTTTAACTGATAGTACAAATGCTTGTTGCCATGCAAAAAAGAAAATTCCCAAGGATCCAAGGATTAAGTTGTAAACAAATCATTTTCACATATAGGAATGGATGCACAGTCCACTTTCTACTAGGTAGCTTCATATTTTTCACTGATCTTTTAAACCTCTAGCCCATGGCAAATGACTCTAGAAGAGTAATATCATGCTGAGGTATCCATGGCCTGGAACTTAGTATTTATAAGATTAGTCCTTAAAGATACCAAATAAGCAGAAAATTATTCACTATCTGGGTCATTTTCACTCCTTGAATTTGAAGTAAAAAGATCTCTGGGTTCTAGACTTAATCTTGTAAATAAATTGTTGTGATATCTATAGAGTAAGTCACTTAATTTTTCTGGGCTTAATTTTCCGTATTTATATGATGAAGAGATTATAAAGTAATACTTAAGGCCTTTTCACAAATTTATGATTACATTATTTAAAATACTTCCAGTGTATATGTTGAAAAATACACATCTAGAGTTTAAAAGAAAGTGCTTTACTTTTAAATAATGCTTGTAATACTCCTTGTATTTCTTGTATGCTTATAATACTATAACAGTCATTATCAGATAAGAATATCTTATTTACCATTAATAAAAATAGAAACAATACTTCACATTCAGATAATATATTTTGATTGTTTGAAAGTATTTTGCCTCTATTATTGCACAGAATAGCTTTCTATCAATGGGTCAGGAATAATTATTTCTATGTTAAGGGTCATTTGTGTCCAAGGACATATAAGATGTTTGCAGCAAAACCTAGAACCAGAGTTTTTAAACTTTGAGACCTAATTCTCAATGTAATGTGTATAGAAATGTACTTTCGGGTAGCAGCTCTAGCAAAGGAAATTTAAGGAGCATCATCTTGAGCAGTCCACTTACTTTCTGCCATTGTCTAGAGCTGGCCATGAGGTCTCTTGGTGCCATCTTCTGCCCACTGCATTCCTCGTGAGTCGTGAGTGGGTTTTTTCAAGTTTCCAAGGTGAACAGATGTGTATGTAGCCACTGGAAATTTCCTGGGGCAGAGTAGGACTTCTTTTAACACAGATATGCCTCTTACTTTCTACAGATTTAGAAACTGAAAAATAAGTGCTGAATGATTAAATTTTAGTATAACTGAGAGTACCGAAAAATGACAAAAGACAACATTAAGAAATACCTTGCATATTGTCATTGCTCAGACACCACTCTGCTCTTCCCTGTTGCCACCCACAGTACAGTGTTGTGATCTCCAGGACCAAGCAGCTGGATTAAGAACTATGTTAGGATCAAGGTATTTTCCTTTTTGTCTACATTATACTCCATAAGAAAGTGCCTGGCACCATTCTATGGTCCCTTTGGGTAGATAGGAGGTATTTCTGGATGGGAGATGAGCTTATAGGCCATTCAGAAGATGTGGGGTTATACTAGCATGCATACTACCTCTGCCTCACTGAGCATCTCTAGAGTCTTGGAGGTGGCCTGACATTATTCATCTTTGGTCTTAGTGACCCAGTGAAATTGAGACAGATACAGAATTGGCCAGAGTGTTTGGTTTACTCTAAGAAGAGTTGAGAAACCGACTCATCCATTCTTTTATTCATTCCATGTACACTTATTGAATTCTTAATATGTTCAAGGTACTATTTCAGGTGCTGGCAATACACTGAAAACAAGACAGACATATTACCTCTTCCTGCAGAGTTTACAGTATGGTTGAATGGCATGAACAATCCCCAAGGAAGCATGAATAAACAAGACAATTTCAGAGTGGAAAGATGCCATAAAATATGATATTATGATAAAGACTTTGTTGAGTTGGGGAGAGTGCTACATTACTTAGGAGGGTAAGAAAGTATGGATACTTACCCATGCTGAGAAAATTAAAAGTAAATAAAAATCCAAGATGTGTAGATAACTTAATCAACAAAAGAGAAAGGGTACTGAGAGAGAGAAATGGTCTCAGGAATCTTCCCTGCCCCCACAGTAGTATAACCACAGTCTAGTAAATACCTGACAATCCATTATTAATAAAGAATTGTTTTCTTGGGTTGTCAATCAAAATGCAAATGCTGTTGAGGGGAGAACCATATTATGTCTATCTTCTTAATTTTAGTCTAAATTGGCTTAACAGATATTTTTCTACCAACAGCCATTTTTATTTTTGGCAATCACATTTCTTCTCTTCCTTGAGGTATAATTTATATGTATAAAATGTTACAGATCTTTGTTGTATAACTGGCAGAGTTTTAACAAAAGTACACCCATGTTACTATTACGCAAACCAAAATATAGAACATTTGCATCACCTCAGAACATTCCCCCATGATTGTTTCCAAGTATTCTTCCCACATGTTCAGAGACAACCGCTATTCTGATTTAGATCATCTTGGGTTAGTTTTGCCTGTTCTTGAACTACAGATATAAATTGAATTATATAGTACATACATTTCTGTGTCTGTCTTCTTTAGCTCAGCATAACATTTTTGAGGCTTGTTAATATTGTTGCATATATAGGTAGTTAATTTTTTTAATTTTTAATTTATATTGGAGTATAATTGATTAACAATGTTGTGTTAGTTTCAGGTATACAGCAGAGCGATTCAGTAATACATATACATGTGTCTATTCTTTTTCGAATTATTTCTCCATTTAGGTTATTACAGAGTATTGAGCAGAGTTCCCTGTGCTATACAGTAGGTCCTTGTTGGTTGTCTATTTTAAATATAACACTGCGTACATGTCAATCCCAAACTCCCAGCCTATCCTTTCCCCCCACCGTTCCCTCCCCCCGGTAACCATAAGTTTGTTCTCTAAGTCTGTGAGTCTGTTTCTATTTTGTAAATAAGTTCATTTGTATCATATTTTTAGATTCTGCATATAAGCCATATCGTATGATATTTGTCTTTCTCTGTCTGACTTACTTCACTTAGTATGATAATCTCCAGGTCCATCCATGTCGCTGCAGATGTTAAATAGTCAGATAGCATTTGATGTGGGAAGAGAAAACCCAGAGACTGTTGAGGAGAAATTTGAAAACACTGAGGTACAGTGCTTCTGAAAATGGGCTCTCTGGACCAGTAGTATCAGCATCAGTATCCAAGGAAATTTGTTAGAAATATAAATTCTTTGGTCCCACCCCACGGCTATTGAATTAGAAATTCTGGGGGTTATTTCCAGCAATCTGTTTTTTAACAAGCCCTCCAGGGTATTCTGAAGCATATTAAAGTTTGAGAAGCAATGTGTAGGAGAAGGCATGGACAGGGAGTAAAATTACTTAAAAGGATTTGGGAACCATGGAAGACAAAAGTGTGTTTGCTTTGCTTGCCTGTTTTACCTTAAACTCCTGAGGTTCCAAGAAGGTGGGAGCAGGGTTTATGGAAGTAACCTTTGCAAAGCATTAGTATTAATCCATACCTTTGCCTCAAGTAGGTCAGTATCCGGTTCTGATTTAGACTCTGAATTACCCTTCCAAAATTCAGTCATACAAGACATATGAGCAACTTGTAGTAGTTAACAATAGCATACAGTAAAGGGTGTTAACCTAGTTCTCACACATGAAGGAAAACTCCAAACTGTGAAAATGAACAAACCAGCTCATCTAGACTTTGAAAATATTTTATACTTCTTACTAATTAATACAAGTAAAAAAGAAATCCTATAAGGTAAGATTTTCAAAAAATAATTTTGGAATTTAGGAATGTCTTTGTAGGAAACTCATTTTCCAAATCTGTGTCAAAAAATAAAAAAGAATTAACCATAAGGGAAAAACTTTGCAAGAATATCAATCATTGGTTTGAAATTAGAGCAGAAGATCAGCAATCTTTGTGAGGGTTTGAAAGAAAATATCACTCAGTTCAAATCAGAATCAAAACCAAGGGCAAAGACGTTCTAGGAGGACTTAGGTTTCTGTGACAAAGACTTCTCTATTCTAGGGAGACCTTCACTTAAGTTATCTGACACCTTAGTTGTTATTTAATTTAATTTAATTATATTGGGGTTAGTTTTATCTCCAGATAGTCCCAAGAATAAAGACATTGAAGTAGTGACTGTGTAATGTTTAATCAGGAAAGACAAAAAGAAAAAAAATATATATATATGATATACAGATGTCTACAAAAATCCCTCTTCTACATAAGAGGCATAGCTGTCTGAAACACAACTGTTATACACTTGAGGGCACCCGAAGTGGAAAGACTAGACAAAAAAGCAGAACTAGAAGAGGACATGACTGTGATAAGTTACTTTCAAAACATATGTTTAATGCTCATCATCAAGGTTGAGCTACCAATTCATATACTGATTATAAAAGTCATTTTACCTTTAAATTGAAACATATAATAAACCCAATCTATTGACTAGTTTTACTCTGTATGTCACCCAAGAACACGTCAGATACCCTAGAGGACGCTTCCTGAGTCCCTTAAAATCCATCCATCAAGCTAACTGCGGGTATGAAAAAGCAGATGATCAATTTGAGAATACTTGAAATCAACAGTGGGAGTTTGTATCAGGAAGTTTTGTAAGGGAGTGAGAGTCCCAGGCATCTCCAGCAACTGGAAGTAGTGATGGCCATCAAACCAAAGGATAGTTCGATGATCATGTGGACTAAAAAAGATTTCCTTTCTCCCTCTTCTGCAGATATCAATTGCAAAATAATAATAACAACAACAACAACAGAGAGAATGGGGTAAGTGCATTTGCTCTTATGTAAAGCACTAAATCTTCAAAGGGCCCGTTTTTCCAAAGACCTAAGATACATATGTGAAATGTGCTTCTAGGTGCTGAATGGGCTATACTTTTACCACTCTTTTTTTTTTTACTACCATACTTTTAGTGTGTTCCATGGACAATCATTATCACCTGGGAGCTTGCTTGAAAGGCAGAATATCAGGCCTTAGATCAGAACTAGTGAGTCAAAATCTGCATTTTAACAAGATGCCCACTGATTTTTACACACATTAAAGTTTGAGACACATTAGGCTGTAGCACTACAAGCCCATTGGTTTCTCTACAGTTATTATTTTCTCAGGTTTACCTGATTATTATATTTGCCTGGGAGCATGTTAAAGCTGTCAAACCCCACTGAATGACTGAACCAGAATCTCCACATTTTTAAAAAGTGTCCCAGTTTATTATGATCCAAGTAAGTTTGGGAAATGGTTGCTTTAGGCAGTCATGAAAGGGCTGATTGCACATTTGTACCCCATAAAAATTTAGTCGAACTACAATATATTTTTTGGTCTTCATTTACGTAAATTTTGAGTATATCTGGTTGTAACAAAATAAATAAATGCCAAATAGGAAGAAATAAGGAAATGGCAACATTGGTAAGATGGGCAATGAGAAGCATGACACCGACTGTGTGCGTGTATTTAGGTGCGTCCTTAAAGACTTGCTTACCTAAAGACACCTGTTCAAATCGGTGAACCAAATCCACCTGCAGATGCCTGGGTACCTTCAAAGCTGTTTCAGATATTAAAGGTTAAGACAGATTTCTTACTTTCAATCAATTGTATTGCCCTAATAAACACACAAGAGTTTTGTTTGTTTGTTTGTGTTTTAGTCTGAATGTCTGTATCAGGTTGGGCTCCCTAGGAAACAGATTTTGAGTCTGAGATTTATGTGCAGGGCGTTCACTGGGGACACACTCTGATTCACCTAGGTGGGGGAGAGAACATAGGATTAGGCACAGGGAAGAGGTGGATCCGATGCAGTCACAACAAAAGCCATTCCTGAAAAGGAACTCAGCTGAGAGCTGTCAGCCACCAGCACTTTGCAGTTGGAGAAATAAATGCCTCAGTCCTGAAGGAGAATCCAGGCAGCACCTCACAGCACCCATTACAACGGAAGCCACTACAATGGTAACTAAATTTTCCATTTTTAAATCTTCCAGAGGCTGTCAGAAATGCCTTATGTCTGTTTTTATCTCAGAATCTTACTTAAAGAATAGTGCAATTTTGTTTGTATTCTCTAGTTTCTCCTGCTGCTTGACAGCTTTTAAATAAATTCTTCCACATATTGATTGTTTGAGGAACTGCAAAGTACAGAACTTCTTTAAAAAAAAATCTACTTTATTAACAGATGAAGGTTTTGTTTTATATAGTCTGAAAAAAAATCCTCAGAGGTGTCAAGAATTAACTAGGCTATTAACCAAAGTCCACATTATTTTCCTTAACTTAATTTTTTGTAAGATTATGATTCATGTCATAATTTTCTGAAGGTGCTCATGCTCCTGATTGGATTATTAATTTGTGTTTATTATAGAGATTATGGTATAATGTTTTATCTTAATTAGTAGTTTTATGCTTATGCTTTTAAATGTGTATATAGCCAGTTTTTATGCTGTTTTCCTTTTTAACATAACTAAGGTTACGTGTTTTCTAAGTTAAAAGTAATTACAGATGCTTTATCAAAAATAAAGCAATTGGCAGTTGTGTGAATAGACATCTTCTCCACAGTAATAAAATGCAGACTGGGTAACCTCTGAGTTTACGATTCTGATGATGTTTCTTCTACAGGAAAAAAATAATAATAAGTTTTATGTATAGAATATATTTGCAAACAAGGAAACATCTATCTTTAATTCCTAGTGGTATCTTTCTTCCTTTTTGTTCAGGAGATAAAGTTGATTGACCTTCCATTCCACAGCATATCCAGAAAGTAGATCTGAATTATATAAGCAGATTGTAGAATGATGAATATAATTGTTTTCGTTTTAACTCACTGTTTTCACAATGAAATAAGCAGTTTTCAACTGTGCACACAACTAATATGTATTAACTACCCTCTTTTTGCTAGATACCATGACAAGTGCCAGATCTAACAAAAACAAAAACAAAAACAAGAGTCCTGGTCCACCAGGGGTTCAAATTCTAGTGAACAAATTGTGTTGAGGTTCAATGATTAGGAAAATCAACAGAATTGAACAAATGTTCCATTTTCCATTTATTTCAGTTGTCAAGAAGCAGCTACTGTAGCAACCGTAACCTCAGAGAAATTTTTTTCAAAGAACAGATGAACAGTTCATTTAGATATGAATCAAAATATTCACCCAAAAGATAAATGTTTAAATCCACATTTAATTGTTTGAATAACAAAGAAGACAACTTATTTAATGATTTCTTTAATACGTAAGAAAATTATTTTACTTCTGGCCCTAACTTTATATTCAAACTGTTAGGGATCTGAGAGACAGACTAAAGAAAGGGGCCCTGGTCCCACACTCTCATCAAAGTTTACCACTGCCTGGCTTCTAGTGGATGTGAGTAAAGGAGAGACACTCAAAACTTTTCCAGAGTCCATTGAGCTTGGAAAGAGTCAGTTGAGTCTGGATGGATTGTCTAGATTTCTAGGGGGTGTCTGCTGACATCCAATGCTGATGTTCAGTGGGGGTGTGTGTGTGTGTGTGTGTGTGTGTGTGTGTGTGTGTATTTGAATTTGTACACTTGCACTCCGTACAGGGGCTGACTGTGAGGCCCGGAGTGTGGTCGTGGCTTTTGCTTTCTGAGGAATTGACAACATCCTGTCCAGGGCAGGTCCAGCTGAGCACACTTATCACTAACCATGAGCAGCTCTTTGCCCAGGGCAGAGGTAACTGGAAAAGGTGTGGTACAGGGATGTAGGCTTTGAGAACAAAAATATAAACCACATGATTCTAACACCCATTTCAGCTCCAAAGGACAGTGAATGAGTTCATCTCTTACTGAAAACTGCACTAAGAGAATTTTAGACTCTCATCTGTAACTCACATAGAATACTTGTTTATTCTACATGCCAGGTAAATCCTCTGCCCTCCCCAGTGTTCTGAAGTGTCCCCAGAAGAAGCTCACATTCCCCTTACCCCTTCTGCCTTTGTCACCTGTTCTGTCATCACTCCCACCAATATATGCCTTAGGTTATTCCTATTATAAGATGGTTGATGACTTCTAGGAAGGGACTCTTCCCTAACCCAGCAATTCAAAAGGAGGTAAGTGTACCCTTTCAATTATGAGAAGATATTTGAGTGGTACACAGTCCTGTATATTTTAGGGGATCAATTTGTAGATATTCAAATGCCATATAAAATTTCTTCCAGAAAATTGATTTGCCTGAGAATGACCCTACCTTCAAAATAGTCCTTTTAGCCATTTTACAGAAGAAATACACATCTCTCAGTCATCCAAACTCTGAAGATGGTGCGTTGCCCTGAGGTGTAAAAATCTTCTAGTGCTAGTCAAAGGGAAAATCAAAACAATGGGTCAGGGGCAACTTCCTGTACAGATTAATCAAACTTCCTTTCTTTCACAGTCTTATTCATATTTCTGTTAAAAATGAAAAGTGGCTGACATTAAAAAGTCATTTGGCCAGTATTAGAATGCCCCAAATTCAAATATAAGTTGTTTAGACTGATTATTTTAAATGTAACTGGAATGTTTTCCAAAACAATTAAAAATTCCCAGATAGCACTGAATAAAGTCAAAGATATTGAATATAAAAGTTTTACGTGATTTCTTTCAGATTTAGTGTACTATATTTAGTAAGGTAATTAAAATCTATTTTATCAAGATATAGAGGTTTTATTCCAGTCATAGTCAAACCTCATCATATTTTATTTTCTCAAGTCTACAATCTTTTAACTTCCTGTTATTAAAAAATAATCTTATTTAAAGCTACAACTAAAGCTTTTACACGTCAACTTAGGAATATGCAAAGAGGAACACATAAATTTAAATTTTATTTTATGAGCTACCTAAGTACAAAAGTATGAAGATAGCAGTTTTTATTTGTCACAACTTTATTTCTTGGAGGCTTAGACCCAGGAGCTCCTGGGAGATTCCCAATAGTCCTTTTTTTGTTTGTTTTCCATCTAAATATCTGTGTTTTGTTGAATACAGGCAAGGCAGATGGTAGCCTTGTTATGTTCTGGGTTTGGCCTTGGTGTGTTTCTCTCAGCAGTGGTAATTAGTTTTCTACTATTCCTTGGTGTAGTGGTATCTAGAAGGCATTACTTTGCAGGGTTCTTTTCTAAGCAATTTAAGTTTACCCTAAGGAAGGGATTCTGTATGTGAGTATAAAGTGTCATACTCCAGCCCCTTTTGTTTCCACTGGCAATAAAGAGAGGATAGGTGCAGGCCAGCAGACCACATGCATGCTGGCTCAATCTGACCATTCTCAACTCCCCTAAATGCCCATGTACTGAAGGAGAGTGGTAATTAACCATCAGAGTTGCACCCTCAATTCTGCTCATATATCTACACTCTAAGAGACAGAATTTGTGATATCATACAGTCAGTCTTTGGGAGAAGACTTTGACCCACTAAGTCTTTGTCACAAATAGGAAAAATTCATTTGCAGTAGTTCTCCTCTCAAGATCATCCAGGAGGAATTTCTGAATACTAATTTTTGTACAGTAAGACACCACTAAATTTGGGTGTGCATTAATGCAAAATTAATTATAAATAGACATGGACTGGACTGAAGCTTAACTTTTTAGAAGCTTGTGTAAGAGCAAACATAGTATATGAGATTGCATTAGAACCCTTTTAAGAACATTTCTAGTATGGATTTTTCTGAGTATACAGTGGTAATAAGAAACTGTTTGGGGACTTCCCTGGTGGCGCAGTGGTTAAGAATCCTCCTGCCAGCGCAGGGGACATGGGTTCAATCCCTGGTCTGGGAAGATCCCACATGCCGCGGAGCAACTAAGCCCGTGCACCACAACTACTGAGCCTGTGCTCTAGAGCCCATGAGCCACAACTACTGAGCCCACGTGCCGCAGCTACTGAAGCCTGTGTACCTAGAGCCCGTACTCCTCAACAAGAGAAGCCATGGCTATGAGAAGCCCACACACCGCAAGGAAGAGTAGCCCCCACTTGCCACAACTAGAAAAAGCCTGCACGCAGCAGCAAAGACCCAACACAGCCAAAAATAAATTTACTAATTAATTTAAAAAATTGTATTGAGAAGAAAAAGAAACGGTTTGTTTCTATGTTTTTTAAAGACCCTGGAGAACCTTCCTTTGTAAGCATTTAGATTTTATCATATGCACTGAATGTAATTGTCTGTGGCCTCGTGGCCTTAGTTCCTAACAAAAATAAAATAAAATGAACAAACAAAATATTTTTAAATATTCTAAAATTAAAATTTTTATAACTTCCTCCTACTTACATATAAAATAAAATTGAAATATTAATGAGTAAAGACATTTGCAACCAATAATATTAAATAGCTTGCTTATTGCTTTTATGAGAAGCCAAATCACATAATGAGTAAAAGCAAGGGCTTTGAAAATCATACCTCTTAGGTGCAAATCCTGGTCCTACTAATTATCAGCTGAAAATATATAAAGATAGGAATAAATTTTAGAAAAACATATTGATATATACCCCAAAATACACCTACTTTTTTTTTTTTAATATACTCAGAAAGTCTTTCTCTCCTTTGAGTATACAAGTGTCTCTAGCATGGCTCATTTTGTGGTGTTTTAATAACAGACACATTTACCTGGAAACAGTCTTCTCCATTCCTCAGGCCCTGTTGCTTTCCTTCCCCAATTTAAGAATGGAGTTTTCTCCTAGTGATGCCATAATCCTTTTATATATTCATCTTGGTTTCCACAATATTCGTCAGAGATGCAGGTATATATCTGAGCCTCAAAAATTGAAAATGTTTTCATTGTTTTCTCAAGAGACTCCTTAACTCCCCCTTTAAACCAGCCAATGTCAATAGATTGAGAAAGGGGAAGAGCTGAAGGGCACGGGGTGTAAAAGGGGTAGTTTCTCAGCTCACAACCATAATCCTAGTCTACCCACAGCAAAGGAACTGAACAAATACTCCAAAGAAAGAAAAGTAATTGTTTCTGTATTATAGGGATGAAGCATTTTTATATTTCTCAAGCTTTCTGAAACAGCTATATATTTTATAGTAATTTACTTTTTCTGAACAAGTTATTAAAAATTGGTATTTCCATTCCATCCTGTAACTTATGGCTGTCTCTGGGTCCCTCTTCTCCATTTTACTCCTCTTGATTATTTCTGATAAGAAGTGAGCAGATCAAAACTGTATATGAAAACTAGTACCTCACTCGTTTGAAGGTTCAAAAAGTTGCTAGGCATTTGCAGACTCCAACTCCCTTGGTTTGGGTAAAAACTCAGGGCTGTGAGCAGTAAAAATATTTTTAGAAAAAAGTTGTGTAGATAAATAGGCATCACTCCCATCTGCTGTAGCCCGTGTGACACTCCTTAAGCAGGCAGTGACCTGCTGAAGAGCAGGAAATAGGTTTTAACCTGGAGGTCCTGATGCTTAGCTCAGCTTCTTGGATAAAATACTAAGTGAATATAGGAGAAAATGAGAAACCTGCACGTTACAGTAGCAGAGGCATTTGAGAGCCTACTGTGTCCCAGGCACTGAGCCACACTCTATAAGGATTCATTTAATGCTCACTCAGCATAAGAGGCCGCACTGTACAGCTTGTGGGATCTTAGTTCCCGGACCAGGGATCGAACCCGGGCCCTCGGCAGTGAGAGCGCCGATCCCGAACCATGGACTGCCAGGGAATTCCCTCAAATGACGGTACTGTCTTAAGCAAAGGTGATATCGCTTCTCTAGTGCTTCAATCAGCCTGGGAAGAGTCTGCTCATCATTGATATCCAAAATTTTGCAGGATGGCAGAGGTGGAAAACTCTGCACAACCACTTCTGAAACCAGCGGTTCTGTACTGAGTTATTAAAAATAATAAAAAGTTACACAGGACAGAAAGAGTTATTCAAACAAGTTTAACACAGTGATAAGAGCCCCAGTCAAATTAACATTGTACCTGTTGGGCTGTCATAATACTTCCTTAAAAATGTGTTATAAAGAAGGAAAAATGAAAAAAAGTTATAGTATATAATAAATGCCACTTAAAAAAAACAACTGTATCTGAGATGACCAAATAAATATATGTAATCTATTTGAGTAGGCTATCAAAAGGCTCCATATTTAGAGCCTGGTTAACTTTATTTTGGCAAAAACTTTTTTCTAATCCAAGCAACTGGTAAAACAATTTTTTCCTAAGGCCACACAACTGATATTTTAAAAGAAAAAATGGTTTATGTTTAATTGGTCATGAACTGAGTGATGTGATGAGAATTAATAAGAATAAAACCCCAAAGATAATATTACAAAAGCTTTACACAGTCTTCAGACAAATGGAGAACAAGAGAAAAGGGGGACAAGCATGGAGAAAAATGTTCCCTTTCCCAAAAGCTCTTTTTGAAAATTACTTGGAGACTTAGAGACCCTGTTGACTTTAATTAAGTGCTCATTAGATTGACAAGCTTTTTCAAAAAGTGATCCTGCTTGCCATGTGGGTTTTCATATGCTCTCCTGGCTTTCCCTCTAAATTACTTTAGAACCCTTTCAGAATAACTTGTTTATGCAAGGAAAATTACTCATAACCCTTTAAAGAATTCAGATAGATTTTTATGTCCTGTGGTTACTGCTTTATTATTTTTACACAGTTTTATAATTTTCACTGAAATCTCTTAACTCCTCCATGCAAAGTCAAAGTCTTCCTAAATAGGACTTAATTCCTCTGGTACCAGTGGGGAAATAACTTATAAGCTTTGAAATCTCAAGAGTCAGATGTCAACACAGACATAATTGAACAGGTAAAGTCCTGGAGGCTTGGCGATACCCAAATAAACAACCGAACAATCTTTCCAACCATTAATTTCAACAGGAACAAAATAAAAAGAGTTAACCTGGTAATATGTTACTGTGTGGGCATATTCATACCACCTTCTGACTGAATATTTTACTTTTTTTTTTTTTTTTAAATTGCATTATGCGGGCCTCTCACTGTCGTGGCCTCTCCCGTCATGCAACACAGGCTACGGACGCGCAGGCTCAGCGCTCCGCGGCATGTGGGATCTTCCCAGACCGGGGCACGAACCCGTGTCCCCTGCATCGGCAGGCGGACTCTCAACCACTGCGCCACCAGGGAAGCCCTGAATATTTTACTTTTGAAATAGTGGTGAGAGATTTGTTTTAGGCTCAGTATACCAAGGTACTAGAAAGCCTAACATTAAAGAAAGTATTGATGGATTAATCAGCTCTAGGACATAATTCCTGGTCCGTCACAAAAATGACTACTTGAAGATAATATTACCTTAAAAATATTAATATTAGTTAACTATCATAGTTATTGTCTGTTTCCTGGATCTTCTTATCTTGTTTTAAGTTTCTCTTTATTCCTTATACTATTAAAAAATGGTGGAATCAATAGTAAAACAGAGTATTACTTAAAAGCATAGAATTTAGAAACCAGAAGGTATATTGACAATTACCTATTTCATACTCATTTCTTTCAGACTTTTGACTAATATCAATGTCAACATGTTATTGATGAAGTGTTTCAACAGACGGAAAGTCATACCTGATTTCTTATTGCTTTATCATATCACTAGCGGCATAATGGTTTTACCTGGATATATGGTAACAGTTGTTTTCAGTCTCGATAATTTGTCATCAAAATTCAGAATTATGAGACTCCTAGTAGAGATATGAAGAATTAAGTTGAAGTTAAAAAATGCTTAGGGGAATAAATATTCTAATAATTCTTAAAATACACCTAAAATGTTCTCTTCCATATCTGCTACTTATATTAATCTGATCAAAATTTCTCTAGCACATATGAAGCTATCTTTAGCACTTCAGCAAAATGATGCTAATAAAAATCGAATTAGATACCATTTCACACCAGCTAGAATAACTAAAACATAAAACACTGATAACACCAAAGGTTGGTAAGAATGTAGGACAAATAAAGCTTTCATATGTTATTGACAGGAGTGTGAAATGGTACAACCACTTAGGAAGCATATGTAGTTTCTCATTCATGTATCTTCTCTATGAACCAGCAGTTCCATCTCTAGGTATTCACGAGGAGAAGTGAAAGTAAAGTTCTCAAACAAATTTGTACAAGAGTGGTTTATAGCAGCTTTATTCATAATAGGTCCAAACTGGAACCAACAACAATTTCCATCAAGAGTGAAACAGATACACAAATTGGGGTGATTTCATGCAATTGAACACTACTTGGCAATAAAAAAAAATGGATTCCTTATATGAACGATAAATGAATGTATTTCAAGGATGTTATATCAAGTGAAGAGAGCCAAAGACAATATTACATTCTATACGATTCCATTTATATGAAATTCAAGAACAAATACAGCTAATTTATGGTGCTAAAATCAGAATCATTGTCACTTAGCAGGCTGAGAGTTGACTGGAAGGGGCATAAGGAAATACCCTGAGGTGTTGGAAATGTTCTCTATTTTGACTGGAGTGGTGGCTATGTGGGTATACACATTTATCCACTAACCCACTGAACTGAATATACTTACTATCTGTAAAATTACTAGAATATACATTCTACCTACATTTTTTAAATATTTAAAACATAAAATTATTATATCAAATTTGGCTTCTCATTTATTAGAAATAAAACAAAAACTCTCCACATTCACTCTGCTGAGATATGCTTTTTAAAAGCAATCTCAAATAGATACTCTTATTTTTTACTAATAAAATATGTATAAATAGGCAGTTTTAAAGGAGAAATATGTAAGAATTCTAAACATCAGTACATGGAACCTTTTTTAAAATGATGCTATAATGCAGAGTTAAATTTCAGTCTACATTTTACTACTCAGTTCCAAAACCAAACAAGACACAATATGTCATTTTAATATGGGTTTCAGCAATCATGCATCTTGTTATATAATTTAAAATTAATTTAATTGTGTGTGGCACAAATTAATTTGTGAAGTGATTTAAAATATCTTTACATATTATAATCATAATTGGTCTTTAAATTATTTTTAAAACACTTCTTAAAACAAACTGACGTAAAATAAAATTATAAATGAAAAATTCGTTACTATATCCTACCCCAAATTAAGCCCATGACTTAAAAAGTTTGTTTGGATATATGTTCATATGAGACTAAACAATTTGGATAACTGTGGTTTAGTAGATACAATCAATTTCTTTTTTGATTTTGTTCATTTTCTCTGCTCAGTCCCCAAGACCTTGGATTTCCATCTCCTGAAAGGACCTTGGTGATTTAGTGAGCAATAATTCTGATAGTCTACAACTATGGTCAGAAAACTCAGCACTAGTTACCTAACTTTTCAGACTCCCAATTCCTCGTTCAAAACATTGAAATTTGATTGTCCTGAACTCATGAATCTGAGGCAGAGCTTCCAACCATAGGAAGTTAACAGCAAAGAATGGCTTTGTGTGATACCCCTCCCAATATTATTTTCACCTTGACAAAGGCTATCGTTGCCTTGGCCCCGGGCATGAAAATTTTTGAAAAGTTTTTGAAGGTATTTTTCTTGGTAGAAATTTTCAAAACATGACATATATAGCAATCTTCTATCTATTTCACAATATAAGAAATACCACTTACTACTTTAAATAAACATCAGCCATCAGATTTTCCTGTGATTCTCCAATGTCCCTGGTAGTTGTCACCACCAAGATAATCTTTCTGAAGCCCAGCAATCACCCACCCATGTTCCTGCTTGCTTAGTTTATTGTTGCCAACTCAAGTGAGGGCTTCTCAGCTTCCCAATTGACTTAGATGCTTAATGTGTAAGTCCTGAAGCTTGAACTGAGTCTGCACATGTGTGCATTTAGATATTCTCATGCAAAACTATAAGAATATCAGAAACTGAAAAAAATAAAATATCCAAACAAATATAAAGCATCCAAATAAAATATCAAAATGTGAAACCATCAATAATGTGCTTTTCTACAATGAACTCACATTAGTTAAAGGCAGTGCATTCATATTTAATTCATAGTCAGTTTTTGCTCAAAATTTGCTACCAAATAACTGACTTGGCTTTTTGTTTATCTGAATTAGAATGTAGTTATTATTGAGTTATTAGGTTTTACTGTTCAGTGCCTCTAGTGAGCTAGTGAGATGGCCAAAATAGCCAGGTCAACCATCATATGGCCCACTACGTTCAACACATAGCCATGGTCTGAAGGAAATGCCAAGCTTGTGTGTGTGCACATGTGTGCGTCCTTGTCTTAGGTACAAACTGTTAAAAGTTTGGATGAGATTTCCACACTGACAGCTACCACTGTATGGAATGGGAGAGAAGGTGGGTTATAGCTTCCACTAACATGCCTGGTAGACAAAAAAGGGCCCGTTTTCCTTAATTCGCTCAAACTCTGAACAGCAACTTAATTTTCTTTCAGTTTTCAGTTTGAGATGCACGGCAGGGATCTCCTCCCCAAGCAAAAGGCAATCTGAGGTGAGAAGAAGAGCATGCTGCCAGCACAGGTATAGGCCTGCATAGCAGAGCCGTGGTACTCAGAAAGAGGCTTTTCATTTTAACAACTGTGAGAGCGAGGATGGAAGCATAATGAAGATGGCATAATTGAGGTGGGAGAGGAAAACATTAACCATGCATCCAAAGGAACACTGGGGGACTTATTTAATTTGGACTTCCTTGTTTGCTCAAGCATTAAAACTGGCTGAGGGAGTCAAGGAACTCCAAGAGGTTAGCACCTAAACCCTGACAAACCCCTAGATTCTGGAAAGTTGGTCTGCTGTTTTTGTTTTTTTAATTATATGAAGCCAAGTTATTCTGTACTTTTTTGTTTTCTCATTTTCATATGCATGTTAACTCTGGGATACAGACACCCCTGACAAGGATTTCAGTTATACATGGGTCTGATGATGCCCAAACATATCTGTTTTCTGATGCCTCTGTCTCTTTGCTACCAAAGAATTTCATGTCCCACACAGAAAAACACAGGCATGAAAACTTTGAAAATATAAAACACAAGGAAACTGAGGACATGAGAGAGGATGAAAGATAAAAGAAAATATAACAAGATCCAAAGAAAGCAAGACAAGCAGATGATAGGCACGTGGTTCCAAAGGAGATTAAATTCAAAAAGACTGTAAAATATTACTAAGAGATTTACAAATGATACACGAAGTGAAAATCACAGAAAGCTATATTTAACTGCTGAGGCCAAATAATTTTTCATTCAGACAAAAGTCATGTGATCATGAATACTCCCATAACTGAAATTTTACTCATAAAACAAAATGAGATTTTAACAGTATTTGTTAAATTCTTAGTAAAAAGAAATGGACATTAAAATATTTTTTCTATCAGAGAATTATAGCTAATTATTTAGATTTTTAACGAATAGTTTTTATTAACCTGCCAAACCTCCAACAATTCATTAAAAAGAAAAAAATTCAAATGCACTGTGGACTTCATTTATGTTAGGGAACTCCTGAGGCATGAATAGGAATAAACAAAATAACTCTAAAGGAAAATCATATTTGTGTTCTCACCTACAGGAAGCTCAGGAAGAACTCACTGAGGTTAGGAAAGTCACTGTTTATTTTAGTTAGATTCTGACGTCTTTGACTCTACTGATCAATATTACCCCGAATAGGTTACTGTGGGATTGAGGCTTTGCTTGATTCAGTAAACCCCAAGTTTCTTAACCCTTCCATTTTTTTTAAAAAAATGTGAGCAAAATGCTTTAGAAAGAAGGCTTTATTATTATTTTTTTACTGTCTTGAGAGATTCTTCAACCAACACTTTAAAGGTATGTGGACACTTTTGAAATGCATCTTATTCTGGTCTAGCCATAGGCCAGAAAGAATTTAAAATCATTTGTTTAGTCCTAAAAATCAATGTAGAAAAAAATATGGCACTCATGTAGGTAGTAATAAACAAACACTATTTTATGCTACAAATTAGAAATTAATATTTAGAAATTAATATTTTAAATAAAAAACAGTACATGCATAATAACTGAAATCCTGCCCACCTAAAAATTTACTGATATTCCAATCTGCATGCATTCATTTATTTATTAATTCATTCAATCATCTTTTGAGCATGTATTATAGCAGCCCCTGCACTAAGCACCAGAAATATGTGTTTTTCATATTAGATCAAGTCCGAATATTCTTGGTATTTTATGATTCTCATAACTTTTATGATTAGCCTCATGAGCTTTAATACCTGAGGATTGAGGATGAGATGATTTTATTTAACACTTAAAGTAATGAACATGTAATTTTTATTTTAAATTACATAAATTAATCAAACTGTTAATTATAGTGTTAAGTATTTTTACTGTATTCTAGTCCTGGGAATTTGCTAACTCATATCAGTTACATAGAATAACAGGCATATTAAGTCAGAGTATTATCTTCTAAATTATTATGTATTAAAACTGAATAACATAGTTGCTACAATTTGTGGAGTACTTTATGTGCCAAAAATGCAGTTTTTTATATATATGTATATTTTATACATATTTTATATGTATATTTTATATACATTTGTATAACATTTCACATGTGCATCTTTAGGCCAGTAGAGAAATCATGCTTAATATTCTGAGCATTCATAGTTGTTTTTGTTGTTATAGTGTGTTTATTTCATAGTCTGTAGATTGTATCATTCATTGACTCTAGAGAACACTTAGCTGGAGAGTAAGGTGGCTCTCAATCATCAAAATTGATGGAAATGTCATTATATCACAGTTGGACATTTTACTTATATAAGCCTGAATTGAGTTTTTAATATTCAGAATTGGTTCATACATAAGGAAGCCCTGATCAGACGCCCCCTCTCCCACACACCAACCCATCAGTACAAATTGTCTCAATTGATATCCAATGGGTGGTACTTTCTGTTCAAACTCTCAATAATTTTTAAGTAATTGGGATGTCTCATGTATTTCTATTGCAAGCAATCACGCTCTGCCGTGTGTTGTATCTGATACCAAAGATTGGTATAATTAAGATGATTAGTTTTCTGAAAATAAATCACATGGTGAAAATGACACATCTTATACTCTTAAAGAGAAAAGTACGAAATTATCTTAAATACATAAATCACAAGACATATTTCTGGACCCAGTATGAACCATTGCCGTGTTTCTGTCCCTAAGTCTCATAGTACTTTTCCAAGAGCTCTTCAGCTGTCTTCTCAAAGCATTTGTCACTTTTTGTGTTTGTTTTGTTTGTTTCATTACTGAGACCATAATCCCTCAAAGTCATCTTTGATTTTTTTGTCCTCCTTTTCTGTCCTCTTGCCATGTTGCCAAATTTTTATTCTTGTTAGACATACTGCAGCCCTCATATTTCCTAATATCTCTTTCCCTATGTTCCATTCAGTGTACACACTGCTATTTGAACACGACTCCTGAAGCTGCATTTAACTTCCCTGCAAGTTTAAAAGCCTTAGATAGGCGGTGAAGACCCTCTATGCTTTATCCCTTTCTACTTTTCTAATCTAAAATTTTACACAAACTATTCATTTATTCATGTCTTCATCCAACAAATACTGAGCATGTCTTATGCCAGGAGCTGTTTAAGGCGTGGGTGACTGTAGCAAAATGCTCCGCCCTCATAGGCATCTCAGTCTGGTGGAGACAGTTGGCACTGCGGAGTTTTGCCAAGATGTCCTGCTAATATCAAACACACTCACCTCGGCCCCAGTCACTGAGACTCTTAGCTCACTAGCTTTTCCTACCTCTTCTCCAACTGGCAACTGTGTTCTACTGCAGGGAACTAACTTTCTTGGGCAAGGTCCTACCCCATTTTAGGAAGATGCTTACAGCCAGTAGCCATCGGATGAGAAATACAAAGGGCTGCCCCAGCCACAACTTGGGACAACCCTGAAGGACCTGCCAGGCACCGGAGTTCCCTCTCGGAAGGATTGGGGCTTTGTTGAAACCTTATTCAGTGTGAGCATCTCACTCACCAATCCTGCCATCCTCACTTCCATACAGGTCTATTTCCAAAGAGCATTTCCTTTTTGGACACACTCTCCATCTTAGGATATGTATCCAGGGAACCTTGTCTAAGACATAAAGTGAGACCGATGATAACCAAGCCCATAACATACATAAGGTACATAATGTGGCGGATGATATTACTGGTTGCCGAATATTCCAGTGCCCTTCCCTGTGGTGTACAAGAATTATATTTCATTACCAGGTTGATATCATGTTCATCTGGATTTCTTGCTTTGAACCCTATGAAATGTATGTAGAAGGAAGAGAGATGTGTCAATTTGAGGGAAAAGCTTTAACAGTAAGCTTGTGGTTTACCAATTTTTTCACTTCCCCCTGCCACCAGCAGTGCTCCACATAGGTGTTACTCATTACCCTGAGTCCCAGGGACAAGATTACATAGAGCTGTGCCACAGCTGATCCCTATGGACTTGTAAAAGACTGAGTGATGAGAGGCTCTAGTTGACACAGCAGGGCTGGTCTCACCTTTTTGAAACAGCTGGTAATAGGTGTATCAAGTAGAGTAAAACAGGGAAGAGGAATAAGGGAGTAATGGAGTTTGTATGGCGGCCAGAGCCATTGATTTAAACAGGGTTGTCAGGGATGACCTAACTGACAAGGTCAAATTTGGGCAGAGTCCTAAACTAGGTAAGAGAGCAAGTCATGGAGAAGCCTGGATGAAGAATGTCCTGAACAGGGGGACTGCAATGTAAAGGTCCAGAGGCCACAGCCTGGTTGACGGGAAGAGGACTGTGTGGCTAGAATTCCAAGAGAAGTAGAGATTTGATAAAGATGAACTGGAGCAAGAACAGACTCCAGATCATGCAGAGCCTTACTGGTCATTAAAAAGTCTTTAGCTTTTTCTCTGAGTGAGAAGGGAAGACTTTGCGGTTGGAAGCCAGTAGAGAGACTGAGGAAAATTTGGATTCTGGGTATGTTTTGAAGTTAGAATGGACAGGTTGGATGTGGGTTATATGAGAAAGAAAGTCAAGTTGACTCCTTTTTTTTTGACCTGAGCCACTGGAAGGAAAGACTGGCCATTTCCTGAGAGACCAACATTGCTGAAGAGAATTTTACAAACCCTGTGCTGAGGCATTATGCCAAGACCCAGATAGGTTGTGGTTCCAGCCTTTGCCTGTGGGGTTGCTAGGGTGCCAGGGTAAAGTTTCCCTATGCTTATTTACCATTCATGTTATCTTCTTTGATGAAGGGTCTGTTCAAATCTTTTGCCCACTTTTAAAACGGGGCTGTTTGACTTATTGATTTATAAAAGTCCTTTATATAATCTATATATATAAATCTTCTGTTGATATTATGTTTTTCAAATAATTTTGAAAATTCTAAAAATTTCAAATTCACTCAGTGGCTTATCCTTACATTCCTAATGGTGTCTTGTGGAAAATTAAAGTTTAAAATTTTGATGAGGTCTAGTTTATCAAAATTTTCTTATTGATAGTGTTCTTGGTGACAGCATATCTAAGAAATCTTTGCCTAGTAAAGGTCACAAAGATTTCCTCCTCTGTTTTCTTGGAGAATCTAGAAGTTTTATAGTTTTAGATCTTACATATAGGTTTATGATACATTTTGAATTAATTGTTGTGTGTAACATAAGAGTGAAAGTTTATTTTTTCCCACACAGATATCCATCCAGTTGTGTCAGCACTGTTACTGACCCTTTCGAGTTGGGCTCCAGCAAGGGTCCCTCTGCCTGGGGCTGTAAGGAGACCAAGTGCAGTTCAGAAGCAAAGGAAAGCTTAATTGTTTCATCAAAGAATGGAGAGGTGCAAGCTCGTCCTTTAGAGTCTGTGCTTTTCCCGAAAGGCTATGGGTGGGCCTGCTTTATAGGGTTCTTGTCAGCGGGAGGGGGGCATAATTCTCCCGAGGCAGGCGGAGTTCTCGCAAGTTCAGGTCAGTCAAGCTGCACTGCTCACGCTCCAGATGGCAGTGCCCTGCGCAGTGTTTCTGCACACGGCCTGCAGCCGCCATCTTGAATTGAGTGTAGTGCACAGATTATGCACACGGTCCCAAGCTGGGGTGTTGGCGCATTCGTTTTGTATCAGGAACTCTCTTCTGAGGTGTCGGGTGTGAGACCTCTGCCCGTGGCCCCCTATGAGCAAGTGAAACTAGACTAAGGACAAAAGAAGAGGTGAGACCTTAGTAGATTCCATCATATTTTTCCCCCAGGACCCCAGTGGGCTTTGCCAATGACAGGGCCACTTGCTGAAAAGATTCTCCTTTCCCGTTGAATTACCCTGGAAACTGCTGAAAACCAATTGGCCATATATATGTGGAACTAATTCTATACTCTCTTATATTCCATGGATCTGTATGCTTATCTTTATGCCAGTACCACACTGTCTGGATCACTGTAGCTTTATACTAAACCTTGAAATCAGGCAGGATAAGTTCTTCAATTTTAGTTTATTTAAAAAACAATTTTGGTCATTCTAGATTCTCTGCCATTAATGTTATGCTTCCTTCAGAAATTTTTCTTGATAGCTTTCCTTTTTTTTTCCCCCTAAGTTCTGGAGATATTAATTTTCCCCTACAGTTTGTGTAGAATTACTTTGTGAAATCATCTGGGCCTAGTGCATTTTTGGAGGGTAGTTGTTGCTCTTGGACAGTTTCCTGGAAACGTATCTGTTTCAGCCACATTTTTACACTATCATTTGAATTTAGCTAGCCTGCTTTGTGAACATATATATAGAGAAGAGGGGAAAGGCAATGGAGAAATAATAATATGAATGAGAATAAAGAGCGGACAAGAGAAAGCATTTCAGAATTAACTGAAATAAGGGAGGACTAGGTAATTCACAACAAAGAACCCATTGGTAGTTCTAGGAGCCTGGCTTATAGTCTAAATACAAAGACTTTATGCTTCATTTTAAAAGATATCTCTTTTTCCCCTATTTTCAAATTTTGCCTAATACAAACTTTCAAATTAATCAGCTTCAAGATACCCAGACATTCCATCAGTGTCAAAAAATTAATAACAAAAATCGACAAAAGGAAGTGATTTCTCACATAAAGAACACTTAGTTAAAATTATGTATTATGCCAATACATCAAGATCAGCAGTTAAAAGTCTAATTTTTAGCTTGTTTACATGCAATGAATAGGAAAAACACTTGTCCAGTACTCCAGAGCCTTTCCTCTCTCTGCTAGCACCCTGTGAATTTGGAGAAATTCCTTGGTCTCCCTGAGTCTCAATGTCCCTGAATAAACAAGAGTTGCATTGAGTGATCTACTTCAGTTTCTCGATGGTCACTAAATCAGATTTCTTGATTTCAGTTCTGTAGAGTCTAGTGTGTTACATTTTATCATTACATGTGTAATGTTTATCAATGTGTTTATCACTGATATATTTTAATGAAACTTTTATGAAATTAATTGAGATTAGAAGAATGTGCCTCCTGCCAATTATAGACTTCTTGCTGAATCTGCCCATAACAGTTCTATCCCCGTGTAAGGACAATACAGACATTACCAGCTGAGGCTTCCTTCCTCTGCAAATCATCTTCTGCTCTTGCACTTGAATCCCCTTATTCTAACTTGCCTGACTTAGGAACAAGCATGATTCTCATTTTTTGTTTTCAGTTATTTCTTTCCATTTGTACATCTTAGACTGAAAGGTTTAGCATCCCTTTGTTTCCTCAGTCTACTTTATATGTGTGCCATTTAAAATGAACTGACGTCACCTCTAGTGTGTGCTTTTACTTATGCCCCCTTGTTCCATATGGCACAGTTATTGCCACAGTCAGTCCATGTCCCTGTCTCCAAGTGCTATATTCAAAGAGAATTTGCCATCATCCAACTTATCTTATGCCAGATTGTTTATTAGAAAAAAAATTAAAATTTGTCCTGATAAAACTGCTTTGTATATTGCATACAGCATACAATTTTATGCAATTTTTTTCTTCCATAAAAGAGAATACTTCATAAAGTTGTAAAACAAACTATGAGGTTATGGCTTAAGTTTTAAAGAGAAATAATTTCTTAAATCAAAGAAGCAAGAGTCTTACGATTGGTTAGAGCAGAAAAAAGTCAACAGATTTATTGGAAAATATCTCTAATCCTAGATTTCAAAATGTAGCCAGATGGGAATCTGAGCATCTTTGGAATCTGTGATGACTCATGTAGGGCACTTGTGCATGATTCAGTCTTGACATGGTGCCAAAACAACTGGTCACATCAATCAAAAAAAATTAGTTGAGAGGTTCTCTCATGCCATGTAGACAAAGGTCCAGTTGGTTGTATTTTTCATTGTTCTACTAAATACATTGGTAGCATGTTCACATGGTGGTAATTTGGCTGTGTTTCTGATGAATGTGTTGCTGTGTGTGTGATATCTATGACCTAAGGCTCAATTCTTTGATGAAGCCTTTCCACAGAAGCTCTGAGGACTCCTAGGTATTCATACTTTGTGCCCCTTGGAACTCTAAGATTGTTGTATATTCCTCTAGAAAGCTATGGTTCAACAAATCATGAGATCACATAGCACAAAGAGGCCCCTGAGAGAGACTTTGGTCCAGCAGTTGATTGTATATATTTATTTCCCAGAGTCACTTCTGTTTATATCCATATATTTATATTTATGCTATTGTCCCATTATATCAGAAGGTTTTTAAGGACTTGTCCTCTTTCTTTCTTTCTTTCTTTCAACTCCCCACAGTCCAATAGAGTACTCTAAAATAGTGTTGGACTACTTTCTCAGAGCAGTCTGTAAAAAATTCCTATCATGCCAGATAACTAGGAAGAATTTACATGGGTAGAAACAACCTGGTCCTCTCCTCTCCAATAAATATATATCCAAAGTACAGGTCACTTCACAAGCCATGAGACATGTTTTTGAATGTCTCAAGATGTTCTAATTTTGCTTTCAACACAGGTTTCACAATTATTACTGGCTAATTCAGCTAGTTACAAAAAATGTGCTTGTTCAAATAGTAATAGATGCATGGTTGGGAGCTCATGGCTTGACTACTTTAGGACAACAATTAAAGCTAAATCTTAAGTGGCAGAAGGGCTGGCACCAGATCTGTCTTGCTGAATACCATATCCCCAACACCTGACACATGGAAAGTATTCAGGTAATATTGATTAAATAATTATAAAAGTGAAAGAGAAAATGAAAATAAATTTACTATTATTTCTTCCGCTAGAGTTAATTACTCCATTTTTTTAAAAAAATAGGAATATTGGCCTACTTTAAAAAAATAGAAGCCATTGATTTTTTTTCTTTTCTTAACTTTTAGATGTGTTTTATAATTGACTTTCAAGATTTCTTTAAATTCCTATTTTATTTCAAAAATAATCTTAAATAATTATCATTGCTCCTAAGAAAAGGTTTTATTTATTACACAGTAAGACACTGAATTAGCGACTATTCTTCCCCTCACTGAATGTTGTTTACTTTTCATGGATTAAATAATCTATAATAATAGAGTTGCTCTAATTTCATAATGATATAAACAATATTGTATATGTGTTTTAAAAGATTCATTTTAATTTATTTAGAGTTTGCCAAAATATCAAAAATCCACCAAAAAAAGACAAAGAAAATAATGCTAGTCAAAGCTGTTCAAGATGCCAGCCAAATTAAATACTTAATTTAAAAGTAACATATTCTTTTTTAATATAGTATGCTCCTCTGATTAAATCAAAATAATGTTCAAATCAGCATTTCAGATAAAGAAATATGCCTGATAAAGACTAAAGATGCTGTCTTAATATTTTTCAGAAGCATTTTTTTTCCTCTGGTCAATGCCTTCTTAAGGATAAAGAAAAATTCTAACCTATAAAGGATTTTTTTATGATTGTCTAGAAATCACCAGCTTGTTGAACTCACCTTTACTGGACAGATGGCAGGTGCCAAACTGATCTCAGCCAATATAATCTGTCAAAACAATCTGCCATGAGCAGGTGTCAGATAATTATCTAAATGAACAGATATGTAAAGTAATAAACAAGCTAGAAATAGTTACTGAACAGGGTACTTAAGCACCTAAACTTCCAACCTAACCTTAAGTTATACATATGATAAAAAATTAGCTAGCACTTAGAACAAAGTATAAGTATGAACAGCAGTTTCCATTTTCTTTATGAATTTTTGCTTTGTGAAAAAAAGTTTTAAGATTTTCATTCACACAGAACTCTGCTTACATCTTTGCGATGTGTCAATAAAATAGAAAACTTCTTTGTTTGCCAGGTATTTTTAATGCTGTATCTTAAGTCAAATCAACAAAAAGATGTTTGTTATATTCAAAGTTATTGTAAAACATATATATAAACATGTAAAACATTAAATACATATAACTATACAATCAAATAATCAAAAATATATAACCAGATACACAAAAATCTTTAATTTCTTAAGTGAAGATTTCTACAAATTATGAGTGATATTCATATATCTTGAATTATATTTGCAAAAATAAAATAACCTGGTTTACTTTAGTTAAAAGCTAACAATTGTTCAATATGTATTTGGGAAATTACTATTTGCCTACATAGTTAGAGACTAAGATTACTAGTCTTTTAATAGAGGATTTTTTTCCTGACCTGATCAATCATCTTGATTTTGGTTAAGTTTGCCTTAATAACTTATCTTGCCATCAGCAAGTCTTATGAGTAGCAGGGGAGCTGGTTAGGTGGCTCTTCATGGAGAGAAGCCACTGTTTAAAAATTATCTCTATATAGGACATGTTATTTTTTTGTCTCTGTAGAAACACTCGCTGTGACATCTTGCTTATGTAAATATAAGCAATGTTAGGCAGCCAATCCGAGGTGGGAAAGATGTGTTATAAAAGAAAGATGTGTTATAAAAGTGACTACATCCTAATACTTCTCACAGAGCTGGTCCTTCAGAAGTGGCTACATTTACATAGTAGCAAAAGCCCTGAGAGAAAGTGTTTCATGACCTCTGACCCCATCTTCCTGATTATTTGCAATGACTGAGTTCTGAATGAGCACTGCCAAAAGGCAGTGGTTCTCAAACATTTGGCCTCAGGATCCATTTACACTCAAGAATATCAACACGCCCTAAAGAGCCTTTGATTAGATGAATGATATCTCTCAACGTTTATCATATTTCTTATAAAACTGGAGACATTTTAAAAGTATTAATTTACTAATCAATTTAAAATAATAATATGATACTGGTTAACCTAAATTGCATATTTTATTAAAAACTATATTTTTCAAAATAAAGAAAATTGAGGTGGGTGACATCCTTTACATTTTGCAAATATCTTTAATATTTGACAAAAGACAGATGAATTCTCACCTCTGCTTCTGCATTCAATCTGTTAAGATGTGTTATTTCAGTTGAAGTATACGGAGAAAACTAAGACTTTCACAGATAGGTAGTTGGAAAATAGGAGTAATTTAAAAGTTTGTAAACATAATTTTTGATATATTTGGATAAACCAAAACTCAACAAGTGGTGCTTTCTTAAAAATGAATTGCAATATCGAATCTAAAACAGCATCAATAAATTTATTGTACTCTCTTACTTACATTAATAACAGTTGTTCTATCATGCATTTTGAGTGAATATTTTTACCTATGATTTAGTAATATCCTGCATTGGTCATTTGGAAAATATTGATTCGCTGAGTCAGGTAGATCCCCCAGATGTACACTGGAAAGTTCTGCTATAATTTCGTGAGAATGAAAGTTAAAAAGTGAAGTAATATCTTAGTATTATTACAAAAAGTAGTTTTGGACTCATAGACACCCCTGAAAGGATCTCAGGGTACCCAGACACTACCCCAGACCAGGCTTTTAGAATCACTGCCATGAAGGAAAGTACAGTATGACTTAGAGACCCACTCTTAATATTGGGGATCAGATCAGTGGCAATAACAAGTACATGGATAATAACAACCACTGAAGGAAGTGAGTATGCAAAACCCCAGTGAGAAGGCAAGTAAGCCTTCTGATCCTCAGGAATGTGGATCAAATGTTGTCCGATCTGGTTTTTAAAGTTCAACCAGAAAACTGGAGTTTTATAAGAAATATCCTGATTTTTAAATGTTGTCCGCTGTGTGGGCTAACAGTCAATGAGCCAAGCAGAATCCCCCTATGGATTTGAACCGTAAGTTAGTCAGGGACACATAGTGGAGAGCACTGTCTTTGCTTGTACGTGGCTGAGGCCAGAAGTTATCTATGGGAACCACGACTGGGCAGGAGAAGACAGCTAAGACATATAAAATTCCATAAACTTGGTACCCCAAATCTGGGTTTCTTAGATGTTCTTAACTACAGGAATCATGAGGAAGTGGAATCAACCTCCCCGGGTCTGAAAAGCCATCACTACAACAATGGACAAGGGTACTACAAATTGTGTTGGCCCAGTTTTCAATAGGGATGTGTATGTGGTAGTTAAAATAAGCAAAGCAGAGAATTAGGCTTTATGGGCAGACAGATCAGTACAAATCCAAGACACGGACTGGTTCTAAAATCAGCATTTTCCTCTTCTAAACTTAGATGATAAGTCCTCTAGAGGAAACCCCCAACTCTATAAATTGGTCCCCAATACATTCATTGATCTTGATCTTAGCTGATCTCTCAGCAATTTCAAGACTCTTTACTTGTTCTTAGTCTTGGTCAACTTCTTCTATTTTCCTGAGCAGATATTCCAGAGCTTTCTATCTTTCCTCTGCCCTTTAGTCAACAGTCTCTCCATAGCTCTCAGCGTGATGCATTTGATAAATTTGAGGCTATCATATGTGAACTACCTGAAATTTATGCACCCCGCCACTTATAAACGTGTTTGTATTTCTGTATTGTTGGAGGTCGCTCCTGAAATGGTTCCTAATAATGCCTGCCTCATGGCATTCAAGTCCTTGCGAAACCCCCTCCTCTAGTGTGTGGGATGGACTTAATGATTTGCCTCTAAGGAAAGGAATATGGCAAAAGTGATGAAACGTCACTTCTTAGATTATAGAAAGCTGAGAATTCACTCTCTCTCTTCTCTCGCTCCCTCTCTCCCCACACCTTTCCCTCTTTATTTGGTTTGCTCACTCTGATGAAGAAAGTTGCCATGTTGTAATCTGTCATATAGAGAAACCCATGGGGCAAGGAACTAGGAACTAAGGGGAACCTCTGGCCAGCCAGCAAGATATTGAAGTCCTTAGTCCAAGAGCTCACAAGGAACTAAATCCTGACAACAGTCAATTGACTGAGCTTGAAAGCTCCCCTTTCCCCAGTGGAGCCCTGATGGCTGTAGCCCCAGCCCAAACCTTGACTGTAGTCAGGAGGAGAACCTGAAGCAGAGGACCCAGCTGAGACACACGTGGATTCTACTGTATAAAAACTGAGAAGTAATCAATATTGTTATTTCAAGCTATTACGTTTGGGGACAATTTGTTATGGAGCAAGTGATTACTAATACATAAATCATTCTTTTCTCTAGGCTGAAAGGATCAAGTGCTCAAGATCAACCTCTCTACCTAATCTCTTGATTTTATGCCTTCCAGACTTTGGTCTATCAGTTTTCCTTTTTTCCTTCTTTACCCTACATTTCTCCATCCTCTCTCTTACTAAAATGAATTTTGTGTTCACACTGACAGATGCCTCACTGTTCTACTTTTTCATCTTAGCTAAACTTTGTAAAAATTTATTCTACTTTTGCTGAATCTAATTCCTCTCTCAAGTATTCCAACAACCATTATAAACTGACTTCCACCCCCCATCTGAATTTTCACTGGCAAATCCCATCACAGACATTCATATTGTCACATCTAATGAGTGATTTTTCAGTATCCCAGATTATAACATTTCTGCCCTTAAAAATTTATTGAGTGAATAAATATTCTCTCTATTTTGAAAGTACTGAACCCTTCAATTTTCATGAAGCACTTAAATACTGGCTCTCTTTCTACCATGCTGAAGGTCCTTTCTTAGTTTATTTCATAGTTTCTCTTGTATTTCAGTGTTTCTAAACTGGAGGGGATTTGTCCTGCAGGAGACATCTGACAAGGTGTGGAGGCATTTTGGTCCCAACCAGAGGAGGCAGGGAGTGCTACTGGAGTCAGTGGGTAGAGGCCAGGGATGCTAACAAACATGCTGCCTTGCATAGGACAACCTCACCATAAAAACATTACTCAGCACAAGATGTCAGTCGTGCTGAGGTTGAGGAACTCGCCTCTGATATCTAAAACTGTTTTTTTGCCCAACATTTTGTCCTTCATCTACTTCTTTTACCTGGGAAATCTCATCTGCTCTTATGGTTTCAATTACTGTTTTTATTCTGAAGATTTTTAAATTTACTGTTCTTATACTGACTTCTGATATTTTGAATCAAACTGTGAACTAGATACATTTAATTGGGTGTTTCATGGCAGGGCAGGAATAAAGATGCAGATGTAGAGAACGGACTTAAGGACACAGTGGGGGAAGGGGAAGCTGGGATGAAGTGAGAGAGTGGCATGGACACATATACACTACCAAATGTAACACAGATAGCTAGTGGGAAGCAGCCGCATAGCACAGGGAGATCAGCTCAGTGCTTTGTGTCCACCTAAAGGGGTGGGATAGGGAGGGTGGGAGGGAGGCTCAAGAGGGAGGGGATACGGGGATATATGTATACATATAGCTGATTCACTTTGTTGTACAGCAGAAACTATCACTTTGTTGTACAGCAGAAACTAACACACCATTGTAAAGCAATTATACTCCAATAAAGCAGTTTAAAAAAATAAAATAAAAATAATTGGGTGTTTCATAAGCTGAACTAAATTAACATGTCCAAAACAGTGGATGGATTTATCTTCCCCATCAGAAATCTTCTCCAGTAACCCCACCTCTATCACCATCATCACCATATGACTGCCAACCCCAAGTCTGAGACTCTCTACCTCCCACATCTGATCCCCAAGTCCTGGACAGTGACCTCATATGACTTTCTATGTTCCAAATTCCTTGCTCACCTCACTAATGCCTATTTGTCCTTTACGTCTCAGATGAGGTGTCATCTCCTCAAGGGATACTTCCCTGGCCTGAGGCAGTGCCCCCCCCCACCATGTGAATCCTCTAAACTCCCCTAGATCCAGGATCTGCTCTAGTACAACACTGACCATACTGTGTTGAAAGGATTTATTTATGTTTTTGTGTCATCTGCTGGAATTTAAGTTCCTCTAAGTAGAAGGCCATATCTTACTTTTTGGTATGTATCTCCAGATATCTAGTATAAGGCATGAGAATGAAGATAATAATATTAGCAGCCAGTATTATTTGAGAAGTTATTATATGTCAAGCACTGTACCAATTTTTTGCTTAATTCTTCTAACAAAGCTTTAAGATAGGTACTATTATTATATCCACTTTAAAATAAGTTAAACAAAGCAATGGAGAAGTTAAATAACTTGCCTAAGTCACATTGCAAGCAAATAAAAGATTGGGATTTAAAAATCATATTTCTAGCTCCAGAACTCACCTTCTTAACCACAGTACTACCCTGATTCCCCTAGGATTATACCTGCTGTTCTCTTACTCTAGTCGTGATCTAAATTATTTACTATTAATAAAATTAATGAAATATTATTAGAATTAATAAAGTTATATGTGTTATTTTAATATCTCAAATAAATATATCCTTATACATTAATATATAACAATATATTGTTATTAATATAAATAAAATATATCCACTTTAATACTATTGGAAGCACAAAAGGTACAAGACTAAAATATTTTTAGAAAGCAATGTAAAAGATGCTCAAATCAGTGTATCAAATGTTCCCTTGGTCTAAGTTTGTGGAACTGAGGTGGAAGGGTTTACGAATTCAGACAAATTAGTGATAGTTCAGTAAAAACTGCAGAAGGATTTGCAGATTCGGACTTTAGATTTTGCTAGTAGACATACAGAACGTAAGTGCTCTAAGAGCACCCTAGCTCTTGCTGAAGTCGGTGGGGGAGGGTGGGGCATGGGAGGCAGAACCAAGACCAGCAGCAGCGTTCAGGGATGGGGATAAGAGGCGTACAAATGTCCTGGCTGTGTCTCAAAGGAAATGATCAAAACCACTCTGTGTTAGGTCTCAGGAAGGACTGTGTTGGATCCATTTCAACTTTTGCAATGCCACTTTTCAAGGGTGACTTTTTACCACCTTAGAACAAATAATAAATGCTGATTCTCTGATTAAGTGGCATTCAAAAAATCAGTTCCCTATTGTTTGGTGAAAAGCGTTTGGAGACAGGAGGAAGAATTGGTTCAGGTTATTTGAGCTACTGCTGCACACCTGTTTCCTTATAATCTGGAGCAGAAGTGCTGGCCCATTAAAGAAACATTTTCCATGACCTCTTTAACCTCTTTTTAAATAATTAGGACAAACTGTAAGGATTTGTTTCCTCCCTTACAATTTGCTCCTGTTTGTTTACTGGTTCTCTAGTGTGTAGGAAGTTTAATAAGTAACTGATGCTCACAGAACACACTGGCCACTAACACCTGGGGACATTCATAGCCAAAAACAGACTTGAAATAACTCAATTAATGCCTGCTTCCTACTCACGGACCGGACGGAGGACCATTAGGCTTAGAAATCTGGACAGACTGTCCGCAGAAGCTGTAGAGACCAAGCCCCTGGTTGCAAATCCATAACGAGCAATAGTGTAGGATGGTTCATCATTTTTTCTTACTTCTCCTGGGTTATTAAGTAAAATCCCTGAATAAAGGTAATGTAAAAAGGAAAGAAATATTGGCTACAGTCCTAGACAGATTGGGTTCTTCCCTCTATGATTTTGAACATCTCAATTGCTGACTCTGTTAAATCAGGGACAATAATATCCATTTTACAAAAGATTTAATGAATATTAAATATAATGTATGCACAGTGACCATCACATGTTGTGTCCTCTTTAAATGAAAACTATTTAATTCCTTGACACAACAGTATTTTCAGATAAAGTTGAAAAATCTCAAAGTGAAAATGTGTCCTTAACTGTAGAAGAGAACTTTTATTATCAGTATGTATAGTTAAGATATTCTTACAAAGATATATTAATAGGGTGCTAGATATATCATAGATGCTTTATAATGGCTTATGACCAACAAATATATAAAAAATGAAGAAGAATCTGGACCTGCATTTTGCCTTGGAGTCCCTTTTGCATCATTTAGGGGTCAGAAGAGAGGCTACCAGGACACAAGATGCTCTGGGCCTTCTCTGATCTGGGTTTTCTCAGGACTAAAATTTTTGTGGCATGGAAAACACATTCTTTCTGGACTCATAGTCTTTTTTTATTTTTTTTTAAAAAATTACTGTAGTCCTTTTGATGATTATAAAAATAATGCATTTGTTGCAGAAAATTTGGATATGTAGAGGGTATGATGAATAAAATAAACCACCTCCGATCCCAACCAACTGGAGAAAAATATTGTAAAATCTGCCTTTTTTAATATTTTCTTACTTCATGTGGATATGTATATATTGGTATCTATATGCTATCTACCTATTTATTGTTTATCCATCCACATGTATGCGTAATTACATTACATTTACATATTATCTGCATATATGTATATATGTATACATTTTAAAGAATTTGATAATTTTACACTTAAGAATAAGCCAGGAGAATTCCCTATACATAATATTAAATACATCTTTAACCTATCACTGAATATTTTTATAGTATTTCATAGCCTAGATTTTCTAGCTTATTCCTGACTGTTTAATTTGGAAATGTTCTACTTTTTAATGCTATAATTTATGCTGTGATTAATATCTATATGAAAACATCTCTATGCATATCTCCAAAATAAGTATAATTACTGGGTCAGAAGATAGAATCTTTTAAGAATCACTTTGTTGATAGAGATGTGATGCTTAGCAAACATACCACAGCTTATTATTTACCATTTTAATATAAAAAAACCATTACATGTATGTTGTCAAATATATGTTTTTTCCTTTAGAGTTCTGCTTCTGTTTTACATTTAAAATAATCCCCCCTATTCTGAGTTTATACTTATTTTATAGTTTTATAATTTGATTTACTTTATAGGATTGAATTTTCCACAAAATTTCTCAATATACCTGGCAATGACTTTGGTATCGATGGGAGACAGTAATGCAATTTTTCTTGCATCAAAGACCTAAATAATTTCCCCAACACCAATGATGGACAAGATTCTTCTTTCCTCATTAAGCATTCACCTTTATCATTTACTAACTTATTATATTAGAACCTCTTTCTTCTCATTGCATTTTTTTCTATTAATCTACTGTACTATGGAGTTATCTTTTCCATTATTAATTTTTTGTTCACTTGTACCCACCTTGCTGCACAGAGTGATCTGATGACCAGCAGCATCACCATCGTGGGAGCTTGTTAGAAATGCAGAATGAGGAGGAGCTTCAAGATGGCGGAAGAGTAAGACGCGGAGGTTACCTTCCTCCCCACAAATAACATCAGAAATACATCTACAGGTGGAACAACTCCTACAGAACACCCACTGAATGCTGGCAGAAGACCTCAGACCTCCCAAAAGGCAAGAAACCCCCCACGTACCTGGGTAGGGCAAAAGAAAAAAGGAAAAACAGAGACCAAAGAGTAGGGACGGGACCTGCACCTGTGGGAGGGAGCTGTGAAGGAGGAAATGTTTCCAACACTAGAAGCCCCTTCGCGGGCGGAGACTGCGGGTGGCGGAGGGGGAAAGGTTCAGAGTTGCGAAGGAGAGAACAGCCACCGGGGTGCGGAGGGCAAAGCGGAGAGATTCCCGCACAGAGAACCGGTGCCGACCAGCACTCACCAGCTCGAGAGGCTTGTCTGCTCACCTGCAGGCGCGGGCGGGGGCTGGGAGCTGAGGCTCGGGCTTCGGTCAGGACTGGGGTTGGCGGCGTGAACACAGCCTGAAGGGGTTAGTGCGCGGCTAGCCGGGAGGGAGTCCGGGGAAAAGTCTGGACCTGCCGAAGAGACAAGAGACTTTTTCTTGCCTCTTTGTTTCCTGGTGCGCGAGGAGAGGGGATAGAGCGCCGCTTAAAGGAGCTCCAGAGACAGGCGTGAGCCGCGGCTATCAGCGCGGACCCCAGAGACGGGAATGAGACGCTAAGGCTGCTGCTGCCGCCACCAAGAAGCCTGTGTGTGAGCACAGGTCACTATCCACACCACCCCTCCCGGGAGCCTGTGCAGCCCGCCACTGCCAGGGTCCCGGGAGCCAGGGACAACTTCCCCGGGAGAATGCACGCATGCCTCAGGCTGGTGCAACATCTCGCTGGCCTCTGCCGCCGCAGGCTCGCCCCGCATTCCATGCCCCTCCCTCCCCCCAGCGTGAGTGAGCCAGAGCCCCCGAATCAGCTGCTCCTTTAACCCCGTCCTGTCTGAGCAAAGAACAGATGCCTTCAGGCGACCTACACGCAGAGGCGGGTCCAAATCCAAAGCTGAACCCCGGGAGCTGAGCGAACAAAGAAGAGAAAGGGAAATTTCTCCCAGCAGCCTCAGGAGCATCAGATTAAATCTCCACAATCAACTTGATATACACTGCATCTGTGGAATACCTGAATAGACAATGAATCATCCCAAATTGAGGATATGGACTTTGGGAGCAACGATGTATATATTTTCCCCCTTTTCTCTTTTTGTGAGTGTGCATGTGTATGCTTCTGTGTGTGATTTTATCTGTATAGCTTTGCTTTTACCATTTGTCCTAGGGTTCTGTCTGTCCGTTTTTTTTTTTTAATTACTTAAAAAAACTTTTTCTTAATAATTATTTTTTATTTTAATAACTTTTATTTTATTGTACTTTATTTTATTTTATCTTCTTCTTTTTCTTTCTTTTTTTTCTCCATTTTATTCTGAGCCGTGTGGAGCACAGGCTCTTGGTGCTCTAGCCAGGCATCAGGGCTGTGCCACTGAGGTGGGAGAGCCAAGTTCAGGACACTGGTCCACAAGGGACCTCCCAGCACCACGTAATTTCAAACGGCGGAAATCTCCCAGATATCTCCATCTCAACGCCAAGACCCAGCTCCACTCAACAACCAGCAAGCTACAGTGCTAGAAACCCTATGCCAAACGACTAGCAAGACAGGAACACAACCCCACCCAATAGCACTGAGGCTGCCTAAAGTCATAATAAGGCCACAGACACCCCAAAACACACCACCAGATGAGGACCTGCCCACCAGAAAGACAAGATCCAGCCTCATCCACCAGAACACAGGCACTAGTCCCCTCCACCAGGAAGCCTACACAACCCACTGAACCAACCTTAGCCACTGGGGACAGACACCAAAAAACAACAGAAACTATGAACCTGCAGCTTGCGAAAAGGACACCCCAAACACAGTAAGTTAAGCAAAGTGAGAAGACAGAGAAACACAGCAGATGAAGGAGCAAGGTAAAAACCCAACAGACCAAACAAATAGAGAGGAAATAGGCAATCTACCTGAAAAAGATTTCAGAGTAATGAGAGTAAAGATGATCCAAAATCTTGGAAATAGAATGGAGAAAATACAAGAAACGTTTAACAAGGACCCAGAAGAACTAAACAGCAAACAATCAGTGATGAAAAACACAATAAATGAAATATAAAATTCTCTAGAAGGGATCAATAGCAGAATAACTGAGACAGAAGAACGGATAAGTGACCTGGAAGATAAAATACTGGAAAGAACTACTGCAGAGCAGAATAAAGAAAAAAGAATGAAAAGAATTGAGGACAGTCTCAGAGACCTCTAGGACAACATTAAACACACCAACATTCGAATTATAGGGGTCTCAGAAGAGGAAGAGAAAAAGAAAGGGACTGAGAAAATATTTGAAGAGATTATAGTGAAAACTTCCCTAATATGGGAAAGGAAATAGTTAATCAAGTCCAGAAAGCACAGAGAATCCCATACAGGATAAATCCAAGGAGAAACATGCCAAGACACATATTAATCAAACTAGCAAAGATTAAGTACAAATACTAAAAGCAGCAAGGGAAAAACAGCAAATAACACATAAGGGAATCCCCATAACGTTAACAGCTGATCTTTCAGCATAAACTCTGCAAGCCAGAAGGGACGGGCAGGATATATTTAAAGTGATGAAGGATAAAAACCTACAACCAAAATTACCCAGCAAGGATCTCATTCAGATGTGAAGGAGAAATTAAAACCTTTACAGACAAGCAAAAGCTAAGAGAGTTCAGCACCACCAAACCAGCTTTACAACAAATGCTAAAGGAACTTCTCTAGGCAGGAAACACAAGAGAAGGAAAAGACCTATGATAATAAACCCAAAACAATTAAGAAAATGGGAATAGGAACATATATATCAATAATTACCTAAAATGTAAATGGATTAAATGCTCCAACCAAAAGACATAGATTGGCTGAATGGACACAAAAACAAGACCCGTATATATGTTGTCTACAAGAGACCCACTTCAGAGCTAGGGACACATACAGACTGAAAGTGAGGGGACGGAAAAAGATATTACATGCAAATGGAAACCAAAAGAAAGCTGGAGTAGCAATTCTCGTGTCAGACAAAATAGACTTTAAAACAAAGACTATTACAAGAGACAAAGAAGGGCACTATAGAATGATCAAGGGATCAATCCACGAAGAAGATATAACAATTGTATATATTTATGCGCCCAACAGAGGAGAACCTCAATACATAAGGCAAATACTAACAGCCATAAAAGGGGAAATCGACAGTAACACAATCATAGTAGGGGACTTTAACACCCCACTTTCACCAATGGACAGATTATCCAAAATGAAAATAAATAAGGAAACACAAGCTTTAAATGATACATTAAACACGATGGACTTAATTGATATTTATAGGACATTCCATCCAAAAACAACAGAATACACATTCTTCTCAAGTGCTCATGGAACATTCTCCAGGATAGATCATATCTTGGGTCACAAATCAAGCCTTGGTAAATTTAAGAAAATTGAAATCGTATCAAGTATCTTTTCTGACCACAATGCTATCAGACTAGATATCAATTACAGGAAAAAATCTGTAAGAAATACAAACACATGGAAGCTAAACAACACACTACTTAATAAGCAAGAGATCACTGAAGAAATCAAAGAGGAAAAATACCTAGAAACAAATGACAATGAAAACACGACAACACAAAACCTGTGGGATGCAGCAAAAGCAGTTCTAAGAGGGAAGTTTATAGCAATACAATCCTACCTTAAGAAACAAGAAACATCTCAAATAAACAACCTAACCTTACACCTAAAGTAGTTAGAGAAAGGAGAACAAAAAACCCCAAAGATAGCGGAAGGAAAGAAATCATAAAGATCAGATCAGAAATAAATGAAAAAGAAATGAAGGAAACAATAGCAAAGATCAATAAAACTAAAAGCTGGTTCTTTGAGAAGATAAACAAAATTGATAAACCATTAGCCAGACTTATCAAGAAAAAAAGGAAGACTCAAATCAATAGAATTAGAAATGAAAAAGGAGAAGGAACAACTGACACTGCAGAAATACAAAGGATCATGAGAGATTACTACAAGCAACTATATGCCAATAAAATGGACAATCTGGAAGAAATGGACAAATACACAACCTTCCGAGACTGAACCAGGAAGAAATAGAAGATATGAACAGACCAATCACAAGTACTGAAATTGAAACTGTGATTAAAAATCTTCCAACAAACAAAAGCCCAGGACCACATGGCTTCACAGGCGAATTCTATCAAACATTTAGAGAAGAGCTAACACCTATCCTTCTCAAACTCTTCCAAAATATAGCAGAGGGAGGAACACTCCCAAACTCATTCTACAAGACCACCATCACTCTGATACCAAAACCAGACAAAGATGTCACAAAGAAAGAAAACTACAGGCCAATATCACTGCTGAACATAGATGCAAAAATCCTCAACAAAATACTAGCAAACAGAATCCAACAGCACATTAAAAGGATCATACACTATGATCAAGTGGGGTTTATCCCAGGAATGCAAGGATTCTTCAATATATGCAAATCAATCAACGTGATACACCATATTAACAAATTGAAGGAGAAAAACCATATGATCATCTCAATAGATGCAGAGAAAGCTTTCAACCAAATTCAACACCCATTTATGATAAAAACCCTGCAGAAAGTAGGCATAGAGGGAACTTTCCTCAACATAATAAAGGCCATATATGACAAACCCACTGCCAAAGTCATCCTCAATGGTGAAAAACTGAAAGCATTTCCACTAAGATCAGGAACAAGACAAGGTTGCCCACTCTCACCACTATTATTCAAGATAGCTTTGGAAGTTTTAGCCAGAGCAATCAGAGAATAAAAAGAAGTAAAAGGAATCCAAACTGGAGAAGAAGCAGTAGAGCTGTCACTGTTTCCAGATGACATGGTACTTTACATAGAGAATCCAAAAGATGCTACCAGAAAACGACTAGAGCTAATCAATGAATTTGGTAAAGTAGCAGGATACAAAATTAATGCACAGAAATCTTGCATTCCTATACACTAATGATGAAAAATCTGAAAGTGAAATTAAGAAAACACTCCCATTTACCACTGCAACAAAAAGAATAAAATATCTAGGATTAAACCTACCTAAGGAGACAAAAGACCTGTATGCAGAAAATTATAAGACACTGATGAAAGAATTTAAAGATGATACAAATAGATGGACAGATATACCATGTTCCTGGGTTGGAAGAATCAACATTGTGAAAATGACTCTACTACCCAAAGCAATCTACAGATTCAATGCAATCCCTATCAAACTACCTCTGGTATTTTTCACAGAACTAGAACAAAAAATTTCACACTTTGTATGGAAACAAAAAAGACCCCAAATAGCCAAAGAAATCTTGAGAAAGAAAAACAGAGCTGGAGGAATCAGGCTCCCTGACTTCAGACTATACTACAAAGCTACAGTAATCAAGACAGTGTGGTAGTGGTACAGAAACAGAAATATAGATCAATGGAACAGGATAGAAAGCCCAGAGATAAACCCACGCACATATGGTCACCTTATCTTTGATAAAGGAGGCAAGAATATACAGTGGAGAAAAGATAGCCTCTTCAATAAGTGGTGCTTGGAAAACTGGACCGCTACATGTACAAGAATGAAATTAGAACACTCCCTAACACCATACACAAAACTAAACTCAAAATGGATTAAAGACCTAAATGTAAGGTCAGACACCATCAAACTCTTAGAGGAAAACATAGGCAGAACACTCTATGACATAAATCAGAGCAAGATCCTTTTTGACCCACCTCCTAGAGAAATGGATAAAAACAAAAATAAACAAATGGGACCTAATGAAACTTAAAAGCTTTTGCACAGCAAAGGAAACCATAAATAAGACCAAGACAACCCTCAGAATGGGAGAAAATATTTGCAAATGAAGCAACTGACAAAGGATTAATCTCTAAAATTTATAAGCAGCTCATGCAGCTCAATATTAAAAAAACAAACAACCCAATCCAAAAATGGGCAGAAGAGCTAAATAGACATTTCTCCAAAGAAGATATACAGATTGCCAAAAGACACATGAAAGAATGCTCAACATCATTAATAATTAGAGAAATGCAAATCAAAACTACAATGAGATATCATCTCACACCAGTCAGAATGGCCATCATCAAAAAATCTAGAAACAATAAATGCTGGAGAGGGTGTGGAGAAAAGGGAACCCTCTTGCACTGTTGGTGGGAATGTAAATTGATACAGCCACTATGGAGAACAGTATGGACGTTCCTTAAAAAACTACAAATAGAACTTACCATATGACCCAGCAATCTCACTACTGAGCATATACCCTGAGAAAACCATAATTCAAAAAGAGTCATGTACCACAATGTTCATTGCAGCTCTGTTTACAATAGCCGGGACATGGAAGCAACCTAAGTGTCCATCAACAGATGAATGGGTAAAGAAGATGTAGCACATATATACAATGGAATATTACTCAGCCATAAAAAGAAATGAAACTGAGTTATTTGTAGAGAGGTGGATGGACCTAGGGACTGTCATACAGAGTGAAGTAAGTCAGAAAGAGAAAAACAAATACCGTATGCTAAGACATATATATGGAATCTAAAAAGAAAAAAAAAAAGATCATTAAGAACCTAGGGGCAAGACGGGAATAAAGCCGCAGACCTACTAGAGAATGGACTTGAGGACACAGGAAGGGGGAAGGGTAATCTGGGACAAAGTGAGAGAGTGGCATGGACATATATACACTGCCAAATGTAAAACTGATAGCTAGTGGGAAGCAGCCGCATAGCACAGGGAGATAGCTCGGTGCTTTGTGACCACCTAGAGTGGTGGGATAGGGAGGGTGGGAGGGAAGGAGATGCAAGAGGGAAGAGATATAGGGACATATGTATATGTATAACTGATTCACTTTGTTATAAAGCAGAAACTAACACACCATTGTAAAGCAATTATACTCTAATAAAAATGTTAAAAAAAAAAGGGAAATCATATCTGAGTGAAACCCTCTTAATATAAATAGTTATTTTCTTTTTCTTTCATGGTATTGAATGTACAAATTATCTTATATGTACATTATAGTTTTATATGCACAAAATATTTCATTATAAAATAATGGTGCACAATTTATCCTTATTTCTTAGTGGTTAGTCTTGAGTGTATCTCCTTTACCTTTGATGTGATTATTTTCAGATGTCATAATTAAAATATTTTAGAGTAATTTTTATATTTCTATATTTTTATCAGAATAAGAGTTGAAACTTAATTAAATAATTTTTAGTAATCAATTGGAATAATTATTTTTGACCTATTATATGATTTAGATTCCAAGTTAATACATCATATTTGCAAACTTTTTGGGGTACATTAGTCTCTTGATGCACTGTTGGATTTATTTACTAGCATTTTATTTTGAATACTCACAAATCTCTTGGATTCATAGTTTCCTTTTATGTGCCATCGTTGTGCTATTTTGAAATCAGTTGTATACTTGCTTCATGAAGTGAATTAAATGGCTTTACATCTTTAAAAAAAAAAAAAAGGAAATGCAGAATCACAGACCTACTTAGTCAGAATCTCTCCGTTAGTCATATGCACATTTAAATTCGAGGGGAATTGGTCCATAAGTTTCTTCTGTCCATTGAGAGAATTCTTGTTTTGCTGGCTGAATGAGAGGAGAGTATGCTGAGGTCAGGAGGATCTGCTTAGCTAAATTTCCTCGTTGGTTTACTGCATTTTGAGAAAGGCACTTAAAAAATGCCTCTGCACATCTCTGCTGTCATTCCAGAAAATCCTCTTGTACCATAAGACCACTTTTTACAATAAAACTTTGACCTCTATGAGGTTTCTCTTCTGTTTCCTTCACTAAGTCAACTCAAACAAAAAAGAATAAAAGAAAACCATAATTCAAGAAATCAAAAATGTTCCAACCCAGGTACTTAATTTTATAAAATGTCAGCTATGATAAAATAAAATAAAATAATAAAATAAAAAGGAAATTTCAATCCAGTTTATGAACTCAAAGTTGCTTAGGACCCTGCAGAATTTAATAGTTTCTCAGTGAACCATTTTGTTTGTTACTATTGAAATGTAAGCATTAAAGCAATGTAAAACTAACTAAACCTTTACAAAAAAAGAAAGAAAAAAGGCTCCCTTCTTGTCTTACCAACACTGCTATTATCACATAGTGTGTTTCACATGATAAGCTATTCATTAAAGCATCACCTACTGTTTTTTTCCTCCTCAGAACCAGCTAGAACATGATCTGTCTCTGCATGAAGACATTGGACCTCTGACCTTTTCTGTAGCTATTCCAGGCAAGTATAATAAACAGAGTTCACTAGGTTTCTGTAAATCTCTGATTATGCTTACTGTGGAATCCAAGTGTTCATCTCAGGCAGAAAAATTAAGGTTGATTTTCAAATATTATGTACAAACTCTAGCTACTAAGCATTCCATAATGAGCACTTTGACAATTTAAAGCAAATTTTGGTTCCCACTAGGCAAGGATGACATGCTCTGCAGTCAAAGAAAGATGGTATGTTGTTAACGGAGAATATTCACCAAGAATTTAAGATAAATCCAGAGAGCTCTCCTCATTGTAATTTGGGGGAAAAAACCCGACTGCACTTCATTACTGGGACTTTATGTCAGTGTTAAATTCTCCTTTTCTGGTTTTCAAATCGTACCTTATTGAAGAAGGCTAATGAATCACCACCCAGTATCAGGAGGTGGTTGTCCAGGGACATGACAATTGTGGGAAAATGGTTACCTTCCACAGGAACATAACTGACAGAACAGTTCAGCACACCCAGCTATTGCCACAGATTAATGCAAGGTTTGATAAAAATGAGGAATGAACTTTTATTTTTACCCAAGCCCAAAATCGAATCAGAATTGCACTGATCACATATGTCAAAGAAGCAAGTTGTTACCAACTCATGATAAGCAAATTATTCACTTTGTTTGTTTAATTATGAAGCAATACACCTATTCTAGAAAAGTTTAGAGATATAGAGAAGCATAAAGAAGATATAAAAATCATCATTGTTCCTATCACACAGAGATAACCATGATTAATTATGGCCTGTATTATTTGAGAATATATACACACATATACACAGATAAATAAATATATATGACATGAAAATGTATGATAAATAAAAGACTATATACAGTTATAGTATGTATACATATATGCATGTATATATTAATTTATTTGTCCATGTGAGGTTTAAACATGTCTTATGTGTGGATGTATGTATGTGTGTATACAAGCACATATATGTGTATTTATGTGTATATATATATATTCTCTGTATGACTGTGTGTATATATAATTTTTGTAAGTTGTTTTTTAAAGTTATACACCACAAATAGACACACACACGCATGCACACACACACAGACACACTTTTCCATGTCAAAAGATCAATATCACTTCAAGTGATATTCCATTCTATGAATTTTACTATCATTGGTTTCACTATTGTTGGACATTTAGGTTGTTTCTAAGTTTTTTATTATCATAGATAACATTGTAATGAAAATCATTTGTATAACTGATTACTTCCTTAAAAATAATGGAATTATTGGGTCAAGGAATATGTTTTTTTCTGCCTTATGAAATATATTACTACATTATCCTCCTGAAAGTTTGTATCAATTTACCTTACTCCTGGCAGTGTATTAGAGTAAATGTTTTATCTTAAACCAAAATAGATGTTATCATTAAAAATTGTTAATTTGATAAACCAAAAACCAATATATTCTTAACAAAGAAATTTGAACTTTTTTTCATATGCTTTCTTCTACTCTTCTATTATTGTATTTATTTTGTCATTATTTGGTTATAAGTTTTCTTTATACATTAAAGAAATTACTCACGATACATTACACATGTAATAAACACTTCTCCATTTTGTCATTTGTCTTTCATTTTGTGGTAGGACTTCTGTGTTATGTTTTGCAAATCTGAAAAACAAACTTTATATGGTCAAATATATCAATCTATTAATTTGTGCATCCCTTTTTTATTCTGGAACTAGTTCTTCACTATGATAACTATTGTTATCTTTTAGTATATTCCAATAGTTTGTAGTGAGATTCCCCCATTCATTTTTTTTCATTTTCAGAATTTCATAGCTTTTATTACCCGATTAGTTTTCAAATAATATTTAGAACATTTTCCCAAATGGACACAAAGTGTTTCTAATTTGAATTGAATTACATTAAATTAGGATGATTTGATAGCATGGTCTTCCTATGCAAAACCATAGACTTCTCTTCCATTTATTTAATTTTCAATCTCTCAATAAAAGTACATAGTTTTCTTCATATGGGCCTTGCACCTTTTTTTTTTTAATTAATTTATTTTTGGCTGTGTTGGGTCTTTGTTGCTGCGTGGGTTTTCTTTAGTTGCTGTGAGCAGGGGCTACTCTTCGTTGCGGTGTATGGGCTTCTCATTGCGGTGGCTTCTCTTGTTGTGGAGCATGGGCTCTAGGCATGTGGGCTTCAGTAGTTGTGGCACGTGGGCTCAGTAGTTGTGCTCCCCGGCATGTGGGATCTTCCCGGACCAGGGCACGAATCTGGGCCCCCTGCACTTGCAGGCAGATTCTTAACCCCTGCACCACCAGGGAAGTCTGGGCCATGCACACTTGATTAGTTTTTATCCCTAGGTATATTATATACTTATGTTAACTAATATTAATTGGTTTCTTTTTTTTTATTTGAAATACAGGATGACTATTTTTGAAAATAAATTTTTTAATATGTCACATACAAAAGTCTCATTTTTAGGTATTATTGTTTAATGCTTGATATACCTAATTTTCTAGTGACACTATAAGTGTAATTTTCAAGGGATTTATAATTAGACATGCCAAAAATATAACTCTTAAGATCCCATGCAACCTAATGAAAGAGTATTTAACCTAATTAGTTTCTGATAAATTCAAACATGTCAGTGCTTTCTCTTTATCTAGGCTTAAACTCACCCAACTCATGTTTTGCCCCTTCCTTCACTATCCTGTTGAGAGAGTCCCATATGACATCAAGTAAAGGGGCAGCCCCTATTCTGAGACATCTGTTCTCTGCTTACACCTTTTGAAACAACCATTCCCCATTCATTGGTGTTCTGGTTATTGCTTAAATGTTCCATGTTCCCTCTGTCTTTAATCGTATGGTGTATGCTGCAAATCTGTGTGTATATTCCAACATGATAAATTTGGGATGCCTTTGGTCTCTCTGTCTCTCTCTCTTATTCTTTCCCTCCCACCCCGCTTAACCTCACCCCACCCTTCCCTCAATTTCTGTACCTGCACAGGGACATGGAAAAGGATGCCCTATTCTCTGTGGCTGACCGTCATCAGACACTTTTATCTCCGATACCCCACCCAGCCATCCACACTGATACCCTGATACTTTTGTCTCATGGGGCAAATCTGTAAGGCCAGTGCCATCATGTACAATTGGACAAGTTTTGTTTCATAATCAATGTCTATAAATTTGTATTTAGGGAGCATTAATTTAATTGCATGAAATGATTTATGATCATGAAAATGACTATAAAATAATTTTTCAAATAAAATGTGATTTAAAAAAAGTTTCTTATTATGGAGAACTAGCTTTTAAAGACTATGTTCTGAAAGACTGGTAGTTAATTTTTGTTCAAATACTCAAAAATGTGATTACTGATATTTTATTTAGACTCACTAACATATAAACATTTATTTTACTTTTGGCTGTAAAGACAAGATCTTATAGATCAGAAGGGTATTAACATCCCCCTCCCCAACTTTTTTTGTAAAAGTTCATAATCTTTTCATTTGTAAATCACCATGTTAGGTGCTAATCAATTACTATGAGTATTAATAATCATGAGAACACTGTTAATAAACTGTAATGGTAAAAATAGCTGACGCCCTATTCTTGAGCACTTAGATGGATATACACTGCTACATGCTTTCTATAGTTGACTTAATATTTGTTACAAACTTATGGATTTGCTTGTATTATATGCAGCGAACAAACTCTGACACAGAAAAGTTAAGGAGTTTGCCAAAGGCACACACTTTGAGAAAGGCAGAACATGGATTTATCATCATAATAAGTCATTGCCTCTGCCCTGAGATTTTTCAACTAATCAAGCACAGCCTCTGGAATAAGACTGGTTAGGTTCAAGTCCCAACTCTGCTACTTCCTAATTGTGTGATCTCTAAGAAGTTACTTAACCTCTCTCTGCCTCAGTTTTACCTTCTTTAAAATGCAAGTAATAGTTTCAACTCCCAGGTTTGATTGAGGATTAAATTAGTTAACACATATGAAGTACTTACTGGTGCATAGTTAGCATTCAGTAAATGTTAGCTATTGAAAATCCAATTATATAACTGAACATATAACTATATAATAATTACACAAATTACTATTATTAGCATATAATTACATTTATTGATATTGCTGCTAGTTCAACAATTTCATTATACTAGTTTCAGTCGTTTTCCCCATGTGATGAAATATTTACCGATACTTTCTCTTACAATTAATTTTAATTCTGTAAGATAGATGTTAATCATGGCACACATAGAAGTCACAACAGGGTCCAGCTGTATGCTAGGAGCGTGAAGAATTTTTAAATAGAGCTTTACAGTTTACGACGCACTTTCACATCATTGCAGCCATTTACCTATATATTCCCACAAGAAAATGTTGCAGTAAAATGCTTCATGAATGTGTTCATTTAAAGCGAAAATGTGCTTGAGACTTTGGGGCTTGAGAATTGCCTTTTATTTATTGATCCAATAAAAAATATCATATTATCTACTTCATCTACTTTTTCTGCAAGGTACAATATTGTTATGAATATATTCTGCATACATTTATGGATTTTATCTTTATCAAATTCAATTTAAATAGCAATTTAATCCAAGAAATCTGGTTCAAATGGGAAAAAATATTGTGATCTTTTTATATTTCTAAAAATATGCTTTATTTTATTTAGAAATGGTATTGTGGCAATTTTTAAATCTAATGCTATTTCTTTGAGACAATTCTGTCTAGGTTTTGGTACAGGTACTTTAAAGAATTTATTTTACTAAGATGTTTTCTTTGTTTACATCTCACTATTTCTAATAGCTTCTTATTTCTTATGTCTAAATGATCCATTTTTCTTACTGTCAAGTGCTGGTCCAGTTTCAACTTTGATGTTGTTTTAGTCAATGCAAATAGTCTTAACATTAAATAATCTGGATCAAGCTCCTCATTTCTGCTTAAGGAATAACTCTTAATATGATTAAAATACTAAGTCACTCTTTTGGTGGGGTGCTAATTACAATTGATACATAAAATTTTGTTCTTATCTCTGCAGCTGCACTGAGCCCTCATTATATGATAGGAGTTTTAATGTGACGACATGAGATTCAGTCAAGTTTTGTCAAGGGTGGTCAGGACCTCATTAAGGGCGGAGTTTCCGATTCAGATGCCAACAGGTGCTAGTCAGCAAACTTAAATTTGAATAAAGTCTGTTTGTTACAAGACCAATGGGGGTGAGGAAGATCTCAGGGATCAGGAGAATGAATACAAAATTGGAAGGACAGCTGCTATGAAGCCCACCTACTCGCTGCCAAGTAGCAATGTGTGTTCACTGTTACCAGCTCTTAAGAATTCTGTTTTCCTAGAAATTTAGATTTTTTAAAACGTGAAATCTCTCAATTTTTAAATGTTTGTAATCAATTCAATATTTTTTGAGTTACTGTGGTTTACAAATGTGCCATATCTGGCACAGAGGCATCTAGTAAGTAAATTTTGTTTGGAGGCAATCTCATTTATAAGGTAGAGTTACAGCATAGGGTCTAGCAAAAGTTCCATGTGTTTATAACTGAAAACCTCCTCTGCTTACAGGTTCTCCTCCCCTTATATCAAATAGCACCAAATTCTCTGAAGATTTCATACAGGAAAATAAATGTATTTTTAAAACTGTGTGTGTTTATGATTTCAAACTTATTTTCTTTTATGACTCCCTCTAAACACAATTTCCTAATGAGAACCAGTACCCTTAAAGATTTTTCTTGCTATGTGTGTGTCTTCTTATCCATATTAAACATTTTATTTAGTTCAGAAAATAAGGCATCAATCCTTTTTACCGGCTTTACCTCTTACTGTTTTCAGATGTATACCCAGATCAAAGACAAATTAAAAGACTTTAGGTTGAAAATGCAACATGCCAGACACATAATCAAGGACTTCACTCAGACATATGTCAGCCATAGTGAGAAGTCCGCAAACAACTAGACCACAGGTTCAAAACTAGAGTTGTTCACAGCTCTTTCAACTAGTACACAAAAGTTTAGCTTGCAATTACCATACATAACATCCTAAGGATGGGTCTAGTGACAAAGCCACAGGGCAGCCTGGGTGACTTTCAGATTACTATATTTTCTTTTAGACCTTACAGGCCTAGAGTCCTGAGTGAATTTGCTTGGGCAGTTTAGCTCATTTGTCTCCCACTCTTTTCTTATCAATTCTCCAGCTTTTGAAAACATCCTTTCACCCTTTCTGCACCTCCTTTTCCTGGCTTTCTTTCTGGTCTGGGTTTTGCTTAGGTTATTTCATCACTATGTAGTAACATAATTTTTTTCAAAGCCTAAACTCTCCCTTATTTGAGAAAAGCTTTCAGTATGTTATTAGCTCACTGTTTTGTATGCCATAAAAAAATGACTGATACTGTGGGAACATTCCAATCATTATTGCTGTTACCAGATTTTCCATAGTTATTCAATATCTTAAGCTTGAAATTACTCATTTTCCCTCGGTGTACATTTTTTGGACTGAAGTAAAAAGATTTTACATAAATATTTACTTTGTCCATTAAATTAGTGGTCATTTGTAAAGGAAATAAAGCCAATGAAAGCCTAGCTTTCCATTTCTCACAACACAACTAATATTTGAGATTTTCTTTCTCATTTTAGACAATTAATAAAGCCTTGTATTCATCTAGCACTTTCAAAGATATTCCTCACCATGACCTTACTTATATTCCCCAACTATTGTAGGCAGAACAAGAAATATCACCACCACTCTTCTGAAAGGAAACTGAGGAACAATGGATGGGAGGCACTGCATTAGAAGAAACCGTGAATGTTGCCAGATGAACAGGTAACCAGCCACATACATGCTTAAGGTATCTGGATGCTAAAACAACCTGGGAAAAATTCACAAATCCCATTGAATGGGGTGCCAGTAGCAACTTAACGGTGGTAATAGCTTCATGATACTGAATTTGTTTTTAGTTACTAGGCCAGAGATGATCCTCTACTAACTTCTCAGGTCTGTTTCATTATCCTTTAGAATTAGCATGCTCCCCCTTTTCCCTCTTAGATACTGTGGTTCACTCTTCCCAAAATGGAACAGCCATACTTTTACCTTATATTTCTTATTTTCTTTTTTCGATTAAGAGCTATGTCTACCATATTCAATTCAAAGTCCTCCATTTTCTACCAGATATGTAAAGACATTTGGCACCACCATATGTTCCCATTTCAGTTCGTTTGTTTGCTCATGTAACCGTTCATAAAATTTCCTATAGATAATTATAAGACAGGAATGATTTGAGTCACAGGAATAAAAAATATGAGTAATATCCATTCCATAACTTTAAAAGTTACCAATTCTAGGGATTCAGACATGTCAGTAGTTGATTACAATACAAAGTTAGCCAATACTTGATTGTAATACAAAGTCAGCATCCTAAAAAATATTAACCAGGTGCAATGGGAATAAAGGAAGGAGAATTATCTGTGCCTTGAAAAAAAAAATGACAAAAGTTTTACAAAGCAGTGAATTCCCTTAGGGTTTTCTAGGATGAATAGGGGCTAGAAGCCTGAGAGAAAGACCTTTCTGACAAAGAGAACTACATGGCAAAAGAATATGTTTGAAAGAACATGCCCTACTTGGGTAATGATGAGAATGGACTAGGGCATAAGGAAGTGAGGTGCCAACTAAGGCTGGAATTTAATGTCATGCTAAGACATTTACACTTTCTCTTAAGGACAATGGGTAGCCTTTGGAGGCTACTAAGAAAAAAGAGAGGAATGAGCAATTTTGTGCTATGGAGTATAGGTAACTTGTGGCAGCATAAAGGATAAAAGGAGAAAGCAACCAAGGATGCCACTTAGGAAGATGTTGTAAGAGGTCACACCAGTCCTTCACAGCTTGAATTACAAGGTCAATCAGTGTAATTATTCCCTTGCTTACAATCCCAACTCCTTGGCCTCTCTTGCTGCTTTATTGTACTCTCTGACAAATCACAACAGTAGGTCAGTACAACTCTCTCCCTGCTCTATGCCTGCCCATGGCTGGAGGAAAACACAAACCTGCAACTTATTCTTGCCTTAAATTCTAAACAAGATCCTTAATGTTGTCAGACACACATGCTATGCTTTTCTCATCTCACTCTCCTAGTTTATTGCATCCTTCTCTCTACCCCGAACTCCAGCACTTGCCCCAAATCCTATGTCCAGGGGATTACCAGACTTCCCACTCCATTGAGAAAGCTGAAGCAGTGAGAAGAGAATTCTCACAAACTCTGAATACCACATCTACCCACCTACCAGCAACTGAAACCATCTAGCTCTGTTACTAATAATTTATGTGTGTGATATAGATTCATATATAGAAAGATAAGAGAAATCTGGGTATGGATGGATCTAGACAGAGCTCAGAGTTATAGATATAACTGGTGTTCCTAACTAAAGTCAACTCCTCCATTTGTATACTAGATCCAGTTCTTTCCCACTCCAACATATACCATCAATTTTTTCCTACAAACATCATTTTATCCCTCTACATAGTTCCATTATCCTATAAACATGCTGTTATTTTTTTCCATCTTAATCTCTCTAAACCCTATTTCCCTTTTCAGTTGTTAATCTAAACCTGTGCTCCTCTTTATAGGAAATTTCCTATAAGTGTTCAAACTTTCTCTCACCAGTTTCTCTATGCCCATCCTCTCTGAAGCCCACTAGAAACACCATAAACACTGCTTTGTCAAGGTCATGAATTATCTCCACATTGCCATTTGCATTGCCTAGTTCTCAGTTTCTAGCATGCTTGATCTGAAAGCACTTTCCCCACTCACCTTCCAGACACCCACTCCCTTGATTTTCCTCCGACTTCACTATTTCCTTCTTCCCAGAGTCTCCTACTAGTTTTTCTTCCTCTCTTCACCTTCATAATGCTTGCCAAAGGACTTGCTCATAGAATTGATTCTCTTTTTGGCCTATACTCACTCCCTTGAAGACCTCATTCAGGCTCGTGGCTTTAAATATCACCTGTAAGTGGATGTTCCTTCTAAAACAGTCCTTCTAAAATTGAGATTCTACATTTCGGAGATTTAATTCCAGTCTTCTGCACCTACAGACATTTATATAAATAAAAGTTGGAGGCAGTTTGACATGAATATAAACTCAAATGCCTATTAATGATCTAAATACTTACTAAGTAACCCTTCTTAAACCAGATTTTCACATCAAAGCTATTATCCTATGTTTTTCTCTCCTCTAGATTCTAGTCAAAAGGAGAGAGAGGTAGGAAAAATAAAGGGTTAACTTCCATGAAGAGAAAACAATTTCTTTCATATGATCTACTTTTTTCTCCCTTCCCAAAAAAGACTTCTACAGGAAATGGAGTCAGAGTTCTACAGAAACCAACTGAGAAAAAAAAGAACCATTCTCATAAGATACTCATCTGCTGACAATCAGGAAAAAAAAAAAAATAGAATTAATTGATTGGTTGAGAATTCTTTGGTGAAACATTTATAAAGCATGAGAAATTTGCATAGTTGCTATTTAAACAGGCTAGATAATAACACTTTCTAAGAAAATAAATGGGGAAGAAAAAGCCTTTTTAACCGTGCGGCTGCATATATTTATATAATCTCCAAACTGCAAATCAACTATGAATTACTCATTATTTCAGTATCTATATATTCCAACAGATATTTGCTATTGCCAAGATGTCTTTTTCATACAGTTGAAGTTCAACTGTATTTGTATTTCGTGCAGTTTTGCTGTCCACATTGATACCCATTGAAAAGTGATGACTATTTAGAAATTTTAAAGAATTTTTTTCTAATTTGGCTGACCAAGTTAACAGATGTCTCATATAAGACTTTTTATACTAATTCTTCCTGATGTTAGCAACATTTCAAGATAAAGACAAAATTACCCTCTGCCACCTCTCAGCTTGACAGAGCTGCTAATCCCTTTTTACTCAGTTTCTACATTTGAGGATTTTTAGATCTTCATAACCTACTCTGTTTCCTTGTTGGGAAATGCCTGATCTGTTGTCAATTTTAAGTAACTAAGTCATAAATTTTTGACTTGATCCACACTTTAATGGAGAAGAGTCAAACAGTTCGAAACTTAAGCTGCTGACCTTGGTATTAAGTGTAATTTCCAATAAATTAACTCTGGGCATGTGTATGAAGAGAGAGCGGCTTCTCGATGATTTAGGTGTTGTACTCCCAGTCTGTAGACGGTAAGACATAATAAGGTCTTTTTGCCCCCTTTTTATTCCCATTTATTCCCATTTTCCGCTCACCTTGTATTAATTTCACTAATACAACAAATATAAGATTTATATAACAAAGTTACCATTTCTTTGGGAATATTTACCAACAGCTGACATCACGGCCTCACAATAGGAAAGAGGTGAAAATTGTTTGCTAAAATGAAATATTAGGGCTATAAAACATTTTAATTTTACACACTTAAGAATTCCTACTCAGAATTATCTGAAGGCTCCTGCCTCTCTTGAATCCAAGTCTGCTCAGCTTTCATAGGATTCCTTCATTCCCTTAAGGTCATGTTTCAACAATAACAAACTAAAAGATAAGCTGTTAAATACTTGAACAACGAAGTTTTAATTTGGACATAGTGCCAAGTTACTAATTTCTCACCCTTATCCCCACTTAATTGACTGAAAGAGCCTAAATGGACTAGTGGATCCAATCTCAATTAAACATTACTTGGGGTAGGAAAGTAATGCCCATGTTTTCAATATAGCAAGGCAATAATGTAGGAAATTATTCTGGCCTAATCTTGCAGTTTTCAACCATGGAACTCAAAGAGGACCCAGGCTTCCATGCTAGAGAAATAATTAGCTTCTTGGAAGGTTGTCTATGATTGTTTCAGAAGTTTTGAACAAAACCAAACAAGATAAAACAAAATACAAACAAACACTAGATGATTAGTAAATACAAGCAAACCCATAAAGCAATGTCCCCAGGGTTAGGAAGCAAAGGTGTAAGCAAATCCTAGAAGAGGTGTTCCAGTGGATCTGGCCATGTCAAGGCCCTCTGTTAAGACATTCTCAGTACAGGTTCCTGTGGGATTCCACCCTGACCAGCGTGGGATTTTGCCCAGACTTACACTTTGACCTCAACCATTTTGATAGAAACTTCTTCATGGAGGGGGGAATTAAATTTACTAAGATTAGGAAAGATGAAGAAGCTGACCTGAAATTAAAGGGAGTGGATCATAGTTGACAGCAGAGCCTCTGGAGTTGGACTGCTGGGTTAAGACATCCAATTTTTCTGAAGAGTAAATGAGATCTAGTCTATAAAGCATATATCACAGTGCCTGGCATATACTACACCATCAATAAATATTATTAATATCATTATTATTGAGCCAAGACTAAATGAATATTTGAGCTTTAATTCTATAACAATCAAATCTATCCTTTAACCATGGGCATAGAAATGTTAAATAAGACAGTTTTGACCTCAAAAAAAGACAAGAGTAAACACACAATTACTATGCAACAAGTTAATTGCTATGCTAGAGGTTAGCACAGAATCTTCTGGGAGCATAAGGGTATAGGGGATTTTTTCCTGGAAAAAATAATTATGCCCCAAATACAGTATTACATTCTGTGAATAGACATCAAATATGTGGCTCTGCCCCTTAAGGACATGGTAGAGTTTAGGTCAACTGAAGTCTCAACTCAGGCTTTGTAGTTTCAAGGTCACTGGTGTTTGCGTAAAATGTGAGTAAATCACACTCACCCCCTTTAGTTCTTCCAGTCTCCCTCCAATCATTGATTTCGTTGTTTCCCTTTAAATCCTAACAGTCTTAAAACAGTCCTATGGAGAAAAAAATTTTAAAAATCAGTAATTTAAATAAAAGTAGTTATATGAACTCCACATTTCTCAAAAGAATCTCCTTCATGTACACATGAATTATAGTTAAAATGTGGCCCCAGTAGCATCTGGAAGGAAATTCCAGTGTGGCATATAATTTACTCTCTGGCTCTAAGATTATTTTCTCTATATTTCTGATATCTTTAATATATTAACTGTAATTAAATTCTTATGAATGTGGAGTAGGTAAAAACACCTTGGTGCCTCTCAAAACTTCATTTGATGAATAATGTGAAAAATACATCCCCTCAACACCTGCTGAGTTCCAACTATAAAATAAAACTGGTAGTAGCAATTTTAGATTAGCATTCAACAATTACCTTACATTTATTAGTTCTTTTAAATGTTTTATTAGAATTGAAACAACCAATATTTGCTCATGTTTCATTAAATCCCATTTTCAATGTTTGGCTCAAACCTAGTGATAAAGGAGGGTCCTTTGAGCTTAGTGGTAATATCATCTAAGCCTGAAAATAACAGAAAAGACTTCAGAGTCAACATCTCTTTGGTCTAAGGTAACAAGAATACCTGAATAATTACTCAAAATTATAATACTAATAAAACATGAATAAAGAACCACTTACAGTTCATCCGGTATGAATTATTTTAAGCATGTCTAATAAAAGAAAGCTTTAAAAGAGCATTAGCAGAATTTATTTAATTGCAATGTGTGCAGGGCAGTGTTATATTATGTACCTGTGGCTTTTCAGAATCACACACAGTCTTGTGTTTAATGTGTATAATCAAACAAGAAAATAATAAAACTGGAAACTATTCTTCAGTGGTAAATTTTTGCCCACTGAGCTGTCAATTGTGGATGGATTCATGATTGATCAGAATAATACACAATGGCACAGTGTAATTCTTTAGTGTGATGTTGTAAAATGGAGTATTGCTTCTGTTATTTTATCCAGTTTGCTTTTATATGACAGGGTTTATTGTGCGTTATGTTGTAGCTCATTCCTCTGTTCACAATGCCTACTGATGTGTAATTATGACTTGTCTGAACTGTAAGAAGGAGCAGAAAGTGAAAGGAAATCTGCAAGCACACTTGATTTATGAGTCCTGATACTATATTACAGTCCTAATCTGCCTGCTTAACTTAGCTTCGGGCTAACTTACTGTATAACATGCTTATGATTAGCACTGTAGCAAGTTGTGGAAGATTTACTCTGAAGGAGCTACTAGACTTTTTTTTTTTTTAATGATTTAGCCATTATTTCAGTTACAGGTAAGGCAATAAACTATTTCTTTTATAAAGACCTCGTGTCAAGGAATAACCATTATGAAGGCATTTTTATGTGGTAAGAAAGATCAGTGTGGGGAATGTTTTTTCTGCGTTAAATATCTTAAAGTTATTGGTTATGTTTTATGATAAAACCAGGCATATTCCTTTTCTTCTTGTTTTTTCATATACAGTAGCTTTTGCCTGGTGCTATAATTGCACTATGAGAATATCTATTTTGATCCAGGGCATCTGATTTTTTTTGCAAGAGTAGCCAAAAATAGAAATACTGTGGATGAGCAAATGAAAGCAAACCCATAAAGTAATGACCTCAGTGTCAGCAAGGAAAGATGTAAGCAAATTTGCCTTTTTTAATCACCATTCGCAAAGACAGATACAGCTGGAGTTAAGCATCACAGTACCGTTATTGAATCCTAGCATATTCAATTCACATGCTTTTAGTAAATTAAAGTTATAAATTACCCTTTGTTTCCTCAGCCAATTTAAATCACCAATAAGAAAAATACTCTTCTCCAAAGCTTATTTGTGACCAGGTTTTGTTAAATATCTAGCAGAAAAAAAAACTTGAAAAATCATCTGTAGCTCATACTTCGGTATGAAATAAACAGCTCTGATTGAGCATAAGGACATGCAAGCATCTCTGAGTCATTACAGAAATATCTCTAAACAATATCCATGAGATGGGTATTCCAGAATTTTAAAAAATCCTGTCATTTATATCATCTTATTTTTAATTGTCTTTTGTTCAGCTTGGATTCTATTTCCCTATTTTCTATTCCTCCTGAATATTGCTTCTATAATCAGCAAAACATGGGTTTTAAGATCCAGTGAACTGAAATATAAATTATTAACTGATTACTTCATGATAAAAAACAAAGTTCCAAAAGAGTAGCATAGAATTGAACTCGTGGTGGACAACAGAAGGGCTGTGATTGTGAACACAAGTATCCTTAAGCTTATACAACTTTGGAAAAGTTAGTCAGAACAATGATCTTTTGTAATGAACAATACACCCTATTAAATTCTGGATTTGCAAGAAATGCTTTGCAATATTTTTGGTCATTCCATGCTGAATAATTAGTTCATTTTCTATTTCTTGGCACAAAATGTCAGCCTTATTTTGGACTTCTTGAGGTGAATTCATACTAAGAACCCTTCAAGTGCCATAATATCATTTAGTAAATTTGTGACTGAAGAGGGGGATTTTTCTCGTTTGGGCGTCATTGCAGATAGCGCCTGCCAGAATGTGCAGATGATATTTACTGAACTAAAGGTCTAACTAGTGGGAGATAGCCCTAAATATGTACTTCCTCTACCAATTATCAAATTAAACTTGATTCTTAGCCATTCGAATGAATTGTAGCTGGAAACCAAAGCGGTTTAGATGCACTTTGGATTCAAGTCGACTTCTTTTAATTTGGTACTTGTGAACTGTTTCTCTAATGGTTTAACTATCAGTGGAAAATGAGAGATGAAGCTGCATTCTATTAGAATGAGCCCATAAACCAGGTACTGTTCTCGCTACACCAAATATTTCAAGGCTGAAATAGCTCACCCTCAGAATAGACAAAAAATCTCCTCTATGCAACCATCCTAATCAGTAAGAACATCATTCTCTTGAATGGATGGGTCTAAAAGAGTAGTTATCAGTTTTCTGATGATAAAAATCATGAACTAAAAATAAAAGTAAAATTACCCTGGGTAGGAACTGTTGGTTAGCATATTTTCAATGACAATCTCTCCTCTATTACATCCAAAGAAACTACACACAGTCTCAAGTGACCATATATTTAACTACAACTCAAGGCATACCTTATTAATTCACCTGAAATGGTGATATATTTATTTAAAACTCTGAAACATATATTTTACCGCCTTTCACGAGCTAAGGTCTCTTACCAATTATAGTCTCTGTACTCAAGAGCTTGGGTCTGATTCTCCAAGTCTTCACTCAGTCAAACTTCCCATGGCCATCAGTGCTTAGCACAATCAGGTTGTCATAACACTGCTTAGGAGGCTGTCCTTGGTGAAGACTCATACAATGTGCACATTTGCAATAGTCCTTATACCAGTAGGCAAAAACAACTTCATGAAGTGAAAAATTTGATAATTTACCCAAGTTTTTCTTCCAGAGAATAATTAAAATAACCTTAGTTTTCTTCTAGTCAGATTTCTAAACAGACGAATTTGAATTAACAAGAAGATAGCAAGGCATCTTTGGCTGATAATCACATTATACAGTAATAAATGAATCACCAACCTTAGAAAAGTCATCTTACCCAGCTGCTTCACTAGCAAGCATTGCTATTTTCTCTCCAAAAGAGCCTTGGACCAGATATCAGAAAATCTGGATTCAGTTCCCTTCTCCATTACATATTTCCGAATCTTTGACATGTCATTTCACATTTATTTATCTTTTAATATGTATTAATAATTGCCTTAAACAGAGGATTTAGTGAAAATTAAAAGCAAAAAAGTAGAATTTTATAAACTGAGATCCATATATATATATAAACATATCCATATATATTATATATGTAAATAAGTTATATATGTGTGTATTATCACCATCATCACCATGATCATCTTATTATCATCTCATTGGACTTTCCATCTCAAATTGCTTCCCTTAAATGATGTTGCCATCACAGCAGCCACTCAGTTTCCCAGACCCTAACCTAATCTTCTCTGGTCACACCATGCACACAGTAATCTTAACTTATAGGCTTCAGGGCCTCTCACTAAACCCCTGAAGTGCAATTCCTCTCCAACATACCTAATTTTCTCTTACTCCTGTATGGAAACAAGCTATCATATCTGGAAGAGTTTCTTCTCCAACATTCTTACTCAACTCCTTTGGAGGGGAATTTAAAATCTATATCCTCTGAGAAATCTTTCGCAATTAATAGAGATTTGTTATGCCATTTGCATCATCCCGTGTCACCTAATCAAGTCTAAGCCCTGTGTATAAACAACGATAGCAGTGCAGCTTGTGAATCCAATATTATTTTTGTTCCTTCCTACCGAATTTGTTATTTGATGTGCATTATAGTCATGCCTGCATTTTTGTTAACTCTCAAAGACTAAATAAAGAACTAAGACTAGCCACACTCAGGGAGCATGTCATATTACAGTGGAACTGTGCCTTTCCAGTAGATGCTGGCTTTCCTTTTCCTGATAATCACTCAGTGGAAAGCCACATTTACTAGAAATATTTAGATAATTTGTATTGACCATTTACTTGGGTTAACTTCTGCAAATTTAAAAAAAATTAATGAGTTCTTGACATCAGAAACCTATAATTTAAGCAATAACTTGTACAGGTGGAAATCTTTATGAAACTATATTCAGTAGGCTTTGAAATTTTATTTTTCAATGAACAATGAAAAGTAACACATTACAAACTGAAGGCTTAAATTTTAGCAACACAAAGTAAAACTCAGGCTATTTCAGGAAGATGAATAAAATAAGTTTAGTCATACAACACGAGCGCTTACTGTACATAATGGAATACATATGTGTGTGTGTGTGTGTGTATATATATATATATATATATATATATATATATATTTTTTTTTTTTCCTGTACGCGGGCCTCTCACTGTTGTGGCCTCTCCCGTTGCGGAGCACAGGCTCCGGACGCACAGGCTCAGCGGCCATGGCTCACGGGCCCAGCTGCTCCGCGGCATGTGGGATCTTCCCGGACTGGGGCACGAACCCGTATCTCCTGCATCGGCAGGCGGACTCTCAACCACTGCGCCACCAGGGAAGCCCGGAATACATATATTATTGTTTTATACAGAAGTAAAACAATCGTGGCCCTAAACTCGGGAAGAATATAACATTTATAGTGAAGGCTGTCCGTGTCATATGGTTTTTATTAAGGGTGGTGATCATTATCATCAGTGTCTATCTGAAAGTAATACTGTGCTAAGTACCTACCTTAGTGGCTTGCAACAAATAGACATTCATACCTGTCATTCTCTGGCTATTTCTATGCATCCAAGCATCTTACCTGTCTCTTGGACTCCCCTTGCTGTCAAAAAAATAAAAAAGGATATGCAATTACAATCTGAAAAGGAAAGAAAAAATACTTTTTGGCAGTGTTGTTGTTTTTTTTTTAACTGCTTATTCCCAAATAATTGTGTCTTCATGCTGGTTACCATCTTATGCCTGAACTGGAAGAAAAATCTTTGCTAGATGGGTGTGTATGTGTGTGTGTGTATGTGTGTGTGTGATAAAAATTCTTTGAAGATAGGAATTGGGTCCTACTCAGTTATAAATCAACAAGGCCAAACAAAGGCAGTGTACGTAGTAGGCACATAAAAGATTTTTATTGAATAAATGAAGTAATTTAATTAATCTTAAATTTTCTTTCTATTCTATATTATGCTGACTCTGTTCCACACTAATAGCATGAGAAATGAATGGCTGATAAAACTTTTTATCAGTTCCATACTAATGGTGCTAAATGCTTTGTGGTTCCTCTATATATAGGACATGCTTCAAAGATAAAAATTACAAATGCATGTCTTATGTGTGCCCATTTTTATTTCTTTAAAGAAATTTATGAATCAAAAACTCTTCAGAAAGGATTTAAAGTAAACGAGAAATCCATATACTTTACAAAATAATATGCATACCCACTTATATTTATGGATAAAGGTGTGATGGCTATGTGAAAGCCCTAATTTAATTACACATCTTTTATCATATGTCTCAGCATTATCTTTAACCAAAAAGGGCATGTTTCTCAATAGCATCTCTTTGGTTGATTGGTTTCAATAATAAGCGTGCTGAAAGAATCTTTATCTGTTATGCCATCCAAAATCTTCCCAAAGTCTCCCTTGATCAAAATATAATGGTGCTTAAATATGTTAGGCAACATGTACTCTACCTATTTGCATTATGTCAAATGAACTGGATCATTCCAATATGGTGTCGCATGTGCATGGAAGCCTGTAGCATTTTATAACAGGTGTTGAGGAAATGTACTTGACAGAGATATTGACAGTAAGGTCATATGTAAGCATAAACACTGAAAATATCAAGGAAAGTATATAGCCGTTAGTGGCACAAGAAAGAAAAAAAACAATGTATAGGAGGAATCAGCTGTGGTCTCCCCCAAAACAAATACAACAACAACACACACACACACACACACACACACACATTTTTAAAAGACGTTTATTTTGCCTCACAATACTCATTCTCTCTCTCTCTTATTCATTCTCAAATACAGAGAAAGAGAGGGAGGTCATTACATGGCAAAAATAAAACCTACAAAGACAAAGGATATATATGAAGCAACACAGAATAACCGTTCTCTTAATGTTGTCAGCATGCATTTAACCTCCATGAGAATATTTTAAACATCTGATTGGTATTTTGGTTATTGATGTGTAAGTCTCCCTCACTAGATAATATACGTCCTCTATTTCTGAATTCTTTGTAACACCTAAAATAATGCTATTAAACATAGTATGTGTTCAGTAAATATGTTTTCCACCTGAATCTACTAATTTAAGAATTTAATACTTAAATTTTAATTTAAGTATTAAATCTTAAATACTAAGATTTAATACTAATCTTAGTATTAAAATGTAATACTAAGTTTAGTCAGTCTACTGAAAACAACCCCAATTGTCTAACGGTTTATAGATGATTTAGTAAGGAAAAGTTCAGAAGAAAGATCTTAAATGTGACATAAGTTTTGTTGACAGCCTAGAATACCAATATGACAATTATATTAGTATAGAACTAGTCATAAATTCTAACATTTATGTCCTAAAACTTTTGTCTTTACATAAGATTTTAAATATATAGTCATAAAATACAAATAAAAAGTTTGGAATTTTAAAAAAGTATCTTAGATCTATTAAGTGCAAATGAATTTTAAAATGTACTAACAAGGTATAACAACACAATGTCCCAAAATCATGATATCTATGTATACATAAAAGCCTTTTCAGTCGTTTTAAATAAACTTCAGGAATGTTTTCCAATTCTCAGCGAGGCAAGCATTCCAATTTTCTGCAATATTAGCAGGGGTAACTAATGATGCCTAATTTTTGCCTGTAGTATTTCCTTCAATCTGCTTGTGCACTTTCAGTTTCTCTGGCAGCAGAAGCATTTGTAAATTTTCTGGTCACTAAGCACTCAAGTACAATTGTAAGTGATCAGCTTGCAATTGGCCAGCAAGGAGAAAATATAGAAAAAAGAATGCTTGCACATATTTATAAATAAATGTCCATAAAAATCTTGAAAGCTGTATGTGCATGAAATGTTTGTTCTGTCTACTACCTTATTTTATCTAAAAAAGCTAGATGTTTATTGGAGAGAATATATTTCTTTAGTTTAGAAAAATAAAATCACAGATTTTGAAGGAGCTTTATTATATTCTGTGTTTGAGAAACATCTTACTCTCAATGATTGCCCCATTTCCCATTTATATTTATTTATTTTTGATAAAAAGTGCTATTTAAATTACAGTAAAATACAAAATGGTATCTTCTCATTATCTACCTTACAAGTCAAATATTTCAAATAATACACATCATAGATTAAAATGATCTTTCCAAACCTTGATATTTTTGTAATATATTTATCAACACAGCAGAGATGATATGAAAGTGCAGTTTTAATGAGAATACGTCCAACATTTAGAACTTCAAGAAATTAAACGTTTACACAGAGAATATTTAGTAGAAGTAAAACTGTGCCATATTTTGAACTCAAGAAAAGCTGATATGAATTCATTTTAAACATCATAGTCACACCAAATTAAATCATTGCCCAGAACCTTCACAGTACCTTTTGGTTAGGCTGCACAGGGAAAGGTTCAATTCCACCAAGACAGCCTTGTCACAGGGCAACTGAGATATCATTCATAGAAACAAGCTTCCCAGAGAGTGGCTGTCATCATTCCCTGCACTGCATACCCAGTGCCGAAAAAAGTAGTAAAACATGCAGACTCAGGAACCTCAAAATGAAGGATCCCCTAAGATAGTCAAAGAGCTCGTGCTGTGAATGAATGAATGAGTGAATGAGAGATGTTGTTTCTGGATAATTCACAGATCAGCTTTTATCCAGACTCCTTAACACTTCAAAGATGACATTCCATGTGCATGCTTAGCTCATGTGTGTGTTTGTCACTTGCATTTGAATCTTGTTCAACTGATAAATCGTGAGGGTGCATTATTCAGCTGAGAGGATCTCTAAACACATAGGGCTTTGGTGAAACTGAGGTGCCAAATTAGCTTTAAAAATATCTTACATTATCGCTTAATTTTATGTTTTCATTGAAGCCCAGTCGTGCTGGCTGCCATTCAATAGGCTACAGAAATCTGATAGAGGATGAATACAGGGATATTACAAATGAATGAAAACTTGCCAACTAAAAGGAAACACGCTGGTTATTTTTACCTAAACAGAGTACAAATGTCCTTTTTAGCTTCCTGTTACTAAAAATCACACACCCTGATTCACAAACTCTTCTTTCATATTTTCAGGATATTTTAAATGATAATCTTAATGTGACAGAGACAAAACAGAGCCTCAGAGAGCATAGAATGTCCTTGGTGTTATTTAGAAAGAGTGTCTTCACTAGGCAGCAGAGAGACCCCTCTGGGAGCACAACTAGGCCAGCAGAAGGTGCCTTTAGAAGAAAATACATGTGCCACTTTCCTGAGTCAGGGGCTGTCCTGCTCCAAGATCTGGCAGGTGGAGCATAGTCTAGTATGGATTTCAAACCTCCTTTGCTCCCTCTGCCTGGAGAATTTTCTGCCACACAAAAGCTGCACAACTGTAAAAGGTGGTCCTAAATAAAAATAATTAACATCTTTGCAACTGCTTGCCAATTTCTGCCTTCTAATAATAATCTTTGTGGTGCCTAGTTCTGAGTCCTGAAAGAAAATTGGAAAGGTTAAATTGATTAACATTAGAAAGACAAGGTAAATCCAGGGAAAAAAGAAAAAGGGAAAAAATTTATCTTGAAGGAAAGGGCCCAAAGATATAAAAAGAGTGTGAGGGAAGAGAAAGGGGAGTAAGATGGAAAAACCACTGAGTCTCATCAAGAAGCACATGACATCATCAAAGTGGGATAATTTGCCAAGGACTATGTGCAGAGGTGTGGTTGGAGTGTAGGGAAACCACAAGGAATCAATACAAGAATGCAGTGCTAACAGCCTCAGGGATGCTGTTTGCCCCTGAACCTGAGGGGAAGAAGAAGAGTTCAGAGTCCAGGAGCTCAGACTGCTTGAAGAAGGAGAGAAATTTCTGTCAATGGATCAGGCTGAGTGTTTATTCAAGGTGACCTTACAGGGAGGGAGCCAGTAAAGACAAAAATAACCTCACTCCCCTCCTGCCCACTGGTCACCTGAGATGCCTTCTCATTGGCCCAACCCAACAAAAGCCAGAGAACAAGGGATTCCCACCCGTTAGCCTTGTAAGTTAAGAGCAGGCTGGAGTAAGGCTGAAGTGGACAAATATCTCATGGGTCTAAAGCTTGTTTGTTTGTTTATTTTTTTTGTAAGAGGGATGCAAGGTGGAGGGAGAATGGGGGCATTGCCATCCTGTGAAACATTGTTAGGAACTAAATGAAGAGACTTTTTAGGATCTATCACTGTCAGGTGTATGATTCTTCCCTTAGTTATCTACTGCTGCCTAACAAATTACCTCAAAACACAGCAGCTTAAAACAGCAGATGTTTAACTTTTTTCTCTTTCACTCTTTTTTTAATTGAAGTATAGTTGCTGTAAAATATTATATGTTAATAGGTGTGCAATATAGTGATGCACAATTTTTAAAGGTTATACTCCATTTATAGTTATTATAAAATACTGACTATATTGTATGTTGTACAGTATATCCTCATAGCTTATTTTATACCTAGTATTTTATACCTTTTAATCTGCTACTCCTATACTGCCCCTCCCCCCCTTCCCTTTCCTCACTGGTACCACAAGTTTGTTCTCAATATCTGTGAGTCGGCTTCTTTTTTGTTATATTCATTAGTTTGTTGTGTTTTTTAGATTCTACATGTAAGTGATATCATACAGTATTTTCCTTTTTCTCTCTAACTTATTTCACTTAGCATAATGCCCTCCAAGTCCATCCATGTTGCTGCAAATGGCAAAGTTTCATTCTTTTTTTATGGCTGAGTAGTATTTTGTTGTGTGTGTATATATATATATATATATATATATATATATATCACATCTTCTTTATCCATGCATCTGTTGATGGACACTTAGGTTGCTTCCATATCTTGGCTATTGTAAATAATGTAACAGTAGATGTTTATTATCTTACAGTTTCTATGGTCACAAATCCTGCTTGGCTTATCTGGGTGCCTCTGCTCAGTGTCTCTCACAAGGCTGCACTGAAGCATGGGCATGTGCTTCAGTCACCCCAAGACTTGACAAGGTTGGGGGGCATCTGCTGTCTAGTTCACTCAGGTGGCTGTGGGCAGACCTCTGAAGATCCATTTCTAAGGTGACTCACGTAGCCATTCATGGGACTTAGGTTCTTGCTGGCTGTTGGCTGGAGACATCAATTTTTGATGTATGGAAGTTTCTAGAGGGCTACTCACAACATAGCAGCAGCTGGTGTCCCTCAGAGCAAGGGCTAAGAGAAAGGGACAGAGGGAGACAGCAAGAAACAGACAGATCAGGTCTTTTTGTAAGCTAATTTCATAGGTGACATTTCATTAGTTTTTTATGGAATTTTTTTATTGAGATAATTGTAGTCACGTGCAGTTGTAAGAAATTATATAGAAAGATCCCATGGGTCCTTTGTCCAGTTTCCCCCAGTGGTAACATCTTGCAAAACTGCAGTAAAATATCACATCCTGGATATTGACATTGACATAATCCATAAATCTTACTCAGATTTCTCCAGTTTCACTTGTATTTTGTTGCATATGTAGTTAATTCCAGACAATTTTATGACATGTGTACGTTTGTGTAACCACCACCATAGCAAGATACTGAACAGTTTCATCCACACAATTATTTCTCATTTTTCTCTTTTATAATCATACCCACTTCTTTCTCCCCATTCTACTCTGCCCCTAGCTCCCGGCACCCACTAATCTGTTCTCCATTCTGTAATTGTGTCATTTCAAAATTATTATATAAATGGAAGATTCAGTATGCAGCCTTTTGGGAGTGACTTTTTTCACTCAATAAAATTCTCTGGAGATTCATCAAGCAGTATGTATCAATAGTTTGTTCCTGTTTCTTGCTGACTTGTATTCCAGGGAAGGTGTGTAACACTGTTTGTTTAATTATCAACCTTTTGAAGGACATGTAGGCTAATGTCAGATTTTTACTATTATGAATAAAGCTGCTACAAACGTTTGTGTACATGTTTTTGTGTGATAATAAGTTCTTATTTCTCTGGGATGCATGTCTAGTGGTGCAATTTCTGGTTAATTGCATGCTTAGTCTTATAAGAAATATCCCAACATTTTTGCAGTATTCTTTTTGTTAGAAGTGAGTTGCTAGATCTACCCACACTCAGAGGGAATTTATAACAAAAATGCATGCATAGCAGGAGGCACGGATCAGTGGGGGTCATTTTAGAGGTTGCCTAATACCTATCCTTGCTACCCCTTCAAGGTGTTTGAAGTTGTGTCTGTGTTTCTCTCAGATATGAAACCTTTTTATAAAATAGCCTTAAGGTGAAATCAAGCAGACCCAGATCGATTCAGGTTTGTGAAAATGCTTTGGGGAATTCTCCAATATTTCTGAATTTGATACTTCAGCTTACTCTTCTGCCTTTTGATTAGCAAAAGACTTAATTTGGGTCTATTTAAATATGGGATAGGTCTGTGCCTGACTAAAAAGATCACACACATTAAATTGCTATGAAAGCTTCAAGATGAGAGCTGGGCTTTGGGGAGAGACAAACTTACTTCCCTTTCTTAATCTGACTCCTCTTCCAACCTACACCAAGTCTTTCTGTCCAGGTTAGCAATTTGAATCACACCATCGCTCTGCAGCTGCCATCTGCCCCAGGCAGCATCTTCTGTCCCACCCTGGTCATCCTGGAGAGGACTTGAAACAGCGATTCCACACTTGTCTCCCACACCAATTTCTCTGATGATTTGGAGAACTTAAGTGCATAAGCACGGAGTGACGGTAAGGGCTTTTTTGTGCCTAATTCTGAATAAGGAAGATTAGTAAAAATTGAGTCAAATTGTTGTCACTCATAATGTGTACAACATAAATATTAATCTAAATATCACAATCAAAAATGTCCAAACAATATTATGCAATTGAGCCCAACATCTTAATAATATTCTTAACTTTTTAAAAGAGATACATTAAGAATAAATTTAGAAACAAATATTAACCTTAAATGTGAACATTCTATTCCAAACGAAGATGTGACTGGAAATAGTTATTTCTGTCTGTTAATTCCTCTCTTTCTTAACATCACTATTGGTAAGTTCTCTTCAACCCTCATCATTCCCCACTCTATTCCTCACAGTGAAGGTCCACTGCTAAATCTTCCATAGAATGCATCCTATAGCACATCCTATTCATTGATCTAATCCATCTTACTTTTATCACACTCTGATTTTTTATTTTTATTTTATATTGGAGTATAGTTGATTAACAATGTTGTGCTAGTTTCAGGTATCACACCTTGCTTTTGACTCCTGTTTCTCTGCTGATTAGCCTCAAAGTCACCTTATATTCAGACCATGGCCTCAGACATCAATGTAGTAAAAAATAGTGGAGTGGACATAACTCAAAATAAGACAGGGCAGGTAATCACAGCAAGTCCTGGGAAGTTAGAAAAAAATCAGGTACAATCCCATTTACAGTTCAGACATCATGATTTTTATTTTCTCTAATCTACCATCCTTTTATGCTGCTAGGTCTTTATATACATGTTTCCTTCTGCTTAAATATTCTTCTGCCCATGTTCACTTTGCTCATTCTTTTCTGGTCACTATTCAAACATCCTTTCATGAGAAGCCATTCCTTGATCATCCAGACCAGGTTAGATACCTGGACATACACTTCCATAGCTCTTTGTCATGGCCGTTTGCAACATAAATCATCATTCTGAGCTCATGTCTAATGCCAGCTTCCCCACTAGCTTGTAAATCCTGGGGAGATAGGTAAAATATTGTTTTTATTTACTACTGTATCTCTACATTCAGCACAGTTACTGAATCATATTGAGTGTTCAATAAATAAATTTTAGCTGGTTAATCGTGTCTGAGTTATTCAGTGATAAAAGCCAATGAATTTCTCATAAAACAGGCAGAATTCCAAGCAAGAACCCTGTCAGGATGAGTAGATCTAAGAATGAGTAGCAGGAATCCAGTCACAAGCACTACGATTCAAAAACATGTCTCTAAACACTAAGAAAATTGCACCAGGGAGAGAAAGATCTCTGTCACAGAGGGACCATGGCACTGGGTACCCCTGTGCAATGTACAAGGGTACATTGTGTGTGTCAAGTTCCTAAGAAATGGAATGTAAGACATGAACTTAATTTCAAATAGTCTTAAGCCTAGTTACAGGAACTGCATATTCCAAACAAAAATAAGATTTGTTTGATGCTGAGACATCATATTTTTTTCCACCTATGAACCAGATTTATTCCAGAGACCAAGCCAGTTTTGTGACTGAAGTTGAGAGGTTAGTGAGACAACTCTGGGGATTGAAAGATTGTGTGCAAAGACATCTAAGCTCACCACGATCTTTCCTATTATAATCAATCATTCTTCAAGCCCCTCTTATTGCACAAAGAGATAACTAAGGAATAGCTTCTTGGAGAATTTCAAAACTTACCCTCCCTTGGGATTCAATGTCTACAATTCACTTTTCACTATATCTCCAAAATTTTTCAGTTATGTGTGCATCATACATAAACTTTAATGCTTTCTTTTTCATCTGAGAGTATAAATGTTCATCAAAGTTATTTTTTTTTAGCTTGTCAATCTCTCAGATAGGTGTATACAACCACCCATACATGAGACAGTGGTGCTAGATGAATTATGCAACTGTGTACGAAGGATAGCTTACTGGAGATGTTAAAGATAATGTGAAACAAATACTATTTTCCTATCTTTCGGGAGAAGGGTGCCCATTATAACTGGTACGAAGCATCTAAGCACTCCATGGAAGCCTCATTGACATTCCCCAACTAAACTACTTTAACTTCAAAGTTTTCTTGTTGTTAGAATCAACTACATTACCTTGATACATTTCATTTCCTTTTCCAAAGCATCTTAAGTTAAAAGAACAAAAAGAGGAAGTGAATTTCTATCTACCCGACTAGACCAATAGAGACTAGATAGAAGTTCAATAAAACCATTATAGTTTTTGTAATAAGATTAAATCAGCTCTTGATTTAAGTACACAAGGCACTTTTTGCCAAATTATATTAGGCCCTTGGCAATTGCCACCATATTAAAGGAAAGGTTATTATTAAAGGCTATTTTCCCATATTACAAACGCTACACTTTGATGAACCCTAAGTGCTGCAAAATATCTCAATGTACGTCTTCGAGAAATGAGTCACTTTTCTGATGGTAGGATAGTTGGTTATCAATTTTCCTGTAAATTTTATACATGGTTGCTAATTTTCCAAACTGCAACACTGGTAAACTAACCCTATTCTAGCTACAATAATTTCCTAAATATTAGGCAGGCCCCTTTCCCTCAGAGTCCTCCATTAGCTGGGCATTACTCTTTTTTTCAAGCATTGTATCTATGTTCTATGGAATCTAGATTTTTCCCCTAAATAAGAAAAATTTAATATTTATTACTATTTATTTAATAATAAATCTTCTTATATATGGAACATATTTTATCTACTAGTGTCTGTTCTTATTTCTATAAATAGAATCATTGTACTTTAAAATTGTGAACCATTACATTCACATCATCTGATGTATGATAAGTAAAAAATAAAATCCAGGTTCATTGAAAACTTCATGTATATCAATAGCATTATGACTTTAATGAGGTAGTATTATATTTTTTAAAAACCTTACTTTTATTTCTGGGGAAAAATAATACTAAGTTATTATTAGTATTGAATAGTTACTTCACTGTTTATTACCTGTTAATTACAATTTGCATATAGAATCAAACTTTTCAATGACAAAAATGTCTAATTTTAAAAGGAAAGATTTTGAAAAATTGGCTATCATAAAAATTTTATTTTTGATCAAATGTATATTTTCTCTATGTACCAATACCTCAAAATATTAATTAATCAATTAATATTAATTAATTGAACTGAAAACATATGCTGGTATGAATGACATTTAAAGCAATACTATATTTTTAATGTTTCAGTTATTTTAATTAGTGTTCTGTGTTAGAAATTTAGGGCACCAATTTGTGAGGATAATCTTCATTTGTAAGAGAGAACACTGAACGCAGATAATCATGGAGCTGGGAACAGCTATGATTGTTGGCATACTTTGAGAGTCCAGAGCTTTCCGATGAATATTGCACTGCTCTGTAACCTGGTAATTTTTTCTCTGTGTCAAGAATCTCATCTTGGTGACTGGGCTTATGTAGCTCCTTCTTGAAGTAGGCATCAATGCAATGTTTGGGTATTTTCATTTCAATTTTGGTGGAGGGGGCCAATGACAAATTTCTTTTGTGTTCAGCATAGAGAAACTAACCAGAGATTCAATTACAAGTAGGAAGCTGCTTCAGGAAAGCCACATTTTTGCTTCTGCGGTGACCAGTAGAGTTGATCTGTAAATGACACTATCTCTAAGTTTTCCCACATGGTAACAAAAGGGCTTTTTTCAGTGGCTCAACAGCTTTTCAGTCACCTCTTCAGTAGGATAATAACTAGATATATTGCCAGGTTTGAACACTTGGGTGCCACCATTCTTCTTACCAGCAACTGGCTTGTGACAGTAGCAAGAACCATCTCCTTTTGCCTCTCAATGTTGGATTTAACTGCCGAACTTTTCCTCTTGCACATGGCTTTCCTTGGATGGGGAATGCCTGCAGATCCCTCTGACTAAGACAGAATTTCAGCTGTAGTGGGTTTCCCTTTCTTGGGCATTTTTGCCCTGTTGTTTTCCTTCTTAACCTTGCCACTGGCATCACCCTTCCTTTGCTTTTTCCTCCTTAATGTCTGGGTTTCCAGCTTTATTTTACCACCATCTTGCATGACAGGAGAGCACAATACAATTTTTAAGAGTCTTTTTCATCTTACAATTCTAAATAATTAGAATTTTAAATAGTAATATCGATACAATGGTTTCCATCTAGTTTTATTTTTCTTAGTAAAAAATAGAAGTTAAAAATATTTCATTTGGTGAAATCTTGACTCTTAGATCCATTCACTTTATATTATGTTACTGCTATGCAGTCAATCTCACATTTCCCCATATGGCTATACCTATACATATGACAAAATCCAATGTAAGGAAAGGAAAGAGTGAAAAAAAAGGGGGGCGGTGGGAGAGTCTAAAAACTAGAACCAGAGATTTTTCATCACCTTTAGTTAATGCTAATGCATTTCTTACAATTCAAATCATTAAAATTCCTAACAGTGTTTTCTGGAACCAACAGTTGTGAGCGTACTGTCAGCACTGCAAGCAAACATTCAATGTGAGTTTCTATTTTAATAGAAATCTTGATATGCTCTGTATCATAAACATGCTACATAAAATAAATGGGATTTTCTAGAGTTCCTTTTTTCTCTCTATAATAAACAGGAGTACCAATGAATGATGGAGTTGAATACCCTGCTATTTATTTCTATGTTGCAGAAAACATAGAAAGGGCATCAAAAATAACTAGTGTTTATAGTACTTGGAAAGTTTGTGATGGAATTACACATTGTAAAATTAGCTAATTGACAAAGTTGTTATAACACTGAGTTTGCATTTTATATTTTTTAAGTACAAACACAAAAATGAAACTACATATATGAGATAGTCATGAGAATGGTATTTATACCTGCTATTTAATATAACTGAATGTCTTTTTTCTCCACATGTGGTATTTTTAATGCTCTTTACTAGTATATATTCATAAGGTTTCAGGTACAGAACTATATAATTAGTATTTTAGCTAACTGAGAAATATTACACAGGTACTTTATTAATCATTTTAAGCAAACCGAGGATAAGACATTTGTCATTCATTGTTGTATTGATATGTATACTAAACCTTCACACACATATGTGAATAAATAACTGCTTTTCAAAGAATTAAAGTAAATATTAAAAAATTCTTAACACCAAAAATATAAAAAATAAAGGTTGGTATTTATCTTATGATTCAGAAGATTCTACTAAATTTCAATTTTAGGCAAATACATGATATCATGGGAAAGGTATTTCAAAAAATTCTTGTTATCAACTCGTTTATATGGTATTTGCTTCTTTCTTGAGACTCTAGGATTCAAAAATTATTCCAGTTTTAATTTAGTTTAAGAGTCATGAGGGAAAGGGTAGTCATTTTTATTTTGGATTCCCAGTTCTGTAAACTTTACCTCTAATGCAATCCAAAAAATCCTCAAAGATGTCATCTGGTTCATTTATTGATAAGGCTTGTAAGGTACAGAGGCCTGTTACCCATAGACCCTGAAGAAAGACAACATGGCACAATGAAAAGAGCTGGGACCTTTAAGCATAGGTGCAAATCTTTGCCCTGACACTTATTAGGCATGTGAATTTGTGCAGGTTAGTCAACCATAAAGGTGCCAAATCAGCCTCATCCCTGACCCATTTTGTTCCGGATGGTTATACAGAATGATAGAATGTGTGCAAACATCTCCACTTAGTGCTAAGCTCATTGTTGTCAAGCCCAAGTCTTATTCATTTTTCCATAAGCCATATTTCTTACTCAAGGGATGTGTGGATATTATAGAAAAGATGAAGTGGAATTCACCAGTTGTAAAAGGAGATCACTGTAGAAAAATGACAATGAAGAAAAGTCAGTAGATAATACTTAGACTACTTCATGAAGAGCAAACAACTCAGAAGTATGGGCTAGTGGTGCTAGCTTTATAGTCTCCCTGGGCCAAATGAATCACACCCTCATGAGATAGATTTCTCCTGGGAAACATTTTTAGTGACACATCATGCTCCACCTTAAATTTATTCTGTTAAAAAAGAAATCTCATATCTAACACATCTAGTTTAAGGTTTGAGCTCTGCAGCATATATTTTAAACAGAGAAAGCCATTCTCCAAAGTCCTAACACAGTTTTCATCATTAAAAAGGCACATCTTCAGGGCTTCCCTGGTGGCGCAGTGGTTGAGAGTCCATCTGCCGATGGGTTCGTGCCCCGGTCCGGGAAGATCCCACGTGCCTCGGAGCGACTAGGCCCGTTAGCCATGGCCGCTGAGCCTGCGCGTCCGGAGCCTGTGCTCCGCAACGGGAGAGGCCACAACAGTGAGAGGCCCGCGTACAGAGAAAAAAAAAAAAAAAAAAAAGGCACATCTTCAGTAAAATTACAATAACCGTAGCAATAGCCTTATCTGTTCTCTGCCAGGTAAACAGCAATAATATTCTAAAAGCAATCTCTTAAAAATAGTTCTAATCCTTGCTGACTTACATGACAAATATTTCTTTGAATGGAATTACAGTTTGGGGAATAGAGGCAGAATGAAGGAAAAAAATTCGCTCTAATATACTTATACAGACCTGAATCTCAGAAACAGTGGCTGACTGTGGCAAAAGTTTGACTCAAGAGTATTGCTATGTGCTTTCTTTTTTCCAAATGCTGCAAATAAGGCAAACGGCTTTCATACAGCAGAGCCAAAACTACAGAGTAAAATACAGCAGAGACCAAAAATTTATATTAAGTTCTTCATTCCATTCGTTGGGAAGTTGAAGCAGTAGTCAAAAAGACATTCTAGGATTTGTTCATCTCCTTATATGTGAGCTTAGTCTAGAAGTTAAGTCTAATCACAACTAAATTGGTGTAGACTTTCTATCTTGAAAATAATCTAGCAAGATGAAAGCAATAAAAATACACATTGGGTTTGCAGTTGGATTCTGCCCATGATAGAATTATAAGACAGAGTTATATATTTAAGCCATTAGTAACATGAGCTATCAATAAGAAAGTCACTGTATTGAACTCAAAGCATTATCATATTTGACAGAAATGTTTTCTTAAATCTTAGGTACATTATTTTTCAGGTCATTTGGTCCCTTTTAGAAAACTACAACTTATCACCACTATGTTTAACAATCGAGTGAATTGTCACATTTCTAAATAATGTACATATTTTAGGCATCGTGCTGACATTTTGATAAAGTCATTTTACTTGGGAAAAGAGTTACTATTTTTCATGCATCACAGTTTGCTTCCGAGGGTCATTTCAGTTTCTTTTAATTGTACTTAAATGTTTCTGCCCCTTTCCCCTTGGTGTTTGTTAGTTGCTTTTAATGTGATTTCAGAATTGTAAATGGCTCAACATATTGGTAAGTGAATTTTTGAGGGTTTTTTTTTTCCCCCATCTAGATCAGTGAAGTAAACAGGGTGAAAGTAGAGAGTGGCATTTCTTCCTAACAGGTTTTCATTAAAGGAGGTAGTGAGTTAATGCAAATTTTTCCTGAGAGTATAGTTTATAGAATATGCATTTCATCAATACTATTAACTTATTTGTGCTTTAACTAATGTTTTCTTAAGATCCATGTAGGTTTTTCCAGCATGATGCTTTTACTACTATTATTTGCACTGCTATTAGGATCAGGGAAAGCTAGCTAAAGATTTCCATCACCATTTTATGGGTGGTAAACTCAAATGTTAACAGGGGCTAGGAAGGTATGTAAGGGGCAAAAATGGCTCACTGTCAAAGAATAAGAAATAATAGGGACTGAGAGAAGAAGTCTCATCCAAAGGGATCAGCTGTTACTCAGTCTTGACCTATAAGAGTCACCCATCAGGTCGACCAGAATATGTCTCTGGGCCAACTTCAGCCTGCAGGCTATCAATCTGTAACCGTTGTTTTAGAGATCAATTTGGTGAGGGTTAAGTAACATAAACCGAACTAGGCTGGTGTTTGTGGGGAGGTCGAAGCTTAGGGAGATGAACTCTCGCATCGATGGCTGGCTTCATGGGTGCACAATCTGGGTCGCTGGAGGAAGCCCCACATTTAGAGGGCCCACGCTTGGTTCAGTGGTCTGTTGTGTGGTCTTGAAATTCTTATTACTTTTGAACAAGGGGCGCCCCAGATTCATTTAAAACAGGGTGCAGTAGATTACATGGTTGGTCCTGATCTTGTTCAAGGAAATATTTGAAGCACTTTTCTCCTGAATGAGTGACTATACCTCTCTGCAAACTTCATTAACTATTGGGGAGTGTTAGAAACGGAGGAATTACTATGCTATTGTCAATCTGCTCAGCTTATTTCTTTTGTGGATTTGAATATACTGGTTGCCTTCTCCCCATTACTCTCTGTATTCTGTATTACTTACCTGCAAAAAGAAGGCAAGTCGTCTGATTCATCACAGAAAGAGACTAAGATAGAAAATCAGTAGTTCTAGCTTTAAAATTACTTGATTGGCTAAAAGATTTAAGGATTTCCCAAAGATAGACCATCAGCTTCCTTTCTTTCTTTGAATTAAATATAAAAAATTAAAAAGATTAAAAAAAATTTTAACCCCAATGATATTGACAAACATGGTTTTCACCCCTCTTAGTTGTTTCTTATTTGTATGTGGAATATATTATCACTTAAATTTGTCATTAGAATTGGCCATTACTAGTGATTTACACCTAATATCTGATTTTAGAGTCAGTCGTCTGTCTGAAACAGAGTCAAGTACAGCACAGACTTCTCTGGCGTTCACTAAAAAGCCATCTAACCTTTTTGTAGATCCCTAGACACCTGTAATCCACCAATTTCCAGCTCATAGAAAAAAAAAGGTATGAGCATTTAACTTTGAATCTTGGGAGCAGAACTCTTAGCTGGATTAATTTATTTTTCTTACCCATCAATGTTTTAGATTTATATCCACTTTCCTGTTATATTTGATGCCAACCCACATTCCTCTGTTGTGGTGCAGGTATGACTAAGTACTGTCTCGTTCCGCTGAATTGAGCTTCATTTGTCTTGGGTTCTACAGGCTGGCTGCATACATGACAGCACACAGTGACAGTAATTTGCACTGATCTGCCCCCACTGCTAGTCCTGCTGCTACAAATAGCAATTGATTATTATGCTGTAGTGTTATTGACTGTCACTATGAACACAAGATTTATTTCATTTTTAAAGTAACTTGCTGAAGATTTGTTTAGTATAAAAGCAAGACAAGGAAATATTCATTTCTAAGAATTATTTGCAGTCACAAATGTAACTTTAAATCCTGGTCATGAAACATTTACTTTAAATCATAGTAAACAAAAACTTTATTGTGGTATTTATTTTAGTGTAATGTAAATAAATAATTTCCAAAAGCCATGAGAAAATCAGTATAAAACTGAAATATTTTTCCTATCCCCAATTTCAGAAGAGATACACACAGAAAATGACTAGATACCTTTTCATCTTTTGTTTTTTTCCTTATCGGTAAATGCTTTCTCTGTTCAAAAAAAAGTTGGAATCCTATTTCATACACATTTATTTCTTGACCTATCTGCTATTCTGAAGGTCTCAGTTCTTCCAGGACCCTATAGTATCTCACCCTTTTTACTCTTCTCTCCCCACAAACTGACCAGAAAAGGTTCTTGTGTTTACAACTACAATTATGCAGATTTGTGGAGTTAATATTTATTGAGTGCATTGGTGACCGATATATCTTAATTTGTAAATGTGTGCCTTCCTAAACTGCACATTAAACTTTCTCTATCCTTTGAAGCACATTATTAGGTAGCAAAACTGATTTCTTTTATTATGCTGTGGCATCATGAATCTTACATCTTAACTACACCCGCAAGTATACTATTTCTGTCTGAAACTAAAAATTTGGGTTGTATGTAACACAAAGTTTAGAAAACAAAACTAGAAAGAGAACTACAGAAAACCTCAAAGACCTAACCGTCTAGTGCCTCTCTGCTCTCTGAAAGACACTCTGGGGCAAGTACAGTTCATGATTGAATGGGCCTGTGAGAACTTCAACATTCCTGAGTGGAATAACCAATGGATGGGTTCTTATAGTTTGTGATAATAGAAGAGTTTTAGAGATCCTGTCTTGCCATTTAATTTGAATTCCTTTGGTACTTTTTTCCCAAGTATTTTATTTTATTAAAAAATAAATAGAAATCCTTTTATCTGATCAGAGGTAACTGGAAAGAAATGCTTAAATTCAATATCTTTCTGAAAGGTAATCTATTCCCAGGTCTGAACTATACTGTTACTGGGGTGGCTTAGCTATTTGTGGTTAGAAAGTGATTTCACCTTCTATTTTGAGATTCCCCAGCATCCATAAATCTGCCAAATGCAATTTTAAAAGCATATTTGTGCTAAAATTGCTGTTATTGCTGGATAATTTAACTTTTCTCTATACTAACAAAGGAAGAAAAGTACGTACAGGAATTACAGAACAGAAACAGGGATAGTCAGTCCTATGCTTTGTTTCAGATTTGGTTTAGATTTTAACATTTTTCCACATTCGACAGTACTCAAAACCTGTTTATGGGACTTCCCTGGTGGTGCAGTGGTTAAGCATCCACCTGCCAATGCAGGGGACACGGGTTCGAGCCCTGGTCCAGGAAGATCCCACATGCTGCGGAGCAACTAAGCCTGTGCGCCACAACTACTGAGGCTGTGCTCTGGAGCCCGCGAGCCACAACTACTGAAGCCCGTGCGCCTAGAGCCCATGCTCCACAACAAGAGGAACCACGGCAATGAGAAGCCCACGCACTGCAACAAAGAGTAGCCCCTGCTAGCCTCAACTAGAGAAAGCCTGCGCACAGCAACGAAGACCCAACACAGCCAAAAATAAAATAAATAAATAATTAAACAAACAACAAAAAGAAAGAACTATCTTCTAAAACAAACCCAAAAACCTGCTTAGAAGTATGTAGATGTAAACCATAAATGGGTAGTACGAATTGTGTATTTTGGGTAAACTAAGGCTGTCAGATATTAGTAAAGGGAATTTCCACCAATATTGTAATAATTAGAACTCTCATTGGTTGAAGGAAAGTGGACAGCTTTTCCAAGGCAGCCACTGAGGCAACGGAAGTCTAGAATAGTTATCTTTCAAAAGTTATATATATATATATATATATATATATATATATGTATATGTGTGTGTGTGTATATATATATATATATATATATACATATATATATATTTACATGTGAAAAGCAAATGACAGTTACTATTCATTTCACAGCCATGACATAATTCAAATTAATGCTAAACAGCTATGTATTTATCAATTAGCATTATTTTCCCATCCCTCTCTGACTCCCTGTATTGTTGTAATTCCATCAAATAGTCATTTGCTTTTTTATGGTAATAATCCCTTCACATTCTTTCCTTTCATCTGTACCCTTGTGTGCTATTTGTGTTCTGCTAAATCCCTCTTATAGAGGCCTATGTGTTCCAAGAGCTTGATGAATAATTGGAAATGTTTTATCCCTGAGCTTCAAAAAAGTGCTAGAAATAATTATAAGCAAACATCTTCTGTAGTGTCCTGTATCAATCCAATCCCTGCTTTATGCTGTTTGTACTTTAGATAGAGAAGGAAACAGCGAGATCTTGGTTACCAGCTCTTGCAGCATAAAGGGGACAGATGTTTCAGTTTCCATCTTTTTTTCTTCTGTCTTCTCTGTTCTTTCTGGCAGCTTGGGCTGTTCACTACAATACGTTCCACAGTTAGTCAAGCCTGTAATCTCACAAGGTACAATTAATTATTGATCAATCAAAATGAAATTCATAATCCTTTTGGCAACTTGTGCTGTACTTGAACTTCTCTCATGCCCATAAAATAGCTTAATGGTCTACAGTATAATGAATATGAAGGATATGAACTAATGTTCAAAGAAGCAGGCAAATCCTACCTTTCTTGCTTGTGCCAATTCAGGATTATTCTTCACCACGTACTACATACTGCTAAGTTTTCTTCAACAAATCAGCTAAAGATTCAAGCCTTCCCCCATCCCCATCCTGACCTTAGATGGAGAGCTTTCATATCTTCTCCAAGAATTTGATTCCATTTAAGATATTTACTTAATGTTTGAATGTATATTTTCTATTCTTCAGTTTTTTCTACATAAACCAATTTAGTCAGATAATAAGGTAGCTCTCATGAGCCATACAGTTGTTTTCAGTACCACAATGTACTGTTTCCTCTGAACAGGCAGTTTACCTACATTAAAAATGAGGTACTTCATGTGTCAAAGAATAATGACTCCCCTCCTTCTCTTAGTGAAAATACAGATTAAAGGGGAAAAAATCCCCAAACCCTGGTAGCTTACATATGATGTATATGCAGAAGGATATTACAGCTGATTTCTAGCCACCTATTCATTCAAAACTTATTGAGAGCCTCCTATGTGCAAAAGGTCTTGCTCTGAGGGATACACAGAGAGTAAGATGGAGACTGGCCTATGAGAGTCTGGGAACTAAGCATTGTCATAGTACCTAATGACAAAGTCTTCAGTGGAAGGATTTTGGCTCTAGGGAGTAGAGGAGCTGAGGAGAAAAATATAAATTTTTAGTACATGGGTAACCAAGCTCATACATTTGCTATCAGAATGGTATCTTCCTCTAAGAAACACATTCATGCTACAACCCAGACAACCTTCAGTCCATCTGGGCATTGTGTGCTTAGTGCCCCACCAACCACTGTGTTTGCAGTACTGGCTTGCTACCTACCAAGATGAGCTTCCTTTCTACAGGCTTTGTATGATGTGAGGCTCGGTCGGTGAATGAAGATGACTGCTGTACCCACAGCTGATAGGTTCCTTTAACTTCCCAACTTTGTTTCCATCTGGGTAGCTCAGTTCTAGGGCTATCTCTTGTTTCCCATGAGATTTCAGTGTGCAGTTTTGCCTTGTTACAAACACTATTAAGCAAACAGAAACCCAAAAGATTTAAGAGAACCTGAGTAACATTCTAATCCTCATAGACAAGAGGGGCCAGTCCAGATATTCACTAAAGTAACCACACTTCTAGGTGAAAGTGTGTAGAGCCATAGAAAGATGTAAAGACATAATGCTTCAAATAGAAAGACCATTTGTGATTGGGGGAATCAGGGAAGGTTTTCATATTTCATGGGCAGTTGAGCTGGACCTCATAGGACAGGTCGTTTTCATCCAATGCAGATTGACTGGGGATAAGCAGTTGGTAAGCAAGATGGAAGGAACCCTTGAACAAAGGTCAGTGACAGGAAATATGGCCATGTTATTTAGTGTTTATTTGCTTTCATTGTATGTCTACCAGGCAACACCAACCTGTTCTTAAGGTTGTTGATGCACTTGATAAGTACACAAATTAAGTGAGTTTGAGACCGAACATTTCCAAGTGGTAAAACAGTTCACTTTCAGAGTGTTTCTCAGTTATTTTCTACAAGGTACCATATCCTCTCCACTCGGAACTGGATCCTTCATGTCCTGTTCCTGCCTCTGCTTCCCATGGACCTATGAGGGTGTTGCTGCCCCAGAGACACCCACTGAGATGTTGAGGGGGAATGCACAGCCTCTCTCTTCACCACACAACCTAAATGAAGAGCAGGCTCTCCCCTGGAATCGTCACAGAACAACAGAAGTTAATTTGCCAGTCTTCCCAACTTTTCTCCTGGTTTGAAGATAACGATAGAGAAGAAGAGCAGGATAACACTGCTTCCTTTGTGGTTGCCCTCACAGCTGTACCTTACATTCATCCTTGGGGATCTTTACATGGCATGAGTTTGCCTGGATCCCAGTCTTTCTCAAGGTCACAGAATAGCCCAGCACCTCAACCAGGAGACTTCTAGTGTATCTTAACCTTGGCATCTGGATGAGCTTCCAGAGACCCGATTGCCTCTCCAACAGTCTAGGACAAAACTTCAGTTTGATCTCAGCCTAGGATGCCTGAAATGCTCCTAGAGATACTCTTTATCTGCTGACAGAGGCATTTGCTCCCAGCGAGAAAATCAGGTTACAATGTCAATGTCCAACCTGAAACAGATTTACTATGAGCTAAGGAAACCTAAGATTTTAAGGCATCTTTCAAGACTTCCTACGTGATTTTATGCTTGTGGTTTTGTATCTTTTTTTCTTAAAGAATCCCCCCTCACAAATGGTATGAGTTTCAGGCACCACAAAACCTAGATCTGACTCTCCTTCCAATACTAGAGTTTTAGAGTTTTTCATCTGAAGTTACATCACCCGTGAGACCTTCCCAGTCCCAGGCTAGAGCAAGCTCCCAACTCTCACCCAACCCTTTTCCATGTCCCACCTCCATCCTGTGGTGAGACTCTTTTCTCATATCCTTTCTCCTGTAGAGTTGACCCTCCATATCTGTGGATGCAGAACCTGCAGACATGGAGGTCCAACTGTACTACATCCTTTTATATAAAGGACTTGAGCATCCATGGATTTTGGTCACCATGGAGGATCCCGGAACCAATCCCCTGCAGATACCAGGGACGACTGTACTGTTTTCAGTTTGTTATTACCTACAGGATGTGATCAACAAGAACATAGACACAGACACACCATACACACATCTCCAGGATCTCGTTGATGTATAGCAAACTGTTTAAATGCACAGAGAAAATATTCTTTGGAAATAAATATTTATTGTTTTGGCAAGGTTGGTGAAAAGGGAAGTAACCTGATCAGAACAAAGTTTTAGCAAAATTAACCACAGCATACGTCATGTCAGGAGGGCAGATCAAGAACACATGCCCCAATTTTTTTTTTTCAGCCCAGATCCCTCTGGGCCCTTAAGAACAAATTTCCATGACTAAGGGGGTCACTGAAACTCTTTACATGATACAGCAGCAGCATCTTCACTGATGACTTCAGCCCTAGGCTGTAGAAGGTTGAGTGCTCTGAATCCGAATTCAGATTCTGGAAAATAAAAGCTGAACTTGGGGAACTTCTTCGCTCTCATGAATTGCAGTGGACATCTTTCCCCCAAGATTCCACACCCTGATGAACTGAAAAGCAGAACACACACTCTTTTCCTAATGTGTACTACTTAGATTTTCAATGGACTCATCAAAGCTCCTAGGGCTGTTCTGAAAGTGTCTGGGTCTCTCTGTTCCCAAATCCCTAGTGAAACTGGCCTCCAAGAGGTATTTGAAGTCTGCATACCATGGAGATCTGCCTTCAGTTAGAAGTACCCGGTGTTGTGGAAAGACCTTGAGCTCTAGACTTGACACATCTGCCTTTGACTGAGGGTGACTAAACTCTTGGCCTCTGTCTCCTCATCTCCAACCCTCCTCACAGCATTGTTAGGGAGATTAACTGACATGCTATACCTAAAACACTTGATACTCAGTAAATACTCACTAAATGGTGGCTACTTCTATTAAGTTCTAAAACAATTTGGGAAACGTCATGACTGAGAATCTTTGCTTTAGTTCAACTGAGTTATAATTTTCTTGCTTGGGGTTCCCTGATTATAAATGTGAAAAAGTTTAAATGAGTATGTATGTGAAAATTACTGTGTTACAAACTGATTTTTACCTGATATCATATCATATCATTTCTCTCTAAATGTAGAAAAAGTCTCTACTCTATATAATATATTGACCAGGATCTGGAAAAAGCTCTTTAGGAATAATTAATTTTAAAATCTGTATTAAATATATTTGTGCACATGCTTATAAAAATCACAATTCAAAACATTAAATATGTATATAAATATATACTTTCTCTCTCTTCAGAGGCAACCGCACAACTTTAACCATGTCATAACAGTGAGGGAGTCATCACAGAAGATAGCAAAATGTACAGAACTACGTTTTCAGCATCTTAATATTTCCTGACATTGAGAACATTATACAGAAATGTAAGTAGAAATGACAGTCCGATACTTGTAACTTTAGAAATGAGATACAGAAAATACAATTATTATGAGAGAACAGGATGGTATTTTGGGGAGGAATTGCATTTCCCTCCAACTCGTCCCACATAAAATTTGTCATTTCACAATGAAAACTTGTTGCTCTAATACAGGGGTCTACAGACTTTTTCTGCAAAGGACCAGGTAGCAAATGTTTAGGTTTTGCTGGCCAGATGGTCTCTGCGACACAACAAAGCTGCCAGATTTGGCTCAGGGTCTTTAGTTTGCCAAGCACTTTTCTAAAGTAACATATGACAAAAGGAAGAACACAAAGCAAGGATAAAAGAACCTGAAGGAGGAGATGATAAAGTTACAGACAGAGAGGTATTGCAAAAAAAGAGGACAGTGGTAGTACAGAATGGAGTTCATGCTCTTTATCCATTCATTCCTATCACTCTATGGCAGAAGACTTCCATCTCAGGGTATAACACTGGGTATATTGATGCCAGGTAACTTGCTTTATTAGGAATTTACATTTCATGGGATAGAATATATTATTTCCAAACCCCAGGGTTTTGATACTTAAAGTAGTCTGAAGTTATTCAAATTGCCTCATCTACTCCTAGGAGTTTCAGTTCAACCCTGACTACCAAGATCCCAGCAACTGACCTCTGAGAAAATTCCATGTTTCAGAGGAGAGATAAATAAGCATTTTATCCCAGCCCCTTTCCCAGTCAGCATAATGACACCACCACAAACTCCATGAATCTAGCATAAAGAGACACATTTGCTGCTTAATGCTACTTAGTTTGTGTTATTTAAATCTGGAGCCTGAGCTTTGTGAACTCATGATGGAACAACTTTGGCAAATAGAAAAGTAAACTTTGCTTCAGTGGAAGATTAGTCCGGAGGCCCAGTGGACATTTCACAGCAGTAAAATCCATGCAAAATGAATTTGGGCAAGAATAGTCTGTCTAAGATATCAATTTGCCCAAAAAATATATTTATAGACTATTATTACATCTAGGGGAAAAAAGCACTAGATTGAAAGTGTAAAATTTCATTGATAAAAATGATCCATTCTCAAATGTCAACCAACATTAACAGGGAGAATTTGACACTTTTAAATAAAAAATGATGCGTAAATTACACAAGGAATCTATGGAGACACCTTCAGTTCTTATTTTCTCCTCTATCCTGCTCTAAAACATGCAATAAATCTTTTTCAATTGGAGAGGTTTAATCTGTATATATAAGGAGACTTAAGAGGCACTGCCTTTTCTTCCTGGGCGCCTGTGTGCAGGGCTTTTTTCAGATATTGATTTTGAAAGTGATACCACACCAGAAGGTACATTGATATGGTGTCGGGTAAAAGAAAACGGCCAAGAATACTTGCAGTCTAATCAAACCTCTGTCCAAGCCCCACACTCTGATGAAATCCAATCAATAAAGACGATTAAATGACACATACAGAGTCACCAATATTAAATACACTCCATTTCCTGTACAAGAGATTGATGACACAAAGTGGACAAGATAAAACTTGACTCTGCAGGTTTATTTACAGGGTCTGTGCTGTATATAAATGTGAGTATGAAATTTTGACTCAGTCACTATTTGCCTTACAAATTAAGGTGCCAACTGGGCATCTACAAACCACCTGTGTTGGATAGACTATGAAGGGCAGCAAATCATAGAGGGTATGATTTCGACAATAATCATTTGGAGGAGACTAGTATTTATTTTAACATCTGGTATTTGGTTTTATGATGGAAGAGACACAGGAGACAAGGAAATAATAAGACTAACAATAAAAATAGGTATGATTTATTGAGAGTTTGCTATGAGCCAGCCAATATGCTAATTGCTTTACAATTATTATCTCATCTACAAATATCATCTCACTATATTTTCAGGGTTGAGGAAACTAAGATTAAGATGCGTTCAGTGGTAGAAAAGTGGGAGAGATGAAAATTGAACTCAGCATTGCCTGACTCCAAAGGCAGCCTCTCCAACAGGATGACCCAAATCCATTGCTAATTGTGACTATGATCTTGGAAAACCTATCTATGTCCGTTTCACTGTAGTCTTCTTCTTCTGTAAAGTGAGAGTCTTGAACTAACTAACCTAAAGTGTCTCTCTTGATCTAAATGTCTAAGAATTGGTGGTTGCACCATGCCTGACTGCTAGGTATTTATAAATTGTGAATAATATCACCTAATCAAAATTGCTCATTTATTGCTCATTGTTAAGAAAGGGTATGTTTTCAAGGGTCGCAAATGTTTTGCTCCTTATTTTAAGAGGGATGACACACTAAGAAAATAAGAAAAAATATTTGGAGACAAGGCTTAGTTCACTGGATTCAGTAGTATTTTTGAACTTTCTGCCAAGGGAACCCTTTAGTGGCTTGGCATGGTGGAGATTATGGGAGAAGCTGGCTAGTTCCAACTACCAAGTACTTCTCCTTAGACTCAGGCAGTGGGCCTCAGCATTTTTTCTCATCAGATTATATCGCTTTTGAAAAACAAAATCATTGTGCTCTCAATTTAATCAAGCTCTGAAAAGTAAATTAAATATACACACGTCATCATTTTAAAATATTTTACAAAACACATATATGGCTTACCATGTGCCAGTTACTATTTGAAATGCTTTATAAATATTAATGTATTTCTTGCTCATAACAACCCATGGGGTAGGTACTTTTACATTACCCCCATTTGTTTGTTTGTTTGTTTGGCCACATCACGAGGCTTGTAAAATCTTAGTTCCCCCACCAGGGATTAAACCCCACCAGATATTGAACCTGGGCCCTCGGCAGTGAAAGCTCAGAGTCCTAACTACTGGACCGCCAGGGAATTCCCAACATTATCCCCATTTTGTAGATGCAGAAATTAAGACAGGGAGAAGTCAGTAGCCCATGTAAAGGCATCCAGGTGAATGGATGTACAGAACCAGGATTTGAACTGAGGCATCTGACTCTAGAGAACTTACCCGTAGCCATTAGGCTCAGCTGTTCCTGCTGTGCTTAGGAAGAAGTTTTATAAAGAAGGTAAACATTTTTAAAGATGTTTACAAGAAGTAAAATAAAAAGCCTTTTATGCTATTGAAAGGTATGGTAGGAAGGCAGTAAACCTATAGAAAGTATTTCCCTTGAAGAAGGTCAGACTAAATTCACTCTAGAGAAAGGACAGGAACAGATATGGCCACAAATTCAATTCACGCAAATCCCCAGACAGCTGACAGGCAATTATGAGTTTTGACTACTTTTACCACTACTGACATTTTTGACACATAAGCGAGTATTGGGAAGTATTTCACCAGAATTCAAAATATCAGGCAAAACTTCTGGACAGTGACTTCTTTAAGAAAAATCTTATTCGCTGATCATTCTCAGAGTAATATATTTTTTATGTTTTTAAGAGCAAGAATAAGAATGAAAAATATCTGTTTGCTTAACTTAGTAACCTGATTCTATCAATAGTTAATTCCTGCCCTTTGCCTAAGAGGCATCATGGCCACCAGCCTCACCTATGTCATAGTTACTTTTTTGTCTGCCCTTTTTTTTGGTCTCTTTTCCCCCTGGAAGGTAATCTCACTGATTTCCTTTGTCTAGTTATGCAAAATAGCAAATGTCAAAGCTTGGAAACTGGTAATTTGGCAATTTTAGACAATCACCTCATAACCACGTTTTAGTACACCTTTGAAGCAGGAGAAGTTCAAAGGCTTTGAAAAGACAACTTTTGCTTTGCCTGTTACTATGAGTCATTTGAAGTAATTGGTCTTGTCTGATGTATGTTTTGAACTGAGGAAGTAGAGCTTTCTTACCACAATCAGATACAGGTTTTTAGCCGAGGAAGTGGAGTTTTCCTCACAGATGTAGATGCATGCTTGATAAGGCAGAAAACAGACAGATGTGCCTCTATGCACAAGGGAAGAGGTGTGGAGAAGGAACCAAATAAAACAGTTGAGAAAATTCCATGAAGCTACGGTAAAGTGCTTTTGGAAGCCGTCCCAGTTAGGAAATTTCTCACAAGCAAGCAACTCATAATTTAGACACAGACTTTAGACTTTAATTTTGATACCTACCCAAACCTACCTATTATCCTCATTATGTTAAAAGTGGGTCAGTGATTTGCACATAAGTAAACTGGGTAAAGGAAAATCATCTTCTTAAAAGAATATTAACTAATATTTTTACTTCTCTTTTACAAATATGGCTCCTAAAGTCAGCTTTGCTTCATTAGGTTTTTTTACAGTGACGACTGATGTTTCAGAAGCTATCTCATGAAAAATAAATGGCAAAATGTTCAACTCCAGAGAATATACCCATTTATGTTAATTTCTTTTGGCACCTTCCTTCAATAACATTTGTTAATGGTTTTCCATGTGTGTATATGTGTGTAAATAAAGGAAGAAGACCAAAAATAAAACAAAACAAAACAAAAAAAAACTGAAGCAAATATACATACACACAAACATTTCAAACAGAAAGAAAAGAAAGTTTAGTTATCTTTTTAAATATTTCTCATAAAACATTAGGTCAACAAATATTTATTGAATGCTTACAGTGGGTTAGACACTGGGCCAGAAAATAGAATACATAGATTATCACAATCCCTTTCTCAAGGAGTTTACAATCTAGCAGGCAAAAGGACAAAATGGCATGTATAATAATAAGCAAAAGTCATCAAAGGGAAGCATGCACAGGAGAGAGCAGACTATGGCTTCCTGAAAAAAGTTAGTTAACTACTTGGATCTTAATGAAGTCAGTGCCGCGGCATGGACTTTCCAGGAAAAGGAAATAGTCTATGCTAAGGTACAGAAACATGAAAGGGTATAATCTATTTCCAAACCACCCACACTTAGTGTAGCTGGAATTTGGGAGAGAATCAATGAGAGGATGGGGACTTCCCTGGTGGTGCAGTGGTTAAGAATCCACCTGCCAATGCAAGGGACACGGGTTCGAGCCCTGGTCTGGGAAGATCCCACATGCTGCGGAGCCCATGCGCAACAACTACTGAGCCTGTGAGCCACAACTACTGAGCCTGCGTACCACAACTACTGCAGCCCACGCACCTAGAGCCCAAGCTCTGCAACAAGAAAAGCCACCACAATGAGAAGCCCATGCACCGCAAGGAAGAGTAGCCTCCACTCACCACAACTAGAGAAAGCCTGTGCAGCAACGAAGACCCAATGCAACCAAAAATAAATAAATAAATAAGTTTTTTTTAAAAAAAAGAGAGGATGAAGAGTGAAAGGGGAGGGAAAATTGGTAAGAAAGGAGGTGGACACAACTGGAATCACAGAGGTGAATAAGGTGACATCTTAGGACAAGTGAGAGCAGAATTTGAGCAAGATGAATAGGAATGGTCACAGAATTGATGAGACACACTAGAGTGATTTTTCAAACATTCAGTGAAAGAATAGAAAGTGAAATGTATGGAAGAGAAGAAGAAGAGGAAAGAGTCCTGGAAGACGCCCCCCCCCTTTCAAAAACATTTGTCATTTTGTTTATGTACATTCATTAAGTCCTTATTTGGTTAAGATCTGCCCACTTCTCCCCAGATTGACAGCTCTTCAATTTATCTCCTGGTTCATCAAACTCTCTGGCAACTCAGTATTAGTTGAGCAACTGATTAAAAATATAAAAGATAAAATTCTAAATTTATTGAGATAGTGCAAATTATTTTGAGCTACTTCTTTGACACTGAGTTCTGACATTTCACTTATAAAAAATAAATATTTGGCAGAAAGTCAACAGTTTAACAATGCTATTTGTCACTCACACCTTAATAGTAATAAGGAGTATCAGAATTGGTCTTAAGATGGAGAAAGAGGAGAATTGAAGAGAGCTATCAAAAAAGAAGAGCAGAGATTGCCTTATAAAGGAGGTGGATACAAAAGAGATAAGGGAAAATTTTGTGAAGGGCCAGTTAGAGCTGAAGGAGGACAGTAAGGAACTATGAAAGGGCATAGTATTCAGGGAGTCACAAAAAAGTCAATGCTACTGACACAGGTGCTTCCTCTTCCTGTTAATGGTCTTCTTATTTATTAACCAACTTTGGTAACATTTGTTTTAAATTAAGACAACATTTATATACAATGAAATGTGCACATTTAAGTATATAATTCAATGATTTTTAACTAATATATACAACCCTGTACCCAATGCAGAGAACATTTCCATCATACCAAAAATTTCCTTTATGCTGCCCTACAATCATTCTCAGGACTCATAGGCAGCTACTGCTCTGATTTCAATCAATATATACAACTTTTACCTTGTATTTGAAGTGTTTACAAATTGTATCATATGGCATGTACTCTATTGTGTCTGGATTCTTTTATTCAACCAAATGTTTTGCTGTTTTTGTTGTTGCTTAATTCTTCAGTGTTATTCATTATACAGTGCCATATTCTATTATAAATGCTGAGTAGAATTCCATCATATGAATATATCAGAATATATCCTTTTTTCTCTTAAGGATATTTGGGTTTTAGCAGTTTGGGGCTACTATGAATTGCTATAAACATTTTGGCACACTGCTGTTTGTGAACATATGCTTCATTTCTCTTGTAAATACTTAAGAGTGGAATTTCTGGGCAATGGGTTGATGGAGTATGTTTAACTTTGTAAGAAACAGCCAAACAGTTTTCCAAAGGGGTGTACTGCTTTGTACCCCCACCAGTAACATATGAAAGTTCTAGTTCCTCCAAATCATCACATTTAGTGTTATCAGTCTTTAATTTAGTTCTTTAAATAAGCATGAAGTGGTTTTTATTTAACCCAAGTGGAGAACGGTTCAGTGGGCTTTTGGCTTGCCATATCTTTTGATAAGTGGCTGTTCAATTATCTAGCCTGTTTATATTGGGTAGTTAACATTTTATTAATGATTTGTAGAAATTATTTATGTATTCTGGATGCAAATCCTCTGTCAGATATACAGATTATGAATATTTTCTCTAGCCTATGACTTGCATTTTTATTTTCATAATGGTATCTTTTGATGGACACTTTAAAAAAAATCACTTTGGTGAAATTCATTTTAAAATTTAATCTTCTTTATGTCTATTGCTTTTTTTTTTCCTTGCCAAGAAATAGTCACATAACTCAAGGTCATAAAGGTATTCTCACATTTTTTTTAAGATTATTGCTTTAGATTTTACTTTCAGGTATATGATCCATTTCTAATGTTTATGCATATTGTGATGTAGACATGGTAAATTTCATTCCATGTGTTTATACAGATGCTATAGACCATTTGTTGAAAAAGAATTTCCTTTATGAAATAAGATTAGTGATTGCCTGATGGTGGGAGTAGGAGCAGGGATTGACAGCAGACTTTTGTGGATGATAGAAATATGCTAAAATAATGGTGGTGATGGTTGCCCAACCATAAAAAAAAAAGAAAGAATATTCTCTCTCCATTGAATTGCCTTCACACCTTTGTCTAAAATCAATTGACATTTATGTGTAGATTTATTTCTAGACTGTCTAGTCTGTTCAGCTGAGTTGTGACTCTATTCTTATGCAAATTCCACCCAATCTTGATTAGGTTGGCTTTAAAATAATTCTTAAAATCAGATAATATGAAATTTGCAATTTTGTTCTTCAAGATTGTTTCTTCACAATTTTCAAGATTGTTTCAACTAATCTAGATACATCATTTGTATTTCCATACAAGATTTAGAATCATCTTATTAATTTCTATAAAATAGTCCACTGTGATTTTAATTTGGATTGAAGTGAATCTACAAATTATTGGAGGAAAAGTGACATCTTAACAACACTGAGTTTTCCAATCCAGTAACACAATATATCTCTCAATATTTTATATCCTTTTAAATTTATCTCAGCAACATTTTGGAGATTTTGAGGTACAGGTTTTACTTGTCTTTGGTTAATTTTATTCCAAAGTTTTAAATAATTATTAATACAAATTATATTTTATTTTTTAATTAATAAAATCGGTTTTAGTGAATTGTATTCTTGAACTTGCTAAAATCACTTATTATTTTTAGTAAAATTTTGTAGACTCCTTACGACTTACTACAATACAATCACATAATCTGCAAAGAAACAGTTTTATTCTTCCCTTCCAGTCATCACACTTTCTATTATTTTCTTGCCTTATGACACTTGTTCTGACCTCTAATAAAACATTGATAGAAGTAGTTAAAGTAAGATTGTTTTATTGTTCCTAATCTTAGTAGAAAATATTCAATATTTTACCAATAAAAATGATGTTGATTTTTATGTGTATGCTCTTTATCAGATTGAAGATGTTTCTTTCTATTCCTAGTTTCCTATGTTTTTATTTTTCCTTCATGAATGAGTATGGAATTAGATCAAAGCCTATTTCTGCATCTGTTGAAAGGGCCATATGTTTTTATTTTTGTTTTTTCTGTTAATATGGTGAAATGATTTGATTGATTTTTGGCTATTGAACCAACCTTGCATTTCTGTGATAAAGTGCAGTTGCTCCTGATGGATATATAGATATAGATATAGATCTATAGCAGTATTATTCACAATAACCAAAAGATGGAAACAACCTGTATTTTCATGGACAGATGTGATACAGGTGTGACACATAAAAAAATATGTCACATACATACAATGGAATATTATTCAGCCTCAGAAAGGAATGAAATTCGGATACATGGTACAACATGGGTGAACCTTGAAAATATTATGCTAAGTTAAATAAACCAGACACAAAAGGAAAAATATTGTATGACTCCACTTATATAAGGTACCTAGAATAGTCAAATTGATTAAGACAGAGAGCAGAAGAGTGGTTACCAAGGGTTGGGAGAAGAGGGTAATGCAGAGTAGTTCTTTAATAGTACAGAGTTTTAGTTTGGATGATAAAAAAATTTCTGGAGATGCATAGTAGTAATTGTTGCACAACAGTGTAAATGTATGAAATGCTACATTTATAGCATATTTGTACTACGCAAATAAGTTGTACACTTGAAAATGGTTAAATTTTATATTGCATATATTTTTCTACAAGGAAAAAAAATACTAAAAATAGTAAAATATTTGAAAATGATAATAATAAAACATTTTTAAAGATGGTAGCATTCCTGATGGAATGACTTAATGAATGACTGTGATAACAGATCCCTTACTAAACCTCTACCTCCTTCTGACCTGCAGAGTCTGTGTAGGGTGGTAACTACAGCATCTACCAGCTGGTAAAACCTGCTGGAGAAAATCTCACGAGGAGGCACACTGATTCTTTGACAAGTGTATTCATATTAGCTAGTCCCTAAGTCCTTCTTGATCATCTTTTTATTTCATCTTTCTTTGCCATTTTCCAGAACCTGTGCTCAAATTTTACCACTTTCTCTAAATTTCAGACCCCATGCCTGCCTTCCTCATTTTCAGAAGAGAACTTTTCTTCTCATTTATTGAGGAAGTAGAGGATTTCTAAGAAATTTTTCTAATTCCCTCCCTTATCTTTCACAATTCAGTTACTACTTTGCCCGACTTACTCTTCAATCTCAAAGAAAATGTTACCTCCCTTCCTTCACAAAAATAGCTGTTACTTCTATTGCACTTACTATATGCTTGGGATGCATACGGGCACAACACATGACCCCAGCCACCTGTGGTAGGTCCTAATATTAGCCCAATTTTACAGATGTGGAAACTGAGGCACAGAGAGCTTCAGCAATATGCCCATGGCTACAACTAGGAAATGCTGGAGATAAGATACAAACTCAGTCAGGATGCTCTTAATTGCCTCTTTTATAATGAGTCTATTATATCTTCCTTTAGGAAACTCATTCAATTCAATATGTCTTTAAATTTAGATGTATACATTCTCTTTTCCATTACATTATATTCACATATTACAAACAAGTTTTCATTCCCCCATATATTTTGGGTGTACACACAGACACACAGACACACACAGACACACAGACACACACACACACACACACACACACACACAAACACACACACACACACAATTCCAGCCTCCTTTCAAAGCTATCACTTCCCCTTTCTTCTTCATTTTTCCTATTAGAAGAGTTGTTTATAATTCACTTCATAAATAGGTTTTAACCACTGGCTACAAACCAACTTCTTGTTCCAAGTCTACCCCAAGACCAGCTGAACAAAGGTCAATATTGTCCTAATGGCACAATCAATGGGGATCTGTTTTCACTATTCATTCTGCTGATCTCTTTACCACTATTACCTACTTTCACCTATTCTTCTACATTTTTAGAACATTCCTTCTTTTTTTAAATTAGAGTATAATTGCTTTAAAACTTTGTGTTAGTATCTGCTATACAATGAAGTTAATCAGCTACATGTATACCTATATGCCTTCCCTCTAGGACCTCCTTCCCACCCCCCCATCCCACCCATCTAGGTCTTCACAGAGGACCAAGCTGAGATTCCTGTGCTTTATGGCATGTTCCCACTAGCTATCTATTTTACTCATGATAGTGTATATATGTCAATCCTAATCTCCCAATTCGTCCCACCCTCCCCTTCCCCTGCTGTGTCCACATGTCCATTCTCTACATCTACATCTCTATTTCTGCCCTGCAGATATGTTCATCTGTACCATTTCTCTAGATTCCCCATATATGCGTTAATATACAACATTTGTTTTTCTCTTTCTGGCTTACTTCACTCTGTATAACAAATTCTAGGCAAGGCCACATCTCACAAATGACCCTTTTTATAGCTGAGTAATATTCCATTGTATATATGTATCACATCTTCTTTATCCATTAATATGTCATTGGACATTTAGGTTGCTTCCATGTCCTGGCTATTGTAACTAGTGCTGCAAAGAACACTGGGATACATGTGTCCTTTTGAATTATGGTTTTCTCAGGGTATATGTCCAGTAGTGGGATTGCTGGGCCATATGGTAGTTCTATTTTTAGTTTTCTAAGGAACCTCCATACTGTTCTTCATAGTGGTTATATCAGTTTATATTCCCACCAGCAGAAGCAGGAAAAACTACAATTCTGCAGCCTGTAGAATGAAAATCACATTCACAGAAAGATAGACAAAATGAAAAGGCAGAGGATTATGTACCAGATGAAAGAAAAAGATAAAACCCCAAACAACTAAATGAAGTGGAGATAGGCAACCTTCCAGAAAAAGAATTCAGAATAATGATAGTGAAGATAATCCAGGACCTCAGATAAAGAATGGAGGCAAAGATCGAGAAGATTCAAGAAATGTTTAACAAAGACCTAGAAGAATTAAAGAACAAAAACCTAGAAGAATTAAAGAACAAACAAACAGAGATGAACAATACAAATACTGAAATGAAAAATACACTAGAAGGAATCAATACTGAAGCGGAAGAACAGATAAGTGACCCAGAAGACAGAATGGTGGAATTCACTGCCAAAGAACAGAATAAAGAATGAAAAGAAGTGAAGACAGCCTAAGAGACCACTGCGACAACATTAAATGCACCAACATTCACATTATAGGGGTCCCAGAAGGAGAGGAGAGACAGAAAAGACCCGAGAAAATATTTGAAGTGATTATAGTCAAAAACTTCCCTAACATGGGAAAGGAAATAGCCACCCAAGTCCAGGAAGTGCAGAGTCCCAAGCAGGATAAACCCAAAGAGAAACATGCTGAGACACACAGTAATCAAATTGACAAAAATTAAAGACAAAGAAAAATTATTAAAAGCAACAAGGGAAAAATGTCAAATAACATATAAGGGAACTCCCATAAGGTTAACAGCTGATTTCTTAGCAGAAACTCTACAAGCCAGAAGAGAGTGGCACCATATATATAAAGTGTTGAAAGGGAAGCACCTACAACCAAGATTACTCTACCCGGCAAGGATCTCATTCAGATTTGACAGAGAAATCAAAAGCTTTACAGATGAGCAAAAGCTCAGAGCATTCAGCACCACCAAACCAGCTCTACAACAAATGCTAAAGGAATTTCTCTAAGTGGGAAACACAAGAGAAGACAAGAACCTACAAAAACAAGCCCCAAAAAATTAAGAAAATGGTAATAGGAACATACATATTGATAATCACCTTAAATGTGAATGGATTAAATGCTCCAACCAAAAGACACAAGCTCGCTGAATGGATACAAAAACAAGATATATATATATATGCTGTCTACAAGAGACCCACTTCAGATCTAGGGACACATACAGACTTAAAGTGAGGGGATGAAATAAGATATCCCTTGAAATTGGAAATCAAAAGAAAGCCAGAGTAGCAATACTCATATCAGATAAAATAGACTTTAAAATAAAGAATGTTATAAGAGACAAGGAAGGTCACTATATAATGATCAAGGGATCAATCTAAGAAGAAGATATAACAATTATAAATATATATGCACCCAACATAGGAGCACCTCAATACATAAGGCAAATGCTAACAACTATAAAAGAGGAAATTGACAGTAATGCAATAATAGTGGGGGACTTTAACACCTCACTTATACCAATGGACAGATCAACCAGACAGAAAATTAATAAAGAAACACAAGTTTTAAATGACACAATAGACCAGATAGATTTAATTGATATTTATAGGACATTCCATCTGAAAACAGCAGATTACACTTTCTTCTCAAGTGCACATGGAACATTCTCCAGGATAGATCACATCTTGGGTCACAAATCAAGCCTCAGTAAATTTAAGAAAATTGAAATCATATCAAGCATCTTTTCTGACCACAATGCTATGAGATTAGAAATCAATTACAGGGAAAAAATGTAAAAACCATAAACACATGGAGGCTAAACAATACATTACTATATAACCAAGAAATCACTGAAGAAATCAAAGAGGAAATCAAAAAATACCGACAGACAAATGACAGTGAAAACATGATGATCCGAAACCTATGGGATGAAGCAAAAGCAGTTCTAAGAAGGAAGATTATAACAATACAATCTTACCTCAAGAAAAAAGAAAATCTCAAATAAACAATCTAACCTTACACCTAAAGGAACTAGAGAAGGAAGAACAAACAAAACTCAAAGTTAGTAGAAGGAAAGAAATCATAACGAGCAGAGCAGAAATAAATGAAATAGAAGCAAAGAAAACAACAGCAAAGTTCAATAAAACTAAAAGCTGGTTCTTTGAGAAGATAAACAAACTTGATAAACCTTTAGCCAGACTCATCAAGAAAAAGAGGGAGAAGACTCAAATCAATAAAATTAGAAACGAAAAAGGAGAAATTACAACAGACACTGCAGAAATACAAATCATCATAAGAGACTACTACAAGCAACTCTGTGCCAATAAAATGGACAACCTGGAAGAAATGGACAAATTCTTAGAAATGCACAACCTTCTGAGACTGAACCAGGAAGAAATACAAAATATAAACAGACCAATCACGAACACTAAAATTGAAACTGTGATTTTAAATCTTCCAACAAACAAAAGTCCACGACCAGATGGCTTCACAGGTGAATTCTATCAAACATTTAGAGAAGAGCTAAAACCCATCCCTCTCAAACTCTTCCAAAAAATTGCAGAGGAATGAGCACTCCCAAATTCATTCTATGAGGCCACCATCACCCTGATACCAAAACCGAACAGAGATACTACAAAAAAACAAAATTACAGACCAGTATTACTGAAGAATATAGATGCAAAAATCCTCAACAAAATATGAGCAAACAGAATCCAACAGTGCATTAAAAGGATCATACACCATGATCAAGTGGGGCTTATCCTAGGGATGCAAGGATTCTTCAATATACTCAAATCAATCAATGTGATACACCATATTAACAAACTGAAGAATTAAAACCATATGATCATCTCAATAGATGCAGAAAAAGCTTTTGACAAAATTCAGCACCCATTTATGATAAAAACTCTCCAGAAAATGGGCATAGAGGGAAACTACCTCAACATTATAAAGGCCATAAAGGACAAACCCCAGCAAACATCATTCTCAATGGTGAAAAATTGAAAGCATTTCCGCTAAGATCAGGAAAAAGACAAGGATGTCCACTTTTGCTACTACTATTCAACATAGTTTTGGAAGTACTATCCATGCATAAAAGGAATACAGATTAGAAAAGATGAAGTAAAACTGTCACTCTTTGCAGATGACATGATACTATACATAGATAATCCTAAAGATGCCACCAGAAAACTACTAGAGCTAACCAACGAATTTGGTAAAGTTGGAGGATACAAAATTAATGCACAGAAATCTCTTGCATTCCTATACACTAACAATGAAAGATCAGAAAGAGAAATTAAGGAAACAATCCCATTCATCATTGCAACAAAAAGAATAAAATACCTAGGTATAAATCTACCTAAGGAGGTAAAAGACCTGTACTCAGAAAACTATAAGACACTGATGAAAGAAATCAAAGATGACACAGACAGATGGAGAGATATACCATTTTCTAGGATTGGAAGAATCAATATTGTGAAAATGACTATACTACCCGATGCAATCTACGGATTCAGTGCAATCCCTATCAAATTACCAATGGCATTTTTTACAGAACTGGAACAAAAAAATCTTAAAATTTGTATGGAGACACAAAAGACCCTGAATAGTCAAAGCAATCTTGAGGGGAAAAAATGGAGCTGGAGGAATCAGACTCCCTGACTTCAGACTATACTACAAAGCTACAGTCATCAAAACAATACGGTACTGGCACAAAAACAGAAATATAGATCAATGGACAGGATAGAAAGCCCAGAGATAAACCCACTCACCTATGGTCAACTAATCTATGACAAAGGAGGCAAAAATACACAATAGAGAAAAGACGCTCTCTTCAATAAGTGGTGCTGGGAAAACTGGACAGCTACATGTACAAGAATGAAATTAGAACAGTCCCTAACACCATAAACATAAACTCAAAATGGATTAAAAACCTAAATGTAGGACCAGACACTATAAAACTCTTAGAGGAAAACATAGGAAGAATGCTCTTTGACATAAATCACAGCAAGGTCTGTTTTGACCCACCTCCTAGAGTAATGGAAATAAAAACAAAAATAAACAAATGGGACCTAATGAAACTTAAAAGCTTTTGCACAGCAAAGGAAACTATAAACAAGATGAAAAGACAGCCCTCAGAATGGTAAAAAAATATTTGCAAAGGAATCAATGGACAAAGGATTAATCTCCAAAATATATAAACAGCTCATGCAGCTCAATATGAAAAAAACCAACAGCCCAATCAAAAAATGGGCAGAAGACCTAAATAGACATATCTCCAAAGAAAACATACAGATGGCCAAGATGCACATGAAAAGCTGCTCAACATTACTAATTATTAGAGAAATGCAAATCTAAACTACAATGAGGTATCACCTCACACCAATTAGAATGGGCATCATCAGAAAATCTACAAACAACAAATGGTGGAGAGGGTGTGGAGAAAAGGGAACCCTCTTGCTCTGTTGGTGGGAATGTAAATTGATACAACCACTATGGAGAACAGTATGGAGGTTCCTTAAAAAATTAAAAATAGAATTACCACATGACCCAGCAATCCCACTACTGGGCATATACCCAGAGAAAACCATAATTCCAAAAGACACATGCACCCCAATGTTCATTACAGGACTATTTACAATAGCTAGGTCATGGAAGCAACCTAAATGCCCATTGACAGATGAATGGATGAAGAAAATGTGGTACATATATACAAGGGAATATTACTCAGCCATAAAAAGGAACCAAACTGGGTCATTTGTAGAGACGTGGACCTAGAGACTGTCATACAGAGTGAAGTAAGTCAGAAAGAGAAAAACAAATATTATATATTAACACATATATGTGGAATCTAGAAAAATGGTACAGATAAACCAGTTTGCAAGGCAGAAATAGACACAGATGTAGAGAACAAACATACGGACACCAGTGGGGGATAGCATGGGGGTGGTGGTGGGATGAATTAGGAGTTTGGGATTGACCTATGTACACTAATATGTATAAAATAGATAACTAATAAGAATCTGCTGTATAAAAATAAATTAAAAAAATTGAAATCTAAAAAAAATTTATGTACATTCCCACCAACAGTGCAAGAGGGTTCCCTTTTCTCCACACCCTCTCCAGAACTTTTCGTCTGTAGAGTTTTTGATAGCATTCCTTCTGATGGCCTAGTTTTATTGCCCCTCTGTCTTTTCTTAAATATTGATGTTCTCAAGAATCCTATTTTTTTAATTCTCTTTCTTTCAAGTAGCTCTCCCAATATCTGCAACTTCCTTAACCTACGAATACTTCATTAATACACACATATTAGAAGAGTGGTGTTTACATTCTTTCCCACTTGCAAAGGGATGGATGAAACAAATTTTGGTAGACTACCTCTAAGACTAAACTTAATCCCTGCTCTAATCCGACAATTTTAGATACAATTAGCCCTTATTTGTTCATTAGTATGTTCCAGGCACTGTTCTAAGGGCTACGTAGGTTTTAATTCATTTCCTTCTCACAATTATCACATGCGGTAGATACTATTATTATCCCTACATGAGAGGTGAGAAATCTGAGACACAAAGAAGTTAAGTGAGTCACCCAAGGATTCCCACCTGGTAAATAGTAGAGCTAGGGTTCAAAATAAAACAGTGTAGTTCCAGAACCATTCTCTTACCAACCATGCCTCATAATGTTTTAACCACTGAATAATGTTATTGGCAGGACCATGGCACTAAACAACTCCTGGGCCTCTTTCCCATGGATCCTGCAGAGTCCCTGACAAACAGAAAGGTGATCTCTCTTGTTTATCCACTCTCACACAGATAAGAGAGAGACAATGACATTCTGAACTAAATTTTGTAATCTCAAATGTCATAAAACTATTGCTTGTCCACTGTCCTATAGATAAGAGAAAAGCAATGGCATTCTAATTAAGCAATGGATTTGGAATAAGGAAAGAAAGTAAAACTAATAATCTGCCCCCGTCCTCTCAGACATGATATGGAGCTGTGAGATACATTTTCACTTCCTAGAGTACAGACTAGATGGAGAGATGCATTCAACAACCAAATAGATTCTGTTTTAATGTAAATCATATCATATCACTCCTCTGTATCTTACCCTTCAATGGCTTTCCACTACATTTTGAATAAATATTAAGTGTATTAATGTACACATACATTTCAGCATCACCAGACTCCCACGAATTTCTCCAATCTCTGTGTTCACCTCTCTCCCTAGTTTACTATGTTCCTTTCACCCTAGTCTCTGTTCTCTCTGCCTGGGACACTCATCTTCCCATTCTTGGCAAAGCCAGCTCCTTTTTATCCTTCAGGTCTCAGCTTAGATGTTACTTCCTTAAAGAAGCCTTCCTTGGACACTGAATATAATTAGGTTGCCCTCCGCTCCCAATTACTGTCTAGCATCTCACTTTGTTTACTTCCTATCAGGATCAAAAATTGATCAATTAATTGCTAATAATTAAATTTTAAATGATTAATTCTTTGCCTACCCTACTAGTATGTAAGCTCCTAATTTCAACACTACATTAATAATTAGCACAAAGCACAGAATATAAGCAGAACCTAAGATATTTATTATACTGAGAAATACAAAGTGACATATTGCATGGAATTGCCCCCCCCCCAAATTCCTTTGTCTGAAAACTCATATAAGCCTTATCTTCCCATGTATATTTACTTGAAAGAGCATGCACTTCAGAGTTGGACAGAAGTGGATTCATATCTACCTCTGTTACTTACAAACTGCATGATCTTGGGCATCGTTATTTTGAAATTTTCCCTCATTCGATAAGGAAAAAAATAATATTTACCTCATGGAGTTGGTGTGATTATTCAGTGTAATAGTAAAATGACTAAGTCTATTCCTGGCACTTAGCCAACAGGTAATAAATGTTTATTTTCTCTCTTCACTCCGTTCCTACCCACAGTGACACTCCCTTGCAAGACCATGGATCACCCCAAACATATGAGAAAATAAAAGTCAACAAAAGCAATCTTTTTCAAGTTTCAAATATCTAAACCACATTCAGCCTTGTCTTTAAAATCCCAGAAAATTTAATGAGGAGGAGAAGGATTATACAGAGGCAGAAGAGGAGAAGCAGGAAGCACAGGGGAAAAGGGGAAGAAAAAATTAAGGAAGAAAAAATTAAAGGGTTTCCCTCTTGAGAGGGTACCGACAGAGCATTTCAGTCTTGGCCGCATATCCACTGAAGACAAACACAGAACATGGAGGCAGCTCTGAAAATAGGAAAGCTTTTTTTTTTTTTTTTTAACATCTTTATTGGAATATAATTGCTTTACAATGGTGTGTTAGTTTCTGCTTTATAACACAGTGAATCAGCTACACATATACATGTATCCTCATAATTCCTCCCTCTTCCGTCTTGCTCCCACCCTCCCTATCCCACCCCTCTAGGTGGTCACAGAGCACAGACCTGATCTTAGGTTTTCAAGGAAGTTTCTTGTTGACTCCATTGACACAATACCTCCTGCCAGGCCCTCTGTGCCTCTACATTCTTCAGAAATGAGCAGCTCTGTTCCAACAGTTTTGGCCAATGTGACCATTTCACAGATGCTGTATGTTGAGGGAACATCTAGTCCCTTACTTTTTTCTTCCTTTGAGTTGATAGTAATCATGGATAGTTAAAGGCAAAACAACTCAATACTTAGAATTTTACAACTTGGTTACATTCCAGCATTTGTTTACTTATTAAAACAATTTATTGGCAGTTTGGGAGGAAGATTTTTTCCTACAGAAAAGGCCTCTGAGGTATTTCTGGAGGCATGTTTCAGATTCTCAAGGAGGACTTAGTAGGAAATAGCTTTTGCTACAATGTTTGACATGAGTCCAGGCTATGCCTGGAACTCTCTTTATATAGAGACAACATACACAGATATCTGCAGAAGTTACCAGTAGGTTTAAAATGAATCTTAAATGTTCCCACTTCAGAAGGGCAGGGCTTCTAGTCTTAGGTGGGGACATCAGCCATTTTATCAATATTTCTCCTCAATGTCTCTAGTCTGTCTGCAATGGTATGTTTATAACAGAAGTAGCCTTGTGTGCCCTAAAAGATGAGACCCTTGGGTAATAATTGCCAGGTGATGGGGTGGATCCAGGATAGATGGCATTGCAGGTAAAAATAAGGATTCGGGATGCAAAATGAGATCACATAATATCTTGCTTTTAAATGACCTTTAGCTCACCTACATACTTATTTGCAAAATAAGTAAAAACTGTTACCAAGTTGCTCAGCAATGCTATCTTAAAATATCTCTAAGAGGGATAGTTTTAAACTGGAAGAGTTTTTAACAATCTTCCTATGAGTTCAAATCAGATTTGATGAGGAGCAATGCAGAAAAGTCCTGAATCTTCAGAAATGTGCATCTGTTCTTAAGTTTAGGAATCATCGATCTGAAGTGCAGCTGAATGGGGTAGATTCAGCAGCAATTTGAAGAATTTGAGTTTGTCAAAGTCAGATTTCACACATGGGGACTCACCTTATCCAGCAGGGCTTTTAGCACTGGTTCTTCCTGCAGTCCCTCTGTCAGGCACCCTGTATGACCTACTAAGACAGTCTCCTTCGGGCAGCTTTGCTTCATCTATGCCTGTGAGGAACCCTGCAACGTCATCTTGCTTCTCCTCAACCTCACTTTGACTTTAAGAAGACTGGCTGTAGTACATTTTCAGAACTGGTCCCAAAGCCCAAATCATGGAAAGATGGGATGATTTTCTCCATCTTATTAAAAACTTAGACAATACATCATTTTTCTTTTTTACTGTGGGAAAATATGTAACAAAACTGTTCATGCGCTAGTGCTTTAATAGGAAGCCCAATGGATGCCTTTTACTATTAAGTGTGGGTCTGGCATGTTCATAGGTTTGTGTTAATTCTCTTAACCGAGGGCTCTAGAATCCTGTGGCTTGGCTATCATGATGTTGAAGAACAAAGAAAGCCCTAGTAGAAACACCAGAATCCTATTTGCACAGGAATTTGGTGGGGAACTCATGGCCTATTTCATTTCTACCTAGCCATGGCCCTCATGAATCCTGCTACTGCTGACCAAATCAGGTGTGTTTATAAGGCCTTCCTTTTTAACTTGAACCCCTACTGGTTTTCTTTCTTTCTTTCTTTCTTTCTTTCTTTCTTTCTTTCTTTCTTTCTTTCTTTCTTTCTTTCTTTCTTTCTTTCTTTCTTTCTTTCTTTCTTTTTTTTTCTTTCTTTCTTTCTTTCTTTCTTCCTTCCTTCCTTCCTTCCTTCCTTCCTTTCTTTCTTTTCTTTCTTTCTTTCTTTTCTTTCTTTCTTTCTTTTCTTTCTTTCTTTCTGTGGAGGGGAGGCTTATTTTTTTTTTCCCCCACACATTTAGTTGGACTCAAGCTTGAGTCCAAACAAGACTAGTCTGAGCAGATTCCACTGCTCTGTTACTCAGCTGGATGGGTCCCCTTGTGATAGCATTCCCAAGGACCCACTGGCTGGGATCCATAGCATTCCACCATTAGAACTGCTGACAAAGGTTTTTTTTGCTTTTTTTTAATGCATTTTAATCTAATGCTTAAGGAAGGGACGGATGTTTACTTGTATGAACCTTAGTTTATGGTGGGCTTACGTAAGATTCCCAGGACATTCGGAAAGCATGGGATTTAACGCTCTACATTCTCTGAAGGTAAAACAAAACAAAACAATAGACTTATTTCCCTTTTGTATCTTCCTTTCTAACTCCTCCCCCCACCACCCTTTGGGAAAACATCACTCTTTCCAAATGGAAGCCTCTCTTCAGAAAAGGAGAAATCAAGTGACTAACATTCTTTCTTTTACAAGAGAAATAAAAATAACACACAAAGAAAGAACATTAAGTGATTTCCTTTCCAGTGATCTTTGACATGTTTTTATGAACCTACCTCCAGACTTCCCTCCTCCCAAGACACAGCTTCTCACATCAGAGTTGCATTAAGAATAATAAAATTAATTAATTAGTGAATAAAAATGAGTCAGAAATTATACATTGTTAAGTTTTCTTTAAAATGTAGAACATTTTACATCCTTCTAAAAAGGAATGGCTTTCTGTTTTATCTAACACAGATGCTATTTACAATAGGATGGAGTGAGAGAACACAGATAAAATGGGACTTAACCAATTGGTGGACCCATTAAGAAGAATATTAATATCATTTTCTTATCATTATCACCAAAAACTATAACAAGTGACATTTATTGAGCCTGTTCCATATGCCTGACATCCTACCAACTTCTTTACACAAATAAAAAATTTAATAATTTAATCTTTAAAATAATTCTTTGATATAATTTAAAGGTTGGAAACTTATCTATAAAGGGCCAGATATCGAATATTTTAGGCTTTGCAGTCACATAGGGTCTCTTAGATAGTCTTCATTGCCTTTGTTGTTGTTTTATTTTGTTTTTACAACTCATCACAAATATAAACACCATCTTTACCTTCTTGTCTACTCCAAAATAGGCCGCGTATCGGATTTGACCTGTGGGCTATAGTTTGCTGACCCCTGATTTTATCAAAATAAAACTTATATCAGTTCCACTTACAGAGAAGGAAATTTAGACTTGGAGAAATTAAGTAAATCTGCCAAAGTTATATACTTAATAAGTGGCAGAGGAGTTCAGTTAACCCTGTAGACACTGTTAAGAGTAAACTAACTACAGTTAAATCTGAGAACCCATGTAAACAAGAGATAAATACAGAGCATTTCTAATAAACCCTAAATAGTTAACTATAATTAGAAATGTCACTAGTGTCAGCTAGCTTAGAAATACCTTATTGGATATACCCATAGATATATGCTATTTCCACCTATAATACTGGCACACATAATATCAAATGGAGACTATTTCATGGTCACAAGCTAATAGAAAAATTTTACTTTATTTTCCTTTTAGGACACTATGATATATCTTCCAGCCTTAACTAACATAATTCTGATTTTAATTTTTACTATTCCTCACCATCTCCCTTCCTTACTTCAGAGACAACTGAAGTAAATAGATATTCAAAGTTTTAAAAGTACAACTTAGCTTTGCTGAAAATGAAAAAACAAAGTGGACCTAAGAGTATTTCTTTATTATATTCCTGAATCCAAAACTTGAATGTCAATCATTCTAAATTTCTACTGATTATCCAAATTGTAAAAAAAAGAAAAATATAATGAAACATCTACTAAATGTAAGTTTTTTCAATAAAATTTGATAAATCAATTTTGTGATTTGAATATTAGTCATTTTGAATTAAAGCAATAGAAATCAGTGTACTTGAGGTTAAAAATTACTAATAGTGTATATATATACGTGGTGCTTACTGGCACTAAGGCAGCTTTCCCTCTCAGAATTAAAATTACATTGACTATTAAAGAATTGACCCAAAATCTCTACTGTAACTTTTAAACACTCATTGTTCATTACTGGGTATTTTATTACAAATTTTTTTCTAGATAATAATGTTAATTCCAAACATAATAGCAGGGATCAGCTGTGGAATCTGAGGAATTTAAATGGTAGACATATCTAAAATTAGGGGAAAAAGAATATGACCAACAATTAAAGATCCTTTTTTAAAAATATTTTTTATGTGTTTTTAAAACGGACTCAATTGACCAGTAAAACTGATGGAGTAACATATTTTTTTAAAATCCCTAATTATATAATTTTCCCACTAGACTGAAATAACTCCTTTTATTCTCTTGGGTGTATAATATATGCTTTTAAAAACTTCCTGCCTGTATATTTATCTAATATCCAGGGTGCTATCAATAAATAATACACATTATTTACTTAAAAACATTTTTTTAAATTTTCCTTTGGAATAAAACTAAGCAAAAGGAAACTTGCGTGTATACACAAACTGGCTGCGACCAACAAAACAACAGGAAACTGGACACATCATAGAAAGAGAAAGAATTCAAGATTTCCATCACAGTTCATTTATCTATGTGTAACGCTGCAGTGTATTGTCAAGCACAGGAGGGCCCGGGGTGCTTAGAAGAACAGATGGCAGCTGGGTTAGGCCAGACAGGAGAGAAAAGAAGGTGGGGCCGCCCAGGAAGTGCTGGTAAATTATGCAGCTTGCTCTTCTCGCCTTCAGATGAAAAAAAAAAAAAAAATACTGAGGAAGCTTTGTGCCAATGGCCAGCACTTCAGACAGTTCTCTGCATGTACATGATGCAAAGTACAGAAAACCAGGAGAACGGTCGAGGTGTGTCTCATGGGACATGAGGAGATGGTAATGCAGCAGTACAGCAACCACCCTGGGACAAGCAGTGTCCTTGAAATCAAAACAAAACCCAGTTAAGTCTGCAGATGCAGTTTTTCCTTCAAGAACCTAGTGCTATTTGAAGGATAGGTGAGATACAGGATTCTTCAGCAATATGAACAGACACACAGCCGTGGAGAGCAGCTGTTCTCGCTTCTGACCATGGAGTGATCAAGAAAAATTAAATAGACTTCCAGAGAAGCAAGAGGAACAGAGCTGAGACTCATGGATGCAAGACCTGTGAAACTCTGGGAAATGGTAAAGAGGGAGATTATGGAATCACCTACAGGATTATCTTTGAAAGCCACAAATCATTATATAAGCATTATCAAGACCTGGCTATTTTACTTGTGGAAGAAAATGAATGTGAGGAAATGTCAGATCAAAGACTACTAATATGCCAAAGTAATTACCTTCACTCCTTGCACCAAACAGCAAAATGATGTCTATTTCCTGTATACCCTGCTTGTGTCATTTCTGTTTTGTGTATGAGCACACTCTGCTTGTATCAGTTCAGTTTTCTTAAGCATATTGCCCAACTTTTGAACAGCATTTAAAAAATACTCTTACAGTGCCTAAGTCAGTGTCCTGCACACAGTAAAGAGGCATCCACACACAAGAAAGGGAAGGTCATGAAGTTTGAGTTCATAGTTCCTGCACCCACAGATGTGACACCTGTTATATAGCTCTACCCATCCATCCCCAGTTGCTATTGAGCGGTAAAGTAGTGTGGAGGGAAAAGGTGGAAGCAGAAACAGTTGCAGGCACAATGAGTAACATAGGAAAAAGCTCAAAGGTTGGGAGGGGGAAGGAGAGGGAGAGAGGACAACGGGAAGAGTTTCAGGAAGTGAAAATAATTCGTCAATGGCTGAAGGGCACTGGGAGTGGGGAGGGCCAGAGGAGGCAGAAAAGGGTGAGGCTGCTGAGCCCACCCTGGAGGCTTTTCTAATCCAGGTGAGGCATTGGGTTTGGGCTTTCTCCGAGGGCAATGGAAAGCCATCGAAGGGTTTTAAGCAGGGAAATCCTAGATCAGAGATGAATTCAGAAATGCTCTTTTTGGGTGCAGTGGGAACAGAGGTTGGAGAGAAGATAGTCTTGAGGTCCACAGGTCAGTTTGGAGGCTTTTGCAGAATCTAGAAAAGAGATGATGGTAAATGGCAACAAGATAGAAGAATGGAGTAAAATGAACTGGGACTAGGAGATTGGAGTAGATGTGGGGAAAAGAGAGAAAAAAAGAGAAAGGGCGATGGCCACGTTTGTGGTTTCAAATAGAGACTACAGAAATTCATGTAGGTTTAGGGAAAAGAAAAACTGTGTATCTTCTGAACTGTAGTTTCTGCTTTGGATCTGTCTGAATTTACGGCTACCAGGATCCTCCATCTCCCCTCCATTAATTATTAGAGGATTCTGCATAGAGATTTGTTATTTGTATTAAAATTGAAGTGTGCAAAATACAAAATACCCTAAATTATCATAATCAGTAACTGTAATTGGTATCAATTACGACCCCGAATTCTTCCTTCCTTAAAATTAATCTTTGTCTTTCAGAAAATATTTCTGAAGCAATATGCAAACCATTACCATCTTATAAGCTTGTAAAATATTGAAGTGTTTACTAAAGCATTTTCTTTTTAAATCATGCCTTCTACTAAGTGATTCCTTTCTTTATCTGATATTTTGTGTTAATCAAATAATATAGACATTTACACGTACAACATGCACATACAGATATAGGTAAAATTCATAGCTTTCCAAAATTGCAAATTCATTATTTTTGTACCAGTTCCAAACTTTTTATTCACTTTAAAAGCTTTCCTGCAAGACACAAAATCCATTGTGCAATTTTTTTTTTTTACCAGACTGCAGGAGTGCAAAAGTATACACTGTTTCCTTCAAAAATGGAATCATCATTCACAGATGTAGATGTGTACTTGTGATGCCAAGATGAGACAGATGTGGTTCTATTCACTCAGGGACAGGTGCTGCGGAAAAAGAGATAAAACATTTGTAGAAAGTGTAAGCAACTGCATCACTGTTGCTAAATAAATAAACTCTCTGCCAAAAAACTTTATTTGCTTATTTCCCTTACTTCTTCTGAATGTTTATTTTAAGATCTGGTAGAGCTAAGCTCTATTCAGTTTTTACTTTCCTGTATTGGTCAAAAATGTATAGCATGTAATATGTGTTTCAATGTGTTCCGTAAGAATGAATTGTGCAGACAGCCCCACATGCTGTTTTATGCAAATATTAATTAATATCAAGCAAGCTTACCCCCGACATGCACACCCACAATCTGACACACTTAACTTTTGAACAAGATCATGTTCACGGTCCTTATCAAAGAAATCAGGTTAAAATGAGGGCCACGAAAGCACTAGAAGTTTTGGAAGGAAAAAACATCTTCGTATTATTTTTCTGAGAAACATTTTGGTGAGCTGCAGACGGAGCACAGTATGGGGAGTAGAAATCTGCAGCTGCTGGTCTAGGGCAAGGATTTTAAATATTCGTATTAATTCTGACTCCAAAAGAAGGATCGGGTGGGAATCAGCAGCTGGGAGAGGAAAAGCGAGTGGAAAAGATGATTTTGATTTTAAATGTATTTAATCACAATGCAAAGTGGAGAACGAAGGAGAGAGATCTGCAGCTGGGCCAAGGAAGGCGGAGGGCTAAGTTGGAATATTGTCTTCCTTTTAAACACATAGCTTTGGGTTTACTGGGACCCAGGGGGACCAGGAAACTCGTGAATACCCAGAAAGATTCCACAGCTTGAAGGGGTTGTAAATAGAAAACTCTGCCTGCCCATGTTGATATTTTTTCAAAATGACAATAAGGATAGTTAGTAACTATAATGAGATTCCTCCCAAGATTGAAAAAGCAGCAGAAAACACAGGAAAGTGTTGGCTGGCTGTAGGGTGCTCCAATAAAAACAAACATTCTGATTATCAGATAGTTATCTCACATATAAAAGATTTGTATTATCATTCTTTAAGAATAGGAAACCAAAAATACACTGACCATTGAAATTAGAGTGAATATAATGCACTTTTTTGGTTGGTGATTTTGAGGACAACTTAGGCGCTCAGAACCTCAGAGAATTATGTCAGGAGTATAGTTAGGGCTTGGTCAGTGTTTGTGGAATGAAAATAAAAATTAATTAATAAACAATCATTAACCCATATTTGAGATACGGAAGGGCTAAAATTGAGCCTGTTGTAATCTCTGAAAATTACTTTGTTTATTGGCTTCATATTTTGTTATTTGTCTTATAAAACACAGTGTCAAGGAAACACAATTGAAGTTATTTTTTTTTGTATTGTGAGAAATGTGAGCTCAAAGTGTGAATCTGCCACGGCACATTGATGGTATTTAAGATACTATTTAAGAAGCCCAACATATATATGTAAGTGTATGGTGATAATGCCCATAATGGGAGAAAATGTTCAAGGGAATAACCTCAGCTAAGGAATCATTTTATTTTAATATTAAAATGTAAGTATAAAATAAATTTCCTACTACCAAACTAAGGGAACCTTCGTTTTGCTTAGGGCTTTTCACTATTTTGAGATTTTTTTTTTTAAACAAAAAGAGATTTATTTTTAGTCTCAGTCCTATTTCCATAATGAAAAGCCCCTGGATACGATACATAGCTTGTCAATAACTGGTCATATCTCATTTCTTCCCAAATGAAAACTTTAATTCAGGACAATGTTAAAAAACTGTTTAGACATACACAGAATTATCAACACTTACAACTAGGTGGTGGCAGTGGTGGTGACTAAGTTGCAGAGTGGGAGGAGCTTTGCACAAGAATCTCTCTTTAATTTTTTTTAAGTCAATTCCACTCATCAGGTGGGGGCTTTATCCATGCTTTTCAAAGCTTGACCAATGAATCCAGCTTAATATAAATATTTCCCTTTGTAGGAAAAATAGTCAAAGCCTTAACTGGTCAAAATCCAAGTAAGAGATTTTACTCTGTCTGAATGCCAGACAGCATACAAAAAACAATTATCAAGGGCGTAAAATTCATCTTTATATCCATCACGAGGCACTGAGTAGCAATGGGTATCAGTTGTTCAATGTCATTCTGTGTATTCTTAGCAGTTCTCTAATTCTAAATACGCTATTTTATTTTATTTTATTTTTGACCATTTCTGTCAATATAAGCCCTGAAAGTAGGTTGTATTTTTCCCTCTTAGTGAAGCTAGAAGAAACAAGTATATAAAAAATACTGTTACTTCCTTACATTTATATTTTGTACAACCCAGCATTGATTTGCTCCTTATTTAAGCAACATTTTCTTGATAAATTAAAAAAGCAGCAATAGCCATTACTGCAGGCTATATACAGCCTCTAATATCACTTAAGCATATTACAGAATATAATATCTGGTACTTAACGACTAACTTGCATATGAAAGCTCACATAATGTCTCATAAAATCCTTAAAATGGCTTCAGTTTAAGAGTCTCTTTAAAAAAAAAACACCTTCAGGGAATATTGTAAATGAAGTAGCACTCCAGCCTTGGAAAAAAAATTCACACACTTGCAGAAATTTTTAATATAAATTGAACACATTAAAAATTAATTTTGCATGACCATTTCGCATTGCGGTGCCAATGCATAGTTAAGATAAGGCCTTAACTCTTCTTTGTTTAAAGTAACATGGAAGCTCTTTGCTTTCTCTCGTTGCTTTCATCTGTACATAATTATTATTTTCATTAATCAGAAAATAGACCCCCATTTTCCTATTCTGACAGCCTCAGCTGGAGTTGATGGAAACCCTACCTGAGTCACCAGGGTAACTTAACCATAAACTTCTAGGAAACTCATTAAAGAAAGGTGTGAGCTGACAATTAACCAAGGCAGTTTCCATCATCCTTCCCTTTTTTAAACTGAGGGGCTTTGGAGGAAAAGCTTACTCATCAGAAAAGTAGCTTTGCCCTGAGAAGTAAACCTGAACTGGCTTTGTCTATCACTCATCTCTTTCCAGACCCATGATTTGCTTCTTCTCACTTGGTTTCAACTGAATCAGTTGAAGACGTGTGTGCTTTTTAGCACTAGCTTTAAATAAGTAACACATGTACATTTTCTGTTAAGATATTTATTCTCTGATGGAAATAAAAAAGGGGAAAAATAACAACCGAATGCCCCTTTTTGTATATGTGCAGATTTTTTTTATTAGTCTCATGACCACAATTTTACAACAAAAAATTCCCAAGGAGGGCATCAGTTGCAATAAGACATTGACGAATGTCTTTCTCTGCAGAGAGCTGACGTTGCGTAGACCTGACATGCTGTAGTTTTCTGTGGTTCTGACATGAGCGGCCAGTGTGCGATGCCAGTGGGAGCTTGGAGGAAGTCACGGGGGGTGATTCATAGATTACATCTCAAGTGATCAATTTTAAAAAGGTGGGGAAGGACCTGACCTAAGAAAGTGTCCTAGACCTTGGGTCAAAGGTGCTATATAAATCTAGCAAACGAACAAAGAAATAAACCCAGAGCACATTTTCCTTAAAGAAGCTTGCATCCTATTCTTTCATTGTTCAAATCAGATATTTTACTATGCAAATCTGAAAAGCTGAAAATAAAATGAGAAACCTCAGGCTTAGTTCAGAATCTATGGCTTAATTTACTGAGAAGGGGATAGAAAGTTTTGGGTCAGGGGGACAAGTTTTACAAGAGTATTTTCTCAGCTTTCTAAGGCTTCCAGAAGACCTTGTGAAATACTACAAAATCTATTCCCTAGTTTTCTCCTAATTCTTGCACTCCATGTTAATACAACTTACATAAGCTGCAACAATAAGACAGACTCCGACGTGCACTGCTGACAGCCAAAACAAGTATGACTGTGGTGTTGTCCTATCTTAAAAAAAATCATTCAAGCTGTAAAAATTCATTCAAACTGTAGTGAAGCCAAATCTGTCTGGCAGAATTGGAAAGAACTGTCCAACTGCTTGCTGACACATACACACCTTCTAATGTCCTCACCTAACACAGTCATTATGTTACCCACCAAGCATCAGGTACTGTGGATTTACTTCCAGAAACCTTACTTTGCATTGAAATGTTTCCAGTTAGACAGATTTCAACCATCAGTTTACGGCAAAGCAAGAAGCAACCCCCTATACTGTAACTACATTCATGTGAGTACAGTATGCTTTCTTTTTTCTTTTTTCCTTTTTATGGGAAAGGTATGACCAGGGTAAAGACTGTTTATAGTCCTGGGTAGACCCAGAGTAGTGAAAGATCCCCAAATGTACCAAACTTAGATATGTGCAAAGGCAAGCAAAAGAATCTATAGGGAAGCAACCTCCTCTGTGGTTTTAGCAATTCTCAAAAACAGCCATGTGAAATTAGTTTTTCTCTCATTCTCTTTCTTCATCTCTCTCTCTCTTTCTATCTCATACACACACACACACACACACACACACACACACACACACAAACAGAGTCAATAGCAATCCATGGAGTCCAAGTTGGATCTAGGTGGTATTATTACACAAAGGGTAAAACGTGTTATCAAAATTCAAGTATACTATGGCCTAATTATATATTGTTAATTATTTTAAATTTTCATAAAGTATAATAATAACCAATTGACATTTACAATACTGAATGATGTTGAATCTTGTAAAGATTCTCAGTTCTAGGATAATATGAGGCAGGTAGGATTTTTGCATTTATGTGTTCTCTGGAAGGAAGAATGTTAATCACACCAGACAGGGTAGTAAGCTCTGATTTCCCTTCCAAGTCTTACCTGCCTTTGATTTCCCTATAAAGACAAATTAATTTATATGTGACACACTCCCAAGCACACACATACTTAGGTATCCATCTATATGGATATGGGCAATATGTCAGAACAGTCTGGCACCTGCCAAAAACACAGGGGTGATTTTGAGGACCAGTCTGGAGTGGTTTCCCCACCCCAAGGGGCCTGCTAAGGAAGAAGAAAATTGAGTTATCTGTCTTCTTACTCCAGTAAACCACGGTAAAAGACTATGAATAGTTATTAACAGGAGCAACATTCTGTTTCTCTTCTCACCTTCCTCCTTTAAGGTCATTATAGATAAAGGAAAGCAAAATAAATCAACCCTTCTCTTTAATTATTTAATGGGATATAAGAAGCTCCTTGAAGAGAAGTATTAGAATAAGTGGGTTGAGGTGGGATAGGATTCATGACTTAGGTAACTGTTTCTACTCATCTGAGTTGTGTCACGCTCCATACTTTACAGGACCATGCAGGAAATTTAATCATAGAGATAAACCAGGAAGCAGCTAGAGTACCTCCACACAACATAAAACATTCAGATATTATAAATAAATGATATATGATATAAATATGATTGCTTAGTAACTAATGGCTTACACTCGGGCTTAGTCTATGACCTGTGTAAAAGATTTCTGACATTTAATGCAAAACACAAACAAGAGTATTCCCTTGCTTTAAAGCTTAAAAAGTATATGCTCATTAAGCAGAAACATCAAAATGAAGTTCAGACAAAAGTCAAAAGAATGTCATTCTACCTCAGATTTTACTTGGTTTAAAATAATGCAGCTGTACCTATAGAGATAGACATTCAAGTTCTCCAAAACAGAGGAAGACAGGGAGAAAAGAATGCTTACAGGAAAGACAAAAATACCTTTTGCATAAATACATATATAGTTAATTCATACACCCCACCCCCCATACACACACACACACACACACACACACACACACACACTTCAGTGGTTCTCTAACTCTGAAGCTCTGTTAGCTAACTGCCAGGGACAAACCAGTGGCAAATTTGTTCCAGAAAAGGGAAGAAAGAATTATACTAGTTTGATAAAAGATTGATGGAATATTGCTTAACTTTAATCTTAAATATATTATTCACTTTGGAAATAGTGTCACCAACATTACTATACCATAAATATTAAATCCTTGTCATTCTATCACTTACATCTACTTATGAATTTATTTTTTCAGCTCTTCAGAATTACAGAAGATAAACCTTTATGAAAACAACTTTTCACATTTTTATTTCATGGCAGCATTTGAACCACCAACTTAATTCAATGATCTTAACAACCTTAAATAGAATATCTATTTTTTTTCTTATTCAAAGCCTTTGAGTCTCTATGTGCCAAAAAACAGAACCACAAACATATAAACTGAAGGAAAGCATTAATGCATTCATCTTACATGAAACCAGCCCAAATGAGAACTCATCAAGGACCCACCTCACCTGAAGACCTGTCCTCAAAGGTTGTTTATACATAGTTAGAATAGAAATGTCTTCCATAAGTGAATTATGAACCCTCCCAAAATATGTCATCCACTTGAGTTTCAAAACTTGCAATCTGAAAGAACAATGATTACTTGATTAATCTCTCACCTTGACTGTCTTTCTTTTTCTTTAAGTGAATTTGACAAGTTCCATTCAAACAGGAATCCCAAAATTTTAGATATTTTCCCAAAAATGTGCTTTTCACGTCACTGAAAATCAGGATTGCCCACACTGTGAACAACTGCCCACACACTGTAATTTGTAGGGTAAAAGGAATGGTAAACTATACCACTTCTGATCAAAAGGACAGAGACCGTGCTTTATTTTAGACTGGGAGGCTATGGAGAATGCATCTTCATTTCTTCTCACTGCAAGCACTCACTGAAAGAAACATTTCTGGTTGAATTGCTTGGTGGAAAATAGCATCAAAACAAATATCTGCCTTCCTCTATGTCCTTATGAGATTTGGCCATTGGGAGAGGGGTAAAACAATAGTAGCAAAAGTAGATTCAAAGTACTTATAATTCATAAGAAAACCTCCGTTAAGAGTGTCTTCTTATTTCCAACAATTGTTTTATTCCCTTCCCTCCTTCCTTTTGCTAAGTGCAATATATTCGTCAGCTTCAATTAGTGGTTCTCAACCTTGGCTACATATTACAATTACCTGGGGAATTAAAAAATAAAATAAAATAGGGCTAAGTAGGGTGGGGCTTAGGTCTGGGTAGCTTTAAAAGGGCCTCAGGTTGTTCAAATGTTCAGCCAGGGAGTAGAACAGCTGTATTAAACCAATGGTTTCCAGATTTTGCTGATAACCAGAAATACCTGGGAACTTTGTAAAACTATGGTTCCCTGTGCTACTCTACCCCACCCTTGTTCTTATCTATGAAATTGAATTGGAATTTTCAAAGTATCCCAGTTTGTGTTTATTAGCAGCTCCTCTATTATTTTGATGAATCACCACCTTTGGGAATTATTGACTACACATTATAATTCAACCAAAAAAAGTAGTTGTGATCAAATCTATCTGTTTATATTGCTTCAGAATGACATATCGTTTGATCTACATTTCATGGTGAAATTGTCTATGTTCTTACAAATGCATTCAATAAGCATGGTGTTTCAACCATGTGCTGAACCCCTACACAGCCTTCATGAGTCCTCTTTTGAGGACCTTTCTGTACCCTCTCCACACTGAGTTGGTTGCTCTCTTCTCTCTGTCCCATTTGCTAACTCTGTTATAGAATTCACCGCCATGGATTATTTACAAGTCCAAGATGTATAAATTCCTGAAAAGAGGTCCTCTGCCCTATGCATAAGAACAGCTTACTATGGAAAGGGCCCTAAAATGAGTGTTTTGCATGCATTATCTCAGTGATTTTTTTCAGAGCCTTAATTTCCACATACATAAAATGGGCAGAGGGATATCTCTTTATGCCAATATAAACAAGTGAGTTCCAAACTTTTCTGCCAACACTAAAGTGTTATCAATAAATTGAGGCCCTGGAATCTCTAAGGTTGGGGGATGTGAAAATAAGAAAACAATGGGTTAAATCACTCAAGGGTCTCTTGTCCTCTGCAACCTTGGCAAAAGTCTAACCACTGCACATCAGATAAAAAGAGTAAGGGAAGAATTTTACTGACTTAAAGCAGAAGGGTTCCCACTTTTTCTCAAACTCAGCTAGAATTCATACTATGGTTACATGTCTTGGAATTTGGGACCTACCCTGAGTTGTTCATAAGTGAACTATTCAAGGTAGCCAAGGAGCCAGTTCATTCAAGAGAAAGAGTTCACTTAGAGAATTTGTTTTCTCATGGATATATCTAATTTACTCATAATTTTATTATTCATGCACACTTATCACCTTTTCTATAAAATGTCCTTTTAGAAATACTGCTTTGATCACAGGCTCACAAGTCATGGAACAATAGTATTCAGATTCCTTGTATGATTCTTTGATTGTAGTATCTTCTTCACAACTAGAACCAATTTTCAGAAAAACTTAGTTTTCCAGAGCACCTGTCTCCACTTCCAGCTCAGTTGCTTAAGATGCAGCACTTTTGAATCTGCGTATAATACCGTTGCTGGATGTGTTACACTAAACCACAAGGACCCCATGGAAAAGCATTTAGCCATTTGGGCACTTTACTTTCCTGGGTATTAAGTCTTATAAGAATATAAAGACCCAGGGCTTATTCTCTGAAATTCTGATTAGGCCTATGATTTTCAGTTGAGGATGGGATATGTGTTGGCTGGAGAAAGGATAGGAGAGTGGAGTTTGGCAATTAGGAAAATACTCAATCACTGGGGAAAAGGTCACAAGCCAAAGTTCTCAAAAAGTAAGATTTCCAGTCCCCTAAAACTTTAAGAAAAAGTGGGAAAACTTATCTATATGAGCCCAGTTTTATCAAAAAGATTCTAAGAAAACACCGCTTACAGAGGCTTACTATTAATTCCTTAATTGTATGGAACCATCTGGGCACTTGCATTTCTGACTCACCTAATTCTAAAAGAATCCCCGAATCTTTTTTACCACAACAGGGCAACGTGGAAGCTAGTGATTCTCAAAGTGGGGTGCCTGGAGCGACAGCTTCAGCATCACCTGGGAATTTTTTAGAAATGAAAATTCCCAAGCCCATACCAGACCTACTGAAACAGAATCTCTGCGGGGGGGTGGGGGGGTGGGGGGGCAGCCATTTGTTTTTTAATAAGCCCTCCCGCTGTTTCCCATTCCTGAATTTCGAGAAACTGCTGTAAGCTACTCCGGGCAGATAACATCTTTCCCAGCTTGATAGAAATTTAGCAGAAGAGAAAGGCATTACTTCCTTCCCATGGTGCATGCATTTTTAGCACCCAACTCAGAGCTTTTCTGCTTCCTTAATCAGAAAGGATCAGAGAGGAACATGAGGTAAGAAGCCACCACTAGGCTATTGCAGCAAGCCCAGCAGGACTCCAGCCCACAACTACCTGAGGGTCGGCTCTCCCGACAGGTGCTTTCAATATGCATGGAAGCATCAGACTCCTTATGACTAATCTCAATCCTCTTTCTGCAAATTAAGCTTTTCTCTTTGTTTAATTTGCAGTGGAAAAGAACAGCTGGTGGGTAAAATTAGTATGAAAAATTTTATGTACTTAATGTCCATGATTTAAGTCAATCCTGTTTTTTCCTCAAACTAAAAAACATTCTCCTCTTATTTGCAGTCTTTCTCTTGAATGATTATCCTACTACTTAAGTTAGGAAAATCTAGATTAATTATTTTTAAAATCCAGAATTCATGTTGAAAGAGTAAAACCATTAAGTCTTGCCATTCATAAAAATATTGCTGCATACTCAGGAGATAAACACAGACAGAAACTCTTCAAGGGAACCAAGATGACTTCCAAAATATGCCTACTTTTCACCAATTCCCACTGTATCATTAACATTATATCAAGGTTATAGTTTAATACACTCTTTTATTTTTATTTTTCTAAATTTTGCTCATGTTTAGGAAAAAAGGAAAAATGCATATTCTTGGAATATCCTGCTGGCATCCACTTTGTTGGAAAAGCACCCCAATTTCTGTGCTATTAACACTTCATAATTTTCACTCTTGTGCTGTCAGTGGTGTTGCCTGCAGCCCTATTCCAGGTGTGGACTGTAATTCAGACTGGCCAATCAGATTGCTGCCTCCTCCTACCCATGCTGCTTGGATCAGGGATAAGCACTTGATTTAATTGAGGCCAAACGGAGAGAAGGAGACAGTAAGATTAGATTCTCAGATTCTGTAAAACTTTTGAGGAAGAGGCACATTTTTTCAGCTGGAATTGCTGAGAGAATGGACCATGAGTCTAGAGCTGTCAGGAACCATCTGGCTACCCTAACTGGAGAACCTACCAGAAGTGGAAACAAGACAGAAGCAGAGCTAAGAGATGGAAAGACTCCGGAGAACGTAAGCCATAGAGTCAGTTGGGACTGACATTTTCAGGAAAATGAGCCAATGTTTTTTCTTTCTTAATCATTTTTCTTAAGCAAGTTTATATTGCATTTTCATTCACTTTAACCTAATGTACAGGACATTGTGACTATTGGTTTATGAAAAAGAAAAGAGATGGAGAAATCAACAGTGAGTCTAGGTTTTTGAAACGGGCAGCTGGGTAGATGGTGTTTTTCTCTGAGATTTTGACAAAACTAAGCAGAAGAACAGGTTTGGTGAATGTTGTATAGGGCTGGATGGTATGTTTGGTTTTGAACATTTTTATTTAACTATGTCTATGAAACATTTAAAAGAAAATATCTCGTAGGTCATTGATTATGCAGGTCTGTATCTCTTGCAAGAAGTCTAGGCTTGAAGTGAGTGTTGAGCCATTGGGATATAGATGGAATCTGGCGTAAGAAAACACCGAAGAGTGTAAAGGGTGCCCAACATTTATTAAGCCATTATTTTACCTCCATAACATCAAATGGCTCAGATAAAGTAAGATAATGACAGAAAACCTTGACTTGAAAACTAGGTTTTCAAGGCACCGACAAAACAAAGCAGCTGTGTGTAGTGAAGTGAAACAGATAAAGAAGCAAAGATGAACATAGATTATTCTTTCAAGGATCTTGGTTATAATGGAAAGAATTAGCACGCTTTACCTAAATGTGTTTGAATAACGATGAAACAGGATCACTATTTTATTCATAACACTTTGTATGAGTTCAAGGTTGCAATTACCATTTTTACTTTTGCTGCTGAAATTGTCTGTTGCCATTTTAATTTTACATTACTTATTAGAACGTGGGAGCAGTGTCCAAGCAGATGGTTGTCAGTAAACTGATGACTACAGTTATGGATTAGTGTCCAAATACAATTCTTAAAACTTGGTACACTACATAGTTTCCTGAATGTGACTGCCAAAATAAATCTGGCCTGGAAAATAATTTTGAGGACCTTTCCCTCTCACTTAAGTTTTCTTCAGTATTTTAAACTAAAGATAGCCTTTAAAAGCTGAGGCCTTGCCCATATAGACAAACCACAATATACATTTAATGCCTTTGGAAACTTTCTTGATAAGCTTATTTAGGAGAAAATACTCCAATACAAGGTTCATATGAACTCCATCTATTCTATCCAACATGTTTTTCGCTTCCAGAAAAATAAAAGCTGAAACCACCGTAGCTGAAAATACTTCCTCACTGTATCTATTGGTCAAGTCTTAAAATGAATTCACGCTTGTATTAATTTTACTTTATTTGACAGTGTTTGTACTCAATGACTAAAATAGGCACTAGAGTATTTCCAGTCTGTCCCTTCTTCCCTAATCATAGCTACTCCTTTGGTTCACCTCTTAGCAGAAGACAAGCTGTCTTTTATTTGGGAAAAACTATCACTGGGTCCTCAGTTCCTACGCTATTCCTGCTCCCTGGAAAACCAAGTGGGATCACAATAAATTGGCCGTGCCCTGAGTATTTTCAAGCAAGTACAATCTCTAATATGCTGCTGTCTTAAATCTATCAAAAGCTTGATATTTATGAAGGCTTACCTGAAAGATAAGCAGTCCCTCTAAATCCTCTAAATTTTTACTCAGGATTAAGTTAAACCAGCAGAGAGTTATTTCCTTAAATAATAGTCCTCCCACCATGCCTTTACCTAGTGGTATTTTCCTGGCATGATGTCACTGGACAGTATTGAGGGGCACTACAGGAAACAGCCTGATGTAGCTGAGCGCTGTGTCAGAGATAAAGGTGTCAGGATGATTTTCATCCTGTTACACAGTGTTCTTTTTATAAGGACTCTAGGGAGAAGATTTTTTTTTCTTCTGGCTTTAACACTAGCAAAAGTCATTCTCCTAAGCATTTGGCTTGTTCTTATCTTACAGACCGTCCCATTTTGGCTTTAAGCAAAACTAATATGTTGTTTAAGATACCTGGCGGCAAAGAGGTCAGAAGGAGGTCAGGCTGTCTTCTCTGAAGTGAATTAGCGACATTCATTCATTATCTCCCAAGTCCTCATTAAAACAGCTTTAATGTGGTGACCATTTGATGGTACACATACGCTTTAATCTTGTGAATATCAAACCCACCTGGGTTACATTTCCTGTTATGGACAGTTAGCAGAAGCAGGTTAACATGATATGTTAACTCCTTAATCTGCAACTTGTGGAGGAACCAGGCTCACTAGTAGCCTGAATTTGAGCTCAAATGGTCTATATAGAGTAGTGCTAATTTATCAGGTTCTGTCTTCAAACCTCAGATTGCTTAAGACACTTTTAATCATCTGTTTAATTTTGCACCTTACCTTTCTTTGCTCTGATGTATTATTTTTCAGGTTATTCTTTGGGCCTGGATATGCCCTATTTTTCTTCCTCATCTGACCTACATCCAAATTTACACACTGTGAAATAGCTTAAAAATTCCCATTAAGGTTCTAAAAGGGGAAGCATCAACCAATGTATAAGTCATCAAATTCTCATGTAAAACTGAATGATCCTTGATATTAATAGCTTGGCAAATGTATGCCGTAGGTTAGGATTTTTATGAAAAAAGATCTCAAGTCATTTGGCTGAGGGCAGCCCACCTACTCTAGAATAACTTGAGCATTTCTAAACGTTCCACATCACCTAGGGCAAATCTCCCTCTCTCAATCTTAAAATGTAATCTTTTCCCTGAAAGCCTGCCCATAGTTCTAACTTTACCTGTATTTACAGTGCAATGTTTCCTTTTGTGCCTTTTGTCTTTGAGGTTGGACATTAAAAGGGAAAGTTTCTGTTCGTGTTTGGGCTGGTGGAGTCTCGGGAAAGTGGGACAAGAAGCCCCATTGGGAGCTCTTTTTTTTTTCCCTCTCCACAAGCAATAGAGAGTATTACAATGATTTACAGAGACACGTTGAAAGTAAATTATGTTGTAAACGCCTGTCCCTTGGGCCAGCTAAGAATCACAGGAAAAAAATGCAAAAAGTTTGAAATTCCCAACAGCAAAGGTTGACAGGAAAATATGGTTTTGTTTTTCTATGAGTAAAAGTAACTTTTATGTTGTGTTTTCCCATGAGAAATTATAAACTTTCAAAAGAATTTTAGCCTCTTGCATGCACATATAAGAGCAATTTATCTGGTACTGCCCCAGCGAAAACACTCTTAAGACTTTAAAGCTGTTAGAAGTGGGGCTAAATTTCTTTAAGACCGCTACTTCTTATTTGTCCTTGCTGTCTCCTCTTGTCAAAACATTTACTCAGATTTCGAAGAGTTGCAAGTTGGCAACATCTTAATAATATGAAAATGCATTTGTGCGGCCCATGTGGCTGCAATTTTTGAGTATATTCATCACTTATTTAATGAGTAATGGATTCTTTACGGTAGCTATGGCCACACAGAAGTATATGTAGCAAATTCAGTGAGAACTTGTCAATATAAGATACTACGAGTGTGGCGAGGTAGCTTTGTCTCCCTCTTCTGGATCCTCCCTGAGGCTCAAGTAGGATCCTCAGACCCCGACCTTCTTCCTTCCTCAAAGAATGTGCAACAGCTACAGAAATTCTACAGCTGGGTGGGTAGCTTAAATCACTCGGGTCCATTTTGTGGGTGTGGACATCTTTTATTCCTGAGAGACTTAAAGTGAAAGATATACATTTTCTTTCTCTGTCTCAACTTAATTAGAAATTATTCAGAATGTTCTTAATTAGCAACTCCATTTCTTTTTTTTAATGACATGATAAGAAAAATAAGTAAAAGATGTCCCCAAACTGCTACTCAGTCTTCTCTGCAACTAAAACTCACATCATTAGATTTTTCAGTAGTGTTGTTCAGTATTGGCTTCTTTTGCTCCAGACATTCTTCGTCTGACTCTTGTCCCTGCCCCCTCTCATAAGCTCTTCTTTGTCGAAGGTCCAAGTTTTCTCTAGTGTTTATAAACTTTTCCTTGTCAAAATACCAGATAGTCTGTTTCTCCCCTGGCAGGGAGATTTATCCAAGGGTTGTCATTTCAGGGACTACGAACAGACACAATAATTCTCCTCTCTCTACCTGTCATTTCAGCATTTTTATTGAAACTCGGATATATTCCATCCAACAGAGCACTCCAATTTTCAGGGATTTCATTCCCTTTAGACTTCAGAATTGTTCTAAAGTTTCTATAAATGATGCCACAAAATCTAAGGTAAACTATAAACCTTCAAAAGTTCATGTGCATTATATTGAGTGAAAGAAACTACAACACCCAATTATCTCCACAACGTCAGTGATGAATAGAATGAAAACTAAACCGGTATCATTTTCTCATGCTCTGCCAGGCACACACACAAAGCCTGCTGCTATGCATTGTTTCTTTCCCCACCCCTTCATTTTCTCTGCCTGTGATAGACATATCCTTATTTATGGATTAACAAGTACGAAGATCATGTCGCTTCCTGACATAAGTGATAATATACCTTTGCTCCCAGAGATGTATTTAGAGAAAAAATAAAACCCCATGAAAAGACTCAGATAGAGTTGTTGGCTAAACCGAGCTACTTAATTAAAATATCACAGTGAGGGACTTCCCTGGTGGTGCAGTGGTTAAGAATCTGCTGTCAATGCAGGGGACACGGGTTCAAGCCCTGGTCTGGGAAGATCCCACATGCTGTGGAGCAACTAAGCCCATGCACCACAACTACAGAGCCTGTGCTCTAGAGCCTGTGAGCCACAACTACTGAGCCCACATGCCTAGAGCCTGTGCTCCTCAACAAAGAGAAGCCACCACAATGAGAAGCCCCGCACTCCGCAACAAAGAATAGCCCCCACTATTTGTTGCTGCAGCCCGCGTGCAGCAACAAAGACCCAACGCAGTCAAAAATAAGTAAATAAATTTATAAAAATGTAAAACAAATTTAAAAAAATCAGTGAAATGTTTTTTAGTGAAGAGAAAACTTAAAGCCCGTGCTTCATTTGCAATAGAGAAGGGAAAGAAATTGCAAACAACTTCCAGTCCTGCAACTTAGATTCACTCCAGTGTGACCAATTATTTCTTAACTTAGCATAACTGAAGCCAAAAACTCAGCCTCTGTGCACCAATGCCGAATCGAATCTCAGAGACAGAATTTTGAGTCAAGTAGTAAAGAATAGCTTTATTGCTTTGCCAGGCAAAGGGGTCACAACAAGCTCCTGCCTCAAAAACTGTGTATCCCAACCTGGGAGGATTTGATGTGAGTTTTATAGCAGAGGTTCAAGGAGGGTGGGGTTCCTGATAAGGATCAGGGTGTGCGCAGGGCCTGCCCTCCTTTATTCTGGTCTCAGGTAGTCTCCTCCTAATGAGCTTCTCTGCTTCCTTTAATCTCAGGTGGCCTCAGGTGGTCTTCTCTGGAATGAAGAATGCTAATATCTTCCATTTGTTGTGGGTCTTAGTTCTTTATAATAAAACTGTAATCATAGGTGTAGTGCTTTCAGTGAGTCCTGAGTTGTTCTAGGAAATTATCAAACTTGAGGGGATTGTAGGAACCCCACATTTATAGCTGGTGAGCCAGAAGTATAGGTGGCCCCGGAGACTTGTAGCTGTCATCTGAACCGAAGGTAGTCTTGTGGAGAACTGTGTCTTTAACTTGTGGAATCAGGTACAAGTAGTTAGTGTCAGAACTGAATTAAATTGAAGAACATCTGGTTGGTGTCAGAGCGGTGATTGATAGAACTCTTTCTCTAGTACTAGTTTCTTGTTTTTATTTACCTAATGGTTCAAGCTTTAAAATAATCAAAAATTGGGGAAAAAATAGCAAAACAGAGTAACCGCTAAGAAGGTATTCAGTTATTTCAAGTAATAAAATAGAAAAAACACTTAACGTGCTGAAATATAGGTTTCTCTAAAAATTTCATGACAAAATCTGGTTGAGAGCCAATTAAATTTATAGTTATCTTTATTACGTTATATATAATATACATATTGTATATTTATATTAATATCATTATTCATATTTACGCTAAGGTAAATAAACTTCAACTTCAGTTGAATTTTGAGACCCAAGAAGTATAGGGATTAATAAAAACATCAGCAAACAAATAACTCTAGGACCTTATGTGATGTTAGGATTTCTCTAGCATAATTGTTTACTTATACCAGTGCACCCTTAACTTCTTGGCAAATAAACTGCTTTCTAGCTTATTACTCTGAGTATTGGAGTGATCACTTTTTACTTTCCTCATCTCTTGAAATGGAAATAATACTACTTCCTAGTGTTTAAGGTCATTGTGAGTATAAAAGAAAGTGCTAGTGTTCAGATGCTTAGAACTCTGTTTAGAAGTCTGCACTGTGCTGGGCAATGCCCTTAGTTGCCTCACCCAAGAGACGAATGCATTTCCTGACTCCATCTCTCTACCCCATCACCTCCTCTGAACTTCTGCTTGCCAATATCCCTTTTAAATGTCCTATCAATTGCTGAACTCAAAGCTTCCGCTGTGTTCTTGAAACTGAGAGAAGCCCTGTGGGGCTCCCGGGCACGGAGGACTTTTTTGTCCCATATTTCTTGTAGGTAAGACTACAACCTCCATGATCTTCCCTGAGTTCCAAAGGGCAGATTCAAACAGTTGGTAATCAAGGGATGAGCAACCAAGAAACCACCTGAGGCGAGATTAAAGGGACCAGAGAAGCTCTTCTAGTTTAGAAGATAGACCACCTCAGACCAATTAAAGGAGTGGAAGCCCTGCACACATACCCTAGTCTTGCCAGAGATCCCAGCCTTGAACCATTGTTATGAACACCCCCATCAAATCCTCTGGGGTTGGGACACAGTTTCTCGAGGCAGGAGCCTTCTGTGTCCCCCTTTGCCTGGCAAAGTAATAAAGCTATCCTTTTCTACTTCACCCAAAACTCTGTCTCTGAGATTTGTGTTGGCACCGGTGTACAGAGAGGCCAAGCTTTTAGCATCATTCTGACCAATTCAGAGAAAACAATGTTGTCACGCTCATTCCTCAGAACAATACATTTCTCCTAATCCTACCTTGCTTTCATTAACAATTTCTGAAAAATTCTATTTTACTGTTGATACATGGCAAGCTTATGACAAGGAAATTTCCTCAATTCAGACCAATTCTTCTTTTTAAATCTAAATGCTGTCTTTACATTTACTTGTATTGCATTTCATTTCCATTGTTTCTGACTTGAAGTCAACACTTTTAAGATAATCCTAAATTTATCAAACTTTTTTTTAGTATTTATTACATATGCATTTGGTAACTGTGTTCTCAAAAGGGATAATGTGGTTAGAAAGAACACTGCATTTGCATTTAAAAGCAAACCAAAAAAACAAATAAGACACTTGTGTTTAGATCTAGATCTACTAGTTATGCCATTTCAAGATAGTTTTGTAATTAAAATCTTTAATCTATAAAATTGAGATTATAATATCCCCCTCACTATAAAATAGGGCTTCTATAGGGACCAAATCAAATAAGGAAACCTATTATAAAATACTCTATAAGCTATAAAACAATGTTCAAGTATAATGGGGAACTAAACTATAAAACACTATTCAAGTGTAATGGGGAACTACAACTAATCAATCTTTTTAAATTAGTAAATTGGGATGAAAAAGTTCTTTAGCTCCTCACTGGAGACCTCTCTCCAAGTTCATTACCCTTTTCTCTTTGGTTTGCTTGTTCTCCGGAGAGCACTGATATATACTTCCCCTATTCCACAAGAGTAATAAGAAGATGTTGCATTAATTATGTCTAAGACTCCATTCTAATGTAGTAATAATTTTATTTGACCCAATTCCTGCCAAGTACCCTTTGCTGAGTTTTGCAGCTTCAGATTTTAAAAATTGGGGGGTGGAATGTTAACTCAACTTGAGAAGTCAAATAATCTTGAGTAGGAATCCTCGGTCATTCCCTGGCTGGGTGACCTTGGGAAAGTCACTTGATAACTTTAAGTCTAGGGTTCTTCATCTGTTAAAATGTTCTTTCCCTGTAAGGAAAGTAACTTTCCTTATAAAATTGATGTAAAGTTTGTAATAGATAATATATATAAAGCTACTTTCCTTACATATTAAAAAAATTTGAGGTGAAAGCAGATAAAAGGATAGGGAAATGACTGAATTTTAATCCCCACCTTATTTACTCCAAACTTTTTCCATATAAGGGTTATGTTAATTTCAAATCTGTGAGATAGTGTGCAATGTCAGCTTGAACTCAAGGAAAGATCTGTGTGGCATTTCCCTAACAATATCTCAAATGTAAATGAGGTGAATGGATCATAAAGCTTTGTTAGTGAATCCGCAAGAGCAAATCCACTCTTTTAACTGTCTTCTTAGAGACCGTCACCTGAGACAACAGTCACTATCTAAAAAGCCTAAGGAAACATTTCAACTCTGACAGTACAAGTTCTTACAAATGAACTGAAATCACATGGTTTGGCTGCTGTGGAATCTTTGCTGTTTTACTCCTTATTTCCTTGGGTATGTTTGCCTTTAGAAAACCAGCTCAACCTTGGTTATCTTGGTACAGACATGGAAATCCCAAACAATGCTTTGTATTGTCATCAGACCTGGGATCCATATGCCCAGCTGAGATGGTTAATCTTATGCGTCAACTTGACTGGCTAAGGGATGCCTAGATAGTTGTGAAATATTTCTGTGTCTGTGAGGATGTTTCTGGAAAAGATTAGCATTTGAATTGGTGGACTTTGTAAAACAGATGGCCCTTTCCAATGCATGTGGGCCTCATCCAAACTGTTAAGGACCTGCATAGAACAAAAAGGTGAAGAAAGCTTGAATTATCTGACTGATAGGGCAGGGTAATTGACTGATGAGTCAATTATCAGTTGGGATGAGTTGGGACATCAATTCTCCTGCTCTTGGTGCTCCTAGTCTCAGGTCTTCAGACCTGGACTGGAATCTATACCATTGATTCTCTGGCCCTCAGGCCTTTGAACCATAGCACCAGCTTTCCTGGGTCTCCAGCTTGCAGTTGGCAGATCTTGGGACCTCTCAGCCTCCATAATTGTGTGAGCCAACATTGTATAATCTCTTGAGATAGCTATTAAGATATCTACATCTCCTGTTGATTCTGCTTCTCTGGAGAACCCTCACTAATACAGCAACATTGTCCCTGGGAAACTGCTGGCTGCCCTCCCATCCTCCAGCTCCCTATTCAGAAAAGAGTAGACAGTTTCATATCAACCATTCTATAATTTCCAGAATCAGCCCCCTTCTCCCTCTCCCAACCAGTAAGATATTTTATGTATTCTGTAGTCACAATTAAATCTACATTTGTTCCCTCAGGAAGAAACTACAATGGACCTAGAGATTAAAAATCAAATTTAAACAACTAGATGTCGGAATTTTCTCTCCTCACTTGCCCTGAAAATCCTCCTCAACTCTGTGATGTTTACTGTCCCCTAATGGATTTCTCACTGATCTCCTTGATGACATTAGGAGAAGGAAGATAAGTTAATAGTTATGTGTGATGGTTAATCTTGTGTTAAGGAAGGATACCCAGACAGCTGGTAAAATGCTATTTGTGGGTGTGTCTGTGTAGGTGTTTCTGGAACATATTAGCATTTTATTCAGTAAACTGAGTAAAGCAATCTGTCCCCACCCATGTGGCAGGCATCATCCAATCCATTGGAGCCTGAAACAGACAAGAAGATGAAGAGCAAATTCTGTCTTCTTAATCTGGGACATCCATCTTTTTCTGACCTTGGACATCAGAACGTCTGGTCTTTGGACTTAGAGTGAATTATACCAATAACACTATTGTCCTGAGATTTTTAAATAAACAAAATTGTATAATTTATTGAAAGAATGAACTATGAATCTAAAAACAAAGAATCTCAATAACTTTTAGAGTATTTTGTAATTCACTAACCATATTCACAATGTATTACATCCTTAGAAACATAGAAGTTTGAGACTCAGAGTAGTTGAGTTCAAAATCACCAGCTGGGGCTTCCCTGGTGGCACAGTGGTTGAGAGTCCGCCTGCCGATGCAGGGGACACGGGTTCGTGCCCCGGTCCGGGAAGATCCCACATGACGCGGAGCGGCTGGGCCCCGTGAGCCATGGCAGCTGAGCCTGCGCGTCTGGAGCCTGTGCTCCGCAACGGGAGAGGCCACAACAGTGAGAGGCCCGCGTACCGCAAAAAAAAAGAAAAAAAAAAAATCACCAGCTGGTTTGTGATAGGTCAGAACGTTTTGATTTTATCATATTTCATCAAATAGAAAATCAGACCGGGATGTGATCTCAAAGTTCATTTCCACAAGCCCCTCATTTTACAAATAAGAAAATAGAGACAACCTAGCAACTGTGGCAGAAAGTCTGTTTCATTAGTCTTTCCTACCATATCACTTTGCATTCAGATTTAATGATATAGATTGTAGATATCTTTAAGCAATATGAAAATATATGTGCTATACAAAAACCACGTCTCCTAAAAAAAAAAAAGTGACATTAGACAGGAGAAGAGTTATTCTACTGATGATAACCTAATCAACAAGCATGAGCTTTTTGAACTTCCCTGAGAAACTTGTAGGCTGATAAACATCTCCATCAAAATGCCAATCACTAACACTTGAGCTGTTGCAACTCTTCTTCAGCAGTGTTCTCTGAAACTTTCATTCAGGTGCATAAAATCAGTTGCATTATCACAATCAGATTGCCATCTCCTTTGCAATCCTCAAAGATTCCTGTATGACACAAAAATATTATATATGGTTCCATGTCACAGTTATATTTATAAGTCCTAGATATTGTGATTGCTTCTTTTCATGAATTAAGTGAGAACATTTTCTTTCACAGTGCCACATATTGCCAGAAAGCACATTTACATATTGTTATGTTTAAACAATGTATTCTCAGATGTGTGCACTCCATATGATTAACTCATAACACTATCTAGAACAGTCTTTTGGTGCAACCTCAGGCCTAGGATGGAATCTAGTCATTGCTCTTACGTGATTTACAATCTGTGCCCTATCAGTTCCACAAAGATAAAATATAAATGCCAAGCCAGAATGACACAAATGGAGAAAAAGCCCATTCCCCCTCTTCAGTATGATTTGTGATATTTACTGACTAACCAAACACTAGCGTGGGATCAGACCCAAATAGCCTTTCAGGACTGGAGTGGTGACAATTGGCAGTGGTTAATGTGCTACCAAAGCATGTACAATATTTGCAGTGTCATAGAACAGGGCTGTTTCCGAAGGGGGAAAACAGCATTACTGCCCAAAGGAGACTAGGAGATGATGTGGGCACAAGCCAGTCTCCTGGGTATAGGAGGGAACCCAGAAATGTCATAAAATCTCTCTTCGAACTGTTGTTGCTACTGTTGGTTGTATGGGAAATTAACATATTTAATTAACTGTCTGACCAAAGCAGCTGTTACCTTATATAAAACCTTGAACATTGGTGCCTGGCTTATCCCACTAGGTGCTTGAATGTGCCAGTGGCATAAGACTGATGATATTTTTATACTGCATGGCACAGCATGACTCCTCTTGCAATAGGCTCAAGATCTTCTTTAAATTCTTCATGGAGAATAATAATGCCCCAGCCCAAACTGCTTAATAACATCCTACGTCAGGCCAGCCAGCAGGAAGCTCCATGCACAACAAAGTGGACTCTGGCCAATCCAATCATTCCCAACTTCCAAAAAGGCCCTTGCTGAATAGGGCCTGGCAAAGCCAGGCATGCATCTTTCCTCTTCGTCATCAGGATGCTATTTTATTAATTCACATCACTTACTTATGACATTATTTGCCTGCTATATTTTTTCAAAGAAAAAGTCCTTCCTTGACTTCAATATTTCCAAATGGAAAGAAATGCTTCGGAGTCAGAAGTTACTTTCCTTAGTTTGCTAAGTTGGTCCAAAGCTATTATGGAGATCGTGATTGGTTTGAAGGATTTCTGAGAGGAGGGGGTGAGGGACCGTCGAAGGTGGCTTTTTTGACCATTGGAAAAAAATGCTTCCTTTACTTGGTTTGTTATTTCACCCATTTGTGAGAGAGTAAGAATCAGACATTTTCTATTTTGGATGGTTTGAGCTGTGAAGTGATGAGTTCATCTCTAGCAAAGATGGAGGCCAGGATTTTTCAATACCTTTCGCGGTAATGTGGTAACACTGGTTATCTTGGTTGCCTGTGCTGCTCTTTTTATGAACTAATTTACTCTGCCATTGAATGTGTCTTCCTCATCATACCTTTACTACTGGATACACTTAATATTTCCTTTTGTGCGATTTCTGAAATTCTGGGAAAGTATTGCAAAGTCTGCAGTTTCGGCTAGTACCGTATGTAACTTATGAACAGTTTGCTAGTTCAGCAGTTGAAGGGCTCAAAATCCTGATTAGAGAGAGGCCTCCATAAAAACGATGGGGGAAAAAGTTAGCCAGCAAGGACTTTTCTTCATTGTTTACATTATTATATTTTAAACTTCTAATAATAAAATGCAATAATTAGGATATATTAACTTGGTATATGTGCATTACAAAAAGATCAATAATTTTTCCAAAAATATGAAACTGAAGGAATGTTGAATAAAAATAAAAATAGTCTGTACCTCATTCTGAATAAGCATATCCTGTATTGAATGTGCATTTGCCCACACAGACACGTGTTAGTTATTTGTTGCATGTATCAGGAGAAAAAACTCCCAAGGTTTAATAAAAGCAAAATTGTGATTGGTTGGTCTATTCTTTTACTGACCCTTTATAAGTTAAATATGAATATGTATAAATATATAAACATACACATACCATGATATATATCTATCTATAATTACAAGATAGGGTAAGAAATGTTCTTCAGAAACACACAACCAAGGCCAGGGCAACATCACATCCAAGGCCAGGAAGAGCAGCTTCAAGCCAATAGAACTCTACATATTAGAGACCCGAGAGGGCTATTTTATTGCTAAATTTAATTAGGAATAAATTGCTCAGGTAACTAGGTAATATTCACCCTGCTGCTTTATAACTGACTCTGACCACCTGACCCCTGATTGCTGTCCTCAGATGGAATTTACCCAAATCATTTTTCTTGTTCAACAAATATGTGCCACACGCTTGGCTTGGGCACTGTGGAGAAAGTAAGGAATGATAAGCGAGGTATTGTGTCCATTTCATGTTGCTTCTAGAATAGATATTTAGCAATGACCATAACTGAAGAGTTTCTTTGAGACTTTATGAATATACAAAAAGAAAAGATGAACATATATGTTACTATATAGCTAATATAAATATGAGAATTAACTATAGGTAATAGAGAGTGAGGTTCCAATAGTAATTTCTAACTTATTTCTACCTTTCACTGAGTAAAGTATTCTGATGAGGGATTTATGCACATTCTGTCCTTCGTTCTTCATAATATGTGAGGTAGCTACTAATATTATCAACATTGAATAGATCAGAACATGAGGAGAGAACTTAATTGCTGTCACCCATAAGTGACAGAGAAGTTTGTCAGCCTAGATTTCCCCACGTACAATTATTATGCACTGACCTCTTACATAATTTTGCCTGTCCAGTGAACTGGCAAAATCTCTAGAAGTCTATTCTGGTCTGCTTCAGATAGTGATTTCTTTCCTTCACAAATTCTGATCCTGAACTGACTTTGCTTTACTTACAGAAAGGTTTTGCCTTGTTTTTTATTATTTGCAGAAAGTGCTTAAACTTTTGGTTTGCAATTGCTCACTCTTCTGTGTTTAACTATGTTTAAAGGAGCTTGTTTTACTCCAATCCTCTTTACTAAATGCCTACTGCCAGGTACTCATTACCCCTGCAGTGCTTCCTCTTTCTATTTTTATGGCTCTGCAACTTTCCCTCCTCTTCCTGCCTCTGTGCTGGCTCAAGCTGTGAGGTAGTTTCATGGATTGGGGCAGGACCTAAGACTTAGAGGAGAAGAAGCCATATAAGTATTCAAATTCCCTCTTTATATATACATTTCCCCCACTGTACCACTTCCCAAGGAGGATGGCTCTCCATCTTTTCATCAATGTATGCTGCATGTCATGGATGGAATAGGCAATCAATAAAGTTCGCTGAATGTTAAGTGAATTGGAATAAATATGCTTACTTAAGTGGAGATGTTTAGTTAGCCATTCATTCCACTTTTCATAATATCCCAGGCTTCTCTGGTGGATTTTAACTCTCTACAATATGCTTGGAGACTTCAAACAGAAGTAATCTGTCCCCTCTTAGGCAAACGGTAGATTCCTGACTCAAATCAGGAAAATGGGTGTCTATCCCTCTGTTTCTCTGGGTGTCTCAGGATTTGAGTCTGGAAAAGAGGGACAAAATAGGGTGGGAATGGTCAGAGCTCATCCACTCCAGTGGAGACTTCCAAGTACATCTCTATGCCAATACCCAACTCTCGTAATTAGGGCAGTTTTATAATGTCTTAAATCTGGTAGTCTTCCAACTTGGTCTACCTTGTAAAAGTTATTTTGGCTTTCTGAGGCCCTTTCTATCTCCATATAAATTTTAGAATCAATTTGTCAAGTTCTGTCAAAAGTAAGTATGCTACTTCCTGTTATTTTATGAGCCTGATTAGTTCTATACTTTTAAACAGCATTATTGAGATATAATTGATATACAATAAACTGCACATGTATATGTATATAATTTTTGAAGTTTGGACATATGTATAAACCCCCAAGAAACCATCATCACAATCAGTCAAGATAATGAGTATGTTACCCACAACATTTTTATTTTAGCCCTTCCTAATCCCTCCCTCTTATTTCTCAATCCCCTCATCCCCCCCTGCCAAATCTGGCAAAAACTGGTCCACTTCTAGTTGGTATACATAACATCTCATTTCTTAAATTTTTTATACATGGTATTATAAATTAGGTGCTCTTTTTTATGTTCTGGATTCTTTCACTCCCCATAATTACTTTGAGATTCATCCATATTTCAATAGTTTACTTTTTTGTTGCTGAATAGTTTTCTACTTCTTATCTACTTACCTGTTGATGGATTTTTGGGTTGTTTTCAGGTTTTGTTTATTAGAAATAAAGCACATGTGAACATGCCTGTAAAACTTTTTGTGTGAACATGTGCTTGCTTTCTCTGGGGTAAATACTTGGGGTGGAATGTCTAGATCATATGGTAGATATGTGCTTAACTGTTTAAGAAACTGCCAAGCTATTTTCCAAAATGGTTGTGTAATTTCAATTTTACATTAAAATCTGTTTCATTTTGAGTTAATTTTTTACCTACAGTATAGTGCAATATACGTATTGAAGATTATTTTTTAGCATATGGATATCCAATATTTTAGATATCACTTTTCATAAAATATTTTCTTTACTATATTACCTTTATTCCTCTGTCAAAAATCAGTTGCCCATATATGTGTATGTCTATTTCTGGGCTCTCTATTCTGTTCTATAGATCCATTCTTCTAATTTATGCCAATACCCAACTCTCGTAATTAGGGCAGTTTTATAATGTCTTAAATCTGGTAGTCTTAGTCTTCCAACTTGGTCTACCTTGTAAAAGTTATTTTGGCTATCTGAGGCCCTTTCTATCTCCATATAAATTTTAGAATCAATTTGTCAAGTTCTGTCAAAAAAAAAAAAGCCTACTAGAATGTTGTTTTCAATTGCACTAAAACTGCACATCTATTTTAGGGAGAATTGACATCTTAATATTGGGACCTTTGCGTATCCATGATGGATCTCTCCATTTATTGAGCAATATCTTATGGAATTCAATATGCATGACTTTCACATCATCCGTCAGATTTATCCCTAAGTATTTCATTTTGTTATGCTATTATAAAGGTTTTTTCTTCCAACTTTACTTTGCAATTGTTCAATACTAGTATATAGAAATATAATTGATTTTTGTTAATTAGCTTGTATCCTGCAGTTTTCTAAAGTCATTTGTTAGTTTTAGGAGTTCTTATAGATTGCATTGGATAATATTCATAGAGGATGATGCCATCTGTGAATAAGCTGGTTTTATTTTTCCTCTTTAATCTGGTTGTCTTTTATTCCCCCTATTGTGCTAGATAGGACCTTCAGTAAAATGTTGAATAGAAATAGTGAGAATGAATATCCTTGTCTTTTTTCTGATCTTATGGTGAAAAGCATTCATTTAAGAACTTTTTTCTAATGCTATAAATTTTCCCAGTACTGCTTTTGTAGTATCCCCAAAATTAGAATATGTTGCATATTCATTTTTGTTTAGATAAAATACTTTGTAATTTCTCTTTTGATTTCATCTATGACTTGTGTCATTTAACCACATGTTTTCTTTTTTTTTTTAAAGGGATGGTTTCTTTTTTTTTTTAAAAGAAGATGTTGGGGCTAGGAGTTTATTAATTAATTTATTTTTGCTATGTTGGGTCTTTGTTTCCGTGCTAGGGCTTTCTCTAGTTGTGGCAAGCGGGGGCCACTCTTCATCGTGGTGTGCGGGCCTCTCACTATCGCGGCCTCTCTTGCTGCGGAGCACAAGCTCCAGATGCGCAGGCTCAGTAGTTGTGGCTCACAGGCCTAGTTGCTCCGCAGCATGTGGGGTCCTCCCAGACCAGGGCTCGAACCCGTGTCCCCTGCATTAGCAGGCAGATTCTCAACCACTGTGCCACCAGGGAAGCCCTAACCATGTGTTTTTTGTTTACAAATATTGGGGATTTTTTGAGACATCTTTTATTGATTTCTTACTTCATTGAGATGAGAGAGCATATTTTGTATGATGCAAATCCTGTTAAACATTATCAAAACTCGTTTTATGATGCAAAAAACAGTCTATCTTTGTAAATGTTCTTTGCACACTTGGAAAAAAAAATGTGTATTTTGCTGTTGTTGGGTGGAGTGTTCTCTAAATGGCAATTAGGTCAAGTTGGTTTATAGTGTTGTTCAAATCTTCTTTATTCATACTGATTTTTTTGTCTACATGGTCTATTTATTGTTGAGTGATGGCTATTAAAATATCTGACTATAATTATAGATTTATCTATTGTTCCTTATAGTTTTATCAGTTTTTGCTCCATGTTTTTTGAAGTTTTGTTATTAGGTGCATAAATGATTGGGTTTGTATCTCTTAATGAATTGAGCCATTTATTATTAAATGATACATTATCTCAGCTTTTAAATCTACTTTGTCTGACATTTAACAGCTACTCTAGCTTTCTTATTATTAATGTTAGCATAGCTAACTTTTTATCATTTTACTTTTATCTAATATTCTCTATATGTGAAGTGTGATTCTTGTAGGCAACATTATATTGTTTTTATTTTTTTCACCAATTAGACAATTTATACCTCTTGATTGGGAAATTAGGCCATTTACATTTAATATGATTATTGATATGAACATCTTGGTATGTGTTTTTTATCTCTCTATCTGATTGTGGGGAAAATGTCCATAGCCTTTAAGAAGTGGCTGAAAGAATTCTATTCAATGCAGAATTTCAGATAAAATTCCTGACCTGGGCTGTTCATCCTCTCTCCATGTGTTGTCCTTTTCTTTTTCTTTTTTTCTCTTAGATCATGTTTTCTCTCATTGATTTAACAGAACATTCTGTATTGTAGGCTGTGGTGTCGTTTTTGTTTTGTATCTGTTTTACAGAAATAAGTCTCCAGTTGAGGTAGATATATTAAAAAATAATAAATGTTGGTTTAACAAAAAAATTGAATATTTTTTATGATTCCATTTTTATCTCCATAGTTGAATTATTAGCCATAACTGTTTTGCTGTTTTAATGGTTGTTTTAGGGTTTATAATATATCTTTAAGTTACCATTCTTGGTACTCTTTAACCCTTTTTGTAGATGCAGATTTCATCTTGCTATCTGCATTTTCATTCAAATGAATGTGCTTTAATATTTTTTATAGTGTGAGTCTGTTTTCTTTTTTTATGTCCTGAAATATCTTTATTTGCCTTTGTTTTTGAGAGATATTTTTGCTAGGTATAGAATTCTAGGTTGACAGTTTTTTTTTCTTTACATACTATAAACGTGTCACTCCACCGTGTTCTAATTTGCCTTGTTTCTGATAAGAATATTGCTCTCATTCTTAATTTTGTTTATATTTTTCTTGTTTTTTTAAGTTTTTTTTTTTAATTATCAGCAGTTTTGTTGTGATGTGCCTGTTATAGTTTTCTTTCCTCCTGTGTGTGTGTATGTATGTAAGCATCTGTTGGTGTTCATTGAGCTTTTTGGAGCCATAGGTTACTGTCTTATTACATTTGGAAAAATTTGGCCTATTTTTGTTCAAATATATTTTCTCCCCATCCTCTTTGAGGGACACTAATTAAATATGTATTAGCCATCTTGATACCACAGATACCTGATAATCTGTGCATGTTAACTATTCTCTTTCTCTGTGCTTTATTTTGGATTGTTTCTATAGTTATATCTCCAAGTTTGCAACTTCTTAATGTTTTTTGCTATTTCTAACATGTCAGTAATCCAGCCATTGTGTTTTACACCTCACACATTCTAGTTTTTATTTAGAAGCCCAATTTGGGTCTTCTTTACATTTGCTGTTCTTTTATGTCTCAATTCAACATTTTAAACATTTGGAATATACTTGTTATAGCAACAGTTTTAATGTCCTTGTCTGTTAATTTACCTTATGTGTCAGTTTTGGGTCAGTTTCAACTGACTGGTTTATCATGATATAAGCTGTATGTTCCTGTTTTTTTTTTTTTTTTTTTTTTTTGCATGCCTGGTCATTTTTCTCAGATACCTTACATTGTAAATGTGAACTTGATGGGTGCTAGATATATTTTGTATTCTCATAAGTATTTTCAAGCTATGTTCTGAGACACAGTTAAGTTTCTTAGACAAGGTTTTATATTTTTGGATCTTACTTTGAAGGCATATTAAGTAGGACAAGGCAGGGCCCAGTATAGGACTAATTATTCCCCAATGCTGAGGAAAGACTGTTCTCAGAAATCTACCTATACCCTGTGAAAGTATAACATTTCTTTGAATAAAATAAAAAATTTTATGACTTATTGGTTACAGAGCTTAAAGCAGCCAGAGGAGTCACAGATGACTAAGTTTTCAAGTCTGGCAGAATATAAATATACCAGTGATAAAACAGAAAAGTCACAAGTCGGAGTCAGGGTAAAGTGTGCAAAAAACAAGCTAAAGTCTTAAAATGAGTACCATTCGGTGTGCATGTCTTTTTGCATCTCACAAATGAACTACAAGTATATGTTGCCTTCATCTGTCAGACTTAGGAGTCATTTTCTTTGCTTTTTTTCCTCTCTCTCTCTCTTTTTAATCTTAAATTCTTTTTGTCAAACATTCATTTAGCATGCGTTCTTCTGTCAAATACTGTTTCCACAGCCATGTAAATTTGTGTATACCCCTTATACACAAATTTTAGTAATTTACACTTTTAACTATGGCTGAAACAAGAGAAACTTATTTAAGTTTTCCCAGATTCAGAGGCAAATGCTTAAAATGTGAGAAACATACTGCATCCTGAAACTAATGAAAAAAGGCAAGAAAAATTTAAAGGAGCATTCTCATTATGACTTGAACACCTAAGAGCTATCTAGTGTAAGAAAATTTTTGAAGAAAAGCATCTAGCAAAATGTTTTTGCATAATTCCCATAAAATACGGAGCACTGTACATGGTTATAATTTATGTTTCTAACAAAAGCCAATATACTTTTCTTAAATTGCTGGATTAAGTCCTAGTAATTAAGTGATAATAAAACATATTCAGATGGATGGGAAAAGAACATTCCCATCATCCACCACTGCTATGAAATAAAATTCTAACTTTTTTCAAGAAGAAAAAATATATCATCAACCATAAAATCCTTGGATAAAACCCACAATATGAAAGTTAATGCCTTAATGAAATATTAAAATTGTACCAGGAATACTGTTCTGGCATTAACAATAAACAATAACATTTTTTCTAGTATGGTTTACCTCAATTCTTTAAAAATTATTACCTCTTTAAATATTTGATTAAATTAGATCTTGGTGGGCTATCATTACCCACAAAACACATGCTATCATATATAAATTCTCATATCTCAATTTCTATTAGACATTGTCATGTTATTTAATTCTATGATAACTTCTTTGATTTTTGCATTTGTAGTTTTAGAAAATGGACATAACTAAAGCACTCTCATTTTGAATATAAATATAGTATATTGTTAAGCTATATAAAAAGTGTTAATGATATTTGGTACTTCTCTGTCATATATTGTTAGAAATTCAAAGTTGATTGTAATTGCACTTATGAGTCATACACTTTATATTCCACATAATCGTAAGGCAGAAGCCATCCAGCCCAGCTGTCCATAGTATATACAGTTTGACTGCCAGGTCAAATATTTCTGGCACCTATTACAGATTAGCAATAAAATTGAGAGAAAAGATTTTCAAGGAAAATAAGCATGTTTTATACTATGGTTCAATTTTCCCTAGATTCAGAGTAAATTTCTTAGCCCATTATAAGTTTGGAGATAATGGTATATGTAATCTTGCCATTAGTATAAGTAGTGAGTTTTCCAAACTATCATTTTTCATTTCAGAGAATTGTCTTAACATGACTTGTATTGTTCTTGGATTTGCACAGTTATATCTCTTATTCAATTTCAAAGGTCAATCAATGAGCTTTGTCAATTATGCCTAAGAAGATAGCCAGGGGAAAATGTTAATCTGGTTTATCTACATAAATCTTGTAGAAAGGAAAGGAGTTGGTAGGTTAGATTGAGGAATCAAGATATGAGAGGTTTTTTATTTAGACAAAGATTTATCGGGGTCAATTTCTCACATATCTAGGGAAAATGTTATGATCCAATAATAAATAGCTCAATTTTCTCCAAACTGAACCCACAATATCTCTCTTACAATGTAATAATATCCTGTTACCAACCTTCCTCTCCACATTAGTTCTTACTTTTAACTTCCTAGTTATGCCATCAGCACTATAATTTTTCTAACCCCTCAACTTGGAAATACTAGATTTGACACTTTATCCCCACTGACTCTCTAACATATCCTATATACGCTGTGTTGCCAAACATAGCATAACAGATTCTTGGGTGTTAGCTGTACAACCCAACTCTGTTTTTGAGAATAACTCCACAATCTATCCTAAAAAAAAATAAGGAGAAATAGGCAGACATGCTGCTGATTTTATTCCTCTGGCCATAGCTTATTGGATCAGGTATAGACACCCTACTTAAGCTATATTGTCAATAATCTCTTCTTGAGAATGTGAAGTAACAGATATAAAAGTTTCCTCAATCATTGTGGTTCATGGGAACAAGACGTTACATTTTTCCAAGTATTCAAAAGGAACCTGAAGCAGAGAAAGCCAGTCTTGCTAAAAATGAGAATGGAACAAAAGCATAGAGACAAATGTGGAGATCCTCCCTAAAAATTGAGGGGTTCCTCTTCCACATCAGGCACCCAAGCCCTGAGGACCTGCACAAGGAAGACAAGCCACCATAACACCTAGCTTTGAAAAATAACAGCTTACATCCAGGAGAGCCAGAGGGCTGTAGGAAACCATAACTTCACACTTAAAGGGCTCACACAAATTCACTTGCTCTGAGTCCTAGTGCAGAGGCAGCAGTTTGTAAAGCACCTGGTACTCTAGCTGGCCTGCCAAGTCCATCCCAGCATGTCCCTAGCTCATGCCCACTCCAGTTCCAGAAATCCTGCCAGAGCAACCCCAGTTTGGCCCAACACACCCTGGGAAAAACCTCAGCCCCTCCTGCTCCAGCTCCAGCAGTCCTGAAAAAGCAGCCTTGGCCTGGTGCACCCTGGGACACCCCCACCACATGCCTGCTCCAGCCCCAGAAAGCCTAAGCCACTTGGCAGCCACACCTACATAGGGGGTGCTCCAAAATAGGGCCACATCTTCAAGACCAGGAGAGGTAACTGTTTAGCCTAATTTATGAAAACAAACACAGAAAGTCAAACAGAATGAGACTGAAGAACAGTTCCAAATACAAGAACAACATAAAACTCTGTGGGGGGGAGGGGGGTGGTCGTGGTGGAGACAGTTTTAACCTCTGTTTAAACTCTAATGAACAGAGCTAAGTAATTTACCTGATAAATAATTAAAAGTAATGGTCATAAAGATGCTCAACAAATTGGGAGAAGAATGGAGGAACACAGAACTTCAACAAGAGTTAATGAAAAAATATAAAAAATAACCAATCAGATAATACAATAATACACTAGAGGGAAGGAAGGGCGATTAGATGATACAGAAGAATACATAAGTGATCTGGAGCACAGAATAGTGAAAATCACCCAATCAAAAAATATTTTTCTTTGCTAAAAGAAAAAGGAACTAAAAATCTGAGGACAGTTTAAGGGACCTCTAGGACAATATTAAGCAAACTAACATTTGAATTATAGGGGTTCCAGAAGGAAAAGAGAGGAAAGGGCAGAAATTATTCAAATAAATTGCAAACAATCCTGACAAGGGATTAATCTCCAAAGGATACATACAGTTCATAGGCTCAATATCAAAAAAACAAAGCTGGAGGTATCATGCTCCTGATGTTTTTTTTTTAAATCTTTATTGGGGTATAATTGCTTTACAATGGTGTGTTAGTTTCTGCTTTATAACAGAGTGAATCAGTTAAACATATACATATGTTCCCATATCTCTTCCCTCTTGCGTCTCCCTCCCTCCCACCCTCCCTATCCCACCGCTCCAGGTGGTCACAAAGCACTGAGCTGATATCCCTGTGCTATGCGGCTGCTTCCCACTAGCTATCTACCTTACGTTTGGTAGTGTATATATGTCCATGCCTCTCTTTCGCTTTGTCACAGCTCACCCTTCCCCCTCCCCATATCCTCAAGTCTGTTCTCCAGTAGGTCTGTGTCTTTATTCCTATCTTACCCTAGGTTCTTCATGACATTTTTTTCCTTAAATTCCATATATATGTGTTAGCATATGGTATTTGTCTTTCTCTTTCTGACTTACTTCACTCTGTATGACAGACTCTAGGTCTATCCACCTCATTACAAATAGCTCAATTTCGTTTCTTTTTATGACTGAGTAATATTCCATTGTATATATGTGCCACATCTTCTTTATCCATTCATCCGATGATGGACACTTAGGTTGTTTCCATGTCCTGGCTATTGTAAATAGAGCTGCAATGAACATTTTGGTACGACTCTTTTTGAATTATGGTTTTCTCAGGGGTATATGCCCAGTACTGGGATTGCTGGATCATATGGTAGTTCTATTTGTAGTTTTTTAAGGAACCTCCATACTGTTCTCCATAGTGGCTGTACCAATTCACATTCCCACCAGCAGTGCAGGAGTGTTCCCTTTTCTCCACACCCTCTCCAGAACTTACTGTTTCTAGATTTTTTGATGATGGCCATTCTGAGTGGTGTGAGATGATATCTCATTGTAGTTTTGATTTGCATTTCTCTAATGATTAACGATGTTGTGCATTCTTTCATGTGTTTGTTGGCAGTCTGTATATCTTTTTTGGAGAAATGTCTATTTAGGTCTTCTGCCCATTTTTGGATTGGGTTGTTTGTTTTTTTAATATTGAGCTGCATGAGCTGCTTATAAATTTTAGAGATTAATCCTTTGTCAGTTGCTTCATTTGCAAATATTTTCTCCCATTCTGAGGGTTGTCTTTTGGTCTTGTTTATGGTTTCCTTTGCTGTGCAAAAGCTTTGAAGTTTCATTAGGTCCCATTTGTTTATTTTTGTTTTTATTTCCATTTCTCTAGGAGGTGGGTCAGAAAGGATCTTGCTGTGATTTATGTCATAGAGTGTTCTGCCTATGTTTTCCTCTAAGAGTTTGATAGTTTCTGGCCTTACATTTAGGTCCTGAATCCATTTTGAGCTTAGTTTTGTGTATGGTGTTAGGGAGTGATCTAATCTCATACTATACATGTACCTGTCCAGTTTTCCCAGCACCACTTGTTGAAGAGGCTGTCCTTTCTCCACTGTACATTCCTGCCACCTTTATCAAAGATAAGCTCTCCATATGTGCATGGGTTTATCTCTGGGCTTTCTATCCTGCTCCATTGATCTATCTTTCTGTTTTTGTGCCAGTACCATACCGTCTTGATAACTGTAGCTTTGTAGTATAGTCTGAAGTCAGGGAGCCTGATTCCTCCAGTTCCTTTTTTCGTTCTCAAGATTGCTTTGGCTATTCGGGGTCTTTTGTGTTTCCATACAAATTGCAAAATTTTTTGTTCTTGTTCTGTGAAAAATGCCAGTGGTAGTTTGATACGGATTGCATTGAATCTGTAGATTGCTTTGGGTAGGAGAGTCATTTTCATAATGTTGATTCTACCAATCCAAGAACATGGTATATCTCTCCATCTATTTGTATCATCTTTAATTTCTTTCATCAGTGTCTTATAATTTTCTGCATACAGGTCTTTTGTCTCCTTAGGTAGGTTTATTCCTAGATATTTTATTCTTATTGTTGCAATGGTAAATGGGAGTGTTTTCTTGATTTCACTTTCAGATTTTTCATCATTAGTATATAGGAATGCCAGAGATTTCTGTGCATTAATTTTGTATCCTGCCACTTTACCAAACTCATTTATTAGCTCTAGTAGTTTTCTGGTAGCATCTTTAGGATTCTCTATGTATAGGATCATGTCATCTGCAAACAGTGACAGCTTTACTTCTTCTTTTCCGATTTGGATTCCTTTTATTTCCTTTCCTTCTCTGATTGCTGTGGCTAAAACTTCCAAAACTATGTTGAATAAGAGTGGTGAGAGTGGGCAACCTTGTCTTGTTCCTGATCTTAGTGGAAATGCTTTCAGTTTTTCACCATTGAGGATGATGTTGGCTGTGGGTTTGTCATATATGGCCTTTATTATGTTGAGGAAAGTTCCCTCTATGCCTACTTTCTGGAGGGTTTTTATCATAAATGGGTGTTGAATTTTGTCAAAAGCTTTCTCTGCATCTATTGAGATGATCATATGGTTTTTCTCCTTCAATTTGTTAATATGGTTTACCACATTGATAGATTTGTGTATATTGAAGAATCCTTGCATTCCTGGAATAAACCCCACTTGATCATGGTGTATGATCCTTTTAATGTGCTGTTGGATTCTGTTTGCTAGTATTTTGTTGAGGATTTTTGCATCTATGTTCATCAGTGATATTGGCCTATAGTTTTCTTTCTTTGTGACATCCTTGTTTGGTTTTGGTAACAAGGTGATGGTGGCCTCGTAGAAGGAGTTTGGGAGTGTTCCTCCCTCTGCTATATTTTGGAAGAGTTTGAGAAGGATAGGTATTAGCTCTTCTCTAAATGTTTGATAGAATTCGCCTGTGAAGCCATCTGGTCCTGGGGTTTTGTTTGTTGGAAGATTTTTAATCACAGTTTCAATTTCAGTGCTTGTGATTGGTCTGTTCATATTTTCTATTTCTTCCTGATTCAGTCTGGGCACGTTGTGCATTTCTAAGAATTTGTCCATTTCTTCCAGATTGTCCATTTTAATGGCATAGAGTTGTTTGTAGTAATCTCTCATGATCTCTTTTATTTTTGCAGTGTCAGTTGTTACCTCTCCTTTTTCATTTCTAATTCTATTGATTTGAGTCTTCTCCCTTTTTTTCTTGATGAGTCTGGCTAATGGTTTATCTATTTTGTTTATCTTCTCAAAGAAGCAGCTTTTAGTTTTATTGATCTTTGCTATTGTTTCCTTCATTTCTTTTTCATTTATTTCTGATCTGATTTTTATGATTTCTTTCCTTCCTCTAGCTTTGGGGTTTTTATGTTCTTCTTTCTCTAATTGCTTGAGGTGCAAGGTTAGGTTGTTTATTCGAGATGTTTCCTGCTTAAGGTGGGCTTGTATTGCTATAAACTTCCCCCTTAGAACTGCTTTTGCTGCATCCCATAGGTTTTGGGTCGTTGTGTCTCCATTGTCATTTGTTTCTAGGTATTTTTTGATTTCCTCTTTGATTTCTGCAGTGATCACTTCATTATTAAGTAGTGTATTGTTTAGCCTCCATGTGTTTGTATTTTTTACAGATCTTTTCCTGTAATTGATATCTAGTCTCATGGCGTTGTGGTCAGAAAAGATACTTGATACAATTTCAATTTTCTTAAATTTACCAAGGCTTGATTTGTGACACAAGATACGATCTATCCTGGAGAATGTTCCATGAGCACTTGAGAAAAATGTGTATTCTGTTGTTTTTGGATGGAGTGTCCTATAAATATCAATTAAGTCCATCTTGTTTAATGTATCATTTAAAGCTTGTGTTTCCTTATTTATTTTCATTTTGGATGATCTGTCCATGGGTGAAAGTGGGGTGTTTAAGTCCCCTACTATGAATGTGTTACTGTCGATTTCCCCTTTTATGGCTGTTAGTATTTCCCTTATGTATTGAGGTGCTCCTATGTTGGGTGCATAAATACTTACAATTGTTATATCTTCTTCTTGGATCAATCCCTTGATCACTATGTAGTGTCCTTCTTTGTCTCTTTTAATAGTCCTTATTTTAAAGTCTATTTTGTCTGATATGAGAATTGCTACTCCAGCTTTCTTTTGGTTTCCATTTGCATGGAATATCTTTTTCCATCCCCTTACTTTCAGTCTGTATGTGTCTCTAGGTCTGAAGTGGGTCTGTTGTAGACAGCATATATATGGGTCTTGTTTTTGTATCCATTCAGCTAATCTGTCTTTTGGTGGGAGCATTTAGTCCATTTACATTTAAAGTAATTATCGATATGTATGTTCCTATTCCCATTTTCTAAATTGTTTTGGGTTCGTTATTATAGGTCTTTTCCTTCTCTTGTGTTTCTTTCCTAGAGAAGATCCTTTAGCATTTGTTGTAAAGCTGGTTTGGTGGTGCTGAACTTTCTCAGCTTTTGCTTGTCTATAAAGGTTTTAATTTCTCCATCAAATCTGAATGAGATCCTTGCTGGGTAGAGTAATCATGGTTGCAGGTTTTTCTCCTTCATCACTTTCAATATGTCCTGCCACTCCCTTCTGGCCTGCAGAGTTTCTGCTGAGAGATCAGCTGTTAACCTAATGGGGATTCCCTTGTGTCTTATTTGTTGTTTTTTCCCTTGCTGCTTTTAATATGCTTTCTTTGTACTTAATTTTTGACAGTTTGATTAATGTGTGTCTTGGCGTATTTCTCCTTGGATTTATCCTGTATGGGACTCTCTGTGCTTCCTGGACTTGATTAACTATTTCCTTTCCCATATTAGGGAAGTTTTCAACTATAATCTCTTCAAATATTTTCTCAGTCCCTTTCTTTTTCTCTTCTTCTTCTGGAACCCCTATAATTCAAATGTTGGTGCCTTTAATGTTGTCCCAGAGGTCTCTGTGACTGTCCTCAGCTCTTTTCATTCTTTTTTCTTTATTCTGCTCTGCAGTAGTTATTTCCACTATTTTATCTTCCAGGTCACTTATCCGTTCTTCTGCCTCAGTTATTCTGCTATTGATCCCATCTAGAGTACTTTTAATTTCACTTATTGTGTTGTTCATCGTTGCTTGTTTCATCTTTAGTTCTTCTAGGTCCTTGTTAACTGTTTCTTGCATTTTGTCCATTCTATTTCCAAGATTTTGGATCATCCTTACTATCATTATTCTGAATTCTTTTTCAGGTAGACTGGCTATTTCCTCTTCATTTGTTAGGTCTGGTGCATTTTTGTCTTGCTCCTTTATCTGCTGTGTGTTTTTCTGTCTTCTCATTTTGCTTATCTTACTGTGTTTGGGGTCTCCTTTTTGCAGACTGCTGGTTCGTAGTTCCCGCTGTTTTTGATGTCTGTCTCCAGTGGCTAAGGTTGGTTCAGTGGGTTGTGTAGGCTTCCTGGTGGAGGGGACTAGTGCCTGTGTTGTGGTGGATGAGGCTGGATCTTGTCTCTCTAGTGGGCAGGTTCACGTCTGGTGGTGTGTTTTGGGGTGTCTGTGGACTTATTATGATTTTAGGCAGCCTCTGTGCTAATGGGTGGGGTTGTGTTCCTCTCTTGCTAGTTGTTTGGCATAGGTTGTCCAGCACTGTGGCTTGCTGGTCGTTGAGTGAAGCTGGGTGCTGGTGTTAAGATGGAGGTCTCTGGGAGATTTTTGCCGTTTGATATTATGTGGAGCTGGGAGGTCTCTTGTTGACCAGTGTCCTGAAGTTGGCTCTCCTACCTCAGAGGCAGAGCCCTGACTCCTGCCTGGAGCACCAAGAGCCTTTCATCCACACAGCTCCGAATAAAAGGGAGAAAAAGTAGAGGGAATTAGTAGAAGTATGAGGAAAGAAAGAAGGAAAGGAGGGATGGAAGGAAGGAAGGAAGAAAGAAAGAAAGAAGGAAAGAAGGCAAGAAGGAAAGAAAGGAGGGAGAGAGGGAGGGAGGAAGGAAGGAAGGAAGAAAGGAGGGAAAGAAGGAAAAAAGACAGAAAGAAGATACAGTAAAAATAAAATAAAGTATAATAAAGTTATTGAATTAAAAAATTCTTATTTAGAAAAAAAGAAGGGACAGATAGAACCTTAGGACAAATGTTGGAAGCAAAGCTATACAGACAAAATCTTACACAGAAGCATACCACATACACCCTCACTAAAAGAGGTAAAGGGGGAAAAATCATAAATCTTGCTGTCAGAGACCACCTCTTCAATTTCGGATGATTCGTTGTCTAAAGGAAGGAAGGAAGGAAAGAAAGAAAGAAAGAAGGTAAAGTATAATAACGTTATTAAAATTAAAATTGATTATTAAAAAAATTTAAAAAAAAAACCAGGACGGATAGAACCCTAGGACAAATGGTGGAAGCAAGACTATACAGACAAGATCTCACACAGATGCATACACATACACACTCACAAAAAGAGGAATAGGGAAAAAAATCATAGATCTTGCTCCTAAAGTCCACTTCCTTAATTTGGGATGATTGGTTGTCTATTCAGGTATTCCAGAGATGCAGGGTATATCAAGTTGATTGTGGAGCTTTAATCTGCTTCTGAGGCTGCTGGGAGAGATTTCTCTTTCTCTTCTTTGTTCTCACAGCTCACAGGGGCTCAGCTTTGGATTTGGCCCTGCCTCTGCGTGTAGGTCGCTGGAGGGCGTCTGTTTCTTGCTCAGACAGGACGGGGTTAAAGGAGCCGCTGATTCGGGGGCTCTGGCGCACTGAGGCCGGTGGGGAGGGAGGGGCACGGAGTGCGGGGCGGGCCTGCGGCGGCAATGTCCGGCGTGACTTTGCACCAGCCTGAGGCCCGCCGTGCGTTCTCCCGGGGAAGTTGTCCCTGGATCCCGGGACCCTGGCAGTGGCGGGCTGCACAGGCTCCGCGGAAGAGGGGTGTGGAGAGTGACCTGTGCTCGCACACAGGCCCCTTGGTGGCGGCAGCAGCAGCCTTAGCGTCTCCCGCCCGTCTCTGGGGTCCGCGCTTTTAGCAGTGGCTCGCGCCCGTCTCTGGGGTTCGCGCTTTTAGCCGCGGCTCGCGCCCGTCTCTGGAGTTCCTTTAAGCAGCGTTCTTAAACCCCTCTCCTCACGCCCCAGGAAACAAAGAGGGAAGAAAAAGTCTCTTGCCTCTTCGGCAGGTGCAGACTTTTCCCCGCACTCCCTCCCGGCTAGCCGTGGTGCACTAACCCCTTCAGGCTATGTTCAAGCCGCCAGCCCCAGTCCTCTCCCTGCTCTCGGTCGGAAACCGAAACCCAAGCCTCAGAGCCTCAGCTCGCAGCCCCGCCCGCCCCGGCGGGTGAGCAGACAAGCCTCTCGGGCTGTTGAGTGCCAGTCGGCACCGATCCTCTGTGCCGGAATCTCCCCGCTTTGCCCTCCGCGCCCGTTGCTGTGCACTCCTCCGCGGCTTCGAAGCTCCCCCCTCCGCCTCCCGCAGTCTCTGCCCGCGAAGGGGCTTCCTAGTGTGTGGAAACTTTTCCTCCTTCACAGCTCCCTCCCACTGGTGCAGGTGCCGTCCCTATTCTTTTGTCTCTGTTTTTTCTTTTGCCCTACCCAGGTACGTGGGGAGTTTCTTGCCTTTTGGGAGGTCTGAGGTCTTCTGCCAGCATTCAGTAGGTGTTCTGTAGGAGTTGTTCCACGTGTAGATGTATTTCTGGTGTATCTGTGGGAAGGAAGGTGATCTCCGCGTCTTACTCTTCCGCCATCTTCAAGGTCCCTCTAGTTGTATTATCTTTAATTTCTTTCATCAGTGTCTTATAATTTTCTGCATAGAGGTCTTTTGTCTCCTCAGGTAGGTTTATTCCTAGATATTTTATTCTTTTTGTTGCAATGGTAAATGGGAGTGTTTTCTTGATTTCACTTTCAGATTTTTCATCCTTAGTGTATAGGAATGCCAGAGATTTCTGTGCATTAATTTTGTATCCTGCCACTTTACCAAACTCATTTATTAGCTCTAGTAGTTTTCTGGTAGCATCTTTAGGATTCTCTATGTATAGTATCATGTAATCTGCAAACAGTGACAACTTTACTTCTTCTTTTCCGATTTGGATTCCTTTTATTTCCTTTCCTTCTCTGATTGCTGTGGCTAAAACTTCCAAAACTATGTTGAATAAGAGTGGTGAGAGTGGGCAACCTTGTCTTGTTCCTGATCTTAGTGGAAATGCTTTCAGTTTTTCACCATTGAGGATGATGTTGGCTGTGGGTTTGTCATATATGGCCTGTATTATGCAGAGGAAAGTTCCCTCTATGCCTACTTTCTGGAGGGTTTTTATCATAAATGGGTGTTGAATTTTGTCAAAAGCTTTCTCTGCATCTATTGAGATGATCATATGGTTTTTCTCCTTCAGTTTGCTAATATGGTGTATCACATTGATTGATTTGTGTATATTGAAGAATCCTTGCATTCCTGGAATAAACCCCACTTGATCATGGTGTATGACCCTTTTAAGGTGCTGTTGGATTCTGTTTGCTAGTATTTTGTTGAGGATTTTTGCATCTATGTTCATCAGTGATATTGGCCTGTAGTTTTCTTTCTTTGTGACATCTTTGGTTTTGGTATCAGAGTGATTTTGGTTTTGTAGAATGAGTTTGGGAGTGTTCCTCCCTCTGCTATATTTTGGAAGAGTTTGAGAGGGATAGGTATTAGCTCTTCTCTAAATGTTTGATAGAATTCGCCTGTGAAGCCATCTGGTCCTGGGCTTTTGTTTTTTGGAAGATTTTAATCACAGTTTCAATTTCAGTGCTTGTGTTTGGTCTGTTCATATTTTCTGTTTCTTCCTCATTCAGTCTTGGCATGTTGTGCGTTTCTAAGAATTTGTCCATTTCTTCCATGTTGTCCATTTTATTGGCATAGAGTTGCTTGTAGTAATCTCTCATGATCTTTTGTATTTCTGCAGTGTCAGTTGTTACTTGTCCTTTTTCATTTCTAATTCTATTGATTTGAGACTTCTCCCTTTTTTTCTTGATGAGTCTGCCTAATGGTTTATGTATTTTATCTTCTCAAAGAAGCAGCTTTTAGTTTTATTGATCTTTGCTATCGTTTCCTTCATTTCTTTTTCATTTCTTTCTGATCTGATTTTTATGATTTCTTTCCTTCTGCTAACTTTGGAGGTTTTTGTTCTTCTTTCTCTAATTACTTTAGGTGCAAGGTTAGGTTGTTTATTCAAGACATTTCCTGTTTTATAAGGTAGGATTGTATTGCTATAAACTTCCCCCTTAGAACTGCTTTTGCTGCATCCCATACGTTTTGGGTCATCGTGTCTCTATTGTCATTTGTTTCTAGGTATTTTTTTTTATTTCCTCTTTGATTTCTGCAGTGATCACTTCGTTATTAAGTAGTGTGTTGTTTAGCTTCCATGTGTTTGTATTTCTTATGGATCTTTTCCTGTAATTGATATCTAGTCTCGTAGTGTTGTGGTCAGAAAAGATACTTGATAAAATTTCAATTTTCTTAACTTTACCAAGGCTTGATTTGTGACCCAAGATATGATCTATCCTGGAGAATGTTCCATGAGCACTTGAGAAAAATGTGTATTCTGTTGTTTTTGGATGGAATGTCCTAAAAATATCAATTAAATCCATATTGTTTAATGTATCATTTAAAGCTTGTGTTTCTTTATTTATTTTCATTTTGGATGGTCTGTCCATTGGTGAAAGTGGGGTGTTAAAGTTCCCTACTATGAATGTGTAACTGTCGATTTCCCCTTTTATGGCTGTTAGTATTTGCCTTATGTATTGAGGTGCTCCTATGTTGGGTGCATAAATACTTACAATTGTTATATCTTCTTCTTGGATCGATCCCTTGATCATTATGTAGTGTCCTTCTTTGTCTATTCTAATAGTCTTTATTTTAAAGTCTATTTTGTCTGATATGAGATTGCTACTCCAGCTTTCTTTTGGTTTCCATTTGCATGGAATATCTTTTTCCATCACCTTACTTTCAGTCTGTATGTGTCTCTAAGTCTGAAGTGGATCTCTTGTACACAGCATATATATGGGTCTTGTTTTTGTATCCATTCAGCCAATCTGTGTCTTTTGGTGGGAGCATTTAGTCCATTTACATTTAAGGTAATTATTGATATGTATGTTCCTCTTCCCATTTTCTTAATTGTTTTGGGTTTGTTAATGTAGGTCTTTTCCTTCTCTTGTGTTTCTTGCCTAGAGAACTTCCTTTAGCATTTGTTGTACAGCTAGTTTGGTGATGCTGAATGCTCTCAGCTTTTGCTTGTCTGTAAAGGTTTTAATTTCTCCATCAAATCTGAATGAGATCCTTGCTGGGTAGAGTAATCATGGTTGCAGGTTTTTCTCCTTCATCACTTTCAATATGTCCTGCCACTCCCTTCTGGCCTGCAGAGTTTCTGCTGAGAGATCAGCTGTTAACCTTATGGGGATTCCCTTGTGTGTTATTTGTTGTTTTTCCCTTGCTGCTTTTAATATGTTTTCTTTGTATTTAATTTTTGACAGTTTGATTAATGTGTGTCTTGGCATATTTCTCCTTGGATTTATCCTGTATGGGACTCTCTGTGCCTCCTGGACTTGATTAACTATTTCCTTTCCCATATTAGGGAAGTTTTCACCTATAATCTCTTCAAATATTTTCTCAGTCCCTTTCTTTTTCTCTTCTTCTTCTGGAACCCCTATAATTCAAATGTTGGTGCCTTTAATGTTGTCCCAGAAGTCTCTGAGACTGTCCTCAGTTCTTTTCATTCTTTTTTCTTTATTCTGCTCTACAGTAATTTCCACTATTTTATCTTCCAGATCACTTATCTGTTCTTCTGCCTCAGTTATTCTGCTATTAAGCCCATCTAGAGTATTTTTCATTTCATTTATTGTGTTGTTCATTGTTGTTTGTTTCATCTTTAGTTCTTCTAGGTCCTTGTTAAATGTTTCTTGCATTTTGTCTATTCTATTTCTAAGATTTTGGATCATGTTTACTATCATTATTCTGAATTCTTTTTCAGGTAGACTGCCTATTTCCTCTTCATTTATTAGGTCTGGTGGGTTTTTATCTTGCTCCTTCATCTGCTGTGTGTTTTTCTGTTTTCATTTTGCTTATCTTACTGTGTTTGGGGTCTCCTTTTTGCAGGCTAAGTTCGTCGTTCCTGTTGTTTTTGGTGTCTGTCCCCAGTGGCTAAGGTTGGTTCAGTGGGTTGTGTAGGCTTCCTGGTGGAGGGGACTAGTGCCTGTGTTGTGGTGGATGAGGCTGGATCTTGTCTTTCTGGTGGGCAGGTCCACGTCTAGTGGTGTGTTTTGGGGTGTCTGTGGACTTATTATGATTTTAGGCAGCCTCTGTGCTAATGGGTGGGGTTGTGTTCCTGTCTTGCTAGTTGTTTGGCATAGGTTGTCCAGCACTGTAGCTTGCTGGTCGTTGAGTGAATCTGGGTGCTGGTGTTGAGATGGAGATCTCTGGGAGGTTTTCGCTGTTCGATATTATGTGGAGCTGGGAGGTCTCTTGTTGACCATTGTCCTGAAGTTGTCTCTCCCACCTCAGAGGTACAGTACTGACTCCTGGCTGTAGCACCAAGAGCCTTTCATCCACACGGCTCAGAATAAAAGGGAGAAAAAGTAGAGAGAAAGAATTAGTAGAAGTAGAAAGAAAGAAAGAAAGGAGGGAAGGAAGGAAGGAAGAAAGAGGAAAAGAAGGAAAGAAAGAAAGGAGGGAGGGAGGGATGGTGGGAGGAGGTAAGGAAGGAAAAAGAAAGAAAGAATATAAGGTAAAATATAATAAAGTTATTATATTAAAAAATAAGAAAAAAACGGACGGGTAGAACCTTAGGACACATGGTGGAAGCAGAGCTATACAGACAAAATCTCATATAGAAGCGTACACATACACACTCACAAGAAGAGGAAAAGGGGAAAAAATCATAACTCTTGCTCTCAAAGTCCACCTCCTCAATTTGGGATGATTCGTTGTCTATTCATGTATTCCACAGATGCAGGGTACATCAAGTTGATTGTGGAGCTTTAATCCGCTGCTTCTGAGGCTGCCGGGAGAGATTTCCCTTTCTCTTTGTTCTCACAGCTCACATGGGCTCAGCTTTGGATTTGGCCCCACCTCTGCGTGTAGGTCGCTGGAGGGCGTCTGTTTTTTGCTCAGACAAGACGGGGTTAAAGGAGCCGCTGATTGGGGGCTCTGGCTCACTCAGGCCGCGGGGAGGGAGGGGCACGGAGTGCGGGACAAGCCTGTTGTGGCAGAGGTCGGCGGGACATTGCACCAGCCTGAGGCGCGCCGTGCGTTCTCCCGGAGGAGTTGACCCTGGATCCCGGGACCCTGGCAGTGGTGGGCTGCACAGGCTCCCTGGAAGAGGGGTGTGGTTAGTGACCTGTTCTCACACACAGGCCCCTTAGTGGTGGCAGCAGCAGCCTTAGCATCTCCCGCCAGTCTCTGGCGTCTGCACTTTTAGCCGCGGCTCGTGCCCATCTCTGGAGTTCCTTTAAACAGCGCTCTTAATCCCCTCTCCTTGTGCACCAGGAAACAAAGAGGGAAGAAAAAGTCTCTTGCCTTTTCGGCAGGTCCAGACCTTTTCCCGGACTCCCTCCCGGCTAGCCGTGGTGCACTAACCCCTTCAGGCTGTGTTCACGCAGCCAACACCAGTCCTCTCCCTGCGCTGTGACCAAAGTCAGAGCCTCTGCTTGCAGCCCCGCCCGCCCTGGCAGGTGAGCAGACAAACCTCTCGGGCTGGTGAGTGCTGGTCTGCACCGATCCTCTGTGCAGAAATCTCCCCACTTTGCCCTCTGCACCCCTGTTGCTGCGCTCTCCTCCACAGCTCCGAAGCTCCCGCCCCTCTGCCACCCACGGTCTCCGCCTGCGAAGGGGCTTCCTAGTGTGTGGAAACCTTTCCTCCTTCACAGCTCCCTCCCACTGGTGAAGGTCCTGTCCCTATTCTTTTGTCTCTTTTTTTCCTTTTTTTCTTTTGCCCTACCCAGGTATGTGGGGAGTTTCTTGCCTTTTGGGAGGTCTGAGGTCTTCTGCCAGCATTCAGTAAGTGCTCTGTAGGCGTTGTTCCATGTGTAGATGTATTTCTGGTGTATCTGTGGGGAGGAAGGTGATCTCCGCATCTTACTTTTCCGCCATCTTCCCCTCGTCCTCCATGCTCCTGATTTTAAACAATACTATGAAGCTATAATAATGAAAACAGTATGGTACTGACATAAAACAGACACATAGATCAATGGAACAGAATAGAAAACCCAGAAATAAACCTATACTTATTTTGTCAATTAATCTGCAACAAAGGAGAGAAGGATATACAATGGGAAAAGACAGCCTCTTTAATAAATGGTGTTAGGAAACCTTGGTGAATACATGTAAAAGAATGAAAATAGACCATTTTCTAACGTATATACAAAAATAAACTCAAAATGTATTAAAGAATTAAATGTAAGAATCATAAAACTTCTAGAAGAAAACATAGGAAGTACACTCTTTGACATTGGTCTTAGAAATATTCTTTTGGATCTGTCTCTTCAGGAAAGCACAACAAAAGCAAAAATAAACAAATGAGACCACACCAAACTAAAAAGTTTTTGCACAGTGAAAGAAACCATTAACAAAACATAAAGGCAACATACTGAATGAGAGAAGATAATATGTGCAAATGATGTCCTATAAGTAGTAATATCCAGAACGTATAAGGAACTCATACAACTCAGTATCAAAAAAATCTGATTAAAAAATTGGCAGATGACTTGAATAGACATTTCATCCAAGGAAGACATTCAGATGGGCAACAGACACATGAAAAGTTGCTCAACATCACTTATCATCAGGGAAATACAAATTGAAATCACAAATGAAATATCAACCCACACCTGTCAGAATGGTGATCAACAAAACAGTAAATAACAGGTCCTGGTGAGGATGTGGAGAAAAGGAACCCTTCACGTACTGTTGGTGGGAATGTAAATTTGTATAGCCACTATGGAAAACAGTATTGAAGAATTATAACACGCAGAAATGGAGAAAAATAAGTGTGAAATTATGCAGTCCCAGAAAAATAGAGAAGTAAATCTTAAGTCCTAATTTTACAGTTCCTGGTTTCAGTCCTCATTGAAGCCCACATATGCTTCCTGGTTTGGATTCAAAGGGATGCTGTTGTACCCTTATGTTAAATTCCCACCAACCTTGTTTACTGAGCTAGTTTAGTTTGTGAAGTACTATTCCTTACAGTTTAAGGCCTTGAGTCCCCACTACGAGCCAAGCACTTGTCTAAACCTGGGGTAATGATGTTGAACAAAAACACAGTCCCTTGTCTCCTGAATTGGGGATTTAGTGAGGAGTGTACTATCCATGAATTCTATTTAATTATTTTGTAATAATGCATGGAGACAAGGGCAACAAAGTAAAATATCTTTGAGTGTTTATACAAAGAAAATTGGTGGTAGCTCAGGATCAAGAAAGGCTTCTGTGAGGAAATAACAGTTCACCTGATATCTGAACAGTAGGATGGATGTGGAGAGAGGGAGAGGAGCTTGGAAATATTTTAAGAAAAGGGAGGAGAAGCTCATACACAGTTCCCTAAATCATAGAGAAACCTAAATGATATGGGAACTAAGGTCAGACAAATAAGCCTGGAGCAAAAACGTAAGCAAGAGATGAGCAAGATATTGTTAGAAAGATATCCAGGGCTAGATAACACATTGAAGGGCATTTAAGAATCTGGATTTTATCTAGGAATAATGGAAAGCAGTAGAAGGAACAATAAGCTATGACTTGACATCATATGATCACTTTAGTATTTTGAAAATATTATTCTGGCAGCTGTGTGAGACAGGATTGGTGAGGAATCAGAATGGTTGTTGTGGACAAATTAGTTGACAGTTGTACTCCCAGTCAAGCAATGGTATTAGTTTTGACTTGGGCCTTGTGTTTTGGTAGTAGAAATGGAGAAATGTTTAGAAGCCAAATTAAAATGATGTGGTGATGATTTGTATATAAGAATACAAGAAAGTTTGGAATTGTAGATGCCTCAGAGATTTATGGCTGAGAAACTAAATTGAGGGAGGGAACTCTCACTGAGATATTCTGAAGTTTACCAGCTTTGGAAGAACTGTAAGGTAAAGGGATAGGTGGAGAAACATTCGTGAGTTAGTGATTAGATATGTTGAATTTGAAATGCTTTTACATTTTGAGCCAGAAGCTGGTTACACCTCTCATAGGAGAAGTCTGGTGGAGATAGAGATTGGGAAGCATCAGTATATAGAGATGGTCATGAACCCATGGGTAGGGATGAGATATGTAGGGGATAAAATAAAAATGAGAGTATAAGATCTGGGACTAAAACAGGAATGATTCCTCAGTTTCATGGCTGGATAGATACAGATGAACCTGAAAATCATAGCATCCTGAGAGAACCACTTTGAGAGCAATTGGATCATGAAGTCAAAGCAAGGTATTCTCAGAAACAGTGTACTCAAGGAAGAAGGGTGCTTAAAATATATGCACTAAATTGTATGATATTGACATTACTGTTTCATGTAGTAATAAGGGCAGAGACTAAGTTAGAAGGGATGACAGAGACCAAGAGGTGCAAAAAAGAGTTGGTAAATGTTGAGTTTTCTTTCTATTTTTTAAGTTTTCCTGTGAAGAGAAGGCTTGTATTGTGATTAGAGAAAAGTGGACCTCTCCTCCAGTTGACTGTCACTTCGATGTCAACTTTCTAAGTCCTCTGAGTACATGACATTATAATACAGTCATTTTGATTAAACTTTTTGAAAGTGGCCATTAGAATGTTTCCAAAAGGTTATTTTTGCAAGTAATACACCCAACAGGGAGGCTAACCTCATGGCTCCTCTCACCCCATCCTTGAAACTGAGCCTGTCCCTGGGTCTCACTCCACTTTCAAGTCTGTCCCCTCCCTCACTGAGTTATCAGGGCATTGCCATTTCATATGTTAGCTCATAATGGTACTCTGGAATAAAGTGACACGATTATTATAAATGCTTAGTCTAATGCCATAAGAAGCACTCAAAACAAATTTGTTTACTTTAGTTGCATAATTACAGAGGCAAAAAGAATGCATTGTTAGTTTTTACACATCACCTGGAAAGTACTTTCAGATATGAAGTGGTATAAGTATTAGGAATTAATAATATTGCTGAGGGTCTAATGTTAATGGATAGGCTGGTTACCTAAAAAGTTTCTACCTCCCTTCTTTATCTGCGTGTATAAAAGGATACATGTTACTGATAATTGATTATAAAGAACAAGGACAAATTTAAATTATGTCAAATAATATAATTTAGTCCAATCATACACATGTGTGGGATCCCAGGAGAAATTAAAAAACAGATACTCAGGGCTTCCCTGGTGGCGCAGTGGTTGAGAGTCCGCCTGCCGATGCAGGGGACACGGGTTCGTGCCCCAGTCTGGGAAGATCCCACATGCCGCGGAGCGGCTGGGCCTGTGAGCCATGGCCGCTGAGCCTGCGCGTCCGGAGCTTGTGCTCCGCAACGGGAGAGGCCACAACAGTGAGAGGCCCGCATACCAAAAAAAAAAAAACAAAAAACAAAAAAAACAAAAAACACAGATACTCAGATAAAAAATATGAGTGTGGGTCTGAATTAAAGTAAGTACTAGAGGTTTCAGCCATTGGAGTTTCTGAATCTTCTCTCTAGGCCCCCAGTTACTACCAGTTCCTTAGCTACTATTTGTGTGTTTGTGTGTCTGCTCCCAAATTCACTCTTACTTTAGTTATCTTCTTACCCAATGTTTAGTGTGTATGTGTGTGTGTGTGTTTTCTCTTCTGCCTTATAGCTCTTTAAACTGAAGTGTAGTTTTTGCTTTCTCATAAATTCTGACTGCAAGTGGCCAGATCAGAGTCCATCCAGTGTCTCTATTATGACCTTTTAACTTTTAGTGCAACTGGATATCCCCATCCTTCTTTCCACATTTGATATTCAGATACTAGAATGAGAGAATCTAATTGGTTGAGTTTATTGTTTTGAGCCAAATCACAAGGTAACATTTCTGCCATTATATTGTTCAATTGCCCATGGGTATGGCAAAATCACTCTTCTTTAGCAGGGCAGTTGGCCATGGAAACTTCACTTAGAAGAGTCTGTGTACTTGGCAGATAATGTAGTTAGTATTTATCAGGCACAGTGCTCAATAAATATTCGTTGATATATTAGGTACTATAAACCTATGGCCCATACTCAATTCCTGGCTGTATATGACAGTCACTTGGAGAATGTTTTAGAAATACTAATTATAACACCTCAGTCTAGATGTTCTAAATTTAGAATCTCTATAGATTCAATTCCTATAGAGTATAATTTTAAAAAAAACCCAGGTCATTCTGATTTTGCCTTTCAGTCATGTAGGGCAATTTATTCTTTTTTATTTATTTTTTAATGTATTTAATTTGCTTTTCTATTTAAAATTATTTTTAATTTCTTATCTAATTTTTAAGTTTTTTAACATATTTTAAAATTCTAAAAAATGTTTTTAATCTATTTTATTTTATTATTTTACATAGGTCCCTGTTGGTTGTCTATTTTAAATATTGCACTGTGTACATGGCAATCCCAAACTCCCAATCTATCTCTCTCCCCCACCCTTCCCCCCGGTAACCATAAGGTCATTCTCTAATTCTGTGAGTCTGTTTCTATTTTGTAAATATGTTCATTTGTATCAGTTTTTTTTTTTTAGATTGCACATATAAGTGATATCATATAACACTTGTCTTTCTCTGAATTACTCCACTCAGTATGACAATTTCTAGGTCAATCCATGTCACTGAAATGGCATTATTTCATTCTTTTTCATGGCTGAGTCATATACCATTGTATACATGTAAGACATCTTTTTTATCCATTCATCTATCAATGGACATTTAGGTTACATCCATGTCTTGACTATTGTAACCAGTGCTGCAGTGAATATTGGGTTGCATGTATCCTTTCAAACCATGTTTTTCTCCAGATATATGTCCAGTAGTGGGATTGCCAGGGCATAAGGTAGCTCTATTTTAGCTTTTTAAGCAACCTCTGTACTGTTCTCCATAGTGGCTATACCAATTTACATTTCCACGAACAGTGTAGAAGGGTTCCCTTTTCTCCATACCCTCTCCAGCATTTACTGTTTGTAGATATTTTGATGATGGCCATTCTGACTGGTGTGAGGTGATATCTCATTATAGTTTTGATTTGCATTTCTCTAATAATTAGTGATGTTGAATATCTTTTCATGTGCCTCTTGGCCATCTGTATGTCTTCTTTGGAGAAATATCTATTTAGGTCTTCTGCCCATTTTTTGATTGGGTTGTTTGTTTTTTTTGATATTGAGTCACAATAGCTGTTTGTAAATTTTGGAGACAAATCTCTTGCTGGTTGCATCATCTGTGAATATTTTCTCCCATTCTGTGGGCTGTCTTTTCATTTTATTTGTGGCTTCCTTTGTTTTGAAAAAGCTTTTGAGTTTAATTAGGTCTCATTTGTTTATTTTTGTTTTTATTTCCATTACTCTAGGAGACAGATCAAAAAAGATATTGCTATGATTTATGTCAAAGTGTGTTCTGCCTATGTGTTCCTCTAGGAGTTTTATACTATCTTCTCTTACATTTAGGTCTTTAATCCATTTTGAGTTTATTTTTGTGTATGGTGTTAAAGAATGTTCTAGCTTCATTTTTTTTATATATGTAGCTGTCCAGTTTTCCAGGCATCATTTATTGAAATGACTGTCTTTTCTCCATTGTATAATCTTGCCTGCTTTGTCATAGATTAATTGACCATAGATGTGTGGATTTATTTCTGGGCTTTCTATCCTGTTCCATTGATCAATATTTTTGTTTTTGTGCCAGTACCATACTGTTTTTATGACTGCGGCTTTGTAGTATAGTCTGAAGTCAGGAAGCCTGATTCCTTCAGCTCCATTTTTCTTTCTCAACATTGTTTTGACTACTGGGGTCTTTTCTGTCTCTCCATACAATTTTGATTTTTTTAATCTAGTTCTCTGAAAAATGCCATTGTAAATTGATGAAAATTAAAGACAAAATAAAAACACTAAAAGCAACAAGGGAAAAGCAACAAATAACATACAAGGGAATTCCCATAAAGTTATATGCTGATTTTTCATCAGAAACTCTGCAGGCCAGAAGGGAGTAGCACAATATATTTAAAGTGATAAAAGGGAAGAAGCTACAGCTAAGAATATTCTACCTAGCAAGTCTCTCATTCAGATTCAATGGAGAAATCAAAAGCTTTACAAACAAACAAAAGCTAAGAGAATTCAATACCAGATGAGCTTTGCAACAAATGCTAAAGGAACTTCTCTAAGCATAAAAGAAAAGGCGACAGCTAGAAACAGGAAAATTAGGAATGGAAAAGCTCACTGGTAAAGGCAAACATACAGTAAAAGTAGGAAATCATTTGCACACAAATATATCAAAACCAGCAATCGTGAGAAGAGGAGAGCACAAATGCAGGATATTGGAAATGCATTTGAATTTAAGAGACCAGCAACTTAAAACAAACTTGTTTATATATAGACTGCTATACCAAAACCTCATCATAACTGCAAACCAAAAATCTGCAATAGATACACACACACAAAAAGAAAAAGGAATCCAAGCACACTAAACTTAGTCATCAAATCAAATGAGAAGAGAACAAAAGAGTAAGGGAAGAAAAAAGACCTACAAAAACAAATCCAAAACAATTAATAAAATAGCAATAAGAATATACATGTCGATAATTAGCTTAAACATAAATGTCTTAAATGCCCCAACCAAAATACTTAGACTGGCTGAATGGATACAGAAACAAGACCCATATATATGCTGTCTACAGGAGACCCACTTCAGATCTAGGGACACATATAGACTGAAAGTGAGTTAACACCTATCCTGAAACTATTTCAAAATAAACTGCAGATGAAGGAACTCTCCCAAACTCTTTCTATGAAGCCACCATCACCCTGATACCAAAACCAGAGAAAGATACCATAAAAAAGAAAATTACAGGCCAATATTACTGATGAACATAGATGCAAAAAATCCTCAGCAAAATACTAGCAATCCAAATCCAACAATACATTAAAAGGATAATACACCATGATCAAGTGGAATTTACCCCAGGGATACAAGTATTTTTCAATATCTGTAAATCAGTGTGATACACTACATCAATAAATTGAAGAATAAAACCATATGATCATCTCAATCGATGCAGAAAAAGCTTTTGACAAAATTCAACCCATTTATGATAAAAACAAAAGAATCTACGAAAAGTGGCATAGAGGGAATATACCTCAACATAATAAGAGCCATATATGACAAACCTGCAGCTAACATTCATACTCAGTGGTGAAAAGCTGAAAGCATTTCCTCTAAGATCGGGAAGAAGACAAGGATATCCACTCTCACCACTTTTATTCAACATAGTTTTGGAAGTCCTAGACACAGTAATGAGAAATGAAAAAGGAATAAAATGAATCCAAATTGGAAAAGAAGAAGTAAAACTGTCACTGTTTGTAGATGACATGATACTATACATAGCAAATCCTAAAGATCCTACCAGAAAACTACTAGTGCTCATCAGTGAATTTGGTGAAGTTGCAGTACACAAAATTAGTACACAGAAATATGTTTCATTTCTATACACTAACAACAAAAGATCAGAAAGAGAAATTAAAGAAACAATTCCACATCAAAAAAATAAAATACCAAGGAATTAACCTACGTAAGGAGACAAAAGACCTGTACTCTGAAAACTGCAAGATGCTAATGAAAGAAATCGAAGACAATACAAACGATGTAAAGACATACCATGTTCTTGGATTGGGAGAATAAATATTGTTAAAGTGACTCTACTACCTAAGGTAATCTACAGATTTAATTTATTCTTGATTATAAGCAGTACCTGAAGCTTTATCAATCATCACCCATTTTCCAGTTTATTTTCTTTTCAATAACTTTACCACATTTGTTAGAGATTGACTTATTTCCATTATTGATTGTCTAGTTACAAACTTTTCATAGGTATATCCATTTTCTCAGTGGTTCTAAACAAAGACTTGCAAATTGATAAGCCTATAAAGGTCAAACATGTAATTGAAAAAGTTCCCTAGAAGACAGAATGATAAGGGCTATGGAAAATCTGAGAAGATATGCTCCTAAGAAGGCCAGTCACTAGTCAGCATGTTATAACTGTTCTCATGCAAATATGGGGGATTGGGGTTGCCTGAGCTTCAATTTTTCAAAAGAAGCCAAAAATATAGATTTTTATGAAAACCTCCACAATTAATATATTGACAATTTGTTAAACAATTCACATACACACACACAAATATTGCTGGCCAAACTCTATAACCATATGAAAAGACATCATTGTACCATAGTTTTTCTTAGAGCAAGAATTCACTTTGAAGGAAAATACATGATATTTTGAGTATAGATGGTGACCTGAAAGTCATAGTTTGTGAGAAGAAAGAGATAGGTATTTATCACTCTGCATTAGAAGAGAGGAATCTGGGGTGGAGGACAGCAGGAGAAAATGGGAGCAGGAAGATGGCAACAGTATCATAATCTATCTAAAGCTTATAAAGAGATATAGCCACTGATGTTGGGGTGAGGTCAAAAGACTTCTAAGAATATCTTATTTAATTTTTTTTTCTCTTTCATCTTTTAATTTTCTCTCCATCATCTTCCCACATCTTTAATAGAGACACCTCCACACACAGATAATCTCTGTAAATTATACAAAGGAAAATCAAGCAAAAGGAGCTGAGTCCCATGTCTAGCATCTAGCAGAGAGTGGAAATAAGCCATGGGAATTGCGTGTGTGGAAACAAAAGTTTACAGTTTCAGCAACTGGAATCAACCCAAAGGGGATCATGAGAACCAGAGGCCCTGGGAGTGTGTAGAACTTGAGGAAGATGTCACTGAACTCCTCACAATTTGGCATAGAGACCAAAATCTTACTTACCGCACAATGCTAAGTCACCCTAGGTGCTCTGTGGGCTACAATAATACATTTTACATGGCATTGTTCTTGCCTCTCTAAATAGCTTGTAAAACTTATTCCAGACAGAGTTTGGTTATCCTTATCCTCTCCTCTCTAAAATCCAGTACCTAGAACTAAATATGCACAATATGAACTTAAATTTGTTGGATACTTTGTAGATGGTGAAGGCCCTCCTCTTACCATGAAATGTGCTAGAACAGCAAAAATAACAGAGGAGGGCGGAGTATAACAGAAGGCTCTTTCATTGTGACAACTCAAACCAGGTCTTTAATGGTATGATCTTAAGCTAATAATCACATTCTGGGAAAAGTATTGAGAGATAGCGATCTTAGAATAAGGTGGTAGATAAAGATGCAGCAATTTCTATTTTATTCTTTGTAATGGAAGATTTTTAATAGAGATTGAATAAGAGAAAAGAATGTCTCGGATGTCCAAGTACTTAAAATAGCAAATGCTGTTGAAATACGGAAATGAAGTGTAAAAGACAGGAACAACCACCGCACCTGATGTTGAAGTCCAAGGATGTGAATATCTGACTTTGCTATTTACAATCTGTCAACCCTGTGGAAATTATTTAATTATTGGTAGTCTTCTCTATAAACGGTAATATTTTTTCCTATCCTCTATGATGGTTATGAAGGTAGCATGAAAAAATTTCTTTAAAGTTAATTTTGACAACTATTAGTTAACAGTTGAATGAGTTAATAAGGACAATTGTTGATGACTCTAACTTAAAAGGAGTATAAAGAACTGTTGCAACTTGATTCATCATGAAAGGAATTACTCCAACTCCTGATACTACCTTTTAGCTTTAGAATTTTAAGCCTCTTTTCCTTTATAAAATATAAGCCAAATATATGCATTTCTTTATCACTCTTCGTTTTTGAAGTTCAGCAGTTACTATAATCTTATTCTCATGATATACTTTAAATCACTACGTAATTCATTTTTATAAGAACATATTGACACTATTGTGTCTATATGATGCAGTGGAGCAATTTTCACTTGTTTTCTTCTCTAGGAAACTCTTTTACTTCTTAATCTATTTTCTCTATGATGTATCCAAAAAGAATCAAAGATTATGTCCCTATGTCCCGATCCTTGGCAATGGTCTCATTAGAACAGCAAAACCACTTGCTAATCATCTGAATAATCTTCTGAATTACTCATTACATGCTTCTGAGATATCATTGTTTGAAAATATATGTATGAGTGGAATATAAGCATGCTGTTTGGAATTCTGACATACCCAATTTGGACTCTGCCTCTGACGTGGCAAATCTCTTGAAATTATGTTGCCTACTGTCTCAGGTCACTAAGTTTAGATATAGTAAGAATTACAGCTGTGGACTTTTCCTAGGGATGAAACTTGGTTTTAGAAATATTTTAAAGGGATTTCCACTTCTATTACTGATTTCAGAGGATGATTGGTAAATGTTCTTTTCCCAAGCAGACCACCTCTCCTTGCTCTGGACTTCCCAAATATATACTTTAAGCTTAACTTAGAATGAAATCCTTGTACAATGTCAATTGAGGAGCAAGGCAATAGGTAACATCTTTCAAAACTGATAAGATAAATTACACCAATTAACAAAAGTGATTGTAAGTTATTTCTTAGGACTAATACAAATTCTTCATGCAGTATCATGATCAACTCAGTCTGATATCTGATGTAATATCACATCACCTCAGTATTTTTCTCAATAAATAAAAAAGTAAATTAAGGGAATTTTTAAGTACAAACCATCGCAAATCATGTAGAATTGCCAGTTTAGTAGGACAAAAATGATGGCCTGAGTAATCACATATGGTTCAACCTAATAAACCCCAAAACCTCAAAATACTTTTCTCTGTTCTTTTGCCTCCTTAGAGCCTAAACAGGCATCACAATTTCAACCTCTTTTTCTAGAAGCTCTAATTAAATTGACCGAGTACCTCATGCAGCTAGAATGACTTCTAAAAATTCGACTATCCATATTAAGCAATGAAAAATTCCAAACATTTCCCCATTCTGATTTCCTCTTTATTGTAAAGCTTTCATTTTTTTTCTCATTTTGTGTTTCTGATGTCACAGTTCACCAAGTTTACAGTTGACCCTAGAACAATACAAGGGGTTAGGGGCTACGATGCTCCTCAAAGTAAAAAATTTGCATATAGCTTTTAGTAAGACATCCTTAATGGGGTTCCTCTGTATCTAAGTTTCCTCAGTGTCTGTAGTTTTGCATTCATGGATTAAACCAATTGCAGATTGCATCCTAGTAGTGTAGTATTCACCATTGAAAAAAATGCCTGTGTTAAGTGAATCTGCACAGTTCAAACCCATGTTGTTCAAGGGTCAACTGTACATCTTTTTATATTGTGTATTCATTAACAAATTATTTTATTTTTGAAGGTATTTTGTTTATATATATATATATTTAAATTTTTGTTTTATATTGGAGCATAGTTGATTAACAATGTGTTAGTTTCCAGTATACAGCAAAGTGATTCAGTTATACATATACATGTATCTATTCTTTTTCAAATTCTTTCCCATTTAGGTTGTTACAGAATATTGGGCAGAGTTTCTTGTGCTATACAGTAGGTCCTTTTTGGTTATCTATTTTAAATATACTAGTGTGAACATGTCAAGCCCAAACTCCCAATTTATTACTCCCCTCCACCTTTCCCTTTTGGTAACCATAAGTTTGTTTTCTAAGTCTGAGTCTGATTCTGTCTCATAAATAAGTTCATTTGTATCTTTTTTTTAAGATTCCACATATAAACAATATCATATGATATTTGTCTTTCTCTGTCTGATTTACTTCACTTAGCATGATAATCTCCAGGTCATCCATGTTACTGTAAATGGCATTATTTCATTCTTTTTAACGGTTTAGTAACATTCCATGATATATATGTACCACGTCTTCTTTATCCATTCATCTTTTGATGGACATTTATGTTGCTTTCATGTCTTGTCTATTGTAAATAGTGCTGCAATGAACTTTGGGATGCAAATATCCTTTCGAACCATGTTTTTCTCTGGATATATGCCCAGGAGTGGGATTGCTGGATCATATGGTAGTTCTATTTTTAGTTTTTAAGGACCCTCCATACTGTTCTCCATAGTGACCATGCCAATTTCCATTCCCATGAACAGTGTAGGGGGGTCCCCTTTTCTCCGCGTCCTCTCCAGCATTTGTTGTTTGTAGATTTTGTTAAGATGGCCATTCTGAATGATATGAGGTGATATGTCATTGTAGTTTTGATTTGCATTTCTCCTAATTAGTGATGTTGGCCATCTTTTCATGTGCTTCTTGGCCATCTGTATGTCTTCTTTGGAGACATGTCTATTTAGGTATTCTGTCCATTTTTTGATTGGGTTGTTTTTTGGTTGTTGGTTTTTTTCTCTTTTGATATTGAGCTGCATAAGATGTTTGTAAATTTTGGAAATTAATCATTTGTCGGACGCATTGTTTGTAAATATGTTCTCCCATTCTGTGGGTTGCCTTTTCATTTTGTTTATGGTTTCCTTTGCTGTGCAAAAGCTTTTAAGTTTAATTAGGTCCCATTTGTTTATTTTTCCATTACTCTAGGGGACAGATTGAAAAAGATATTGCTGTGATTTATGTCAAAGACTGTTCTGCTTATGTGTTTCTCTAAGGGTTTTATACTATCCTGTCTTACATTTAGGTCTTCAATTCATTTTGAGTTCACTTTTGTGTATGGTGTTAAAGAATGTTCTAATTTCATTCTTTCACATGTAGCTGTCCAGATTTCACAGCACCACTTATTGAAGAGTCTGTATTTCTCCATTATATAATCTTGCCTCCTTCCTTGTACATAAATTGACCACAGGTGTGTGGGTTTATTTCTGGGTTTTCTATCCTGTTCCATTCATCAATATTTCTGTTTTTGTGCCAGTACCATATTGTTTTTATGACTGTAGCTTTGTAGTATAGTCTGAAGTCAGGGATCCTGATTCCTCCAGCTCTGTTTTTCTTTCTCAAGATTGCTTTGGCTATTAGGGGTCTTTTGTGTTTCCATACAAATTTGAAAAAAATTTTTGATCTAGTTCTGTGAAAAATGCTATTGATAATTTGATAGGGATTGTATTGAATCTTTAGACTGCCTTGGAGAGTATAGTCATTTTGACAATATTGAGTCTTCCAATTCAAGAACCAGTATATCTTTCCATCTGTTTGTGTCATCTTCGATTTCTTTCATCAGCATCTTATAGTTTTCAGAGTACAGGTCTTTTGCCACCTTAGGTAGGTTTATTCCTAGGTATTTTATTTTATTTTTTTGATGCAATGATAAGTGGGATTGTTTCTTTTATTTCTCTTTCTGCTCTTTTGTTGATAGTATATAGAAATGCAACAGATTTCTGTGTATTAATTTTGTATCCTGCAACGTTACCAAATTCATTGATGAACTCTAGTAGTTTCCTAATAGCATCTTAAAGATTTTCTGTGTATGGTATCATGTTATCTGCAAACAGTAACAGTTTTCCTTCTTCTTTAGCAATTTGGATTTCTTTTATTTCTTTTTCTTCTCTTATTGTTGTGGCTAGGACTTCCAACACTATGTTATGTTGAATAAAAGTGGCAAGAGTGGACATCATTTTCTTATTCCTGATCTTAGAGGAAATGCTTTCAGTTTTTCACAATTGAGAGTGATGTTTGCTGTGGGTTTGTAGTATAGTAGTTTGTAGTATAGTCTGAAGTCAGGGAGTCTGATTCCTCCGTTTTTTTCCCTCAAGACTGCTTTGGCAGGCTTCCCTTGTGGTGCAGTAGTTGAGAGTCCACCTGCCGATGCAGGGACATGGGTTCGTGCCCTGGTCTGGGAAGATCCCACATGCCACAGAGTGGCTAGGCCTGTGAGTCATGGCCACTGAGCCTGTGTGTCCGGAGCCTGTGCTCTGCAATGGGAGAGACCACAACAGTGAGAGGCCCGTGTACCGCAAATACAAATAAAAATTTTAAGATTTTTTGTTCTAGTTCTGTAAAAAATGCCATTGATAATTTGATACAGGTTGCATTGAATCTGTAGATTGCTTTGGGTAGAATAGTCACTTTCACAATGTTGATTCTTCCAAACCAAGAACACGGTATATCTCTCCATCTGTTTGTATCATCTTTAATTTCTTTCATCAGTGTCTTATAGTTTTCTGCATACAGGTCTTTTGTCTCCTTAGGTAGGTTTATTTCTAGGTGTTTTGTTCTTTTTGTTGAAATGGTAAATGGGAGTGCTTCCTTAATTTCTGGTTCAGATTTTTCATCATTGGTGTATAGGAATACAAGAGATTTCTGTGCATTAATTTTGTATCCTGCTACTTTACCAAATTCATTGATTAGCTCTAGTAGTTTTCTGGTAGCATCTTTAGGATTCTCTATGTATAGTATCATGTCATCTGAAAACAGTGACAACTTTACTTCTTTTCTGATTTGGATTCCTTTTATTTCTTTTTCTTCTCTGATTGCTGTGGCTAAAACTTCTAAAACAATGTTGAATAACAGTGAGAGTGAGCAACCTTGTCTCATTCCTGATTTTAGTGGAAATGGTTTCAGTTTTTCACCATTGAGGATGATGTTAGCTGTAGGTTTGTCATATATGGCCTTTATTATGTTGAGGTATGTTCCCTCTATGCCCTCTTTCTGGAGAGTTTTAATCCTAAATGGGTGTTGAATTTTGTCAAAAGCTTTTTCTGCATCTATTGAGATTATCAATTTAAGATATTTTTTTTCTGCATCTGTTTAGATATGGGTTTTATTCTGTAGTTTGTTGTTGTGGTGTATCACAATGATTGATTTGTGAATATTGAAAAATCCTTGCAACCATGGGGTAAATTCCACTCGATCATGGTGTATGATCCTCTTAATGTATTGTTGAATTTGGTTTGCTAGTATTTTGTTGAGGAATTTTTTTGTCTATGTTCATCAGTGATATTGGCCTGTAATTTTCTTTTTTTATTGTACCTTTGTCTGATTTTTGTGTCAGGGTGATGGTGTTCTCTAGAATGATTTTCGAAGAGTTCCTTCCTCTGCAATTATTTTTGGAACAGTTTCAGAAGGATAGGTGTAAATCTTCTCTAAATGTTTCATAGAATTTTCCTGTGAAGCCATCTGGTCCTGGATTTTTGTATGTTGAGAGTTTTTTAATCAGTTTCAATTTCAGTACTTGTAATTGCTCTGTCCATATTTTCTAGTTCTTCCTGGGTCAGTCTTGGGAGGTTGCACCTTTCTAAGAATTTGTCCATTTCTTCTAGGTTGTCCATTTTATTGGCATAGAGTTGCTTGTAGTAGTCTCTTATGATCCTTTGTATTTCTGTGGTGTCCACTGTAACTTCTCTTTCTCATTTCTACTTTTATTGATTTAAGCCCTCTCCCTTTTTTTTCCCATGAGTCTCACTAAAGGTTTATCAATTTTGTTTCTCTTTACAGAATACCAGCTTTTAGTTTCGTTGATCTTTTCTATTGTTTTCTTGGTCTCTATGACATTTATTTCTGTTCTGATCTTGATTTCCTTCCTTCTGCTAACTTTGGCTTTTGTTTGTTCTTCTTTCTTTAGTTGCTTTAGGTGTAAGGTTAGGTTGTTTATTTGTGATTTTTCTTATTTTCTGAGGTAAGATTGTATTGCTATGAACTTCCCTCTTAGAACTGTTTTGCTGTGTCCCATAAGCTGTGGATCATGAGCTTCCATTTTCATTTGTCTCTAGGTATTTTTTGATTTCCTCTTTGATTTCTTCAGTGATCCATTGGTTGTTTAGAAACATATTATTTAGCCTCCACATGTTTATGTTTTTTACAGTTTCTTTTTTCTTGTAGTTGATTTCTAATCTCATAGTGTTTTGGTTGGAAAAGATGCTTGGTATGATTTCAATTTTCTTAAATTTACCAAGGCTTACTTTGTGGCCCAGCATGTGAATAATCCTGCAGAATGTTCCATGTGAACTTGAGAAGAATGTGTATTCTGCTGCTTTTGGATGGAATCCTCTATAAATATCTGTTAAGTCCACCTGGCCTAATGTGTCATTTAAGGCCTGTGTTTCCTTATTGATTTTCTGTCTGGATGATCTGTCCATTGATGAAAGTGGGGTGTTAAAGTCTCCCACTATTATTGTGTTACTGTCGATTTCTCCCTTTATGGCTGTTAGTATTTCTTATATATTGAGGTGCTCCCATGTTGAGTGCATATATATTTACAATTGTTATATCTCCTTTTTAGATTGTTCCCTTGATCATTATGTAGTGTCCTTCTTTGTCTCTTGTAACCGTTTTTATTTTAAGTCTATTTTATCTGATATGAGTATTGCCACTCCAGCTTTCTTTTGATTTCCATTTGCATGGGATACCTATTTCCATCCCCTCATTTTCAGTCTGTATGTGTCCCTAGATCTGAAGTGGGTTTCTTGTGGACAGAATATATGTATCCATTCAGCCAGTCTAAGTCTTTTGTTTGAATCATTTAATTTGTTTATGTTTAAAGTAATTATCAATATGTATGTTCTTATTGCCATTTTGTTAATTGTTTTGTATTTGTTTTTGTAGGTCTTTTTTCTTCCCATCCTCTTTTGTTCTCTTCTCTTGTGATTTGATGACTAACTTTAGTGTTATGTTTGGATTCCTTTTTCTTTTTTGTGTGTGTATCTGTTGTAGCTTTTCTGTTTGTGGTTACCATGAGATTTTGATGTAGCAGTCTATATATAAACAAGATTGTTTTTAGTTGCTGGTCTTTTAAATTAAAATGCATTTCCAATATTCTGCGTTTGTACTCTCCTCGTGATTCCTGGTTTTGATACATATTTGTGTGCAGATGATTTCCTACCTTTATTGTATGCTTGCCTTTACTGGTGAGTTTTTCCATTCATAATTTTTTGTTTCTAGTTGTGGCCTTTTCTTTACTGCTTAGAAAAGTTCCTTTAGCATTTGTCACAAAGCTGATCTGGTGTTGCTGAATTCTATTAGCTTTTGTTTGTTTGTAAATCTTTTGATTTCTCCATTGAATCTGAATGAGAGACTTGCTAGGTAGAGTGTTCTTTGTTGTAGCTTCTTCCCTTTTATCACTTTAAATACATTGTGCCACTCCCTTCTGGCCTGCAGAGTTTCTGATGAAAAATCAACTTATAACCTTATTTGTATGCCCTTGTATGTTATTTGTTGCTTTTTCCTTGTTGCTTTTAATAGTTTTTCTTTGTCTTTAATTTTTGTCAATTTGGTTACTTCCCTTGTTGCCTTTAATATTTTCCTTTGTCTTTAATTTTTGTCAGTTTGATTACTATGTGTCTCAGCATGTTCCTCCTTGGCTTTATCCTGCCTGGGACTCTCTGTGCTTCCTGAACTTGGATGACTGTTCCCTTTTCCATGTTAGGAAAATTTTCAGCCATTATGTCTTCAAATATTTTCTCAGGTTCTTTTTCTCTCTCTCCTCCTTCTGGGACCCCTATAATGTGAATGTTCATGCATTTAATGTTGTATCAGTGGTCTCTTAGACTGTTTTCATTTCTTTTCATCCTTTTTTCTTTATTCTACTCATGGCACTGATTTCCACCAGTCTGTCTGTCAGCTCACTTATCTGTTCTTCTGCCTCAGTTATTCTGCTGTTGATTCCTTCTAGTGTATTTTTCATTTCAGTTATTGTATTTTTCATCTCTGTTTGTTCTTTAGATTTTCTAGGTCTTTGTTAAACATGTCTTGTTTCTTCTCAATCTGTGCTTTCATTCTTTTTCCAAGGTCTTGGATGATCTTTGCTATCGTTACTCTGAATTCTTTCTTTTTGGGTAGATTACCTATCTCTACTTCACTTCGTTGTCCCTCTGGGGTTTTATCTTGTACAGCTTTACTTTTTTATTAATAACACAGATCCAGTTGAATATCTTATATAACATTTGAGAAGCAATACGTTATAATTTCTTGCATTTATATTCTGCTTTTTCAGAGGAGCTCATCTCACAGACATTGTCTTACTAATATTCAAAATTCTCCTGAAAATTATGTAGATTATTATGTTCAACAGTGATTGAACTGCAAAGAGGAAAGGTGCTCTCTAGCCAACTCTGCTTTTCCATTTGATCTTGACTTGAAAGAGACAGTACAAAGAAAATCTAATAGCTTAAACTAAAGCTGTTGTATTAAAGAGTATAATAGATTTCTTTCCAATATTAATATAAGATCCATGAGTCCAGAATCATGTCTATGTCCCTGGTTTTTAAGAAGAGTGACTTATATAGAGAAATGGCAGTCTATTCATTTTCAAACTTCTGTGTCATATGTAGTCTCTTGTCATAGTTGGATTATTTTACCACAGCCAAGGAAATAGATGTAGCTAAACAATTGTAGACCAATTTTTCCTGAACTTATAATTTTGCATATTTTTTAAAAAGACCTATAAATGATGTTATTATTAAACATGAGTCAATAATTTTTTTTTACAGATGAGTAAACCAAGGCTTGGCGAAAAAAAGTTGGGGTAATTTGCCCAAAGCTTCAGATATAGAAACTGACAGAGACTGGATTCAGTTCTTTGTCAGTACAGCTTCTAAGTCCATCTTTGTAGTATACTGCATTCCCGTTTTATTATTGTGATATTTTTCCTTCTTTTAAAATATGTTTTTAAATACAAATGTACTTGGTTGAATATATTTTTTCATTCAATTGAGTTGTTCTTATCATATAGCCATCATTTCAGCACTTTTTATATTACAGCTCTTAGTAATAACTGATGTAGAGAAGAAAGAAAGGAACTCTGAAAACTTAAAACATTTAGAAAACTCTCATTAGTCTCATTGGTCAAGCCAATTCTCTGGAACTTCACATAAATTTGCATAAAGTCCTAAAAAAATAGAAAGATGGTTCCTATAATTTTTATAATTACAATTATCCTTCAACTCCCTCCCATGCAGAGCATTAACATTACCAAAGGAAACCAAAAATGGCATAATGGAATGAGACAAGTGTTCTGAATGGAAGCAGGCTTGAGACTTTCTCCAGTTGGATGAAATCATAAACATATGACATGGAAGGGTGAGGAAGTGCCTCCTTGTTCAGTGTAACAGTGGTGGAAGGGCTCCTAGAATAATGGAAAATACTTCCATTGATAATGATGTTTGCAAATAATTTACAACTTAGAACATTCAGGAAACGCAAGGGTAGGTCTGAGAGCTTGAAACAGAGTTGTGGTTGCATATACCTCTCACTGATGCATAGTTCGGTTAAATTTTTGCAGAGAGAAATCTTGTGATGTTCTGCTAGATTTTTGCTATGCATCCTGTGATCCATTTACAAATTAACAAAGGGTTATAAAAAAAGTGTATGGGTTCAGCCCTGGCTTCCTTGTATTTGAACAGAAATTAGCACTAGAGAGTAGAATGGTTAATCAGGAAACACCAAAAGTGGACTCAATGTTTCTCTTTTCCATGTTCTAATACAGTCATACCTCATTTTATTGTACTTCACTTTATTGTGCATCACAGAAAACGCAATTTTGTTTTGTTTTTTTTTGGCTTTTTTACAAACTAAATTTTGTGGCATCACTGAGTTGAGCAAGTAATTCACCAGTTTTCCAACAGCATTTGTTCATTTCCTGTTTCTGTGTCACATTTTTGCAATTCTCATAATATTTTAAGCTTTTTATTATTATATTTGTTATGGTGATCAGCAATCTTTGATGTTACTATTGTAATTGTTTTGGGGAACCATGAACTGCACCCATATAAGATGGTGAACTTAATAAGTGTATGTGTTCTGACTGCTCTACTGACCATTGGGTTCTCCCATATGTTTCCCTATCCTCAGGCCTCCCTATTCCCTGAGACACAACAGTATTGAAATTAGACCAGTTAATAACCCTACAGTGGCCTCTAAGTCTTCAATAAAAGGAAGAGTTGCACATCTCTCCCTTTAAATCAAAAGCTAGAAATGATTAAGCTTCATGAGGAAGGCATGTTGAAAGCCAAGATAGGCTGAAAGCTAGGCCTCTTTACTCCAAAGTTAGCCCAGCTGTGAATGCAGAGGAAAAGCTCTTGAAGGAAATTAAAAGTGTTACTCCAATGAACATATGAATGATAAGAAACAGCCTATTGTTTATAGGAAAGGAAAGTTTTAATGGTCTGGATAGAAGATCAAACCAGCCACAACATTCCCTTAAGACAAAGCCTAATCCAGATCAAGGTCCTAACTCTTCATTTCTAAGAAGGCTGAAAGAGGTGAGGAAGTTTCAGAAGTTTGTGGCTAGAAGAGGTTGGTTTATGAGGCTTAAGGGAAGAAGCCATCTCCATAACATAAAAGTGCAAGGTGAAGTGGCAAGTGCTGATGCAGAAGCGGCAACAAGTTACCCAGAAGATCTAGCTAAGATAACTAATGAAGGTGGCCACACTAAATAACAGATTTTCCATGTAGATGAAACAGCCTTATATTGGAAGAAAATACGATCTAAGACTTTCATAGCTAGGGAGAAGTCAGTGTCTGGCTTCAAAGCTTCAAAAGAGAGGCTGATTCCCTTGTTAGGGGCTAATGCAGCTGACAGTCTTAGGTTCAAGCCAGTGCTCATTTCCCATTTCAAAAATTCTAGGGCCCTTAAGAATTATAAATCTACTCTGCCTGTGCTCTATAAATGGAACAACAAAACCTGGTTGATAGCACACATGTTTGCAACATAGTTAACTGAATATTTTAAGCCCATTGTTAAGAGCTGTGGCTCAGGAAAAAAAAAAAAGATTCCATTTTGAAATATTAATGCTTGTTGACAATACACCTGGTCATTTAAGAGTATAGTATAAATATGTTTAGTGATAAATATGTATAGTGAAATACATTTTGTAAGGCTACAGCTGCTATAACTGGTGATTCCCCTGATGGATCTGGGCAAAGTAAATTGAAGATACTCTGGAAAAGATTCACCATGCCAAATGCCATGATGAATATTTATGATTCATAGAAGGAGATCAAAATATCAACATTAATAAGAATTTGGAAGAAGTTGATTACAACCCTCATGGGTGACTTTGAAGGGTTCAAGATTTCAGTGAAGAAAGTAACTGCAGATGTGATGGAAATAGCAAGAGAACTAGAAGTGGAGTCTGATGATATGACTGAATTGTTGTAATCTCATGATAAACTTGATTGGATGAGGAGCTGCTTCTTAAGAATGAGGAAAGAAAAAGTGGTTTCTTGAAATGGAATCTACTCCTGGTGATGATGCTGTGAAGATTGTTGAAATTACAACAAGGAATTTAGAATATTACATAAACATGTGGATGAAACAGAGGCAGGACTTGGGAGGATTAACTCCAATTTTAAAATAAGTTCTACTGTGGGTAAAATGCTATCAAACAGCATTGTATGCTACAGAGAAAATATCTGTAAAAGGAAAAGTCAATCTATGCCACAAACTTCATTGTTTTCTTAAAGAAATTTCCACACCAACCTTCAACAGCCACTACCCTGATCAGTCAGCAGCCATCAACATTGAGGCAAGACCCTCCACCACCAAAAAAAGATTATGACTTGCTGAAGGATCAGATGATAGTTAGCATTTTTAGCAACAAAGTATTTTTTAATAAGGTATATAATATTTTCAGACATAATGTTTTTGCACACTTAACAGACTACAGTATAGTGTAAAAATAACTTTTATATGCACTGGGAAACCAAAAATTCCTGTGACTCACTTTACAGAAATATTCACTTTATTGTGGTGGTCTGAAATTGAACCCACAATATCTTTGAGGTATGACTGTAAACACAATTTCTGAGCAGAAATTAAGATACTCTTTCTCCTACAAAATAACAACTGTTCTCAGTAATTCATTTGTAACCTCCTTTGTAGTTTGAAAAAGGGAAAAAGTCATAGCACAGACTGTTGAATCCTAGTAGACATTATTTTATGACTATGTCTAATGTATAACATTAAAAAGTATAGCTCATAGAAATACTGCAAAAGCATATGTAAGTAGAAAAAAATGAGTATAACTGGATTAGAAGACAAAACATGAGAACAAGGGCTTTCAAATTCAAGTCAATGAAAACAGTGATAACTGAAGTGGTTCCCCTTATGCAAGTTAGACATTTTATGGACCTGGCAACCACTATGTATTGTTAGGTAGGAAATAAATAGTATTTCCAGGCACCTTGGTCCTGAAAATGTCTGCATCTCTTTTACCTAATGTAGTAATGGTGCATAATAGGTACCCAGTACATGTTTGAGAGAGTTTGAACAGTGAATTGCAAAGTATATAATGACGCAGTTGCTGGCTTTGTGAGTTTAGTAGGTTATAGAAATGTATTCGGTCACTGGATCTGTACATTTTTGATTTTGTCAGATATAGCTGAGTAAATATTACACAGTAGTAATCCCTCATACATATTGAATCATCATGATCATCTAAAAATACCAGTGTTACCTCCACTACCCTGACATTCTGATTCAGTAGTTCTGGGATGAGACCTGGGCATTAGCACTCTTAAAATCTCCCCAAGTTATGCAACTGTGAAGCCAAGATTAAGAACCACTGGAGTTTAGACTAAGTTGTCTGTGCTACTAATTTAAAGCTCATGATTATCACCTGTAAACAGGAGCTAGTCATCATCAAGCATCTATTTCCAGCAATAATCCAAGTAGACCAAATCTTTTGGTCACACTGATTTTACCATGGTGGCCATACTTATTAAGATAAACTTAATAAAGATTCGCCATCTGAGTCTGCTTGTTTATCTAACAAACATATATTGAGTGCCTGCTTTGTGTAGGCACTGTCCTGGCACTGGAAACAAGGTAAAGAGAAAAGTAGATAATGTCCCTACTGTGATGGAGGAGAGACTATCCCTCTCAATACCAAAGTACCCAAGTGTAACTGACATGCACAAACATCAGTGCGCAATGAGAATATGTAATCTAGATCAGAGGCTCAGGACAAGCTTCCTGGAGGAAAGACTGTAGAGGGACAGGTGTAGAGAGAGCATTCCAGGGAGAGGGAATGTAAATGAAAAGGACCAAGAGTGGCAAAGAGTTTTTGAGGTTGAGGAACTGAAAGAAGATCATTGTGGTTGGAACATAATGGGTGGTGGTGGGGTGGTGGACTGGTTTTAGCTGAAACTGGGTGAGGTGCATTTGCTCAGATCATGCGAATGGGGATTTATTATATTTAAAAGATTCAATCTCCTGAAAAATGTCAATTTTGTCCAATTTTTCTATTCTTTCCATTCAGTTCTCTCTGTCCCCTGTCACCAGCCTAGTCAAAGCCATTACATCTTTCTCCTTGTTACTCCTATTTATCCCCTTATTGAAACCAGCATAATCCTTTAAAGGCAAATACAGTTCTGATTATGTCATGCTACTGCTTAAAATTTTACAATAATTTCTCATTGACCAGGAAAATATCCCCAGCACATGCTCACACACTCTCTCTTGCACACTCTCCTCTCTCCCCTCTTGAGATCATGTCATAGCTTGTCATTCTCCCACCTTGCTCTAGCCATACTGAATTTATTTTAGTTGTTCCAATTTGCTGGACTCTCTCACACAGGATTGTTCCTTTGCCTGCTTGTCATGTGTGATTTAACCTGGTCATCTGAGAACTCATATATGTGTTTATTTTTTTTCCCCAGTTAAACTATAAACCCACATGTATCCTAAGCTCCTAGCATACAACCTGGTCCATATGTATTGAATTAACCTATAAAAGAAAGAATAATTGCACAGAGATCCTCTACTAAAAAAGTCCTGCACTAGTCAAACAAATGATTTTTTCTTCAAATAATTTCCCTCAGAAACCTATAGCTTTTAATAGCACCAATTGGTAATTTTTATTCCACATGTAAAAATAATTTTTATTAAAAAAATAACCTGTGATACTGTTGTGTCAAAAACTTAGGGACCTTTTCTCAGCTTAGGAAGAGATCAGAAACTGATGGGTATTGAGCAGAGCACACTTCACACAGCCCTGTGAGCACAGAACTAGTCATTT